>NC_062573.1:85566578-86227967 GCF_022837055.1 Prionailurus viverrinus
GCCGTATCACGGAGGACTCCTGAGACGCCGGGTAGCAAAGGCGGAAGGCGGACGGCGGCGTCGCCTCACAAGCGCTCTTCCGCAACGCCGCCCGCGGAGAGCGAGCTCGCTCACGCCGCCGCGGGCCCTCGGCCACCACCTGCCGCCCCCGAGGGCACTCGAGGAGGCGGGCGCGGCGGCCTGGCAGGTTCCAGCGGGACTGAAGGCCGGAATGCCGGAGCCGCGCCAGGAGCCGGGCCGCCGACCCGGCCCAAGATGGCGGCTCCCCGAGGAGAAAGGCCGGCCCCGGCCCCGCCCCCGCCCCGTGAGCAGCACGTGCCTCCGCGGGGCGACGACGGAGAGCCGGCCGCCGGGACCCCGCCCCGGCCCGTGGCTCGCGTCGCCGCAGCGCGTCTCCTCACCGTGTCTCTCCTCCGCGGTGCCACGGGCCCGTCCTGGAGTTCTCCCGTGACGAGAGAGGGTGTCCCCGGCCCACGCGGCAGCGGGAGGACAGCCCGGCGGAGAACCCTGCCCCTGTGGCAGCGGGGGGGGGACGGGGGTCACTAGGATCTGACTGGAGACCCTTCCCTCACCCCGAACCTCCCGCGCCCACCAGCAGCAGGTGCTCCCCCTTCCCGGCGCAGCCCTTCGGCCCAGAGTCCGCTCTCCGTCTCGTTTTCCATCCTCGAGCCCTTCCACAGAAACGGAATCACCCGGTACGTGGTCGTTCCCACCTGCTCCTCTCAGCTTTCGTGTTTCTGAGGCTCCTCCAGCCACACCCTGCCGTCCCTGAGCAGGGCTCCACCCCGCGACAGGCCATGCTGCCCCCCTGCACAGTGGCCACCGGAAAGCTGCCCCACGTCCGCCCTGGGGCTGCTGTAAGTGCACTCCCAGTACCGGTTCACGTGTTTTCCGTAGACGGGTCGGTCCTCACGGGTACGCCCCTAGGAACTAGGGTCTCAGCTTTGTGACTTTTCAGCAAGCGGCGACACTGTCCTCCCCACGTCCGGCCCATCACCGCCTGTCCCGCACAGGACAGCTGTCCCAGTAGAAGTGGCAACCCCACTCTCTTCTGCTTTTCCCCAGGGACGGAGGACGCGGAGCACCTCTTTCCGGTGCTCGCATGCCTTCTTTAGAGGAGCGTCTAACTCAACTCCGTTCCATCTTCTCTTGGGTCGTCTTGTTAGCGTTCCTTCTAGATTCTGGATACCGATCCTTTTATCAGCATGATCCGCCAACACTTCTCCCCGTCTGTAGCTTCTCTCATCCACGATAGCTCACGATACAACTTTCTGGCTTTGGTGACATCTAACGTGTCAGCCTGGCCCTTTATGGATTCGCTTTTGGGGGTGGTATAGGAGAAATCTCTGCGAACCCAGGGTCACGAAGACTCTCACCTAGGATTTCTTCCGAGTTTTCCAGTGTTAGCCCTTACGTTCAGGCTTGTCCATGGGGCACTCTGAGTTAGTATGTGTATACAGTAAAGGGCCAAACTACATCCTTCTGCATGTGGATATCAAATTTTTCCAGCTTCACGTACTCATCTTCTCCCTGTTGAGCTGCCTTGGTGCCTCTGAGGAAAATCAACTTACCGTGAACGTTAAGTGCTGATTTCAGGATTCTCATTTGTAATTCCAGAGAGAGACTGATCTAGACAGATCCTTATACCACTAACACACTATTTTAATTATGGTACATTTACAGGAAGTTCTGAAATCAGGAAGAACTTTATCCAATTTTGTTTTCACTATTCCTTTGGGAATATTGGGAGGCTTTTGTATGTCCCTAAAAATTTTAGGGTCAGCTTAATTTCTGCAACAAAGCCTGCAGGGATTCTCAGAACGATCTCCATATTAATAACCAATGAGTCTTCCAACCCAGGAACATGAAATCCCTAATGTTTGCAGTCTTCAGTGTACGATCTTGTATTAAATTTATTCCCAAGTACTTTAATCTTTTTGATGTTGTATGGATAGAATTAATTTCATTTCAGAAAGTTCACTAGTATATAGAAAAATGTGGTTGACATCTACATATAGATCTAGGTTTCCATCATGTTGAATTCATTAGCCCTTAAGATTTTTCACAGAATCATGTCATCTGCAATAAAAACTTTTTCTTACTTTTCTCTCTGGATGCTCACTATTTTGTTCTCACTGGACTCCAGTACAATGTTGAGTAGAAAGGATGAGCGTGGATGCCCTTGACGTTCCTGATCCTACGAGAAACACAGTCATTCTGCCATCACTGGGTACGATGTTAGCTGTAGATTATTTTGTTTTTAAGATTTTATTTGTAAGTGATCTCTACGGCCAACTTGGGACTTGAACTCACAACACTGAGATCAAGAGTAGCACGCTCCGGGGAATGAGCCAGCCAGGTGCCCCAGCTGTGGATTTCTTATGGAGGCGCTTCATCAGGCTGAGAAAATTCCCTCCTTTCCCACATTTTTTGTTTTTATTATGAATGGGTATTACATTTTGTCAAGTGCTTTTTTCCCACCTGTTGAGCTGACTTGTGCCTTCTGTTAATATGGTGGAATGAATACATCTGGTTTCTGATATTAAAACTCACTTGGTCATGTACCTTAACCATTCTATACAGGGACATCTTGTTTATAGCTCTTCACAAGTACTGCTTTTTTTAAGATCAAAGGTTTGTGGCAACCCCGCATCGGAGGTCTATCAGCATTTTCAACAGCATCTACTCACTTCTTATCTGTGCATCACATTTTAGTAATTCTTACAATATTTCAACCTTCATTATTATTATATTTGTTATGGCTATCTGGGATTAGTGACTAGAACTCCCTGAAAACCTCAGATAATGGTTAGCATTTTTAGCAGTATTTTTAAATAAGGTATGTACCTATTTTTAGACATAATGCTATTTCACACTTAACAGATTACAGTATAAACATAACTTTTATATGTACTGGGAAACCAAAAAATTCATTTGATTCGCTTTATTGTGACATTGGCTTCTGGAAAGCAACCTGCAGTATCTCAGAGATGTGCCTGTGTGTCACTAGAGTTGATGAAGTTTCTGTAGCTATACTCAGAATTCATGAAGGATACCGGTCCACAATATTCTCATTACATTTTTGTCTCGCCCTACTATCAGGCTAATAGGAGCCTCAGAGCACACAGCTAGTTAAGTATACCCCTCTTCTATTTTCTAAATCTGTGAAAAGATTGGCATGATTTCTTCTGTCAACATTTGGTGGCATTCACCAGTGAAGCCATCTGCCCTGGCCCTTGGCTTTGTTTCAATTTGTTAAAGGCCTACTAAAACCCTCTTCATTTCTTCTTGACTACATCTTGGTAGCTTGTGTCTAAGATTTTTCCATCTCACTTGACTTGTCCAGTGTGTTGGCATGAAGTTGTACACAGCATTTATTTACAACCCTAACTTCTGTAAGGTTGTTAGTAATGTCCCCTCTTTTGTTCTTGGTAATGGCAATTCATGTCTTCTCTGTCACTGTAGCTCAAAGTATGCCAAACTTGTGGATCTTTTTGAAGACCCAGCTATTGGTTTCGTTGATTCTTCCACATTGTTTTTGTTTCCTATTTCACTGATTTCCATACTAATCTTTATTTTTTCTTTCTGTTTCCTTTGGACTTCTGTTGCTTCTCTTTTTCTAATTTTTTTAAGGTAGAATCTTAGACTATTGATTTAAAATCTCTTTAACAGAGTATTTGCAGCTATAAATTTCTAAGCATGGTGTAGCTGCATCTCATAGATTTTTGAGGTACCGTGTTGTGATTAACACTTACTAGGAAGTAATAATCAATTTATAAACACTTCTTTGATGATCACTTGTTACAGTTTTTGCTATAGTCAAACTCCCTTCCAGGAGGGTAACAAGGAATTTAATATAAAACATAAGATTGTTATAGCTAACTAATTCAACTCTGTATCGCATATACTGGAAAGTCACATTAAGCATATTATGATCTCTCTTTCTCTGCACAGTCTAGGAAGCAGGCTGGTGTGAGCTCTCTGGAGAGTAAACATGGATGCACTTGGTACTACACCGTTGCACACACACACCCAAGTCATAACTGGGATGGTCTGTGGGTTGAGATACACCCTCTTAAGGACAAACATCAATTCTGTGAAACACACAGATAAGGTGGTTACTCACAGAAATTCCAAGGGTATATGACAAATGCATTGTGATAAATACTATTATTTTGTTCCTATAATAAAGTAGTTGTTTCTTATAATAAATAATACATATCTTCCAAAGTCATAAGGCAACATCAATCCATTTTCCAGGGTTATGTTAACACAAGGATGCAAGAGCATCTGCGAATAAAAATCATTCTGGTGTGGGGTTCCTTCTGTCTGGCCATTCAGGTTTTCTTCCTGCGTTGCTCTAAAACTCAGCAGTTAGGCTTTCAGGAAGAGAACAGAGCTGATCTAGAAGGCAGTTTTGTTTCAGATGGAGCCATCAACATCATTAGGGTGCCGATGCCGGAGGGTGGTTCTCCATCCAGAAGGCCAACAGCAGACCAGGGCTGCCTAGCTGAGGTCACAGGGGAACCCACAGCCTGGCTCATGGACGGCTTAACACAGGAATGCCACAAGCCGATAATCTGAGCAACCGCGGAAAGCATTCGCAACTTGAGCCATTTCCAGAGTTCCAACGTCCTTTAAGAATAAGATTCTTGTATTGATGTAAAACGTAATCTGGAGGTTTAAAACAGAGGAAGAGTCAGGTCACAGTCATTAGAGACATAAAAGCATTGCCTCATCATCCCAGAGATACAGCTCTGCGAATACTAAAAAAACCAAACCCGTGACTTTTAAGTGGCCCCGAGACCCACGATGGCAAGTCTCAAACATGAATGTGCATCAAATTATTCTGGGTTTCAGGAGTTTTCTTAGACTGCAGTTTCCTGGGCCCTGATGTCTGTGTACTTGTGAAGTCCAGGGGTCTGCATTTTCACTATGCCTCACCCAGACCTCCTTACACTGTGATCGGGAACACTGGACCCAGGTGGGTTAGCATCTCCTTCTTGCTGATCATTTTTAATGACCATCCACTTCTGATGATTAACAACATCTACGTACAGTAAATTCCTATATCTTGGGTCTGGAACCCGTCTGCCTCAGAGGAGTCCACAGCTTAAAGCACCATGTCAGACACTAAGGAAAAAGCACATAAAAGCCACTTTTCACAGACGGGAAGGTAGCAACTAAGTTTTCTGGAAGGGCTTATTTGGGCTTATGACGACCATTTTAATGGCCTTCGTAAGTATGTTCAGTGCTGACAGCCTAAGGGACACAGCGGCCTGGGGGAGGCCAAGTGGCCTGGGGGAGGCCGAGCAGCCACCGGGGCAGGTGGATCTCCCACCTTCTGTCTCTGTGCCCCGCTGACCACACGGCCATCTTCCCAGGGACTACACTCACACTGGCTACCGGCCTGGGCCGTGCCGCAGACGTCGCAGCACCAACACAAAGGTGGCCCGGGACGCCCGCCACAATGTTATGGGAATGCTGGCCAGTGGCCAGATCCCCTGAAAGAGAATGGGACAGCTGGGGAGCTTCCCAACTCCAACACGGTCTCAGCTGAGCACTCGGCCGACCAGAGCAGGGAGCACTAAGGATGATATCCCGGGTGAGCCTGGGACGCACCTGTTCCGAGCGTTCTGTCCAACACTCACAGGTGCCCCAGTGCTGCATGAACGACTCTCCTTCTTCCAGCAAAGTGCTTCCGTCTATGTCCCACTGGGAGGATTTTCTTCTCAAGTCACTCGAACCCAGAACTGTTTCAAAGGATACTCTAGATAGTACTTCCCAGGGAACTAGGTCTTAACCCATCTGAAAACATTCAAGACACAAGATTCTTAAAATCTTGCCTTTAAACATCATAACAAATCAAGCGCAAAACTGAATTAACATGATCCTTAAAAAGGATCCCGAAAAAAGACATGACAATTTTACCTTATTTACAGACATTATATTTTCACAAAGTGCAGAGGAATTCTGGTAGTATGTTTAGTTAGTAATAAAAGGAACTTCATTTTCTTAGAAAAATGAACAACTAGTCTCAGAACAAAGCAGATGATTATGATGACCTCTAAAATCAATTTCAAAAACTTTCTAATTTACCTTTAGTTCAGGGCTGAACTGGCATGTAAACTACTAAGTAAAACCTACAATTCCTTCCAGAGTATCAGGAAAACATCCAAGTGCCTTGGTTTTCAATTTTCTTTCTTCAAAACACTTAAATGTTTTTGAAATCCACCAAATTGAACAATATCCCATCAGAAGGGGAAGGCTGGTCTTTTTTCCAAAGGAGTGGAGGTAACCCCACGGAGCCCTGCTAACTCAGCAGCGGCCATGAGGATGGGTGTCCAGCCGAAACCACACAGCTCTTCACCCCACGGCCAGCTCAGTGTAGCAACTACATAAACTACTGATAAACAGGGAAAGCACAAGACACATACTTTTAGGATGTTTCGAATAACGTAGACACGGAAACTAGGAAAAAGGGTTTGGACTTTTCTGATGGTAAACGGGAAATGGCAGGACAGCTCTCTGGGATCCACACTGAAGCTGCAGGGGTGTGCACGTGCCCTGGGAGGCGGCCAGTAGAAGGCCCGGGCCTTGGCCCTGCTCCAGCGGCCCTGGTGGACTCCGCACTCTGAACGCTCGCTCGCGCGGCTGCTGGACAACTGGGCAGTGCAAACCCAGAACACGCGGCAATCTGCGCTTTGCATTGTGTCCCATGCCGCTCTCTGGTTGCACAGAGAAGTAAACTGCCCCAGCGACAGCCAGAGGACAAGAGCTCCTCCGGGAGCACAGCGCAGCGGGGAGGACACTGATTAGTAACAAATGCTGTCATGACCCCAGGCTCATCGGCCAGCACCCTGACATAATGGGGTGCGAGGCAGCTCGCTGACCAGGTGATCAGCGGACAGCCTGATGCAGGGATCCTCAGGGCAGGCATGAGCTTGACCACTGTGCACACAACACTGTCACTTACTGATGACACATTTTTGCAAACACTGATCATCTTTCCTGAGTGCTTTAAAGAAAGGGGAAATTGTAGTAGTATTCTGGATAAACAAATGAGAAGTTTGGAGGTTGAAATAAACCATATAGGGAGAGATGCTGGGGCTCAGAGACGTTTTCAAACAGAGAAAAGAGACCAGACCCCAAATCCTGCCAGGCTGGTCTCCTGGGGCCTTGTAAACTGGCCCCGTGAAGGCCAGGCACCACACTTTGCATTTCCCGCAATCACAGCACCATGTAACCACACACACTGGCATGTCTTAATCACAGACCAGTGACCACAAGGTTTAGGAGCAGTTTTGGTCAACTGCCCCTTGGGGGTCACAGCTCTGGGATGGTGGCAACCACACCCATGTCATCTGGAAGAAAAGCCATCTCCCATGGCACTGCTTAAAAATTCACAACTAAAGCATGGGGGACTTTCAGATTAAGTAAGTATACCTGTTTTGTTCCTTATGCAGTTGTTGGTATATGTCCACATTTACACAACAGACTAGAGAAAACGTACGCTTTTGCCACTGTCTGAACGGCATTAAAGCTCAATTAGGTCAGAACTAACTTGCTTCTAAGTTGTAATAAAGATTCGCAGGGCAGCAACGTTTGAAATGCCCGTCTTAAGAAGTTCAATTAAACCCTCTCCTCCAGATGGAGACCCGCAAGTTCTAAAACATTCCAGTATCTGCTTCCTCAGGACAAGAATGTGCTCTTGGAGCCTGCACTCCGCAGAAGATGCAGGTACGCACCAGCCTCCAGTCTCTCCTCTGAGTATCTTGCTGGCTATTTCTTTGGGGTGCACATTAAAACGGAGTAAGAATCTGTGATACTTTAAGTAACACAACCAGCTTCCCTTAGAAAGTGTGTGGGGACCAATGCTAATTATCCACACCAGAAACTTAATGATGGAAATCAAAAACTAAGGTGAGTTTTAACACCTGCAAATTTTTCTTCCCCTAGAAACCTGATCAACTTTTTAAAACTCCAGTTTGGGGAGGTGGGGGCAATTTCAGATTATAGTAGAAAGGAGGAGCAAAGCGGAGATGAAATTCACGGTGCATCAGGCCCAACTCTAGGTGGATGAGGCAAGGATCATCACGCCCCCACCCCACCCCTGCACAGCACAGCTACTCTTCCCGGGACATCTAAAGAACACGGCATCCCTGTGTGGCTGCAGGACGCTCTGGAAGAAGACCTGCTTTCTACATTACAACAAACCGGGCCGCCAATGGACAATGAACCACCACCACACCACGTTTCTCAAAGCAGGAAGGACCCCCACGACCGGGTCCTGCACAGCAGGGTGTAGAGGACCCCCCACGATGATGCTGAGAACACAAGCAGACTCACGTGCGTCCCTTTATTCACAAAGGTCAGGGTCACAGTCTACTTCTCCATCACGATCAAACAGAAACTGTAGAACACCCCGCTGACATGTCTACAGTGCTTTACGACAACGTGTGGGGATGCTGGGAGATGCCAGTATTCCGGGGAAAGTACCAACGAGAACCTCCCTGCTGACGTCACAGGACCCAGAAAGCGTGAGCGGAACTCAACAAAGGAGAGCGGAACATGGCAAGGCCTGAGGGACAAAGCCATCTGTGTAAGGCAGGCCCTGCACGACTCGGCACATCCCCTCTGCGTCAGGCTCCAGTCTGCACTGCGCTGGACACAGGCGCATCTACAGGGAGTCAGGCAGGGCTCCCACTCACACATGAGAGCAAGGGAAAGGGGTGAGCTGACGTGCCCGAGTGCGCCCAGGGAGGCAGCTCCCACACCTAGAGCTCTGCGATTCCCTGCCTTCCAGGGCATGAAATTTACCCACCCTTTTATATCGAAAGAGAACATTAGGGCCACTTTAAAAATAATCAGTCTGTCAAAAGTAATGCCCTGCCGGAGCACCTGGGTGGCTCAGTTGGTTGAGTGTCTGACTCTTGATTTTGGCTCAGGTCATGATCCCAGGGTCATAAGATCGAGCCCTGCATCAGGCTCTGTGCTGAGTGTGGAGCCAGCTTGGGATTCCTTCTCTCCCTCTCCCTCTCTCTGCCCCTCTTCCCTACTCGCTCTCTACAATTAAAAAATAATAAAATAAAAAACAATGCCCTGCCAATAAGATTTATTTTCCTTGTTAGAAAGCCCACCCAAATTTGAATATAGGGCTATGGGCTGCACTGTGTCCCCTGAACCACCAGCTGGAGCCCTAACCCCCAGGACCTCAGAATGGGACTGCATTAAATGAGTTTATATGGGAGGTACCTGACCCAGTGTGACCAGTGTCCTTATAAGCAGAGGAGATCAGGATGGATACACATGGAGGGACAACCCTGTGAGGGCACGGGAGGAAGACAGTATAGTATCTACACTCCAGGACACAGGCCTCAGGGGAAGCCGGCCCCACCCACGCCTGCATCCCAGACTTCCAGCCACCAGCACAAGGACAGGGTCTGTGGTTTAAACGCCCCTGTCCCATCTGGTATCTGCTGCAGCCACCTGAGTCAATGAACACACCAGCATGCAGTGTCCTTGCAAACACTCCCTTCAGGGGCCCACCACATGCGTGATGACTCAGGGCACGACCCTTGTTAAAAACAGACAATCACGAAGTAAAACAGAGAGAGGGCCAGTGAGGACAGCTGACACACATCGGTATCCTTGTGAACGTGTGTGAGTCAAGCAAAGGGACACCCGGTAACAGGTGTCAGTCTCCCCTCCAGCTGCAGGACAACACAGACCATGGGTTCCATCCCCTCCAATCTTCCAGTCCCTAATGCCTGCTCCCCTGAGGGCTGTTCTGAAGAGGACACAAACCCAGGGCTTGAGACAACTGGACCTTAGCCTTGCAGGACAACCCAAAGCCACATTTGCTAAAATAAGGTCCCCATACATGACACGCAGAGTCCCCAGTGAAGAACCACCTCTAGGGACAGAGCCACTCTGCATCTCCCTGGTGGGGACACCCAGCACATGTCACGTGTACACACACACACACACACACACACACACACACACACTCCTGGGCAGAAGCTACCAGATTGCTCACACACCCTTCAGAACACAAATTCAAGGCAAAGCTCTAGAGCCACTTTTGCAGTCTACACCCCAAAGTCCATTCAGAGTGCAAATTCAACCTGGACCCCTCAGCAGCTCTACGTTAGCACTGACGTTTGTGGAAGGCCTGAGTCTGTCCTGTTCACATCATACCTGCCACAGCTGTTCCAACTCACAGACAGCTTGGAAGTTACGTGCATGTCTGATCCAGTGAAGGGCCCTGGGTAGCTGATGTGCTGTTTTGGGCGGTGCTCCAGGAGCACCCAAGTCCAGAGCACAGACTGAAGGTGATGGAGGACACAGGTAAGAGGCGGCGGGATGCGCCCACATTGCAGTCAGCAGCCTACTCACCCAACAGGAACGGCCAGCACAAAAACGAAACGCGAGCCAGTGCCCGCACTCCAGTGTCACTGTCGCCTGGACTGGCAGGGATCAATGCGCCACCTGGTCCAACATCCTCGCATAAAAACTAAGCAGAAAGAATGCAAGGTCAATTTTAGGCAAAATGATGTGCCAAGGCAATAACCCTAAAAGCTGAGTCAACTAAGCTGAAGGGTTTCACAGTGAGTAAGAGGGCAGACAGAGACCATCTGACAAAGTCCACAGAAATAACTCAAAGACTCACTCACCTAATTCTCTGAGACTCGGCAGCCTCAGACCGTACAAACATATGACACAGAACAGACCAATTACTGTAAAAATTAGGTGTGAGGTTGTGGTGTTCTGTGGGCATAAGAAATGCAGCTTTTGTAAGAATATGAATGTAATGACATATTTAAAATATCTTTAACTATAAAATAGTTTCTACAATCTCGAAAGGGAAATTTATATTTCTTCAGCATAATTGGAAAATAAGAAAACACTTCCTGCCCTCACTTAGGAAGCAAGGGTACAAAACTAGCCACAGAGATGGCTGGACTTTGGGTCCTTCAGATCCCTGCACTGAGGCTGGTGATCCTCCTGGACCAGACACGTGGCCTCCACGCCCGCCCTCCTCATCGGCACCACGGAGAAAAGGTGCGCCTCCCCTCCCCCCATCAGAAGTCTCACACGGCGATGGCCAAGGACTTCAGAGCATCTGTCACGCTTTACTCACCACCAGCGCCGTGGCCGTGCCGAGAGCGGTCAAACCGGCAGGCCCACCCATGATTCTCCAAGCCGTGCAGACCCGCTCGCTGGCCTATAGACGGCAGCCAGCGACCATCAACTTCTGACGAGACTTGCTGTCATTTGTAGGGAAAACGCTGCCCGAGCTACATGTGCAGTAGCGCAAAAAGGCTGAGGTGTGGCAGGAGGAGGACGCGAGATCCGGCCTCCGGCGGGCGGGCACCTCCACCCAGCCCGGGCCGGGGGCGGGGGGGGGGGGGGGGGGGCATTCCTGCTGCCAACTCTGGCAGCGAGAAGGTGGCCTGTCCTACCCCAGCCTTAACCACAAGATCCTTTGGCCCAACTCAATAGGGAAACAGCAAAAAACAAATGTGATTACAGACACATTGTGAATCTACTTTCTTCCTGATTACAATCGCCCAGAAGATAAAACACAACACGCACCCGTCCCGGCCATTAGGCCATTACCTATGCGCTTCCTCGTCCCTGCCGTCAAGACATGGGGCTTTCCCCCTACAGACTCACCAGTTGGTACTGAAGTATTAACAGCATTACAGGCAATATACAAAGCAGAACTAGATGTGAAAGTATAAAATACATATTATTTAATTCTATTTAAAACAATTCAGTTGAAAATTTTATGATAAATTTTCTCATTAGCGGCGAATCACAAACTGAGTATTTTGGACTAGTGAATGTATTTGGGATATTGATCACTGCCCCTCTCCCCTTGGGAATTACTGAGTGTTACCATTCAAGTAAAAGTCGGACTTCTTTCTGTCTCTGCATATATCTGACATTTACACGTGGTGAAAGGATCTTAAAGTAAAACTTTAAAAACTTTTTCAGAAGCAGGTTTAACACATCACATTTTGCTTATGAGCACAAAATTTACAGTCAGAAGTTGCACATAAAGGGTTTATTTTAAATGTTTTAAGGATAGGATAGAGTTACATCATAATTATAAAAATTACTTACAGAATTAACAGATTTATATTGTTTATACTTCTAAATGCAGAGAACAGGGAACTGTCTACACATTGTATAAAATAAAATTAAAATTAAAAATGAATTCAAGCTTGAAAGATGAGGTCATTTACCTAATTTTAAAATGCGAACACGAAGACCTCTGAACTATACACATTCGTTCAAACTGCACTAACGGTGGAAAATACAAAAAGCGCAGCATTTCCAAGGAACCACAGACATTTCAACCATAATTATTTTCTGTTATAATAATTGTTCCTGTTTTGTCTTTGGAGAACTTTCTTTTTTTTTTTCTTTTTTTTTTTTTTTTTTTTTTTTTTTTTTTAAGACAATCAGCTTAAGAATGTTTTCAGGCACTACAATTTGTGACAATCAGAACAGTCTTCTAATGGGTCCACAGCGTTCAGAGATTCAAGCCCAATGCACTTCGGGGTTTGGCACGTAAAACAATAATAGGAATGAACTCTGGCTTAGAAGTAACTGTGAGAGTTTCAAGAATGCACAGTCCCTTCAAATGCTGCACGACAGACAGGGCTGGAAAATCACCTTCTGCTGGCACTACACTGCTTCACCAGTGCATCTGTATCCTACGACCACTACAACAGCACAGGAAGCAAATATACAGACAGCTGAAAACAAATAAAAACAAAGATAGAAAACAAAAAACCTAAATATCTCTCACATGCAAGTTCAGTTAGTTACATTGAACATCCTACTTAGAATAGAGCATGCAAAAAAGGATGGTCTGCGCTTAAGGTTCTCCTCTGAAGCTTCACGTGGCAGCCAGACGTCACACGCACACGACACAAGAACACTACAGCAGGTCAGTGAGGAAGGCCAGGACATTTTATACAGGTTCAGGTCTTGTGCGGTCACAAGTCCCGTGATAATTTTGGAAACTAATGTTGGGCTCCCAGAACAAGGAACCAACATCCCAATACCAGGAAAAGGCAAGCAATGCATGCAGATCGGAAACGTGAGCCTAAAACGAAGCCTGAAATCCCGGGCAAAGGAGTGGGATCAGTCACCACAGAAGTGGGAGTTAAGCCGCCGAAAGAAAAGAGAATGGGGCAAATAAAAGAAAACAACAAAAAACCCCTTCCCCTTCCTTCCGCCCTAACGGCAATACATGGAACGCTGACTAAAATGAGGACGCCAATCACGTGTCACATTCGTCTGGAGAGCGGCAGACCGTGTGGTACTGAAGGTGCTAAGGGTACTTGCAGAAAAACCACAAAGCAAGTCAGTAAGTGATGCCGGAGACGCCTCCCCGGACCCGCCCCGCCGGATGCTGCCAGGGGACACCGGTTCTGCAGCCCAAGGCCTCTGTGCCGCGCTCACGCCGCGCACGCGCCGGCCGCACCCACCCTCCGGGCACGCTTGTCCACTGGCGCTCGGGGAGCCGGGCTCAGCCTTGAGATTCCCATGCAGGGACTCTTAGAAGAGCCACCAGGAAAAGAGGTGACAGACGTGCAGCAGGACACCTGTCCGAGCAGGAGGAGCGTCTGAGACCAGGCACTCGGCCGCCGCCCGAGGTGAGGTGAGGCGCGGCACGCCACACACCACGGACACCGGGCGCTGCACCAGAATGGGGCACAGGGCTACGATCCAACAGCGCGACAGCACGCGGACTTCCCGAAGGCAAAAGCGGGGGCCACGCGAACCACACGTGGGGAGGCCTTGAGGTACAGGATCTCCAACGCTGAGGCCACGTGGCCTTCTCGTACTGGACTGACAACACACGCACTCAACCTTCTGCCCAAAATGCAGGGAAGGTTTCCAACCTCCGCAGGAGACTGGTGTCACGTACTGCCTCTCTCCTAGCTGCCAAACCATCAGGGCTCATCCGACACAAGGCGACAGATGGCCATGCCGCCACTACCCCCACTTCTGCAGTTCTACTTCGGTCTATTCCTTGCGGGAATAAGCCACGGAAGCTGGTGCGGTGACGGACCCCGACGTGGTAGGGCCCACAGGACGGGAAGTGTCCACAGTCACAGCACACCGGGGGCAAGACCGTAACAGCACCACAGAAGGTGTCAGGGGACCGAAGCTGTCATCTGTCTAGATGTTCTTTGTGGGGAAAAGCCGGGGGGGAAAGCCTTCTGACCACAATCACGTATCAGTAAGAACGGTAATAAAAAAAAGTGTCCCAGAGAACTTGTTGGAAGGCAGCAATGCCATTCTTCAACTTGAACTTCTAATACGAAACCACTAGGTTCTTCCAGGAACTTACCACATACACACAAACCACTGACGCACTGCTGCCTCTCAAATCCATGTACTAGAATGCAGACTGCGGACTCGTACAAATAACAGACCAGTTGTGCCGTCCAAAATACGCCCGCATCACACTGTGTGGACCAAGTACCTGGGCTTCGCTTTAAAAAAAAAAAAAAAAAGTACAGTAAAAAATGTAAACAAAAATTTACAAAGCTTAGAATTAAAGGCAGCTTTTTACCCAGATTCCTGTTTTGTTAAATCCTAATGTGGGTCCAGCAACTGCTCACCAATGATTCATGTTTGGACTCACAGTTTAAAGCCTCCAGACTGAAAAGGTGTCTGAACTTCTGACTTTGAAAACAAGCTGAACATCCCTGTGTCTCCTGTGCCCACATTTAATTTTAAATAAGCAGCAGTAATATGCTAAGTATGACTGACTTCGGACAAGTACTCCTGTTAAACTGGAGAATATTATTTACCCCCCGCCCCAATCCACAAAGAAATGACTGCCAATTAAGTGTATGTGTGCGCGCGCACGCACAGATCTATGTGTGTGTATATATTACATATGTACACACACAGATATAGATAGGTAGATATAGATACATACATATCTCAAAAAAGGCAATAACAAAAATACCAAACTATGCTTGCATTGTGGCGGCAGAGTCGGAGAGCGCAACAGTGGCAGAGAAGTGGGGAAGATCTACTACAGTTTGAAATGACTATGGGGCTAGCCTAACTTGTACCAAACTTGCCTGTTAACTCCCCTCCAGACAGACAGACTTCTTTTAAGAGGAAGGAGTTCCTTACACAAAATGCTTTGTGTTCACATGAATTTGTACTATTCGGAACAAAACCAGTTCTGCTGGCAGAGATTGTGGGTTCGCAGGGACATTTAAGCTTTCATTAAACTGGAAAGCAATCAAGTCTTTATGTCTACAAATTATACATATAATAGTTCCACAAATTTGGCGAAGTCCATGATGCCATCTAGGACGTTTTCACCAAATCGTACACGTAGATATGGAAGTCGTCATCAAACTTGATGAAGTAGACGGACGGTTTGGCCTCCACTTGGTGGATGACCATGCCAGTCCTTTTAGAGCCGTCCTCTTTGGCATATTCCACTTGTTTGCCTACCAGGCTGTCCACAACTTCTCCTGGTTCCCTTTCTGCTGGAGGAGAATCATCTGCATTAAACAGGGGAGGAAAAAGAATTTGAAGTCAATTTTTCAGTATGTACCAACTAACAGGTCTATTTTAATAATAATTTTTTTTAATTTAACATTGCCCCCACTTTCTTACACCATTCACAAAAATAAACTCGAAATGGGTGAAACACTTAAATGCAAGACAGGAAGCCATCAAAATCCTAGAGGAGAAAGCAGGCAAAAACCTCTGTGACCTTGGCTGCAGCAACTTCTTACTCAACAAGTCTCTGGAGGTAAGGGAAACAAAAGCAAAAATGAACTATGTGGACCTCATCAAGATAAAAATCTTTTCCACGGCAAAGGAAACAATCAGCAAAACTAAAAGCCAACCAATGAAATGCAAGAAGATATTTGCAAATGACATATCAGATAAAGACTTGGTCTGTAAAGACCAAAATCTATAAAGAACTTACCAAACTCAACACCCAAAAAACAAATAATCCAGTGAAGAAACGGGCAAAAGACACGAATAGACACTTCTCCAAAGAAGACATCCAGATGGCTAACAGACACATGAAAAAATGCTCAACATCACTCATTGCTCATCATCAGGGAAATCTCATCAAAACCATGACGAGATACTGCTCACACCTGTCAGAATGGCTAACATAAACTCAGGAAACAACATGTTGGCGAGGATGTGGAGAAAGAGACACCCTTTTGCACTGCTGGTGGGAATGCAAACTGGTGCAGCCACTCTGGAGAACAGTATGGAGGTTCCTCAAAAAGTTAAAAATAGAACTACCCTATGAACCAGCAATTGCACTACTAGGTATTTATCCAAGGGATATAGGTGTGCTGTTTTGAAGGGGTACATGCACCCCAATGCTTATAGCAGTGCTATCAACAATAGCCAAAGTATGGAAAGAGCCCAAATGTCCATCAGTGGATGAATGGATAAAAAAGATGTGGTGTGTGTGTATACACAGACACACAGACACACACACACACACACACACACACACACACACACACACACACACAATGGAGTATTACTCAGCAATCAAAAAGAATGAAATCTTGCTATCTGCAACTATTTGGATGGAACTAGAAGGTATTATGCTAAGTGAAATTAGCCAGAGAAAGACAAATATCATAGAACTTCACTCATATGAGGACTTTTAAGATACAAAACAGTTGAACATAAGGGAAGGGAAACAGAAATAATACAGAAAGAGGGAGGGAGATAAAACATAAGAGACTCTTAAATACAGAAAACTGAGGGTTGCTGGAGGCGTTGGGGATGGGGGAGATGGGCTAAATGAGTAAGGGGCATTAAGGAAGACACTTGTTGGGATGAGCACTGGGTGTTATACATAGAGGATAAAAGACTAGAATCTACTCCTGAAATCATTATTGCACTATATACGCTAACTTGAATGTAAATTTAAAATTTTTTTTAAAAACTTAACATCCCCAATTCATCCTGATTATCTAGACCCAAGAGTCAGCAAACTTTTTATTCAAGGGCCAGACAATAAATATGTGAGGACTGAAGCCATGTGGTCTCTGTACCAACTACTCGGCTCTGCCTTATCAAGTGAGAACAGCCTCAGAGAATATACAGATGAAAAGTGTGGCTGTGTGCCAATAAAACTTTATTTACAAAAACACTCTGCCGCCCCCTCCCACCCTCAGGCCATAACATGTGAAGGATTCTGAAAATCATGACCAGAAATCCCTGAGGCTTGTGTTTAATTACAGCTGTGACTGCCTGAGGAGGTGAGGACCACACCAAGGAAAAGTCCAGGGAAAAACCTAAATCCACAAAACTTTTTAAAAGAAAGTTGGAGTTCCTTCAAAACAGGCCTTCAGAGCAGACAACACCTACAGGGGGGCGAGAATACGCTGCTTAAACTTCTCCCTGGTCTTTTCCTGCGAATCCTTTTTTTTTTTTTTTTTTAATTCTTTTTTTCCACGTTTTTATTTATTTTTGGGACAGAGAGAGACAGAGCATGAACGGGGGAGGGGCAGAGAGAGAGGGAGACACAGAATCGGAAACAGGCTCCAGGCTCCGAGCCATCAGCCCAGAGCCTGACGCGGGGCTCAAACTCACGGACCGCGAGATCGTGACCTGGCTGAAGTCGGACGCTTAACCGACTGCGCCACCCAGGCGCCCTTCCTGCGAATCCTTAAAGTGTC
Source organism: Prionailurus viverrinus (assembly GCF_022837055.1). Lineage (NCBI taxonomy): Eukaryota > Metazoa > Chordata > Mammalia > Carnivora > Felidae > Prionailurus > Prionailurus viverrinus. The sequence goes on from NC_062573.1 coordinate 85,584,299, forward strand.
TTTCTCCTCCACCTCATTCCACTGCACACCATCGTCCCAGCCCAGGTTCAACGTAAGAGACTTCTGCTCTGGAAACAGGTGCCGAGTGAAGCCCCTCCCCAGCCCAGCCATGACAGGATCTCTGAGGACCGTGGAGGCAGCGCACCTCTCAGACGAGCCCCCACCCCGAAAGCCTGAGTGCTGGAGAACACCGTCCTGAGCGCATAGGGGCTGCGAGGCGTCCCCGAGTGCACTCGGAAGGACAGCCAACTGTCCCCTCCAGCAGCGAAGACACAGGGGATGGGGCTGGGAGGTTCCAACCCCACCTCCAGAAAACTCTTCAGGGCCCGAGCAAGGCGAGCCCCTCTCTGTGTAGCCCAGGTCTGGCCCTGGAGCTCCGCGCGGCCCGTTGGCGGCCCGAGTGCCCAACTGCACTAATGACAGTCCACCTCACTGGCCGCGGCAGGTCCTCTTGCCCGAGGACGCAATCCTAACCCTGCTACTCTGACCACCGCGCGACACAACGCCAAAGTATGACGCTATCCGATCTGAGCAGGGAAGTGATGCCGAACCCGAGGCGGAAGTCCTTTCTTCCTCAGCAGCAGCACGGGCCCTCCCCGCTTTCAGGGCACTTCACGTCCACAAAGTTCCAAGTGTGTGGTTACGAGGCACGCCACAGCAACTGAGCCGAGAGGTGAGGGGCTCGCACAGAGGCCGCCCCAGCAGGGCATCACCACGGGTTCCAATGGTAACTTAATTTCCGCTCTTGCAATGCACGTAGCGAACAGGGGAGAGACGCTGGGGGGGAAGAGGGGCTGGGAGACACTGGGGACAGTGCAAACGCCTTCATAGTTTCCATCAGCAAGACAGCAGCTCTAACAAGGATACTTCTCTACCAAAAAATTAAAAATCAACTTCATATAGGCTAGAGAAATGCTTTTATTTTTAATTTTTTAATGTTTGTTTATTTTTGAGAGAGACAACATGAGTGGAGGAGGGGCAGAGAGAGACAGAGAGAGAGACAGAATCTGAAGCAGGCTCCAGGCTCTGAGCTGTCAGCACAGAGCCCGACGTGGGGCTCGAACTCACGAACCGCGAGATCATGACCTGAGTGGAAGTCGGACGATTAACGCACTGAGCCACCCAGGCGCCCCAGGCCAGAGAAATGCTTTTAAAGAATGCTCTCATGAGAATTAAGTTCCTGCTATTTAAATACTTCCTGTTACCACCCGTGGCAAACGTACACAAGGCAGAAAGTCAGGGCCAGATGAGCACACGTCAGAGCAGTTTCCCTGACTGGCTCGTTGGCAGAACTCAGCAACAGAGATGGTTGTCACACCGCTCATGTATCGTGCGTCCGCCAGCCCCATCTGTTCAGGCCCAGGCACCCCTGTGTTGGGAGAAAGGCTAAAGAGTACTTTCAAAAAGAAAAGGCTTACCCAAAAGTGAAATTAAGAAAATAGTTCCATTCATAGTAGCATCAAAATGAGCAAAATGTTTAGGAATAAATTTCACAAAGGAAGTACAAAACTTCTACTCTGAAAACTACAAAACACTGTTGATAGAAATCTTTAAATCTCGGCAACGGCAGTATAGCCCATGCTCGTGGGTCAGAAGGCGTCACGGTGTCAAGACGGCAGTTACCCCCCAAGTTATCAGAGCTTCGACACAATCCCCGGATGAATCCCAGCTGACTGCTTTGCAGAAATTAACAAACTGATACCAAAATTCACGAAATCGCAAAGGATCCCGAAGAATCAAAACAATGGTGAAAAAAGAACAAAGTAGGGCTCAACCCTTCCCAGTGTCCACACTGACTCCGGGGCAGTGTGACCAAGCGCCGGACGTACGCAAGCACAGCCTGGGGCGACGAAGCAGGGCTGAAGCCCAGTGGCACCCCCCACACGTCTGCAGCCAACTCCCTCTCAACAAGGCGGCAAAACCACCCAACAGGGGAGGGAGCAGTCTTTCCAAATAATGGCGCTCAGACAACGTGCAGGAGAATGAAGATGGACCCTCTCACCACATCGTAAAAGTTAGCTCAAAATGTATCAAACACCTAAATAGAACTAAAGACCCACAGGTAAGAGCGACACCTACAAGACTTTTAGAAGAAAACAAAGAGGTAAATCTTCAGAACCTTGAACTTGGTAAAGACTATCAGAGAAAACACCAAAAGCACGAGCTACAGGAGAAAAAATAAATTGGACTTCGTCAAAATTTAAAACTTCTGGGCTTCAAAGAACACCATCAAGGAAGCAAAAAGAAACCGACAGAACAGGAGAAAGTGTCTTCAAGTCCGACGTGTCAGGAGACCTGCACGGAGAACACAGACCCAGACAAGTCAGTGACAGACAGGTGGCCTGACTGAACAGGCAGACAACACGAACAGACACTTCTCCAGAGAAGACACAGAAATAGCCAACAACACGGGAAAAGGTGCCCGATGTCTCTAGCGATCAAGGAGATGCAAACCAAACCCATGACGAGCTAGCATTTTGCAACCATGAGGACAGCCAGAGCCAAACATCAGGTAACACAAAGGGGTGAGGGTGTGAAGCAATCAGAACCATCAAACATGGTCGGAGCATGTGCAGAATGGTGCAGTGGCCTTGTGAATCGGTCCGGCGGTCCCCCACACAACACAGCAGTAACCACAGACCCATCAGTCCCACACCTCTGTGTCCACCCAGGAGAAGGGAAGGCAAACATCCACTCAGAAACCTGCGCACAAAGGTTTATAGCAGCATCCTTCATAACGAGCAAGAGGCGGGCGACAGCCCATACGTCCATCAACAGACAGGTGGATACACACGCATAGATTACACTTGCACTTGGCCAGTAAAGGAATGAAGCACCGACACATTACAACTTGGAGGAGCCTGAAAACACTGCGCTGAGTGAAGGAAGCCACTCATGAAGGAGCCCGTGTTACATGCTCCATTCACCCCCACATCCACAATCCAGGACAGATCTACACAGAAAGCACGTTAGTCTTGGCAAAAGGTGCAAAATTTCACAATCTACACTCGGTGCAGGACTAAAAGAATCATCCCTTAACCCTAGTAATCAAAGTAAGAAAGATGAATCTACAAAAAATAGTTAATCAAATATCTTGTTCTAAAATTCAAGTTCCTTTGGAATTATCAAAAATAAAAGCTGACAATCCACACTTACTTGAATCGGGCATGATGCGAAGGTCGCCTTCTTTATAATCATCTAAGAGCTGGTACATGTACAAGACGGGGTCCTTCTCGTAGGTGATGTAGAACCACGTGTTCATGATAGGGGCGCGAGCCAAGACCATCCCCCTCCACTCGTCCTTGGAGCCATCCTCTGTCTCAAACATGTGCTCCACCGCCTTTCCGATCATCGTGTCGGCCAGGTGCGCGTCGCTGATTCGAGAGCTCGCTGGGGACAAGAAGCAGACAGCGGTTCACACAGGATCTTACCGACATGTACTGTGTGTGAAGACTGAATTCACACAAGGCGATGGCCTGACGTGTGAGCAGCACAAGAATCAGCGGGCTGGCGCCCAGGCCCCACTGGAGTCCACAGGCTCTGGGGGTCCCAGGTCAGTCACTGCGAGAACCTGCTTTCCTTCTTTTTTGTTTTCCGAACTCAACTGCTCTTGGTGCGGTACCTTGTAATTAGAACTTTCAATGGTTCGTTCGAGGTATACAGTGGGTTTTGGTAGGTTTAATAGCTATTTTAAACTTCAAGGGGCGCCTAGGTGGCTCAGTCGGTTGAGCATCCAACTTCGGCTCAGGTCATGATCTCACGGTCCGTGAGTTCGAGCCCCGCATCGGGCTCTGTGCTGACAGCTTGGAGCCTGGAGCCTGCTTTGGATTCTGTGTCTCCCTCTCTCTCTGACCCTCCCCCATTCATGTTCTGTCTCTCTCTGTCTCAAAAATAAATAAAAACATTAAAAAAAAAAAACAAAAAAAAAAACTTCAAGATAATTCTAGGCTTGCCTGGAGCTGTAGAACAGGAGCATTCCCACGCACTCCTCACCCACCTTCCCTCTGGTAACACCTTCCATGACCACAGGGCAGTTATTCAAACTAAGAGGTCACCCTACCCCAGGCCTGAGGTCTTCCTCTGGGTCTATAATCTGTTTCCACAGCAAGCCAACTGCTCCTGGCGCTACACCACACTGGGCTGTGCTTTTGCTTGGAACGCCCCAGGGCTTTCACTTCAGCATCTGAGTAACTGCTTCTCAGCGCCAGCCCAGCCGCCCTCTCCCTCCTGCCTCCTGCCAGGGCCCTGCCTGCACGGTCTCCTCCCAGGGGCTCTCCGGGACCAGGAGTAAAAGCCCGGCCGAGACCATTGCCTCCTCCGGCTTTATTCGTTAATGGCATTCCCCACCATCGGCAGTCATCCTGCTTGGCCCGGGCACCCGGGAGGCAAGCACAGACCCCTTCCGTCTGCTTTCCGATACCAAGAGCACCGCACTCTGACACCCGCCGTACAAATTAATCGACGGCCCTGCCGTGTTCGTTAAGGGGCAGGTGGAAAATCACAACCTAACTTGTTTTTAATACTGGGAAAATTACAGAAGGTCCTAATGATTTTAAGGTTTCTCTGGCCCTCGCATTTTAGACAACTGTCTTTTAAAAAAAAGCACTTCTATTTTACTCATTCATAAGTGCTTTTACTTCTGTTAAAATTCAAAGGAACACAGAATTTCTGAAGATACTGCTAGCCAATTTTATCAGAAGGACACTCTAAATACATATGGTGCTTCTCTTTGCTTACATATGCAATAACTATCCAAAATTACACAAAATTCCCCAGTGTGCACTAAAAGCCCACTCGCGTTTCTTCAGAAGTTCTCAAACTTTTTTTTTTTTAATTTTTTTTTCAACGTTTATTTATTTTTGGGACAGAGAGAGACAGAGCATGAACGGGGGAGGGGCAGAGAGAGAGGGAGACACAGAATCGGAAACAGGCTCCAGGCTCGGAGCCATCAGCCCAGAGCCTGACGCGGGGCTTGAACTCGCAGACCGCGAGATCGTGACCTGGCTGAAGTCGGACGCTTAACCGACTGCGCCACCCAGGCGCCCCTCAAACTTTTTGATCTCAGGACTCCTGTATAATTTTTGAGGATCTAAAAGAGCAATTCTTTACATGGATAGCTACCAAAATCTGCTACTAGAAATTACAAGTAAGTCTAAAAATATTTTTTAAATACTTACATAAAGCATTTTTAATAAAAAATAACCATATTTTCTAAGAAAGATTTAGTAAGAAGAGCGGGATGATTGTACATTTGTTTTAATCTCTCAATGTCTAACTTCACAAAAAGAAAGCTAGATTCTCCTATCGGCTTCAGCATTCTGAAACATCTGTTACACGCTCTTCTGGTTGACATATGAAACCCAGCCTCACAAAGATGTGTTGTTGAAAAGGGGGAGTATTCTATTAGTCTTGTCAGATAATTCCAGATACTCTTGTGACACTACGTCACAGCTCAACAAGCCTGTTAAAGGTTAACCGCACGCAGAATCTGAAATCATTATCAGTAAACCTGTCACGCTGTTCTGTTAAAACTCACTGATCTCCAAAATATGTAAAGAATTCCTACAACTCAACAAAATCAAATAACCTGATTGGGAAACAGGCAAAGGACCTGAACAGACATTTCTACAAAGATGACAGACAAGTGGCCAAAAAGCATATGAGAAGGTGCTCGACATCACTAATCACCAGAGAAATGCAAACCAAAACCGACAAGAACAACTGGTGTTGCCGAGGATGTAAAGAAACTGGAGCCCTGTGCACTGTGGGTGGGAATGTGAAATGTTACAAACACTGTGGAAAACAGGACATGGGCTCCTTAGAAAATGAAACACAGAATTACTGCATGATCCAGCGATTCTGCTTCCAGGACTATCCTCAAAACAGAGGAAAGCAGGGGCCCGAAGTGCCTGACCGCCATGTTCATGGCAGCACTCTCCACAACAGCCAAAAGGTGGAGGCAACCCAAGCAGAGCGACGGGCGAGCCGAATGCGGGGTCGACACGATGAGTACCGCTCAGCCTCGAAAGGGAAGGAGATGCTGTCACATGTTACGTGGGCGAACCCTGAGTACACTATGCTGGGAATGGAAGTGGTCACCAAGACAAATATTCTATCTAATGATATCTAATGTGACCCAATTCATAGAAACAGAAAGTAGAAGAGCTGGGGGGGAGGTGGGGAACGGAGCAACAGATTTACAAGATGAAAACGTTCTGGAGATTTGCTCCACAACAACCTGAATGCACTTAACACTAACTGAATTCAACACTTAAAAATGGTCAAGGTAGTGAATTTCACGTTCTGTGTTTTTACCGATGTCACAAGCCTCCTGACCTCGAGGGCCCCTGACCACACATGGGGCACCCATACACTGTGCCACCACAGGCCTTCAGGCCGGGTCCCCTCCTTAGCTTATCGCAAACAAAACTGCAAGTACAGTCTGATGTATAACCTGAGGCTGATCGTGAAAGACGGTTTCCTTCCTACGTGGAACGTAAGCGAAGGGCAAATAATCTTCCAGACTGAAGCATGCGAGAAGTACCAGAATTAACTACTCATTAAATTCAGCACGTGAAATACTGCTGGGTTGCATAGACGCCTTTGGATTTCCTTTTTAAAATGCTTTGCTTTTTACAAAAACAAGCCTGATCTCCCATTGGAAACAGTAAGAAAACCATTAAGCAACTCAAGTCCATCACCAGAGATACTTATAGATTTGGGGGTATCTTGGTTTGATCAAATCACGTTTTTACCAAGAGGAAATGACCTCCTCTGTCCTATGATGACAGAAGAGCTCACACAGGCCGGCAGGGCAGTCTTACCCCAAAAGGGACAGACTAAACATCTAGATCAGAAAAAGGATACACGACAATTACTTAGTACAAACAATGGATTTGAAAGTCTAGGTATTTTTTTAAAACCTGAAGGTAAGACTCTTCAATGTAAGTTTCTCACACTGGAAATAGGCTAACGTCAAGATCAAGAGGAAACAGAGGCTGTGCCTCGTGAGGAAGGAGGAAGGTCCAGTGGCACCAAGAACAGGTAAAGACGTGACAAATGCCAGAGACGTAACATTACACAGTTACCTTTGATAATAATAAAGACATGAAGATTTCTGCGAAAACAGAACTGTATTTACACGGGATAAATATAGACTTAGCATCGTCATCTAAAGGGAAGGCAAACAGAAAACTTGCTGCTCTGGCAAAGAGTTAACTTGCTAGGGAAGCACGTGTGTCCCAAGAACACAATGGCAAAAACAAAGGGACAAGGGAACAGAGTAGTTTCCCCTCTTGACAATCTGGCCCCACACTTCTACCCACAAGTCCACATCTGCTGAGACTGGGTTTGTTAACATAGAGGCTTTTCAAGACAATTCCAAAAGGATCAACCAGCGCTCAGGCACGAGCAGCATGGCCGTGGTAAGAAGAAAGCACTTCAAAGTGAACACTCTTTAAGAAAGTAACGTTAACGTGGGTGCGCCCTACTCATCCTAGAAATGATATTTTACCTTATCCTTAAAAATAAAATCAGTCGTTATTATTTAACTGACACCTTAAGCCTTAAGGAACTAAGCTATATAAGGGGGCTTATTTGTACAATATTTAAGAAAAGAAAGGGCCGTTCATTTCCACATTGTGCAAACATCCATCTAAAGAATGCAGACTAAAGCCCACGGGTTTGGGCTGCTTGAATTTTGGCCGAAAATACAGTTATCACTTATGTAATAACACACAATGAAAGATATACTTCACATAAGGATTCTAAAGTAAGTGCATAAGCTACTATAATCTGATGAAAGAGGTACACAAGATATTTGAGCTAACAAGAAAACATTCTTACCCATCAGAGTCCACATGAACAGTGAGCAAAACGTGGGAAATAATGTTAGAAATTATCAGTTTGTCAATTTGTTCAGCAATCATTTCACACATCTTTACACCCCTGACTTGAACTGTGGTTTCAGGTGACTGACTTAAGAGTATATCGGGAGTGCCTGCACTCCAGAAAAAATAAAAATACCAATAATGCAAAAGAATAATCACAAAGCAATCACTTCGACAATCATTTGTAAAGAATACAACACACAAATAGTAAAGAGAACTTACCAACTCTATCGGGGAGGACTTCGAGCGCAGATACTCTTTCATCTTTATTAAGTTCTAGTCCATAAACACAGTCAAATCCATCGTATTTTATAAGATACAAAGAAGGATTTACAGGCACCTGGTCCAGAACGGTTCCTTTCCACTGGGTGACAGGGCCATTCCCCTCCTTCCACCCATGCTGAATCCTGCAGCCTACGATGTTCCTCCGGGGCTGGGAAACGGGTTTGCTCGGCCCCACACTGCTCCGATGTTTTCTGCATTCACACATAACACACGTAAGGTATCATGTCAGAAGTACACACCCCGACCCCCAACCCTACTGCTAGCGAGCATGCTCTCCGGGTCCAGGCGCCCCCAGGGGCCCTCCGGGTCACCGTGTGCACACGTCCTGCTCCCTGTGCGCCCTGTGGGCAGGCGCAGGAACAGCACTTGCCACAGCAACTTCACCCTGATATGGAACACGAGCATCGCTTTCTCAACTGTGAGTTTCTATTACTGCAGTCAACTCACAGTGACCTCGGTTAATCATAGATAGAGAAGGGCTGACCGCATAAAATACACATACATGCACACGGCTTTACAGAACATGAACCCGCTTCTCGTCAAGCAGAAACGTGCAACTGTTCAATCTCACCCACTGGTGCCCACATGATGAGCCCCCACCACCTTAATCAAGGAGAAAAAACTAGACCTTTAACTTCTCTTTAACCAGCAGTCCAGGCCGGCTGGCATCCAGGCATTACACCGTTAGTACTTCTCTAGGAAACAGACTCTGACTTGAATTTTGAAATTGTAACTTGAAACAAGACTTGAATTTTGACAAACAATGTATTATCAGAAATTATTGGAGCAACACCAAACCACATTCTTTCCAGATTATTAACAATTGGAAAATCTACATGCAACGTTTACAAGCAGCACACGTGGGTCCTGGTATCAGGGAAGGCATCTGGGCTCCACCTAGGAGTCTCGGACAAGGAACCAAGCTGGGCGTGGACAGAGAGGACAGCCAGGCCCCGGGGCACTGCACATGCTCAGCCGAGAACGTCCGGTGGTCAGAGATCTCTGTCTACACCACGAGCGAAAGTCGTAACCGACTGGCATACACACAAACTTTGAAAAAAACAATTTATTGTAGGCTATGATATTTAAAGCTACGATGTACGGACTTTCAAGGAGGCGAGCTGGTAAATCTAGAGGGAGTGTGACACAGAGGAACCTTGAACGCTGCCCAACGAGGTCCGCATCTGTTGGCGCAGGCCTTTCCTCAGCAAGAGGGAGATCATCCCAGATGGAAAACTGCTCACGTCGGGTGGAAAAGGGCTCCCAAGGTTCTGAGCGGGTTTTCTGCAGGCGCCCAGCAGACCTGCCTTCCAGGAGGATAGGGTTCACAGGCTGACAAGGCGGGGGTGGGGGGGGTGGTGGCTGAGAAGGGAAGACCCCACAGAGCCCTACGGAGACAGAGGGGCTCGGAGCTCTGCAGGGGATGGTCATCCAGGGAGCCACCACCCTCCTCACACATGGGGCCCGAGAGGACAGTGGCACGGCCGCACATGGATGACACGGAACAGTCGGGAGGCACACGCACAGGCCATCTGCCCACAAGGGAGGGAGATGGAAACCGTTCCCCACGGCCAGGCACACACCAGAGGCCAGAGCAGGGAGTGAGAACCAGAATGGAAGCCGTTTCAGAAACGAGGACTAACCCAGAGGAGCACGGCCAACAGATGCGGCGGGGCCCGCCTGGGAGGACACGACACAGCTGTGACTAATGGACATGGGCTCCTAGCTGTTGTAGGACATTAGGACACTGACGCAACTCACGGAAAACCCCGAGAGAAACAACACCCATGTGCACAGGCAGCCCTGGGAAAACAGACCCCACCTCTGACGCGAACATCCTCCAGTTAAGACAAATTCTTTAAGGAAAAGAACATCTCGTGGGCATCCAGGCACGAGGACCACATCACGGGAGAACGAGACAGTGACACTGGGGCCACCAAACAGCAGAGTTTACGGTTCTCGGCAAGGGGAATGTGAGCCAAGGCCTCCACACTGACCGCAGAGGCCCGGGAGGTTACAGGACGGTTGCAGAGAACCGAGGAGCGCCCGGGAGCTTCCACGGCGGCCCCACGGTGGCCCCACGGCGGCCCCCTGCCAGCCCTGGGTGCGTCCCCACGGCTGCACGAGGAAAGGGAAAGAGAGGGGTGCGCAAGGCAGGGCCACCCACCGGACAGAAGAGTAGCTAGGACAATCGCCCTCCCTTGGATGCACGGAAGAGGCAGGGCCAAGAGCTCACGTCAGCGCTGCCCGCCCAGGAACTCGGCAGCAGACACCGCGAACCTCAGCCCTTACGTATCGCCGGGAGAGCACAGGGATCTTCAGCATCATGTGTCTCCTCAGACAACCAATTACCATCTGTGAGATTTCAGCAGAAGTCCCAGCGATGCATGCTGTGTACAGCATCAGGCTTTCTTCACAGCAAAGGAACAGGCTGATTCCCAACCTCACTAAGGAATGCAGTCACATGCACCGTTTCCTAATTCACACAAACATTCCACCATTACTACCAAAATTATAAGCAAATACAGCATTTCTGCCAGTGTGACGGTTTATCTAAATTTGTCACCCTGGCTGGGTCACAGTACTCAGCTATGTGGTCAATCATTACCCTAGATGTTTTCTGTGAAGGCATTTTTCTAGAAAGGCAACCTGTAAATCAGCAGATGGCCCACCATAATGTAGCTGAGCCTTATCCAATCAGTTGAAGGTCTTAAGAAAAAGTGTTCTCACAGGAAGCAATTTTGCCCTGGGACCGGAGCTGCCACACCAGCCTCTGATCTCTCTCCGTACGTGCACAGGCACACAATCACCCCGGTCCTGGCTTTTTGGAGAATACAGATCACAACCAGAAGAGCTTCTATCCTGGATCCAACCCCTCAACTAGCAGTTGACCAATCTAAAGACAGCTGTGCAAAATTACCCACCCCATTTCATTTTTCAAGAGGTAGACGTCACACCCAGCACAGAGCCCAACGTGGGACTTGAACTCACAACTGTGAGATCGTGAGCTGAGCTGAGATAGTCAGACTGACTCAGCTTAACCGACTGAGCCAGCCAGGTGCCCCTCTCTTACATTTATTCTGGATCCTTCACCCACCGGCCCTTCCTTAGCAGAGGAACACAGCACTTTCCGGCCTCTCCTCCATGATCCCACTCCCCTGACACTGCTCACCTTCCAGAAAGCCTCAGACCAAGCTCTCCTGAATTAGGTAAAACAGACAGGCTTGAATTTCAGCCTCTCTATCAAACTGACAGATAAGAAACAAATGTTTCTTCACCTTTTCTTGAACCGTGTCTCTTTAATTAACAAGCCTTCCTATATCGGCCGTAAACGTTCGCTTCCTCTCCCGATTCCTCTGTGAGCTCTGAGGGTCGGCCTCGTCTGGGTGCGGTGGTGCCGCCCGCAGACTCCTGGTTAGCTCTCCCGCCGTGTGTGACCCTCTCTCATGCGGTCAGTGCTCCTCAGGTGCCCGACAGTCGCCGGCGTTCCTGTGCTCCGTGCCAGCCGAGACCACGGCGTCTGGAGCGCGGGTGTACTTCTTCAGGCCCAGCTGGGCCCCGACGTCTGAGCAGGAGGTGTAGGATCGGAGAAGCAGCAGTGACCCAGGAGGCTGCAGAGTGGCCAGGAGCGGAGCGAGCAGAGGCCTTGGGACAGAGACGAGGGGCAGGCAAACCTCCTCCACGGCTGGTTTCTCCTCCGGCCACCTCGGCTGCAGCCAGCCTTTGTAGTCTCCAACCCGTACAGACTCCAGGGTCCACTCTGGATCCGCACTTTTCGGAGGGCTTCCTTTTCAACTCAAAGTGGCAGAGAGCTCCTCAGCTCAGCTTAATTTCTTTTAATGTTTTTTTGGGTTTTTTTTTTTTTTTTTGAGAGACAGAGAGAGACACACACACAGAGCGCAAGCGGGGGTGGGGGTGTGCAAAGAGAGAGAGGGAGACGCAGAATCCAAAGCAGGCTCCGGGCTCTCAGAAGAGCCTGCTTGGGATTCTCGGTCTCCCTCCCTCTCTCTCTGCCCCTCCCCTGCTCGCTCTGTCTCTCTCACGAAATAAACAAACTTAAGAGAAATTAAGGGCTGCCTGAATATGGCGCCGCGGACCTACATTCTCCCTGGATACACGTGTTCGTAACAGCCCTCGAGCTCGTGTGCGTCCCTGCGAAGAGTCTAGGGGGCTCTCCAGGCCCAGCCTCCAGAGGCCGACACACACACAGTGCTGCCGCAGGTGGACGGCAGGCACCTCGCTCTGGGAGGACGGCTGAACTTGCCGCCACACGCAAATAAAGGGCTGCACTGAGTCACGATCCCAACGATTCGAGGAGGACAGCACAGAACGCCAGAGGTACGCACCTGTGAGCGCGTTGCTGGTTCTCTCCACAGCCGCCTCTGGGAACAACAGACAGGCCCCCGGGCTCTGGAGGGATGCGCCGCTGTTGGTCCTCACGACTGGGACCGGCTCTTCTCGTACGCCCATGGGGATGCCCCCGGGGAGCAGACGGGGCCGGCCAACCCCTCGGCAGAAAGCCACTCTCCCTGTACGGCAGGAGCGGATTTCCCCACGAGCCCGCGTACCTCTCAGATGGGCCTCGGAGGAGACTCTGGCAGGCGAGCGACCACCCGGAGCGTGTGGGCAAGGCCCGCACCTGGCCCCAGATTCCTCGATCCCAGACCTTCCAGCACACGCTCCGGGCCGCCGCTGCCCCAGGCACCATACCTTAGGGAGCACCAGTCAAAACCGACACTAGTTTCCACGTACCCATGTTCCCCAAAAGGTAAGCTGGATTGCAGGGGCATTTTCTGTGCCTTGCCGGACACTTTAAGGAAGTCTGGAACACACCCCGCTAATTGTTCTGTCACCCAGAAAAGAGATTCTGTGTTCAAAGCACATCCTCCTCCCCGGGACTGGAAGATCTTATTTTGGTGGTCAGTATTTAAAGGGACCACACTTCTTCAGCTTCAACCAGCACCATTCTGCCGTGAACCAGGAAATGCCACTCACGCACCGTGTACTATGTTGCACAAATTAATTACTGACACTTTCCTTATTCTATTTAGTACTGTCTTCTAAGAGCAGTTCCCTTACTCGTGTTGCAGCACATTTCAGAAGAAACTACTGATTGTATCAACATAATTGTCTTTTTACAAGATGCACACCAGTAAGGAGAAAGTTTTTCTGGTTCTTGTTGCTTAATAAAAGTTGTACAGCTGATGCTGCCATTGCCGGCTCAAAATGACGATATAAAAACAAGATGGGGAGTCGGGGTTCCATCCACACACTATGGGTTCTTTCATTACTCTGTCCCAGAGAATGCCAGAGCTGTCTGCGGCAACCTCCCAATGCCAAGGCCTTCCAATACACTATTCACTTCCTTGGTGTAAAAAGCACTTAAAAGTCGATTCAGAAGTATTATTCTTTTTGTCCAATTTAAGACAGCACCACCACACTTCATGTAGATGCCTGCTTCACTGTTACCTTGTCTGTGTAACCTGCTTTTCCAATATGAGACAAGCAACCACTCCACAAGGAAGCACGGTGTGGTGGTTGTGTGCTCTAGAATCCTGCTGTCCCCTCTGGGAGCCCTGGCTCAGTCACTTCTCAGCTGCATGACCCCAAACTGGTCAGTTAACCTCTTGCATCAAAGGGCCCAGGGTTCCTCCTTGACAGGGGTGCCATGAAAAGTACCTGAGGACACGCCAGGGACTCCAGGAGGAGGAAGGGAGAGGAGGAAGGGGGGGACAAGGAGGATGGGAGGGGGAGGACGAGGGGAGTTGTCTCTGTCGCTGTTGGGGTCAGTGACTGGTGCTTGTGATTTAACAAATGGAAAAGCACTGGCTGGAAATACCTCTACTTAGTGCGTAACAGCCCTGGTCCATTTCTCTAAAAACACACCCAAACCCGTCGTGTTTTCTGACAGTGCCTTGAAATGGAAAGGCATCCACTACTCCAACTAGGGAAGACAAAGAACCGGATTTCTGTTTGAAGACTGCAACAAAGAACCGCTACGGCTAATCTCGCCTGAGATCCCCCCCACTCTACCTTCCCTTCAAGATGCACAGCTGCCCCTTAAAGCACGGACCAGGGCGCTGACCCCCAGTATAACTTCTGACTCCCTCAAAACTTGATAGCTTGATCGGAAGCCTTACCAATTACATGAACAATTTACACACACTTTGTACACTGTATGTAACCTCTGCTGTACTCTTACAATCCAGTAAGCCAGAGAAAAGAACATATCATCAAGAACATTATGGGGGGGGGGGGGGGGTGGCACCTGGGTGACTCAGTCCATTAGGCATCCAACTTCTGCTCAGGTCATGATCTCACAGTTCATGAGTTCAAGCCCCAGATCAAACTATCTTCAGATCCTCTGTCCCCCTCTTTCTCTGCCCCTCCCCTGCTCGTCCTCACTCTCTCAAAAATGGGGAAAGAAAGAAAGGAAGGAAAGAAAGAAAGGAAAGGAGAAAGGCAGGCAGAAAAGGAGGAAGGAAGGAAGGAAGGAAGGAAGGAAGGAAGGAAGGAAGGAGAAAGAGGAAAGAAGGAAAGGAAAGGAAAGGAAAGGAAAGGAAAGGAAGAAAGAAAGGAGAAAGAGGAAAGAAAGGAAGAAGGAGAGGAAGGGAGGGAGGAAGGAAGGAAGGAAAGAAAGAAAGAAGAAAAGAAAGAAAGAAAGAAAGAAAGAAAGAGAAAGAAAGAAAGAAAGAAAGAAAGAAAGAGAAAGAAAGAAGAAAGAGAAAAGAAAGATCACAAGGAACAGAAAATACGCTCATAGTTAGTTCTGTGCCATACTTAAATCCGGGCACAGGTGGCCCTGTGCTGCTTGATCCCATGTTGTTCAAGGGCCAAGTATACTTTCCCTGCAGATGCATTTCCCAAACAACGTCCTGCAAAGCTGGGAAAGGCCTGCCTACCAACTTGTTCCCAAAATGTAGTGGGGGGCCTGGTCGGCAGGAGGCATGGAAGTGTGCTGCCTTCACTTGAAAAACCAGAACAAGATGCGGCTACACAATGTCCCTGGTCTGCTGCAGCAATGCTCACACTGCCACGGACCCGACTCCGAGTCCTGCTGATACCCACGGGGACGGGGCTGCCACACTCGTCCCCTGGAGCTCCTATGACTCCCTCCGCACGTGCAGTTACTGCTCAGATTCCCAGAAACACAGGAGGCGAGAGGAGACAAGGCCACAGGTCAGTGGCTGCAGGCGGTGGGTCCCTTGTACCTTTCCTCACTCGCTGTTGGGCCACAGTGGAGGCAGCAAGGGCAGAGTGAGGCTCCGGGTCTGCTTTTCTGTTCGTGGTTTCCATAAACATCTTGCTGGCAGAAAGCCTTGTCTATAGAGAAAAGCTGACGCCCCACCATTCCAGTCCAGACCAGGATTTTTAGGCGCGGTAAGCAGGGTCCCAGGCAGACAGAAGAACGTGCCAAGGCGCCCAGCTGAACCACCCAGCTCCCCGCTTCGAGCCAGCTCCTGCCCAGGGGCCTCGCCACCAGCCTTGTGGGCCCATCCAGAGGCAGTGAGCAATGGCCACCTGTTGTGAAATGTGCAGACTCTTTCTTTCCAACCGTCTTCAGATATGCACAGAGATCAGAAGACAGGCGAACAGGACTGAGAGTGTGTCCTTTCTTCCCGTGGCGCCCTCTGGCTACAGAGTACCAAGTTCAAGGCTGTCTACTGAAAGCTTGTTTTCACTGAAACAAGCACCCGACTGAGCTCCCTGCATTGCAGAGCACAGGGGAGCAGATTCTTAGAAGTTTTAACAGATAGGCATTTATTTATTGTGCTTGGGGGTGCGGGGGGCATTACCAGCACATCAGAGCCACGAGTCCATGGAAAGCAGTGCTTACGAGCAGGCATGTGAAACCCTCGCACAAACCCATGAATGCCTGAAATCCTAACTAAAGGAACTTCCAACCAGAGATATCCAGAAATGTATAAAACTGGGTAAAACTGAATGCACATTACACTCTGAAAGCCAGTTATTTTAAACTAACTGGTAAAATCTATTTTGCATGAACTGTTCTGGTCTTGCAAATCAACATCTAACTTGCTTCTCTTCCCCACTAAGTTTTTAGAATTACCTGATATTACAGCTTGTATTTGTTTTGTTACCTCCCACTTGGGCCAAGAGATGGCTGATTACTTATGGCAATGGTGCGCCATCAGTGGAGATAGAGTACACAGATTACCAGCTCGGTGGGCGTGGCAGAACCACGAACATTAGTAATGGGCATACCAATGAAATCTGGGAAATGCCTTATCAACCCTCAGGGACACATAGACCTCAACTTCACAGTTTTACACTGTAGGACACTTCGTGAACCTAACCTGACAAATATTTACATCACTATGCATGCACGCATTTACACGGGGGGCACGTGTGCTCAGATCAGCGACATTACGGAAGGGCACGTTTAACGTCATCCAGATGTGCCACCGCAGCCAAGGCGCCCTGGGCCCTTCGACCACACAGGGTGGTGACTTCGGTATGAACAATTTGGAAAGAACTGCTATACTGAGAGGCTCGGGAGGTGCCAGCTAGGGTCAGAGGGCCTGGTCTGTAGTTAACAGTCTACCATCAAGACCAAACGATCAGAACCTACTTGTTAGAGCAGCGCCCATGGTGCAGCAGCGGTGACCAGGACCCGGTGGGTACTTGTGCAATCTATTCAAATATGTAACTCAGTACAAGCACAGTCTTATTTAAGACAGTACCTCAATTTTCTTTGTAAACGTAACTATGTCATACACAAAGATTAAAGGGAGGGAAAAGTGGCTTGTTCGCTCTGGTACCTACAGAATTTAGGACTTGTACTGGTCACTTGAAATACACAGCCTTTTAAAATATCTTTCAACAGGCGTATTCTTTCTCTAGATTTCAAGCTTCTCATGTACTTGAAAATGTAGAAAAGCAGTGAGCAAGCAGCTGTCGGCATACTACTCAGGCCCTCCAGCCACAAGGCCCTCCTTGTCAGCAGCGCATCCGAGACGCAGCCGAGAACCTGCATGCCGAGAGCACGCAGCCCTTCCCAGGAGGGAAGCGGGAGAGCGCCGCCCTCACCACTGGGGCTTCCTGCAGACAGCGCAACCCCTGGGAGCTGGAGGGGAAATCATCGCCCGGAGGCTTTCAAGAGTGGAAGGACAGGCCTAGGCAGCCATAGGACAGGCCAAAGACAGGGGGCATGACCTGCTCAGCACGGAGAAGAGGGCAGCACGATGGCATCTCAAGTCCTACGTCACCTAAGGCCACAACCTGTTATCTAAAAGCAAGTTTCAGAGTTGCTTACTTGTGGGACGTCCTTTTCTTCATCATGCTTGCAGACACACCAGCATGGCCTAAAAGAGAAGTGAGCATAAGTCAATAAAACTGGACACAAAAATACTTCAGACCTTGGAAAAAATGAACTTCTAAAAAACTGCTATGCAAAGCATGAAATGGGGCGTCTGGGTGGCTCAGTCAGTTAGGCGTCCGACTTCAGCTCAGGTCATGATCTCATGGTCCGTGGGTTTGACTGCCGCACTGGGCTCTGTGCTGACAACTCAGAGCCTGGAGCCTGCTTCGGATTCTGTGTCTCTCTTTCTCTCTGCCCCTTCCCCACTAGGGCTCTGTGGGTGTGCCTCTCTCTCAATATAAACAAACATTAAAAAAAAAAAAAAAAAAGGCATGAAATGAAAATAAGCCATAAAGAGCCAACCTGTAGGAAGTCATTTGTTTATTTAATTGTTAAGAAGGAAATAAAAGGGGTTCTAGGAAAATAAGATAGCAAGGACAACAGCTCATCTCCCCAGATCTGCCATAAAAAACCCAAAATCACATGGAACAAAAAACACAACACAAGTGACAATCTGGCCGTAAAGTACTAAGTTACAGAAGCTGTCTTCCTGCGACAAGCCACTAGAAAGCGGGCAGATGTGAGACACCTAGACCCAGACACCGCACGGCTGAGGCACAGGACCACAGCACCAGAAGGCTGTGCACCCGCCCGGCCCGTGGTATCAGAGTGATGCGCAGACCCGGCCCACAGGGGAGCAAGGAGAACGGGATGGTTGTGCCCCAGGCTGGGAGGACAAAAGGGCGGGGGCGGGGGGTGGGGGGGGCGCAGAGTGCTGGCGAATGGGATCTCAAAGGGACTCCAAACATCTGGGGGTGAAAAGGGATGGCAGTTGTTCAAAGTCCGGCCAGCCACCTCTTCAAACCCGTAGGGCAGTTGGTAAAAACCACACAGAGGTGACCCCTCAGCAAGAGGGCTGCTCCAGACCCACCCGGGCATCTGGTGGCCAGAACAAAGTCCGAGCACGGCCACACAGTCCCAATGCGCCACCACACGTCTCAAATGGCCCGCACCCCAACAGAGGCCACTCGACACGCAGGAAAGTGGCAGACCATACCCCACGCCAAGGGGGTTACAACCAGAATGTAATTAACAGCAAAGATGTTAAAAGAGCTATAATCTGCTCAAATATATAAAGGACGACAGACAATACTCAAAACAGAAAAATGTGGGGAAGAAAAGGAAAGAAATAAATCAAAATGGTGAAAACACATGATCTGAAATGAAGATGAGTGGACATGGTGAACAGCGGACCAGACCCAAAGACGGTGGGGACAGGAGCGGCCGTGGGGACCCTCACGGCCCGTGTCAACTGGCCTGACACATGGCAAACGGGATGGTTTACCACACTCACGAAGAGAGGAGCGCACCGGGAGAGAAGAAAGAGCTAGAAGCAGCAGTGGCAGAGAGTTCTCCAGATGTGGTGCGCACACAGCCACGTGGCCACACAGCCAGTGAGCTCAGCCACGCCCACGTGGGATGAAAACAAGGATGAACCTGCCAGGGCGCATCCTAATCACAGTTCTGGAAACCAGTGGCCGGTGAAATACTTTAAAACAGCCTAACAGGGGCGCCTGGGGGACTCAGTCGGTGAAACATCCAACTTTGGCTCAGGTCACAATCTCATGATTCACAGGTTCGAGCCCTGCGTTGGGCTCTGTGCTGAGATTGCGGGGCCTGCTTGGGATTCTGTCTCACCCTCTCTCTCTGCTCCTCTTTTGCTCACACACACACTCTCTCTCTCTCTCAAAATAAACAGTAAATTTAAAAAAGAAACAACACAGAGAAACAAAGATTATACTGGCTCCAGATCCACTGCCAGAAAGAGCGTGAGCCCAAACAGAAGACGGTGGAGAAAAACTCATGGACTGAGAGCACTATCTCCGGCCAAAGGAGCTTCTAGCCTCAACGGTACAGATAATGGCACCAAGTGAAGACTGTCCAAACACGAATTCAGAGACTATATAAAAAAGGATGGGACAACTGCTAGCATCACACAAATTAACCTCAGGACAAAGTTATCAGGGATCAAGACAACATTTCAAAACGGTAAGAGTCAATCAAGAAGCCGGCACATTTAACAGGTTGACGGTACGTGCACTGGGTACAGAACACTGGAGTTCATGAGGCAAAACCCGACGGCCCTGACAGGAAAAATCAACACATCCACAATTAGACATTCAGACGTGAGCTCTCCTCTCTCAGTCAAGGAAGTGAGGAGTGGGTGGAAAATCAGACAGGACGCAGAAGACCAGAACACCACAAAGAGCCTACACTACACGGGTTTTTTCCCCCAAGCTCACCTGAGATGTTCACTCAGACACACCATCTGCCACCCATAGCACAAACCCTCCATGCACTTAAAACAACGTGAACTCCTAGGAAGTTTGTTCTCTTACCGCATCAGAAGGGAAAGAGAAATTAATAATATCTGGAAACACCCCTGTTTTTGAAAATTAAACCACAATCTTGTTTAATCCACAGTTCAAGGACAAAATCACAATGAAATTTGACCTTGAAGAAAATCAAACTGGAAACGCTATCCGTGGGATGCGGCAAAAGCACCCCTGACTACAGTGATCAAAATCCACGCTAGGCAGCAAAATATAAAGAAAACAAAGAAAGTGTGACCACAAGCTCAGTCTAGCGGTCCCCTGACTGGAAGAAGGCAGCTCCGGGGTTATCTGCAAATCCGCCATCCCTGGCTGTCCCTGAGAGCATGCATGCTCACACACACTTCCTTACTTCCACTTACAATTCCAAAGTGAAGCGAACACGCAGACACACGGCCAACCGGTCAGTGCAGGGCTGTCTGTCCCTGTTCATGAAGACGGTGAGACAGGCAGGTCCCGGGTGCCCAGCGCCGTCCTCCCCGCTGTCCCCAGCGGCCCGGGCACCCCCACGCAGACAAGCAGACAGCTCACGGACAATGGAAGACAGCCTGGAAGGACACCAAACTTCCCTGAACGCCCCACCCCACCCCGCCGCCGTCACCCCAGAATGTCTCTAGGCTTGGGGTGGACAGGATGAGGAGAGCGGACAGGCAAACAGACCCGACGGTACAGGATCGCTGGGGGTCCACGGTAACTACCCTACCCCCTTGGTGTCAGGGCCACCTTGCCTCCCACATGGAGCTCACTGGGACAGGGCAGCCGGCCTTGCACCTGTCTGCCCCCGCCCCCACGTGCCAGGCAACGCTGGGGCCCACCTGTCACTTCGTGTCCCGACGGGGCTCGCTCTCCCGCCACAGGAGGGCTGTGGCAAGATCACCGGAGAGGAGCGAGCCGCTCCCAGGGAAGCCTCTGCTCTGGCGAACGGGCATCGACACTCGTGGAGACACGGCCCCTTGGGTGCAAACGCTCCAGGCTGGGTGCACCACCACATGTGCAAGGACCCCGGAGCTCTGCAGATGGACTAGGAGGACGCACGGCGGTCCTCAAGGCCACCGAGGCCTTCACAGTCACCACACAGGGCCAGAGGCACGAACACGGAGAGCGGGAGCTCTCAGAAGCCTGCACGTGAGGAGCGGAGTCCTCCCTCTGCCCCAACAGGGAAGAAGCTGCACAAGATCAGGAATCTTTCAAGTGGCCAGAGGAGGAGTCCCAGGGTGAACAGAGACAGGCCTGCAGAGGGACCCACACGGCGCCTCGGGCAGAGCCTGCAGGGGGAGCAGGTGGAAGAGCCGACCCACAGCCTCTGCGCCCACAAGTTGGGGCCCAGCCCCCAATGGCCAATCTTGGCAGGAAGGGAGGGAGGGTCCACGTGCTCCCAGGTTTCACCTCTGGGAGTGCCGCAGTTCCAGGTGAGGGGTGAGGGGGGGGTGGGGGGGAGGTGGGAGAGGAAGGGGAGAGAAAACTCCCCTCCAGCCCCCAGTAGAGGGAGGGGAGAAAGTAGCCATTCAGAGACAGAACAAAGTGTTTGGTTCTTAACAAGGCCCATCCCCAAGAGCCCAATCCCTGCCCAAGGGCAGGGAGATTAAAAGTCCAGCTGCCGCGGCGGGTCCTGTCCCACAGTGGACAGGAGGAGGACACGAGGGTCAGCCAGTGGCACAGACCCATTAAGACACGAGGCCTAGTTAGAGCACTACAGAATGTATCCCGCCCCCCACGCCCCATCGAAGGTCACTAAAGGCTTGTGAGCTCCTTTCATCTGGCACATCCTGTCCAACTTGGTCAAAAACTTATAAAGCACATGAAAAAGGAAACAACACGGTTTGAAGAGACAGAAAGCACAGGAACCAGACTCTGGCATGACGGGTGGTGGAACGATCATTCCAAGAATTCCAAGTAACTATCAAAATTAATTAAGCTAGAGGTTCTAATGAAAAAAAGCAGACAACGTGCAAGAAAAAAATGAGTAATGTAAAAAGACAGGTAGAAATTATCAGGGGAAAAAAAGACGGCAGAGGTCAAAACACCAGAAGAGAAATGAAGAATGTGTATGAGGGACTCGTGATGGAGAAAGTGCAATCCAAACTACAAAAAGCAGGGAAAAGTGGGAGAGACAGTAGAAGAAAACACAGGGCAAGGAACAGGGCACAGTAAGAAACAGAGCAGACGTTAATCCAGTGAGCCCCAGACACGGCTGAGAAAAGAGTCTCTGAGCCGCAGGACATGCCAACAGAAAGGTCCAAACCTGAAAAGCAGAGCAAAGGACAGGAAAAAACAAATCAGAATAGCCAAGGACCGTGGGGCGACTACAAAGAAGTAACATGTACAAGGGGAATGTCAGGAAGAAAAGATGGAGACGGAGGAACAGAAGAAAACAGTCAAAGCAATAATGACTGAGGATTTCCCCAGATTAACGTCAGACGCTAAACCAGAGACGCAGGAAGTTCAGAGAACGCCAAGCAGGATAAATGCCCGAACACCGCATATAAGCGTATCATAGTCACAGCGCAAATCCAGGGCAAAGACAAACTCCTGAAAGCAGCCAGAGGAAGACACGCCTTATGGATGGAGAAGCAGCAAAGAGCAATTGCATCCGCCTTCTCCTCGGGAAGCACGGCAGCAGAAAGGAGTGAAGTATGTAAGTGCTGAGAGAAAACTAAAAACCCAGAATTTTGTATTCTGCTAACCTTCAAGAGTAAAGAAGAAACAGACTTGCTCAAACAAACAGAAGTTAAGAGAATTTGTTTCCAGAAGACCTGCACTTCAAGAAATGTTGAAAGAAATTCTTCAGAGAGAAGAAAATGAGTTGAAAAACTCGAATCTACATAAAGATCATTAGAGACCATCTTTCTGAACAGAAATGGTAACATTTTTCCAGAATATTAACAATGTATTAGATGATTATAGCTCACGCATAAGTGAACTGGATTAGCTGTAAATGGATCCTGCAGACTCTAGGGCAGTCTCTTAAAGCAAAAGAACAAGGGCAATGAATAGAAAATAGTAACAAATATAGCAGGTATTAGTCCAATAATCACCTTAAATGTCAATGATCTAAGTACACCAATTAGAAGACCAAGTCTGTCATAGTGGATCAAAATAAAAGACCATATTGTACACTTCTCACAAGAAATCCACTTTAAGGATATATACTTACATTAAAAATAGTGGGAAGGAAGAATATATACCATGCTAACACTGATCAAAAGAAGCGAGAGTAGCTACATTAATTTCAGTCAGATTCCAGAGCAAGGGAAGTCATCAGGGATAAAGAGATAGATTATGATGGGGCGCCTGGGTGGCTCAATCGGTTAAACGTCCGACTTCAGCTCAGGTCATGATCTCACTGCTCATCGGTTCGAGCCCTGCGTTGGGCTCTGTGCTGATAGCTCACAGCCTGGAGCCTGCTTAGGATTCTGTGTCTCCCTCTCTCCCTCTGCCCTTCCCCTGCTCACGTTCTGTCTGTCTCTCAAAAAATTAATAAATATGTTAAAAAAATTTTTAAGAGATACATTATTATAAAGCAATTAATCCTCTAAGAAGAGAACAATCCTTAACATGTATGTACCTCACAACAGAATATCAAATCAAGGGAGGCCAACATTGTACAACTACACAGTGGGACACTTCAATAACCCTCTATCAGAAATGGACAGGTCCAACAGGCAGAAAATCACTGAGTGCACAGTCAAACCCAACACCACCACTGATCAACTGGATATAACTGACATCAATAGACCACTTCATCCAACAACAGCAGAATACAAATTCTTTACAAGGTCCCAGAAGCATTCACCAAGACAACATTCTGGCATAAAATACATCTTAAAATTAAAGGAACAGGGGCGCCTGGGTGGCTCAGTCAGTTAAGCATCCAACTTCGGCTCAGGTCATGATCTCATGGTTCGTGGGTTCGAGCCCCGCGTCAGGCTCTGTGCTGACAGCTCAGAGCCTGGAGCCTGCTTCAGATTCTGTGTCTCCTCTCTCTTCACCTCTCCTGCTCATTCTCTGTCTCTCAAAAATAAATTTTGAAAAAGCTAATAAATAAACAAACAAATCCTGCAACTGCTCGCAAACCACGATAAAATCAAACTAGATTCAATAACAGAAAAATAGCTGGAAAATTCCCAAACACTCAGAGATTAAGCAACACACTTCTAAATACACTGTTCAAAGAAAAAAATCACAACACAAATTTAAAAATATTTGGAACTAAATAAAAAGCAAAATACATTTTGCAAAATTTGTAGGATACAAGGAAAGCAATGCTTACAGAGAAATCTACAGCACTGAATGCATGTATGGGAAAAGAGGAAAGATTTAAAATTAAAAATCTAAGCTTACACCTTAGGAAATTATAATAGGAAACCATATTAAATGTAAAATAAAAGAGGTTATAAAAGAACAGAAATCAGTAATATTTTAAACAAGACATCAACAGAGAAAAACCAATGAAATCAAAAGATCATTGTTTGAAAATACCAAAATTGATAAATCTCTAGCCAGGATAACTAACAAGAAAGAGAGAAGGCATAAATCACTAACATGAGAAATCAAAAAGGAGACATCACTACAGACCCCATATACAAAATCTACATGACAAGTACAAAACTGATGAAAGAAATCTAAATGGAGAGATACCTAAATGGAGAGATATTCCATGTTCATAGACAGGAAGACTCAGTATTGTCAAGATGTCAGTTCTTCCCAATTTGAACTATGGATTTAGTGCAATCCCAATCCAAATCCTAATGAGTTATCTTGTGGATATCAATGAACTGGTTCTAAAGTTTATAGGGAGAAGCAAAAGATCCAGCACAGCCAACACAATACTGAAGGAGGAGAACAAAGTTGGAGAACTGACACTACCCAACTTTAAGACATCCTGTAAAGCTACACTCATCAGGACAATGTGGTACTGACTCTTTAAAAATGGACAAATAGAACAAATAAAGAACCCTGAAAAAGACCCACATATAGTTAACTGATCTTTGACAAAAGAGCAAAGGCAATACAATGGAGAAAATACAGTTTTTTTAACAAATGGTACTGGAATAAATAGACATCCACCTACAAAAAAACGGATTTGGACAGAGACTTTACATCCTTCACAAAAATTAACTCAAAATGGATCACAGACCTAAATGTAAAGTGAAAAACTATAAAACTCCTAAAATACAACACAGGGAAAAATCCAGATGACCTTGGTTATGTTGATGACTTTTTAGATACTACACCAACAGCATAATCCGTGAAAGAAGTTAACTGATAAGCTGTACTTCATTGAAATTAAAAATTTCTGCTCTATGAGAGACACTACCAAGAAAATGAGAAGACATGCCAGAAGAAGAAAACACCTGGAAGAAAACATATCTGAAGGACTTGTTAACCAAAATATAACAAGAACTCTTAAAATTCGACAAAAAACAACCTGATTAAAACATGGGCCAAACACCTTAACACCAAAGATGATATATGTAGAGATGGCAAAACACATACAAAAAGATGCTCTACACATCATATGTCATCCAGAAAATGCAAACTAAAAACAAGGAGACACCACGACACACCTATCAGAATGGCCGAAATCCAGAACACTGACAACACCAACCACTGGAGAGGATGTGAAGCAATAGGAACTCTAATTCATGGCTGGTGGGAATGCAAATTGGTGTCACCATTTTGAAAGACAGTTCAGTGGTTTCTTACAAAATTAACCATACTCTTAACCATATGATCCAGCAATTATGGTCCTTGGTATTTACCCTAAGAAGCTGGAAACATGTCCACACAAAAACCTGGGCACACGGATGTTTATAGCACCTTCATTCTATGATGCTCAAACTTGGAAACAACCAAAATGTCCTATAGTGGGTGACTGGATAAATAAACCATGGCGTGTCAACAAATAGAATGTTATTCAGTAATAATAAGCTATCAAGCCATGAAAAGACAGAAGGAACCTTAAGTGCATACTGCTAAATGAAAGAAGCCAATGTGAAAAAGCTACGTAAGATTCCAACTCTATGACATTCTAAGAAAGGCAAAACTATGGATACAATAAAAGGCAGTGACTGCTAAGGGTTGGGGGAAAAAGGAATGAATAGTTGGAGAATAGGGGATTTTCAGGGAATAAAAATACCCTGAATGATACGAGAATGGTGGATCTGAATACATCTGTCAAAACCCACAGAACGTACAGCACCAAGAGTGAAGCTCAAATAACAATGGACTCTGAGCAATCATAACATGTAAATGTGGGCATGCCAATGTAACAAGTGTACTATCTGGTGGGGGATGTGGCTAGTAGGGGACGTTGAGGGGCAGGGGACCAGAGATGCACAAGAAATGTACATTCTGATCAACTTTGCCTCGAACTTAAAACTACTTTATGCAAAATAAAGTCCTGGGATTCCTGGGTGGCGCAGTTGGTTGAGCATCTGACTCTTGATCTCAGCTGAGGTCATATCACAGTTTGTGAGTTGAAACCCCGTGTGGGGTTCTGTGCTGATGGTACGGAGCCTGCTTGAGATTCTGTCTCTCCTCTCTGCTCCTCCCTCCTCTGCTTGTGCACACGTGCTCTCTCTCTCTCTCAAAAAAAAAAAAAAAAACAAAAACAAAAAAAAAACTTAGAAAAAAAGAGAAGTCCTTTTGCAAAGTTCTTTTTAAAAACGACTTTTTAAAAAAAGAGGTACTAGACTTATTCTTCCATCATTAACACTGAGCTAAACAGCAAACAATACCTGCAGTGCTGAAGTAAAATGACTTTGAACCCTGAATTCCATACCGAGCTAAATTACCAATTGAGGGTATAGACATTTACATTCATGTATGGGCTCAAAAGTTACACCTCCCACAAATCTCTGGAAGTAACTGGAGAATACTCTCCAGAAAACAAGACAGAAAAGCATCATAAACACACAGGATCCGAGAAACCAGAGATGTTTAAGTCCAGCATGACATCTGTGATACAGGATGAGACCCATGCAGACAGGAGTAAGAGGCCAGGGACTTAAGGAGAGTGGTCTCCCAGAAGCTGGCACCACACAGCAGCAAGTGTAACTTGCTAGTAACTCCAACTTTAAAAGAGCTTCGAGGGGTGCCTGGGTGGCTCAGTTGGTTGAGCGTCCGACTTCAGCTACGGTCATGATCTCAGAGTTTGTGGGTTCAATCCCCACATCAGGCTCTGTGCTGACAGCTCAGAGCCTAGAGCCTGCTTGGGATTCTCTGCCTCCCTTTCTCTCTGCCCTTCCCCCACTCATGTTCAGTCTCTCTCTCTCTCTCGATAAATAAACATTAAAAAATTTTTTTTAAAAATAAAAGAGCTTCTAAAGGTAGAAGAAAATTGGAGATAAGAACAGAAAAAGGCAGGCCAAAGAGGCCTCACACATGAAACTACAGACTCCTTTGTCACCCATCTGATGAACAAAGATTCATAAGCTGACAACACACTACAGAAGCAAGATGGGGGAGAGAGACACGCTTCCACACCGCTTGCTGGTAAGAAGGCACAATGGTACAAAGCCCATGAACACCTCACAGAATCACGTAGGCATGTAAGATCTAATTCAGCTCTCCTAAAAACCTATCCCAGTGATGACACACTGGCAAAACAGACAAGCCTATTCACTGCAGTATCATCATTTCTAATACAGAAGAGTGGAAACAACCTAAATGTCCAAATAACTAAGCATAAATGAATACAAGGTACTATTGAGCTGTGACGAGTGGGGAGTAGGCGCGCTACGCGCTGCGAAGGGGTGGTCACCGCACGCTGCTCAGCGGAAGAGTGACAGAGGAGCAGGTAGGCATGTTTATAGTCACTGGGTGCCGATGGCAGTTTGTCACTGGAAGTGGGTGGCGTCACTCACCTGAGGATCACAGATTTTCCAACAGAAAACAGAACGAGACCCTTTACTAGGTGCTGCATCTATTTGCTGATTGAAATGTGAAAAGACGTAGAGCCATAATTTACAAAATTAACTCTTCTGTGACTCACAGAAGTTACTTAAACTGGACTAAACCGTGACGGGTAACAAAACCACATACACTCAAACTGTTCTAGCAGAAGCTCATTGGGACCCATCTTCCAAAACACTCACACCTCCTTTATCACGCTTTGCTGTAGTGGTAGTGTCCTTGCAGATGCTCCGTTTTTTAACAAACCGAAGGCAACCCTGTGTCAAGCAAGCCTATCAGCGTCATTTTGTCTACGGCATTTGCTCACTTCATGTCTCCCTGTCACATTCTGGTAATTTTCACAATATTTCAAGCCTTCTCATTATTTTTATATTTGTGACAGTGATCGGGGAATCAGTGCTTCTGACTCGCTGAAAGCTCAGTTGATGGTCAGCAGATTTTAGCAATAAACTCTTTTTTTTTTTTTTTTAATTTTTTTTTCAACGTTTTTTATTTATTTTTGGGACAGAGAGAGACAGAGCATGAACGGGGGAGGGGCAGAGAGAGAGGGAGACACAGAATCGGAAACAGGCTCCAGGCTCCGAGCCATCAGCCCAGAGCCTGACGCGGGGCTTGAACTCACGGACCATGAGATCGTGACCTGACTGAAGTCGGACGCTTAACCGACTGCGCCACCCAGGCGCCCCAATAAACTCATTTTTGATTACACTATGGTGCATTGTTCAGACATAGTGCACACTTAACAGACTATTGCACAGTGCAAACATAACATTTATATGCACTGGGAAACCAAAACATTCATCTGACTTCTTTTGCGGGGACACCCGCGTTATCATGGTCTGGAACAGAACCTCCAACGCCTCCAAGATGTGCCTGTAACCAGCGGTCAGCTTTGTGCGGACCCAGATTTCCCAAAGACAAAGACCCATGTCTGTTCCAGCAACCTGTTCAAATTAGGAACCCTCACCAATCTCGTCCACACCACACTGAGGGCCCCCAGCCCTGCCACCTCACTCATTCCTCCCTGTGGGAGCTCTGCCTCTTGTGAGATCTTCCTGGGAGGCTGTCAAGGAGACCCTGTCCCTGCTGCTGAGCAAAAGTGAGAAGCTCAAGAGAGAGCACTTCCCTTACCCAAGCAGCTTCCAAACAACTTTTCTGTGCCTTGCTAGAGGATCCACCTCGGATCTTAAGAGATTTAAGGAAAACTTCCAGGCGAAACAGACTAAAAAGCAAATCAACACAAAGACATTCCTAACAGGCCAAGCTAGTTCAAGAAAGTCATTTTAAAGTTTTTCTTTTAATTTTTATTTTTGAGAGAGAGAGAGAGACAGAGATCATGACCTGAGCTGAATGAAGTTGGATGCTTAACCGACTGAGCCACCCAGGTGCCCCCAAGAAAGTCTTCTTAAAAATGCAATTTATTGAGCACCTGGATAGCTCAGTCAGTTGAGTGACCAACTCTTGATTTTGGCTCAGGTCATGATCTCATGATTCGTGGGTTTGAGCCCCATGTCAGGCTCCACAATGACAGCACAAAGCCCGCTTGGATTCTTTCTCTCCCTCTCTCTGCCCTTCCCCTGCTCGCTTGTGCATGCGTGCTCTCTCTCTCAAATAAATAAACTTTAAAAAATATACTTTTTAAAAAATGCAATTTATACCCTCAGAAGTATAAGCTACCTGCATCTATGAAATAGCAAACGGAACAAAAAAGAGCTCCTAGAAATTTAAAATGCTTACTGAAATCTTTTTTTTTTAATGTTTATTTTTATTTTTGAGACAGAGGGAGACAGAGTGCGAGTGGAGAAGGGGCAGAGAGAGAGGGAGACACAGAATCCGAAGCAGGCTCCAGGCTCCGAGCTGTCAGCACAGAGCCCAACGTGGACCTCAAACCCATGAACGCGACATCACGACCTGAGCCAAAGTCAGACACTTAACCGACTGAGCCATCCAGGCGCCCCTTACTGAAATCTTTTTAAAAGGCTGGGAAATAAAGTCAGTAACTTCCTAAGAATGAAAAAATGGGAATGAATAATTGGCAAAGTTTAGGGAAAAAAAGGTCAACCTGAGAAGCAAAACATCCAAGCTGCATACAGCCAGAGAGAGAGGATGGGTACCATCGGAAGGATCTTTGAACCCCCATGGGGGGACCGACTGAAAATGTCACCAAGTGAAAAAGACCCAACTGGACATTCACTGAAGTACAGGTCATAGCACATAAAGCAGCAGTCCAGAAGTTTCCAGAGGAGAGGCAAAGACCACTGGACACGTAGACAGGTTTGGAAACAGCATCCAACTTCCCAATGGCAGCACTGAGATCTGGAAGGCCAGAGACGGAGCAATGCCTGGAGAATTCTGAATGACAAGTGACCTCCACCTAGAATCCTGGGCTCCGCCAGCACGGGGGCAGCATGAAGACAATGTTGATGCAGGGTCTCAGAAAGAACCTCATCTTCTAGGTGCACTTTTGGAAAACCGTATCAGAGACAATTTCATACATGCAGACAAGTCGAGAGTATGAATAAACGACACGTTCCACCTGCCACTTGAACCACCAACTCGTTCGCAGTCTACTCCGAAGGCTGCTTGAGGCCACACAGCCTCTTCCTAGGCAAAAGCACACACCAACACTGGAGGCACAGCGAGCACAAACAAGGAGGATCCTGCTACAGAGATGAAAATGAAGTTCCAAGGACGACAGGCCACCAGCAGCTAGAGGCCATGGCTCAGACGACAACAGAGCTGAAAGTGCGAGAAGAGTCCCTGGGGATCCACGGACAGATGCGCCATGTGTGGCACTGGCCACGTGGCACAGTACACGGAGTTTTATAAAGCTGTTGGATGGTTTGAGAGACCAAGTGCAAACAAATTTAAGCAAATATGAAAAAATTAAGAAATGGCTAAATTCCAGGGAAAATAAAATGTACCAAAAAAAAAAAAAGTCATCGCACTGCCTTACTTGGTTCAGCACTGTCAGAATCCAGAGAAATTTGTTTCCGCATAGTATTAACGAACACTTAAGGTAAATATCAGAAGGAATAGAGGGCCTGTTTTTTGTTAGAAGTCTTTGGCACTACTTGACATTTTCAACAATGAATTTTCATCAACTGGATAAAAGTAAAATCAAAGTTTTAAAATTATTTTAATTAAACAGAGCAAAAGCAGTTGCTAAATAAATCTGAGCATTATGTACATGGCTATGTATCATTACCATTCCCTGTACCTATCAGTATGATTAAACTATGTCACAAAGGAGAAAAACGGAAACCTTGGATAAACCAGTAAAAAAATGGAGCCTGACTTTAGGGGGGAAAAAACACATGAAAAATAGTATAGTATGTATATATATAATTATATATATGTAACAGTACAGTACATAATAGGACTCGCTGTCCAATGTCATTAGGTGTACATAAATTACTACTTTAGTAACCAATTAAATTCCAACAGAATTACACAGATAAACCTAAGTTACTTTAAAATAGAAATCTCTGGGGCGCCTG
Organism: Prionailurus viverrinus; assembly: GCF_022837055.1. Lineage (NCBI taxonomy): Eukaryota > Metazoa > Chordata > Mammalia > Carnivora > Felidae > Prionailurus > Prionailurus viverrinus. The sequence continues at coordinate 85,615,605 of NC_062573.1, forward strand.
GGTGGCACAGCCAGTTAAGTGTCTGACTTCGACTCAGGTCATGATCTCATGGCTCATGAGTTCGAGCCCCGCGTCGGGCTCTGTGCTGACCGCTGGGAGCCTGGAGCCTGCTTCAGATTCTGTGTCTCCCTCTCTCTCTGCCCCTCTCCTGCTTATGTTCAGTCTGTCTCTCTCTCTCAAAAATAAACATTAAAAAAAAAAAAAAAAAGAAATCCCTAATATGTTGAACTAGATACATAAAGAGCACACAAATATTCAACTTCCAAATTGTTATTGATCACCCACGCTCTGTCAAACATAGATCCCCGAACTGGGAACCGCCTACTGATCTATTTACTGCTGTGGGGATTTTAAGGCATGACCTCAGATTCCTCCCCCCCGCAGCCCCTCCCCCCATCAAGCACAGTACTGGCTCCCTCTCTTGAACCTGGGTCCGCCCCCAGGAAGGCCTCCAGGAATGCAATGCAGAAGTCAGCCAGTGTGCACACCAAAGTTCCAGGCCTCACCAGGAGAGCCCTGCAGCTGTGCCGGTTTCTCTGGGGACACTTGTTCTGGGGGCCTTCGGGTTAGTCCAGCTCCCTAGAGGCCCACAGAGGAGGAGAAAGGCCCTACCCGGTGAGGTTCTCAGCTGTAAGCTCTGAGATGGCAGCAGCCTATGGTCACAGCTGAGCCACCGTACCGACCCTGGAAGGCCTACCTGGGTTTCCTGCTGCAGGAGAAAGAGAACCCCCCCTTTTGGGTGAATTTTCTTTATTTGTAAATGGGCACATTCATAACTGACATAGGAGTTTAAAAGCAACAGAGCCTTGGTCTATGTTAATGGGAAGAACGGTTGAAGACAATTTTATAAACAATACTGATCGAGGGATCGGCAATTTTCCAGAATCGAACACCACCACACAAGAGCTGGGAACAGTAAGAGACTCCACGGTCTCATGTTAACGTATCTAATGGGCCACCTGGAACAGAGTACCCACTCTGTCTTCAGCCTATACCACACACTCTTAAAACTGCCAAGGAATAAGAAAAACACAAGATCAAAGTACTGGCTAGGATTAACAATCTGTCTCTTAAGAGCAAGAGCCTCTCTCGGTTTAGATCCCTCGGGCACTTACACCACGTGGCCCACCCCGCGACCCACCGCTGTAATCTGCTCTCCCACCTGACAAAGACTTCAAAATCAAGGAAGAAGACAGGAGTGCTGAATTTGGAATGGTGTGCATAAAAAGAACTCTGGAAAATGAATTACTGTTTCAAACGGCAGAAACACGGGAGGTTTCACTGATCAACAAAACACCTGACAACAACTCTCGCAATTAAAATAAAAATATTTTCTTGTAAACACCATGATCAACAATAACAATGCTTTTCCACAGAACAGCTATAGTGTGCCGGGCACCCAACTGCGCCCCGACACACGAGCTCATTTATTCGTCCTCAGAACCTCCGCAGGTACACACCACAACACACCCCTGCTTAGGCAGTAAGAACCAAGGCTCGAGAAGACGCGACGTGCACCTGTGTCTACGCGGCCGTGAGGGCCCGGATCTGAACAACACACCGGCAGATGGCTGACACTTCAGTCTGTCATCTCGGCCCAAAGTAGAGACAGATGCCGAACACCGGAATCCATATTATCTTCACAAATGAGAAACGAAAATAAAAGAAGAGGGGTACTTAAAAATGTGAATCCCGGTGGCTCTTCTACAAAGGAATTCCAAACACTATAGTTAATAAAAACAAGGAACAGTTCTAAATCAAACAGCAACCATTCTGTAGGTTTATTAGTTTTGCTAGCATGATTCTCAGATTCACTCATCAAAGAATCTTAAAATGTTACGACAGATTTATTTCTGGCATGGAGAAGAGCTCAGGTCCAAAGCAGGACTTAACTATTTCACAGCGCGCCCTGTATCATCCTGGTTTCTGGGGAGGGTAAAAATCACGCAAAGTCTAACCTTCTGTTCTACTTGCACGAACTGCGGGCCACCAAAGTAGGAAGTAATTTCCATTAAATATCTCTTTCATTTCCATCCCTTTCATTCCAATAAAGTTCTTCCAAATCAACATACAAAAGCTTTTTTCATCAAAACTACTATAAACACCCTAAACCTCCTACTCCTCTAGTCAAACCCCTTTCACTTCTTTCTTCAAAAAGAAATGACAAATCCTCTCCTGATTACAACCCCATTAAGCAGGTATTTACGCTTCACTTGGCGAATCTGCTGGAGGTCCAACCTGCGGGAGGCGAAAGACCGCGGAGAAAACTACTAGCTTCGTCCCTGCCTTTCAAACAAGGAACCTGTTTTTCCACACGTAGGTGTACGAAACACTGGCCGTCACGGGGCGGGAAGAACAGCCAACCCTCGGAGCCGTGCGGACGCATCCGCGCAGGTCCCACGGTGGCACGCTGACCGGAGAACGCTGGGCCGCCCCGCCTACCTGCATCCGCTCTGGACCGCTGGCCAGGTGTCTTCCCGAATGGGGTCTTCATTCATCTGTATGTACGTGAGCAGCACAGCTGCCGGACTAGGGTGAAAATTGAAAGCTCTCCGATTTGAAACTTTTCCCGGACTCTCAACGTTCCTTTCAGTCCATCATCCAAGTGCCTCTTTTACAAGTTCAGCAGAGACATGTGTGAACATAAGGACTCTGTAAAAACAGCGAAGTAATAGTTCGTTACTAGAGCATCCACACAAGCGAGCCGCCAGCTGACGTAAAATTTTAAACACGACGTCAGCTATGAAGTGTCCCGCCCAGAAGCGACCAGCCTGATTTCTTTCCTCAGACCCGCGAGCCGAGGACACGGAGGAGGCGGCGGAGGGTGCACCTGCCCCTCACCCTACCCCGACACCCCCTTGCTGCCAGGATCAGTAAAAGGCGGACGCTAGGGCGTCAGTGACCACAGACACTGCTATGGCCCGTCTCCTCAACGGGACACAAAGACCGAGCCCACAGAGGTGGTGAGGGGGTGGCGGTCACAGGGAGGAAGGGCGCCAGGACAGCCGGAGCAGGGGCAGCACAGGAGTCAAGTTCAGGTCCGAAGCACAGCTGGGCACCAGGTCAGCAGGCCGGCCGCCGGGGCAAGAGAACAGCCAACAAGCCGGCGGTGCCCTTTAGGCCCCTCAGGCTTCCAGAAACCAGAGGAAGGGACCAGCAAATTCTGCACCCGTGCGACAGTCAAACCATCTTAGGGAAGCAGCTTATCCTGCAAACCAAATGTGACTCCGGCGCAGGGTCAGTCTGCACGAAACTCGTGTGGGGACACGCATTCTCCAGACCACGAGAGCATCTACTGCAAACTGCACGGACGCACAGGACTGCTTTCGGCTCTCGCGTATTCAGTCCTCACGCGCACAACCACAGCCCTGTGTTCACAGGTTTAACTGAAGACCACGCTGAATTCATTTTCTAGAGACAAAAATGCAACAGAATGGAATAAAATTAAAAAGCCTAATTGGTGGAGAAGAGTCCGTTTTACTGCTAAAAATTCTTAACTAATATAAAGCTTTCTCATTATTCGAGGAAGACAGACTCAAAAATGACAGGATCTGAGAATTAATTCACTGGGGGACCCTGCAGGCTGTGCTCACTGTGTGGGGCTCAGAAGGACAGAGGTGGCACACACAGCGAGGACACAGCACCCGTCTCTGGACGAGGCTCTTCCCTCTAAGGTTCCAGGCTCTGCCCGCCTCGCCGCCCAAGGGTGCCCGACAAGTGGCTACCACCCGTCTCCCAGAGTCCACTCTCAGCCGCTCAGCCTTGCTCCCAGACCTCATTCAGCGCCCGCAGCACCGGCTCCCTTGGCAACTGTCACGTGACAGCCCCGCCCTGCAGAACCCCGCCCACCTCCAGGAGGCCCAATGCAGCCCAGGAGGCCGAATGCAGCCCACGGGGCTGAAGCCCCTGCTAGCCGGTCCTCCAGCCACCCGGGGACCCGGGGCCCACTCTCCTCTTCCGTGCTCGGCAACAAGGATTCTGCAGCTCACCCCTCAGGTCTTGGACATCATCGCTTCAAAACAGCTGCCCCTCAGCCCCCACGCCTCCAGGGTCACAGCCCCCACCTTCTCATCACCAAGAACCACAACATCCTCAACCACCTTCGATCGTCCCCTTCCGTCACACGGACATGCCCACCCACGCTTCCCGGCTGCCACCATTCCCTCCCTCCGTGGCCTCACCACCGTGCCACTGTCCACGGCCTTCCTCGGGGACTAAGTGCCCTCCTCACTACTCTGATTCCTGGGACATCCACGACAGCTCCTCCCCTGCCTTCCTCCGTTTTCTTTCTCTTCTTGTCTTGTCACTCACTCTCCTGGCAAACCCTGACCCAGCCCCCTCCTACGGTGCCCACATCGTAAGCCATCAGGCAAGGCCAACAAACTTATAATCTCCTACCTGGAGTGAGCATCCAACGACAGTCCCCGCCTGGGTGGGCAAGTGGCCACCTGCTAGGGGGACGCCCCCCACACACCAGAGAGGACTGCTCCCGCCACCACCTGACCCTGACTGGCGCCCCCTGCTCCCTTCTGCCCCATCTGCTCCCCCCTCACCCGATGTACCGTTTCCCAAATGGAGAGCACCGGACCCCTGCTGCTCTTCACAAAATCACTTCGAAGACCGGGGAACGCTGTACCGTGCACACATCAGCAGGTCGGAGCCCGGTGCATTACACTGGTTCCGCAACATGGGAGACCAAGCCCGCTCCTGTTCCAAGTGCGCCCTCCTCACGGGCACGTCCAAGCTTCTCCTGGTACCAGTCCCCGCTGCGGTCCCCAGGATGAGCGTCACTCCTCTAAAACGTGCAAGGCACAGCCGCGGGGTGGGGGAAGGCTACACAGGGAGCTTTCTGAACATAAGAAAGCAAGACTTTAGATCAAAGTCCTCTCCCATTTCTGAGTTGCAGTTAATATTCCAACTGCCTAATCTTATCCAGAAACAGAGAGCCCAAGCAAGAGAGGCACACTCTTGAGCTCTCACTCGCACGAACACTGTGCTGTCTCCACACTCACCGTATGATGCTTCAAAAGACTTTCCTAAAACAATATCTCACTCTTGACTGGAAAGGGCAAAACTTATTGGGGGAAAAAAAAAAAAAAACTTTTAAACATACCACCTTTACCTTATTATGTTACTCTAACGTGATTAATTTAGTAAGGAAGACAAATTGCAGATAAACTTTTTTTTAAAAACTTTACCTGCTGAGACAGAAAAATCTCATTATTTCTAGGAGACTGGGAATTATCAAAGTTTCTTGCAAGTACTTACAGAAAATGCTGTCAAAAGACAGAGAAAAGGCGGTGCTAGGTTTGGAGAGGCCTGGCAGATGTTGGCACTGCGGGGTGAAGACCGGCGGGGAAGGACATCCCTGCAGGGGCCACGCAAACAGGCACACCTCCCAGCCTCCAGACCAATCTCCAGTTTACAGTAAACAGGTGACACGGGAGCCACACTCAAGTGCCCGCAAGACAAGCAGGCCAGACCCTCCGAAACGTCCATGGACTCTTCCAGCCAGAGATGTGAACCCCGAGGACACGGTCTGGAAGGGAAAGCTGTACAGGACACTTAGGGCAAGTGGAGAAATGTAAACAGGACTCTTAGGGCGCGGTGGAGGACACCGTGGGAGCACACACCAGTGATACTGCGGGAGCACTCGAGCACAGTCACCCTCAGAAAATGCGTGCTGAGATTTTTGGAGGCAGACAGCTATAATATCTGCAAGGGAATTACAAATACTTCAGGAAAAGAAAATGAAATATACATAGGATAAAGTGAAAACAGCAAACTACAAATTTCTGAATCTGACAGGCATGCTAATGTTACTCTTTGAACTTTTATTTAATTTGAAAATTTTCTTAATAAAAAGTTGGGGAAGACAAAATCCTGGATTTTCTTTTGCCAAATCCATCTCTACTAAATACAGCCAACTCTCCAGTCTTGCAATTTTGCTAAACAATCTTTAAAATGTGCCATTAGGGGGCAACTGGGTGACTTAGTTAAGGGTCAGCTCAGGTCATGATCTCACAGCCTGTGAGTTGGGAGCCCCACGTCGGGCTCTTTGCTGACAGCTCGGAGCCTGGAGACTGCTTCAGATTCTGTGTCAACCTCTCTCTCTCTCTCTGCTCCTACCCGCTCGCACTCTGTGTCTCTCTCTTAACAATAAACATTAAAAAAAAATTTGTTAATAAATAAAATGTGCCATTAATTAGGTTTGAAACTCAAAATTCTCCTTCTGTAATAATCATAAAGGGTACCACACAATTCTCACAAACGGTTTCACAGAAAAATAAATGTCCCAGGATACACACCGCGGATAACACACTGCTGTGCGTGCACCTGCCCAGATGCCTCACAACCCCAAAGAGGCACACACAGTGACCACACTACTCTAGAAACTTAAAAACTGCAGCATGAAGTTAAAGTAGCTTGGCTCACGGTCATTCGGACTGCAAGGGGCGCTGCTAAGATAAACCTCCTACTTTAACAATAAACATATAGACGGTTTCCATAAAGGAAGAGAAAACACCACAAAAATCAACGACACTATATCCTATTTCCAAAAACGGTAAGAAATGACTGTTTCCACATTTCAGGTATAGTTAGTAATAAACATATAATAGAAATTAAGTTATCAAACTATTTGCTGCCAGCTGCTACCACCCAACAGTGCTATTTATAAAAAAAGAAATACATCTCCAAAACTAAGCAAAGATGTTGGTCCCAACACCTGGACCACTACTGGAGAAGCAAACGGGAGCACTAGTGGCCAAAATACAGCGGTCTTAAAGAGGTTGTTACAAATGGCTCAACACAGACAGGAGGAGTGTGTATTACCACAAATATTTATGTGAAAAATGATATACCACTAAATTCTGAAGAGTCTAAATATTAAAGGAGAAATTATTTTCAAAACAAAAAATAAGATAAAAACAGAAAGGGAGACAAACCATAACAGACTCTTAAAGAGTCTTAAAGAGAACAAACAGGGTTGCTGTCAGGGTGTTGGGTGGGGGGATGGGCTAAAGAGGTGAGGGGCATTAAGGGGGACACTGGTTGGGATGAACACTTTTATGTAAGTGATGAATCACTAAATTCTATTCCTGAAAAAAGAAATGAAGTAATTTTCTTACTTACAATATAGTTACAAGGAAAAATATTCCTATCGTAAGCGTCACGTCTGCAATTTACTGCAAGCTCTCAAATGGCTCCACAAAAAATGTTAGTGCAGCAACACAGCGAATGGGCCTCAAAGAAGGGTGTGCATACGACATAACGCAGCTACAGTTTCAACTCTTCTGTGTCTAGAAAATTTCACTTAAAAAGTCTGGGGAAAAGAACAGTAGAGGGAAGCGAAAAGCCAAGTTTGGAACTGGCGACAACACAGGTTTACTGTACGTGCTCAAAGGTCTGTAACTTACTTTCTAAAATGTGATTTTTATTTTTTTTTTCAACTTTTTTTTTTTTATTTTTTATTTTTGGGACAGAGAGAGACAGAGCATGAACGGGGGAGGGGCAGAGAGAGAGGGAGACACAGAATCGGAAACAGGCTCCAGGCTCTGAGCCATCAGCCCAGAGCCCGACGCGGGGCTCGAACTCACGGACCGCGAGATCGTGACCTGGCTGAAGTCGGACGCTTAACCGACTGCGCCACCCAGGCGCCCCTAAAATGTGATTTTTAAAAACAGATTAATGTTCAAGCTCGGTCAAGTTTACTATATGCCCAGAAATTTTCGCAGTAGAATGTTAAGACAGAAAAAGGACCAGCGGTTTTAGTTTTAGACTTTGTAAATATGGAAAGAAACCCAGTGGAGTACAACTCAGAACCTTCCTAGGTTGACTGGAAATCTACTTCCTAGAATTTACTAGATAGTCCAATGCATGGCACTAAACAACATTATAGAGGCCTCTAGTGCAGGCTGTCTGTCCCCCTGACTCAAACCTCAAGATTAAAATAGAAGGCTCAAAGTGAATAAAGCCACCGTGAATCACCCAACATTTGGCTAGAACACTGAGGGATATCTGAAGGCCTCCAGAGCCCCAAACTCTCACATTTCAACATAGGCAAAACGAATGGCCTAAATCACTACACACCCAAACACCACATTCCAATCCGGGGACCTCTGAAGCACAGACAAATGCACAGGTGTCATGAATCTGGACGGGGGAAATGTCGGTCTTCATTTTGCTAACCTTCACCTGAAAGCACCTCAGTCCACCCTGAATGTGTGTGACGAACACAGTGTGACCAGAACCCAGGACTTCCTCAGCAGGACGCTGTCTGTCCATCCCACGGCACGTGCTGCAGATCTCAAAGTAGCTTGTAAGCTCATCAACACTTTAAATTATGCCACATGGCTGCCGTAGACCAGACCAGACCGGACCGGACCAGAGCAGACCGGCCGCCGGGTCAGCGCTCCTCCAACTGTGAAAACAGAACCAGTAACACTGCAAGACAAAGAGCCAAGCCAGCCCTGGTCCGAATTCCAGGGAGTCTTCCTCTGAATCCCTGGAGCTTCTCAGGGCGCCTAGGGGGCTCAGTCGGTTGAGCGTCTGACTCTTGGTTTCAGCTCAAGTCATGATCTCACGGTTTGTGGGATTGAGCCTGTGTCAGGCTCTGTGCTGACAGTGCAGAGCCTGTTTGGAATTCTCTCTCTCTCTCTCTCTCTCTCTCCCTCTCCCTCTCTCTCTCTCTCTCATCCATTCCCCTGCTCAAGCACTTGCACACGCTATTGCTCTCTTTCTCTAAAACAAACATACATTTAAATCCCTGAAGGTTCTGCAGTCTCTGTGATTCATGGTGACCCCTTGATCACTCATGCAAACAAGGTGACTGAGAATGGGTTTGGTCACACCAGAAAGACCAACCATGTCACTACAGGACTGAGCTCCGATCCCATGATGGCAGCCCAACTCCGGGGACAGAGGCTAGGTGTCGAATTCAACCTGATGGCCAACGATCCGTCAACCATGCTTACTTAAAGGAACCCCAATAAAACTCGGGACGCAGAGCTGGACTCCCTGGTCAGCAGTGCTCCAACCCCGTGAACAGTTTCACAACCAGTGGCACAGTAGGCGATGCTCCTGACTCCACCCAAGAGAACTCCAAGCTGCCCATTCAGATCCTCCCAGACCTCACCCTGTGGGTTTCTAGTTAAGGCTGGTCCCGATTTGGATCTAACAGAACTGTAATCAGGAGTAGAGGCACACCTTGGGAGATCCTGCAAATTCCATCCAGACAACCAGAAGTCAAAGAACTCTTTTGTTCCCCAGCGCATAAAAATGCTACGTTCACACTATACTGTAGTCCGCTAAGTACGCAACAGCATTATATCTAAAAAAACAATACCTCCACTTAAAGTTTATTGCCAAAAAACGGCTAACCATCATCTGAGCTTTCAGCAAGTCAGAATCACTGAACACAGATCACCATAACAAACACAAAGAAAAACTCTGAAATACTGCAAGAATCACCAAAAGAGGACACAGAGACAAGAAGTGAGCAAATATGGCGGTGCTCACTCAGCAGAGCCGCCACAAGCCCTCGATTTGTAAGAACACAGTATCTGCCCGACACGAGGAAGGGACGGACACTCAGGGAGACGAAGGACCTCGATTTGTAAGAACACAGTATCTGCCCGACACGAGGAAGGGACACTCAGTGAGAAGAAGGATGCCTGCACGGCGCTCGCCTGAATTCTTCAAGATGTTGCAGTGACTCACCAAAGCGGGCGGTGGGAACCCCCAAATTTGTACCTGGCTGGTCAGAGCCACAGGGGGCTGGGGGCCGCAGTGAGGGCAGCGCCTCGCCTGTGCCGTCTGACCTCACCTGCGCAGCTGCTGCACCAGGCTGTGCTGCAGGGACACACAGGTCTACACTGCTCTCCGATGATCTGCTGATCGATACATGAAGGAAGACATGTCAAAGACCACCTTCAATTATTTTTTGAAGAGCATCAAAAGCCATCATTCAAGTATCCTAAAATAAAAAATTTTACCTGACTGTTAAATTTGTTTTCACAGTTTTATAACCACTTAAATATCACTGATTTCTACTGCGATACCCTCTACTTTATTTACCGTATTCAGAAATGCTACCAGAAGGTATCCACAGGCTGCAGCGGACTGCCAAGAGGCCCACAGCACAACCACCCCTGTATAAACCATGGGCATGGGGCACCTCTGAATCTCTTAAAGGCCATGCGCAGGTAGTGTAGAGAGAATGAACAGGTCCTGGTGGGGAGGGACTAGTCACCGAGAACATTCTCCTGAAAGCTAGAAAATCACAGAGATCTAGATACCCCAACGAGAACGATGAGGAACCAGGGCCGCTTCCAGGTCAGGTGTAGGAAGTCTACGAGAAGCCTGGAACATGTGGACATACCAGAAGCCAGGAAGTGGTCACTGGAGTAGCGCCCAAGAGACAGGGTTCTCTTCCGCTGTTTTCTTAACTTCTGTGTATGGCTCAAGATTTCCATGACAACAGCCTGAACACACACACACACACACACACACACACACACACACACACACACGGAGCCCATGTTCAAAAGCATAAAGGACTGGACAGCAGCACGCAGAAACAGGGTCTAGGGAGGGAAACCCCACATCCGGGACAGCCTGGGTCCCTGAGAGCAACTGCCGAGTGTCGAGGGGCAGCTGTAAGGCTGACAGCTTTGCAAGGCAAGGAGCCGAAGACCAGAGCCGGAGGGCTACCTTGGACCAGCAAGGGGAGGAGGGGCCGGGAGCCAAGGGTGCCGGGAGCCAGGATCATGAATCGCTCTCAGGAACTGGGGGATGGCAGGACTCCAGGCTGAGAAGTGCCATCTGACTGGAACATCTACGCTCCCAAAACTGAGCTGAGGGGAGCCCAGACTGCCCACCCCCTCAGATGCCTGGCAGAAGCGAGCATAAATCTTCCCTAGAATACCAGTCCAGACTCCACACTATTCCCAACAATCCTGAAGGTACTGCATGTGCACGCACGCGCACGCACACATATAAACTGGCCCGCAAGGAGACAAAAACTGGCAGAGACAACAAATAAAAAGCAGACCCACAGAGCTGCCAGGCATTTGGAGTTGCAAAATCATACTTTAAATTTTTAATGTTTGTTTATTTTTGAGAGAGAGACAGAGACAGAAAGAGCATGAGAAGGGGAGGGGGACAGAAGAGAGGGAGACACAAAATCTGAAGCAGGCTCCAGGCTCTGAGCTGCCAGACAGAGCCCAACGCGGGGCTCAAACCCACAGTCCGTGAGATCATGACCTGAGCCAAAGTCGGACACTTAACCGGCTGAGCCATCCAGGCACCCCGCAAAAATCATACTTGAAAGTAAGCTGGGGGAAGGGTACAGAAATCAATGTAATTACTAAATGGAAACTAAAACAGCTGTCAGCATTATTTATGCTCTGAAGGATAAGACCTAACAGAAAAACTGGCAGAAAACCATTGTAAAATCAAGGACAGACAGCAAAGCGCCTTGGAGGTTCCCGGAGCAGAGAGAACCAGTTAGTCATGCAGGCAAAATTTAGTCTAGATTATTTTGCAAAACAGACTGGACCTGGGTCATTTCTTAATTGTGTCTCTGGAAATCAAAAGCAAAACGTGAACGACTGACCAATTCACTATCACTTAAGAACATTCTATCACCAGAGAAGCATCTCTGTAATACGCCCCGTAAGCCTCACTCCATGTTCTGGCCTGAGTCTTCCAGTTTGCAAACTGCGGTTTCGGTGTGTGCACGATAAACTTCTACTTGTTACTGCTATGACCGCTGGTCGTCCTCAGCTAGTTTGAGCTTTTGACATTTCAGGTGTCGGGAGCGGAAGGCAAAGAAGGCTCCCAGGGACTCAAGCCAGACAGCAAAGAGGTGCTGGTGCCCTTAGAGCCCATGGAGTTCCCTGCTTCCTCCCTAGAATTTTAAGTCTCTCCGGCTTCTGAGTTCTCCAACCGACCTATGAACAGTTGCTTTCTGCCTCTGCCCGGCTTCCTGGTTTCTACTGCCCTTTGTTGAAACTTTAAGTCACCCATTCTGTTCAGAGAGGGAAACACGTGACTCCCAAAGATTTGGAACAGCTGCTGGAAACTCGGGCCCCTCACAGGACATCTCAGGAACGCCAAAGGCAAATAGGTCCCACCTGGCCCGTGGACCAGGCTCTTCTGCCTTTCTTGAAAAACAGGTGAACTTTCGGGTAATCTGGAATTTAACAACCACTGCAGGGAAACTGCTTCAAGGAAGTCCACCTTACGGGGCACCCTTAGAGGCCGGTGGATCCCCAAGCTTCTGGGAGACAATGGAGTGCTATTGGACTGGTAGGCAGAAGCTCCTAAAACACAAAGTGACTTCCGTAACTGTTCTAAAAGGGCCTTTACTGCACACAAATAAAAAGTCTTTAGTAAACTCTTTGGCCATCTGAGCAAGTAACCTGAACTTAGTCCAGCTGCCAAAAACACAATCTGGGTCCAACTATTCTTTTCACTTTTATATCTGAGACATGACTAAAATCTTTCAAAACCAAAGCCGTAACATCTGTTTGTGCCTATCTGCACGTTTAGGATGCCTATGTGCACGACACAGAGGTGATATATTTCTACCTCTGAAAGGTATTGCCAGATTATGAAGTAATCTGTGACTTCCTGTTTCTCAAACTGCGGTCACAGATCCTTGGTGTGATTAACATTTATTTAAACAGAGAATATACACATTATTGTAGCTACCTATACACATAAATGGACAAAGATATATTCAATTTATAACTTACAAGCAGGTTATGAATTCACTTATCCATGGGTAAAAAAGTTTTTCAGAAAGGAAAGAGTTTTGGGGTGCCTGCATGGCTCAGTCGGTTGAGTCTGAAATCAAGCCAACTCTTGATTTCGGCTTAGGTCATGATCTCATGGTTTGTGGGCTCAAGCCCTGTGTTGGGCCTACTCGGATTCTCTTTCCACCTCTCTCAAAATAAACATTAAAAAAAAAAATTGTAAGCATGCAGGCATGCCATACACTGAAAAAAGGAAATACATGTCAGTTTACTAAGCTTTTATTTTAGTTATTTATAGGAGCGTATATATACATGCTCCCATATATGCATGCTGAGCCAAACACGGTATTTTTTGCTGTGCAATGATCCAGTATATTTGAAAGCCACTGTTCTCAAACCACAGTACACTGAGCCACAAAAAGGTCTGTATAGCCAGCTGGAAAGATCAGTACAAGAGCCACTCTTTCAGTCCTATACACACATAGTGATAACCCCCCAAGAAAGGCCAGGCTGCAATCACGCTCCGATAGGCTCATACTTTCTTGCCTTGTGTTTCCAGAATTGCAGCCAGGCAACAATCTTTATGTAAAAGAACATCTCTTATTTTTTTTCTTTTAATGTTTCTTTCTTTTTGAGAGAGGGACAGAGCGTGGGCCGGGGAGGGGCAGAGAGAACGGAAGACACAGAATATGAAGCAGGCTGCAGGCTCTGAGCTATCAGCACAGAGCCCAACGCAGGGCTCTAACTCATGAACCATAAGATCATGACCTGAGCTGAAGTCAGATGCTTAACCGACTGAGCCAATGAAGCACCCCTCCTATTTCTTATTATTACAATTCATCCTTCAACACTGGGGTTGGGACACTGAATTCCAGCAACATCGAAAATCCACATATAACTTTTGTCTCCCCAAAAACTTAACTACTAATAGCTACTGTTGACTGGAAGCCTTACCAAAAACATAGAGTCAGTTAACACATTTTATACATTACCTACATCATATGCTATATTCTTACAATAAAGTAAGCTAAAGAAAATGCCATTAGAAGTCATGAGAGGGGCGCCTGAGTGGCTCCGTCGGTTGAGCGTCCGACTTCAGCTCAGGCCATGATCTCTCAGTTCGTGAGTTCGAGCCCTGCGTCAGGCTCTTGCTGACAGCTCGGAGCCTGGAGCCTGCTTCAGATTCTGTGTCTCCCTCTCTCTGCCCCTTCCCTGCTCGTGCTCTCTCTGTCTCAAAGATGAATAAATGTTAAAAAAAAAAAATTTTTTTTAAGTCATGAGAAAAAAACATGTTCACAGTACAGTACTGTAATTATTGGAAAAAATCTGCGTATAAGAGGACCCAAACAGTTCACGCTTGTTGTTCGAGGGCCAACTGAATTGTGAAGTCTGTGAATTCTGGCAACAGCACCCCAGATATTTACAGCTCTGCTATCCCCTTTCAAATCTTCACTCAGCAATGATGAGGGACCTTGTGGCCCCTACCTGTCCTGTCACTACCACTCGGGCAGAGCAGTGTCAGGAGAAATCCAGACACAATCTCATATTGCCATTTCCAAAAAACAGCTGATCCATTTCAAGCCTATCATGTACAAGGAATTTGTACTCATTCAATGTAATATATAAACACTTTTGTTATCTTCTAAGAATAAACCCGTAATCTGTAACAACTGCCCTGCAAGTTTCTTTTCTAGAGAAGAGTCCTGAATTTAGGAAACTGCGAACATCTGGAACTAATAAAGTTGCAACTGTCAGCAAAAATTACGTATGTATGTATGTATACAATTTTCTTTCATCATGATAAGTGTGCCCTTTAATCTCCATCCCGTCCATTCCTCCCCTCTGGTAACCACCGGTTTATTCTCCATACTTAAGAGTCCTGTTTCTTGGTTTGTGTCTTTTTTTCCCTTTGCTCATTTGCTTTGTTTCTTAAATTCCACATAGGAGTGAAATCACATATTTGTTTTTCTCTAATTTGTTTCACCTAAAATAATACTCTGTACCTCTTTATCCATGTTGTTCAAATGGCAAGATTTGCTTCTTTTCGGTGACTGAGTAATATTCCATTGCGTATCTCTACCACATCTTCCTCAATTTCTCAGTCAACAGACGTTTGCACTGCTTCCAGTTTGGCTATTGTTGGAAATTCTGCTATAAACGTCAGGGGCACGCACCCCTTCAAATTAGTGTTTTCATACTTTGTGGGTAAATACCCGGTAGTGGAATTACTGGGTTATGTGATAATTCCATTTTTAACTTTTTGAGGAACCTCCGTAATGTTTTGCACAGGGACTGCAGCAGTTTGCGCTCCCACCAACAGCACAGGAGTGTTCCTTTTTCTGCACATTCTAACACTTGTGGTTTCCTGTGCTTTTTATTTCTGACAGGTATGAGGTGATACCTCATCGTGGTTTTGATTTGTGTTTCCCTAACAATGAGCGAGGTTGAGCATCTTTTCATGTGTCTGTTGAATATCTGGATGTCTTTTTTGGAGAACTGTCTGTTCATGTTCTCTGCCCAAATATTTTTTTAACATTTATTTTTGAGAGACAGAGCACGAGCAGGGGAGGGGCAGAGAGAGAGGGAAACACAGAATCCAAAGCAGATCGTGATCTGAGCCAAAGTTAGATGCTTAGCTGACTGAGCCACCCAAGCTCTTCTGCCCAATTTTTAATTGTATTATTTGGTTTCTGGGTATTGAGCTATATCAGTTCTTTATATATTTTAGATACTAATCCTTACCAGATGTCATTTGCAAATATTTTTTCCCATTCCATAGGTTGCCTTTTAGTTTTGTTGTTTCCTTCACTGTGCAGAAACTTTTCACCTTGATGTAGTCCCAAAAGTTTATTTTTGATTTTGTTTCCCCTTCCCTCTAGAAACATATCTAGAAAAACGTTGCTATGGCTAATGCCAGAAAACTTACTGCCTGTTTCTTCTTCTAGGATTTTGATGGTTTCGGTGTCACATTTAGGTCCCTAATGCACTGAGTTTATTTTTGTATATGTTGTACAGAAGTGGTCCAGTTTCATTCTTCTGCATGTTGCTGTCTAGATTTCCCAACACTATTTGTTGAAGAGACTGTCTTCTTCCCATTGGATATTCTCTCCTGGTTTGTCAAAAATTAACTGACCATGTAATTGTGGGTTTATTTCTGGGTTTTCTGTTCTGTTCCCCTAAACTATGTATCTGTTTCTATGCCAATACCATACTGATTTAATGACTATCACTTTGTAATATAACCTGAAATCTGGAATTGTGGTATCTCCAGATTTGTTTACCTTTTTCAAGACTGCTTTGGCTATTTGAAGTCTTCTGTGGTTTCTCACAAATTTTAGACTGTTCTGGTTCTGTGAAAAATTCTATTGGTGCCTTGACAGAAACTGCACTAAATGTGTAGATAGCTTATGGGTAGGATGGACATTTTAACAATTTTGTTCTTTCAACTCATGAGCATGGAACCTTTCCATTTCTCTTTGCATTATCTTCCATTTCTCTCATTAGTGTTTTACAGTTTTCAGAATACAAGTATTTCACCTCTTTGGTTAAGTCTATTCCTAGATACTTTATTTTTCTTGGTGCAGTTGTGAATGAGACTGTTTTCTTAGCTACCCTTTCCAATGTTTCATTATTGGTGTACAGGAATACAACAGATTTCTGTACACTGCTTTTATATCCTGAAACTTTACTGAATTCATTTATCATATCTAGTACTTTTCAGTGGAGTCTTAGGAATAGTATCATGTCACTTACAAATAGTGAGAGGTTTACTTCTTCCTCACCAATTTGGATGTCTTTTTATTTTTGTCTGATTGCTGTGCCAAGGACTTCCAACACTATGTTGAATAAAAGTGGTGAGAATGGACACCCTTGTTTTGTTCCTTATCGTAGGGGAAAGGCTCTCAATTTTCCCCACTGAGGATATTAGCTGTGGGTTTCTCATATATGGTCTTTGTTATGTTGAAGTTATGTTCTCTCTAGACCTACTTTGTTGAGGGATTTTATCATGAATGGATGTTATACTTTGTCAAATGATTTTTCTGCATCCCACTGAAATGATCATACGACTTTTGTTCTTTCTCTTGATAACGTGATGTTTCACAGTGATTCTGTCGCAAATATCAAACCACCCTTGCATGTGAGTAGTAAATCCCACTTGATCATGGTGAACGATTCTTTTAATGTATTGCTAGATTCAGTTTGCTAATATTCCGTTGAGAACTTTTGCATCTGTATTAATGAGATATTAGCCTGTAGTTCTCTTTTTTCCTGGTGTCTTTATCTGCTTTTGGCATCAGGGTGATACTGGCTACATAGAATGAATTTGGAGGTTATCCTTCCCCTCATATTTTTTGCAACAGCTTGAGAAGAATAGATAGTAACTCTTCTTTAAAAGCGGTAGAATTCACCTGTGAAGCCATCTGGTCTTGGACTTTTTTAGGGGCGAGTTTTTTGGTTACCAATTGAATCTCCTTGCTGGTAATCAGTCTGTCCAAATTTTCTATTTCTTCCTGCTTTAGTATTGGTAGATTATGTTTCTAGAAATTTTTACTCATTTTTTCTAAATTGCCCAATTTCTTGGCATATATATTTTCACAATGTTCTGTTACAATGGTTTGTATTTCTGTGGTGTTGACTGCTATTTCTCCTTTCTCATTGATTTTGTTTACCTGGGTTCTTTTTTTCTTTATTAATGAGCCTTGCTAGAGGTTTATCAATTTTGTTGATCTTTCCAAACAACCAGCTCCTGGTTTCACTGATCTGTTCTACTGTTATTTTAGTTTCTACATCATTTATTTCTGCTCCAATCTTTATTGTCTTTCATTAGCTGCGTTTCCATTTTGTTTGTTTTTTCTAGCTCCTTTAGGTGTAAGGTTAGGTTGACATTTTTCTTGCTTCTTGAGATACTCCTATATTTCTATAAACTTCCCTCTCAGAACCACTTTTGTTGGATCCAAAGATTCTGGACCATTGTGTTTTCACTTCCATTTCTTTCCATGTAATTTTTTATTTTTATTTTTCAGTTGACCCATTGTTTAGTAGCATCTTGCGTTACCTCCATTTATTTGTGCTCTTTCCATATTTCTTCTTGTGGTTACTTGCTACTTTCATAGCATTGTGGTCAGAAACAAATGCATGGTATGACTTCGACTTTTTT
This sequence comes from Prionailurus viverrinus, assembly GCF_022837055.1. Lineage (NCBI taxonomy): Eukaryota > Metazoa > Chordata > Mammalia > Carnivora > Felidae > Prionailurus > Prionailurus viverrinus. The sequence goes on from NC_062573.1 coordinate 85,633,524, forward strand.
TAATTCGTTGATATTTGTTTTGTGACCTAATATGTGATCTATTCTGAAGAATGTTCCAAATGCACTTGAAAGGAATGTGTATTGTGCTGTTTTAGGATGTAATGTTCTAAATGTGTCTGTTAAATCCATCTGGCCCAGTGTGTCATTCAAAGCTACTATTTCCTTGTTGATTTTGTTTCAATGACCTGTCCATTGATGTAAGTGGGTGTTAAAGTCCCCTACTACTATTGTATTATCGGTAACTTCCTTTATATTTGTTATTAACTTTTATGTATTTGGGTGCTCCTGCACTGGGTGCATATAGTTGTTCTATCCTCTTGTTGGGTTGTCCGTTTTATTATTATATAGTGTCTCTCTTTGTCTCTTATAACAGTCTTTGTCTTCAACATCTACTTTGTCTGATATGAGATCGCTACCCCAGTTTTCTTCTGCCATCCATTTGCGTGATAAGTTTCTCCATCCCATCACATTCAATTTTCAGGTGTTTTTACGTCTGAAAGGAGTCTCTTGTCGGCAGCATACGGATGGGTCTTGGTTTTTTAATCCACTCTATCACCTTACGTCATTTGATTGGAACGTTTAGTCCGTTTACATTCAAAGAAATTATTGATACATATTTGTTGCCATTTTCTTGCTTATTTTATGGTTACTTCTATATATTTTCTCTGATCCATTCTTCTCTTGCTCTCTGTCATGGTTTGTTGGCTTTCTTTAGTGATATACTTGGATTCCTACCTCTTTAGTCTTTGCATATCTATTACTGGGTATTGAATGTAGTTACCATTAGGCTTGTGTATATCCTCTGCAAGTAGTAGTCTTTATTGATGGTCACTTAAGTGTAAACCCATTCTTTACTGCTCTCCCTTCTTAAGTATACAGTGTCATATTTTACATCATTATATGAATCCTTTGGTTTTTTACAGAAATATTCATTTTTACTGTTTGGGGGTTTTTATTACTTTTCATGCTCTCCCTTATGATCTTTCCTTTCCACTCAGAGTCCCCTTTACTATTTCTTACAGGACTGGCTACTGAGCCCGTCATGAACTCTTAAGTTTTTGCCTGAGAAACTTCTTAGCTCTCCTCCTATTCTGAATGATGATCCTGCTGGATACAGTATTGTTGGCTATGGAAGTTTCCCTTTCAGCACTCTGAATACGTCATACCACTCCCTTCTGGCCTAACTTTCTGCTAGAAAAAAATCTGCTCACAGCCTTCTGCTGTTTCCGTGCATATAATGGTCTTCTTTTAGTGCTTTTTTTTGAGGGAGCATGCATGCAGGGGCCAGGAGGAGAGAGGGGAGAGAATCCCAAGCAGTCTCCACGCTGTCAGCAGGGAGCCCAACACACGGCTCAAACTCACAATGAGATGAGCTGAGCTAAAATCAAGAGTTGGGTGCTTATAACTGAGCCACCCAGGTGCCCCTTAATTTTTTTTCTCTACTGCTTTTTGCCATTTTAATTACTGTAATTGTGCCTTGGTGTACATCACTCTTGGTTGAATTTTTCTGTGGGATCTCTGTGCCTCCTAAATCTGGGTATGTTTCCTTCCCCAGACTCAGGAAATTTTCATTTATTAGTTCAAAATATATTTTCTGCTCCCTTTTCTCTTCTTCTTCTTCTTCTTCTTCTTCTTCTTCTTCTCCTCAGATCCCTATAATGCACATGATATTCTTCTTGATGGAGTCAGAATTCCCTAAGACTATTCTCAAGTTGCATAATTTTCTGTTCTCCTTGGCTCAGCTTCATTACTTTCCATTACTCTGTGTTCCAGATCATTAATTTGTTCCCCCCACTTCATCTCACCTATTTACTCCCCAGGGCATTTTTATTGTGTTCTTGGTCTTTTTTTTTTTTTAATCTCTGCATTAAGGATAAGGATATCACTGAAGTCCTCTACTCTTTCCTCGAGTCCAGTGAATATCACTATTATCATTACTGTGAACTCCCACCAAGCATTACTTCTACTTGTTTCACTTGGGTCTCTTGCTGTGGTTTGGTCCTTTCCTTCATTTAGGAGATATTTCTCTGTCTTCTCATTTTGCCTGACTTTCTATGTCTGTTTCTGTGTTAGGAGAATCGGTTACTTCTCTTTCTCTTTTCAGTAACAGCCTTATGAAGAAATCCTATTGTGCCCTGAAGTACAGGGTCCCCTGCTCCCCAGGGCCTGCAGCTTCGGGGAATGTCTCCTGTGTTACGTGTGTCCTGCTGCGATGTCTTGGCCACTTCTTCCTTCAGTCCAGTTGTCTGCAGAGGCTCTCTGCGTATTTGCCTATTGTGAGTAGTTTGGTGCCCCTATTGTGAGCAGGGGTGGTCCACTTGGGAAATGAGATGTGCACCTGAACTAAGGTCCCACAAAATGTGCGGGTCAGGAGTTGACCAGGTTTGTGTTGGTCTTCTAGGGGAAGAGCCCACAGCAATGGGACTAAGGGGAGCACGACTGGGAAGGATGGATTTGCCAAAACATGGTGGAAGGTGGGGAGAAGTGTTGGTACAAGCAACTTAGGTTGTTGATTCCCACAGGTGGCCATTTTTTATTCTGGGAGGCAGGGGAGACAAAGCATGCCTGTCAGCTCCTTTGTCCCCAGGGATCCCCCCTGTGATCCCTGTCTCCCCAGGCCACACTCTTGAGTTGAGCAAACCATTCTCCCTCCCGGCTGCCACCACTGTTTTTCCATCTACTGTTTCCACACTGCACCTGCTCAGGCTGCTGGTCATGCTACCTTTTAGGAGGGGGATTCTGCTTCCTAACACCCCTCAGGCTCTCCCAAGCCTACTGAAATCCCAGGCCTTAAGTCCTACTGATTGTAAGAACTTAGGAAATTTGGCCCCTCTCGCTTTCAAAAGCAAATATTACTGGGATTAGTCCTGCCTGTTTCTGGACAACCTGGTTTCTGCCCTCCTCCTTGCTGCCAGCTCCCTACCCACCACAGCGTCCGTTTTGCTCCCGACTGCATCTTCACCCTTCCTACCTTCTTTGATGTGGCACGTTCAAGACCTTTAGTCATGGAGTCTGTTTTGCCAATCTGCACGTTGATTTCTGGGCTATTTAGGTTATTGTGAGTGTTACCTCGTTGTATCCATGTGAAGGAGCTCCAGATCCTCCTACTCTGCCATTTTCCCAGCCAACTACCAAAAAGGTATTATTTTACACACATTTGTACTACTAGAAATAATAAGGATGAAAAAAAAGTGACTATACAAAAAGATAGATGACTTGAGTTAAAGAAAAAAGATACGAGGAATGGAGATGCACTGCTGTTAAAAGACGTTAAGGACTTTTATCCTTATCCCAGAATAAGAATGAATGAATGAATGAATGAATGAATGAATAAATAAATAAATAAATGGAAAAAAACAGCAAAACCTAAGCAGACATAGAAAGTTGTAGTAGGGTTGTGGAAAAGAAATCTTAGAAATTTTATGTTTATGTGTGGTCAAGCTAAGATTAAGATTTCAGTTAAAAAAAAAAGAATTTTAATATCAAAAGAGCCCTAGTACAAGATTAGAATTTAGTTTTCTGTTATATAGACAAAGCTTTTTCTTAGACTACTGGTCTGCTCTTACAAAAGAAATTATAATCAAAGATTTTTCCATGCCTTTAATGTAATATCTTCAAACAACAATTTCCTGTGTTCCATATTATCTTTATCAGGTCTTTTATTCCCCAGAAAAATAACAGAATCTTCTCTATTAGAAGAGCTAAATTTGGGGAGGGGGGTTACATGTACTTAGCACTGAAATCTCTTCACCACCACTGACTGGACAACCAAGTACTGCTTCACAGACCCATGATCCTGTCTGATCAAGTATTTTAAATACTTTGACATTTTTTTTTAATTTTTTTTTTTCAACGTTTATTTATTTTTGGGACAGAGAGAGACAGAGCATGAACGGGGGAGGGGCAGAGAGAGAGGGAGACACAGAATCGGAAACAGGCTCCAGGCTCTGAGCCGTCAGCCCAGAGCCTGACGCGGGGCTCGAACTCCCGGACCGCGAGATCGTGACCTGGCTGAAGTCGGACGCTTAACCGACTGCGCCACCCAGGCGCCCCAATACTTTGACATTTTTAAGAAACTTCCCCAAATCAAATTCTAAATGAGGAAAGAAAAACATTAATTTAACGATGTAACCTTTTGCTGGTGGAGGGTCTTGCCCCAGTACTGATGGCTGTTGACCCCGCAGGGAGGCGGCGGCTGTGGCATTTCTGAAAACAAGACAACTCTGAAGTTTGCCACGTTGAACTGACTCTTCTTTCAGAAACAATTTCTCCAGCACTGATGCTGTTTGATAGCGTTTTTACCCACAGAACTTTTTTCAAAATTGGAAACTTTTTTCCAACTTCTCAAACCCTGCCAGCTGCTCTACCAGCTAAGTTCATGTCATATTCTAAATCTTGTGTTGTCATCTGAACAATCTTCACAGCATCTTTACCGGGAGTAGATTCCATCTTGGGAAACCACTTTCTTTGCTCATCCAAAAGCAGCAACTCCTCACCTGCTCAAGTTTTATGACATTGCAGCAGTTCCATCCCATCATCAGGCCCCACTTCTGATTCTAGTTCCCCTGCTGTTTCCACCTCATCTTCCACTGAAGTCTTGAACCCCTCAAATCCACCCATGAGGGCTGGGATCAACTTCTTCCAAATTCCTGTTCATGTTGACATTTTGGTCTCTTCCTGTGAATCTAATGGCGTTTAGAATGGTGAGCCCTTTCCAGAAGGTTTTCGGTTGACTTTGCCCATACCCACCAGAGGAGTCACGATCTATGGCAGCTATAACCTTACAAAAGGTATTTCTTCGATAATAAAGTCAAAATTACTCCTTAATCCACAGGCTGCCAGATGGATGTTGTATTACCAGAATGAAAACATTAACCTCATTGGACATTCCATCAAAGTTCCTGGGTGACCAGGTGCACTGTCAATGAGCAGTTATATTTTGAAAGGAACTTTTTTTCCTAAGCAGGTCTTAACAGTGGGCTTAAAATGCTTAGGAAATAGGGGCACCTGGGTGGCTCAGTTGGTTAAGCGTCTGATTCCAGAGCAGGTCATGATCTCACAGTTCATGAGTTCAAGCCCCATGTCGGGCTCTGTGCTGACAGCTCAGAGCCTGGAGCCTGCTTTAGATTCTGTGTCTCTCTCTCTCTCTCTCTCTCTCTCTCTCTCTCTCTCTCTCTCTCTGCCCTGCCCCTGCTTGCACTCGGTCTCTCTGACTCACAAAAATAAACATTAAAAAAAAAAACTTAGTAAACAATGCTATAAATAGATGTGCTGTCCCCACGCTCTGTTGTTCCATTTCTAGAGCACAGGCAGAGTAGATTTAGCATAATTCTTAAGATCCCTAAAATTTTCAAAATGGTAAATGAGCACTGGCTTCAATTTAAAGTTACCACCTGCGGGGCGCCTGGGTGGCGCAGTCGGTTAAGCGTCCGACTTCAGCCAGGTCACGATCTCGCGGTCCGTGAGTTCGAGCCCCGCGTCGGGCTCTGGGCTGATGGCTCGGAGCCTGGAGCCTGTTTCCGATTCTGTGTCTCCCTCTCTCTCTGCCCCTCCCCCGTTCATGCTCTGTCTCTCTCTGTCCCAAAATAAATAAAAAACGTTGAAAAAAAATTTTTTTTAAATAAAATAAAGTTACCACCTGCCATTACCCTCAAACTAGTCGGTGTCTGATGGCATGCAACGACTTCTCTCCAGCTGTGAAGGTCATAGGTACCATCTTCTTCCACTAGAAGGCTGTTCCACCTATACTGAAAATCTGTTGTTTAGTGAAGGCATCTTCACTAATCCTCTCAGCCAGATGCTCTCAATCACTTGTTGCTTCACCTTGTCCTTTTAAGGTCACAGAAATGGCTTCTTTCCTGAGACCTATAACCTCCACCAGCTTCAAACTTTTTTGTGAGGCTTCCTTACCTCCTTAGCCTTCATAGAATTGAAGAGTTAGGGCCTTGCTCGGGGTGAATCTTTGGCCGAATGGAATGTCGTGGCCGGTTTGATCATCTACGCAGACGACTAACACTTCCTATCAGCAGCAAGGCTGTTGCACTTTATCATTTGTGTGTTCACTGGAGTAGCACTTTTAACTTCCTTCAAAGACTTCCTCTGCAATCACAACTTGCATGACTGGTACAAGAGGCTTAGCTTTCAGCCCATGTGGGCTTTCACATGCCTTCTTCATTAAGCATAATCGATTCTAGCTTGTGATTGAAAGTGAGAGACATGTGACTCTTCCTTTCCACTCAACAAGAAGAGGTCACCGCAGGATTATTTACTGGCCTGATTTCAATATTGCTATGTCTCAGGGAACAGGGAGGCCTGAAGAGAGGGAGAGATACAGGGGAAGAGCGAGCAAATAGAGCAGTCAGAACACACAAAACATTTTAAAGCTGACCATCTTATATGGGCGTGGTTCGTCGTGCCCCAGAACAACGACAACAGTAAAATCAAAGATTAACTGGTCACACATCACGACAAAAAAATACCACAATAAAAATGTATGAGGTATTGTGAGGATTATCAAAATGTGACACAGAGGCATGAAGTAAGCAAATACTGTTAGAAAAGCAGCGCCAGGGTGCCTGAATGGCTCAGTCAGTAGAGCGTGCAACTCTTGATCTTGGGATTGGGGTTCAAGCCCAACGTTGGTGTACAGGTTGCTTAAAAACATAAAATCTCTCGGGTTCCTGGGTGGCTCAGGAGGTTACGTGTCCAACTCTTGATTTCAGCTCAGGTCATGATGTCACGGTTCACGAGATTGAGCCCCTCACTGGGCTCTGTGCTGCCAACAGAGAGGCTTGAGATTCTCTCTCCTTCATTCTCTGCCCCTCCTCCACTACTTGCATATGCTCTCTCTTAAAATAAACAAAGCATTAAAACAAATAAAAATAAATAAAATCTTCAACAAAGAGAAAAAAGGCACCAACAGACTTGTTCAACAAAGGGTTGCCACAAACCTTCAATCTGTTTAAAAAAAAAAAAAAAAAAAGCAGGGGCAGCTGGGTGGCGCAGTCAGTTATGCCTGATTTCGGCTCAAGTCATGATCTCACAGTTCGTAAATTTGAGCCCCACATCGGGCTCTCCGATATCAGCGCAGAACCTGCTTTGGATCCTCTGTCCCCCTCTCTCTCTGCCTCTGTCCCCCCTCTGCCTCTCCCTAGCTCATTCTCTCTTTCAAAATAAATACATACACTCAAAAATAAAAATAAAACAGTATCTGTGAAGCACAATAAAGCAAATCATGATAAAACAAGGAATGGCTATATTAAATTACATGGGAAGCATTATCAGATAAAAATAATACTGGGGAGCCTGGATGGCTCAGTTAAGCATCCAACTCTTGATTTCGGCTCAGGTCATGATCTCAGAGTTGACGGGATGAAGCCCCATGTGGGGTTCTGCCCTGACAGTGCTGGGACCTGCTTGGGATTCTCTCTCTCCCTCTCTGCCCCTCCCCAACTCTCTCTCTCTCAAAAATAAATAAACACTTTTAAAGATCTGAAACGTCCTGGCACATTATAAGTCATAATTCTTATTATCTTTAAAAACCGTATATCACAAAAATAACCAAAACCCCTTGTCAATTATATTATAATATCTCATCTGATCTTTAACCATCACCAAATTTTAAGTCTTTTATCACAGTTATTGTTTTATTCTGGTGTTTTTAGAAACCTGTACCTGCAATAATGCTTTATCTTCGAGGAGATTCATGGAAAAGACCCTGATGAGTACTCTACAATAAAGATTTCTGAAGCTCTTAAAATCATAAAACTGAACTGAGAGTAAGAATTTCTAAAACTCTGAAGTGAAAACTGATGAATTCATAAAACTGCTAATAAAAGATGAAGAATAATTACAGAAGACTAAATGAGCTGATAAAGATAATCGTTAATTTTAATGACTTCATTTCAAACATTGCTAGCTCTTTAATATTTTGTTTTACCGATTTAAAGGACTCCCTTTTCTCCTCTCTTTAAGTTATCTACAGCTTAACATCAATTTCATAAAGTTTATCTTTACAACAAAGGTTGACAATATACGTTTCTGCGTGAGTTCAATAAGAATCTGTTCTCCTTACTTCTTATAACAGGAAACAATTAGACGAGTCCTCAGCTAAACATTTTAGCCTAAAGAAGCTGTTTTATTTTTAAAAGCTTTTTTTTTTAATGTTTATTTATTTTGAGAGAAAGAGAGAGAGAGACAGAAAATCCCAAGCAGATTCGATGCTGTCAGCACAGAGCGTGGCACAGGGCTTAAACCCACGAAACATGAAATCATGACTTGAGCCAAAACCAAGAGTGGGTCACTTAACTGAGTGAGCCACTAGGCTCCCCTTGAGAGAGACTTTCAAAGTTCAATCCGAGACTCCTTACGAACAGTTCCACCAAGTGGATTTGAAAAGAGCCTTTATGGTCAAGTTGCTATTTTTGCTGCACTTATGTAAATAATCAAGCCAAGTTTATCAAAACTAGACTTAATTTGAAAAATCAGTCTTCCTGTTCTTTTCAACAGAAATAGTAATAATTATAAAGATAAAAATAATATTGAATAATACACCTTTCTGGATATCAGATTGTAGTCTGTTGTCTTTGAGGTGTTTTTTTACCTGTAAACTGAACTGGTTCCCAAATTCTAGTTTCCCCCACTATTTGACTAGAACTTAACATTTCCAATTTTCTCCCACTTTTTTGACACGGAATCACTACAAAACTAAAATTAATTTTCTTAAAGCCATATAAACTAAAGCTGGACAACCTGATATAAACTTCAGAGTAACTACAATTGTTCATGTGTACACAGTCCTCATGCCGCTGCTATGTGGCTGCTCAGAAAGACCACCAGGGACACTCACACTGCAAACCAGGAACATCTGTCAGCTTGCCACTGCCTGCCCCTCACTCCATCTGAAGATGCTCAGAACCCTGTATTTAGAAACCTTAACTAGCTACTCACCAAACTTAGAAAACTGAATTTATAATTTGCTCGAACTACTAACCTTTTTCTTTTGTTACCAAAGAAATGCCTCATTAAATTACCTGATCGCTCACATCTTACAGAGGCCAAATTTAGGTGGAAAACCTGCCTCCAACACCACCCCCTGAAATACAATATCCTCTTGTTCATCCTGTCCTACATATTTTGAGAATAGGTGTTTGCTAGGGCATTATGTTGTGCCTATGTAATTATTTTTTCAAAAAGTGTAAACTGACTTAGGTAAAACGTGAATCCAATTATAGTCCATTTATTTGATTGGTTAAATCTTAGCTCCTGGGAATCCCTGCTCTGGGGAATTTTTCAATCCCTGGCTCTTGTTCTCCTCACTATATTCTCTCAAAGGTTTTAAAACTATTTTTTTTTAACATTTATTTATTTTTGAGAGAGTGTACTCAAGTGCATGCACTTGAGGGAGGGGCAGACAGAGAGGAAGAGAGAGAATCGCAAGCTATCTCCACACTGTCAGCACAGAGCCTGATGTGAGATTTGAGCTCACGAACCAGGAGATCATGACCTGAGCCAAGATCAAGAGTCAGATGCTTAACCGACTGAGCCACCCAGGCGCCCCTCTCTCGAAGGTTTTAAATGCCTGTTGGCAGCCACTCACATGACAAATGGTATCCATCAGGATCAAACAACTGGATGATATCAAAAACAATCACATGAATAATGACAACAGTGACTACATGGCCTCCAGCCTGATGACTCTACTAATGGAAACAGCAAATGTGCTTATTCTTCTGCCTATTTCAACAGTAGTAATCAAGAATAACAGTATAATAGCTGGTCATACTCTCAGCCTGCTAAGCCAATGACCAAAAGGATATAATTGTTAAAATCAAGGACAGGCAAAGACCAGCCTTGAGGATCCCCCATGCAGACAGAACCAGTTTACTCATGCAGGCAAAGCTTAATGCAGCTTACCAGGCAAGGCTAACTTGACCTGGATCATTACTTTCTTGTGCCTCTAAAAATTACAAGCAAAACTTGAACGGTTTCCCAAGGTTGATACATGGTAACCACTGACTGATTCCATACTATTTAAGAGAATTCTAACATCATAACTAATCTCTGTGAATACAGTCACTGCCTTCTCACCATATAAGCTTCTTTATAACAATATACCTGTAAGCCTCATTCTATGTTCTGATTTGACCGTTTACAAACGGTCATTTTGGTGTGTGAGCACCAAACGTTTACTAATTACTACTTCAGTTATTCATTGGCCTTACTCTGGCTATTTTGAACCTCTGACACTATGAAAGAGCCAAATTTTCCAGAAATGAAAAAAGTACAATAAATTTAATGGAGACATTAACAGTAGCCTAATCTTATTAAAAATTAGCGAACTAAGAGAGACCGGAAGAAAATATCCAGAATGAAGCATGCAGAGGGTAAGAAACTGAGAGGGTTGGGGTGCCTGGGTGGCTTAGTCGGTTAGGCATCCGACTTCAGCTCAGTTCATGATCTCCTAGTTCGTGAGTTCAAGCCCTGCACCAGGCTCTGTACTGACAGCTCAGAGCCTAGAGCCTGGAGCCTGCTTAGGATTCTGTCTCTGTCTCTCTGTCTCTCTCTCTCTGCCCCTCCGCTGCTCATGCTCTGTCTCTCCTTCAAAAATAAAGGAGCACTAAAAAAAAAAGACAAAAGAGGGGCGCCTGGGTGGCTCAGTCGGTTGAGCGTCCAACTTCAGCTCAGGTCATGATCTCACAGTCTGAGTTCGAGCCCTGCAAGGGGCTCTGTGCTGACAGCTCAGAGCCTGGAGCCTGCTTCAGATTCTGTGTCTCCCTCTCTCTTTGCCTCTCCCCTGCTCATGCTCTGTCTCAAAAATAAATAAAAACATTAAAAAAAAATTTTTTTTAAAAAGAAGAAAAAAATTGAGAGGGTCTAATATGCTTCCGGTGGATTCTTAGAAGGGGCGGAAGGAGGCAGGAAGCAGAAAAACTTTAAAAGATGGTGTCTACAAACTTTTCAAAAGAATGAAAATTACTTTAGTACATATTTACTAAGAACTAAAAAACAAAATATAAATAAGTATATACCTAAACACATCACGGTAACATTGTTGAAATCCAAAGACAAAAATGTCTTAGAAGTCTTAAGTAAAAAAAGATAGTTTCCACTCATGGGAGCAAATATTAAACTGACAACATACATCTCATAGAGAAAATGAAGCTGAAGATGTAATTCAGTAACTTCTTTCAATGCCTCAGAAGAAAAACAAGTTAGGAAATTCTATACACATCAAAACTATCCTTCAAAATCAATTTGTGGAATTTTTAGCTAACATAATCAGAGAATTCACTCTTAGCAGCCATACAACAGGTGCAAAACACAGAGTATTCTTCAGGCAGAAGGAAAATATTCAAAGATGGGGGACTGGAATTACAGCAAGGAATGAAGAACAATAAAAAGGATAAATCTAAATAACTATTGATTATACAATATTTTTAAGATAAAATAGATACAGAACTAAAGCAGCACAATAGTTGCAATGAAAATGAGATAAATGGAGTTTAAGTGCCCAGGAAATGGAGGATATACCCAAATATTATATTTTGAGAAGTCAAAGATGCAGGTTTTAAATAATTTCCAAGTTAATTGGGCGCTTGGGTGTCTCAGTGGGTTAAGCATCTGACTTCAGCTCAGGTCATGAACTCATGGTTTGGGAGAGCCCCACATTGGACTCTCTGTCAGCACAGAGCCCACTTCAAATCCTCCGTCACCCTCTCTCTCTCTCTGCCCCTCCCCTTCTCAAAAATAAACATTAAAAAATAACCTCCAAGTTAACAAAAAAATAAAGAACAAGGATCCAAAGAAAAACAAGAGAGAAAAGGGCACATTAAACAGGTTTAATAAAGAGAAAGCACGTATTAAGATTTAAACCCAACTGTGTCAGTTATTTTGTTAAATGTCAACAGACTGAATTTTCCAAACGTAAGAAATATTGTCAGACTAGGTTTTTTTTTTTAATTCTAACTATACATTTGACAAAATAATCACTCAAAATGTAAGCACACAGAAAAGTATGAAAATAAAGGGTAAAAAGAGATAACAGACTGCATATACTAACCAGAAAAAAAAAGTGCAGCTATATTAATATTCCGCTAAGTAAACTTTATTTCTAACAATACTTTTTTCTTAAAGAGGAACACTCAATGACTTTATAAGACTCAACTGATGAGGAATATATACACCTATAAACATGTATGCACCTAACAACATATCCTCAAAATATATAAAGTAAAAACTATCAGAACTAAGAAGGAACAGACAAATGCAAGATCAGGGTATCAATATATTTCTCTTTTGAATCGATACATCCAGTAGAGTGAAAGAAAAAACAAGTAAAGACACAGGAGAATTTAATATGACTAACCAAGTTGAACTGGCAAATATAGGCAGTGCATCCAACAAATGCAAAAGCACATTCTTTCCAAGCACGCACTGGATATTTACAAAAATTCATCATATGTTGGGCCATAAAGCAAGCTTTAAAATTTTCATAAGCTTTTAGTGTTCTGACTACAATGGAATTACAGTAGAAATATAAGCAGAGCACAGAGTATTATTACAGTAGTGAAACTACTGTGTGTGACTCTGTTATCATGGATATATATCACATATTTATCAAAACTTCTAGAGTATACACCATCAACAGTAAATCCTAACATAAACTATGTACTCAGAATGGTGATGATGTGCTAACACAGGTTCAGTAACTGTAACAAACAAATGTTCAATCTGGTGCAGGATATTGATAATGGGGGAGGCTGGGGACAGGGGCTGGGGGATCAGGAGATCCAGGAGAACTCAGTACTTTCTGCTCTGTTTTGCTGTGAACTTAAAACTGCTCTTAAAAATAAAGACTTATCTGTAAGGATAACCCCAGAAACCTTAGTTAAGAAAACTCAACACAAAATAATTCCCATTTCCCACCCCTGCCTTCCCACTCCTCTTCTTTTCTCCACCCCACCCTTCCTGTATTTCCCTCTGCTTTCTGCCCACTGCAGACACATAAAAGACCAGCACGGTAGGAAGCTGCATCTGGAAACATGATCACTGGCAAGAGGGAAGGGATATGGAAAATCTCACTACTGCTCTTAAAGTTTATGTGATGAATCTCTTCTGCTCCCATTTCACTGACCAAGATAAATACATGGCCACATCTAACTCAGGAACCAGAATGAGATACTACCATACACCCACTGAAATGTCTAAAATTACAAAGACCAACAATACCAAACATTGGTGAGGACGTAAAGCAACAAGGATTTGTTCACCGTAGTATGAATAGAAACTGGTATACCCACTTTGGAAAAGTTTGGCATTATCTACTAATATTGGACAGAACATATGACCCAGCAATTCTACTCCTGAGTGTACTGAACAGTAAAGCATGCAAAAGAAACACATACCTGAATGTTCACATCAAGTCCACGCTCGTGAATCCTGTGACAGCCATGAAAATGAGCCTCCTGAATCACCTACCATGGGGAGGTGCGCTACTCTGAACTCACCATCACCCTTCCCACCAGAACCACACTTCCCACAGGCTGTTTCTAGCCAAAGATCGGCCACAGGCAGAATACTAAAGCAGGCTTATTCCTGCAGGACAAGAGACTCCTGTGACTCCCAACTCTGGCTGGAAGACTCCTCACTGGCCTTGCTTAAACTTTCTTAAAACTACACTGCAGTCACCAGACTCTGCCTACCAAACATTCTCTATCCCTTTCTCTTCCATATGCAACAGACCAGCAAGGTGCTGACAGCACCCTCACGTGTATTTCCTCTGCTACATCTAAATGTGATCCAAACTTGCTGTCTTCTGGCTCTTTGGAGGCTTGAGCCAACAGTCTCAAACCAGGAACAACCCAATATTCATCAAAAATGGAATGAAGAGCCATGAAAAGTACAATTCATACGTGAATAAAAAAACCTCTAGCGACCACATGGTTACATGAACGGCAATTCCACAGTTAGTGTGGATTAAACACCACCAGAATAAACCAAAGAAATTACTAGTAGTTGCAACCCAAAGATTAGGGATTTTTTTCTTTCTTTTTTAAAAACATTTTTTGTAAGTAATCTCTACACCCAATGGTGGCGCTTGACTCACGACCCCAAGATCAAGAGTCACATGCTCTACTGACTGAGCCGACCAGGCACGCCCCACAAAGATTAATTCTAAATTAAGACCATTCCACAGACCTGCCACTCCAGGATCCAACTATCCCCACCACATTTATGGATCCTGCAGTTCCCACTGTGATTTCTGACCTTAACAGTGACCAGAGCCCTCTAGGATCCTGGGGGGTAAGGCATGAGCACGGAATCCTCCCAGAGTGGGTGACCAGGCCTGTCACAACATTCCAATCTCCCTAAGCCTTTGGATGCCTTCTTCCTCCATGCTATACCAACAGTTCTGGCATCTCAGCTTTGTTTAGACAGACCACCTTTTGTTTGTTTCAGGCAATCAACCAGAACTCTAATCCCTCAAGCTACAACACTGATCCAGAACGTCTGCTGATGAGCCCACATCAACAAATACGGCCTAACCAACCTTCAGGTCCCTTCCACCATAATCCCACCCCCCTTAAGATCCATTCCCACAAATATTCCCCAGGTTCCTACCTATACAGTGGCAAACCAAACCATCTTTTGGGTCACACTCTGCACCTCCCACTTTGGGGCCTGCTAGGACCATCCCTGGGGGAGGAAAGGCAATTACAGGTTTTCCAGGCAAAGGGAGACGAAGTTCCTCACACAGGTGACAGAAGCGCTGCTTCTACTGGCAAAGGAAGCCCGGCAGAATTTAGGTCTCTAACGTCATGGCAATCTGACCGTCTGTCCCTAATCCAATTCTTAGAATCCCATTCTTTATCCATCAGCACTCCTTACAAATTTGGAATTCAAGATGAATTTTTTACAGCAGTCACAGAAACTTTCAGGTCCCTTATGTGGAGTCTGAGTTACGAATTTAAAACCCTGAGCTCATCATTTCGCTTTGTAATGTTTTAACTTGGCTAGACTGAACCACATCCCCGGTTCTAGTTTGGGCGGGCCAGGGGAGAGTTCTCGTGCAGCACCTGTGGCTGCACATGTGCAGCCTGCATTCACTGCTCTTCTGGTCGCCCTCACCGATGCCAGGCAGACTCGGCCCTGCAAGGCTGCTGTGAAGGCTTGCCCTTCCCCCAGGTTCCCAGAGAGTCCTGCCCCCCGTACCACAGGTGCGGTGAGCTCCAGGACAAGGGCCCACCTTGTGCAGGACACCCACAGCACCAAAGTCAGAGGCAACAGAACTGACACAACTTTCAATTCATCCTGTACAGCAGACCAGACATACCCACAAAGCACCTGGCCAACTACTGCCCAGGGCACGGGTTTGAGCAGTCACGACCCAAGCACCAAGCTGAATACCAGAAAACTAATCATGGGCAAAAACAGGAACAATTTCTGTTTTCACGAAACTCAACATTCTAAAGAAAATGAGAATTCATTACGTTACATTCATTTACAGTATAATTTTGAGAAGAGCAGTAAGGTCAGCAGTGTCTCTAATAGGAGAACTTAACTACAGGGAAGTCAAGAAAAAACTCAAAAACTTCAGAAAGTTGATGGCTGTGGTAACAGGTAATAGATATACAGAGTTCTCTGGACTATTCTACCTTATTACAAAAATCTGCGAACTCACACAAAAAAGAATTTCATGAAAAAGTGATACTTAAGACAAACTTTAAAGAAAGACTAGGGCAGTGCCTGGGTGGCTCGATCCCTTGAGCATCAACTCTTGATTTCGGCTCAGGTCATGATCTCAAGGTTCATGGGATGGAGCCCCGCGTCGAGCTCTGTGCTGACAGCCCTGGGCCTGCTTGGGATTCTCTCTCTCTCCCTCTCTCTCTCAAAAACAAACAGACTTAGGGAGAAAAAGAAAAAAAAAAAAAAAAAAAAAAAAACCTGGAAGAACCGAAACAAGAACCAAAACAAAACATTCCAGGCAGAAGAAAAGAACCAGTGCCCCGTGGTCTGGCGGAGAAGGTGCCGGGCACAGAAGAGAGGACAGGCGTGGCTGGAGCAAGGAAACCAAAGGGAGATGTGACGCCCGTGAGGCGAGGCACAAACGATAAAAATTACACATGTCTGTGAGGTCGTGTTATGAAATTGTGTCCTTAAAGCAATGGGAAGCCACTGAGAGTCTTAAGTAAAAAGGTGACATAATCAGACCTACCTTCTTAAACTGGAATTTTTTGACACTAACAAAATTTCAAACATGTTTACCTTTTACCCAACAATCTCACTATCTTAAAGCTATACCTGCAAAAACACAAAATAACAACACATCTACAAGGTTATTCCCTACAGCAGCACATATAACAGCAATAAAATACAAACAACCTGTGTTCACCGTTATGAAACTATAAGCACAAAAGAATGGAAAAGAGCTCGTATAAAGCAATCTCCAGAATGTATTAAATTAAAAAAAAAAAAAGAACAAAAAAACCCCACAAAAAACAGAGAAGTGTTGAGTTCTACCTTTTGTTTAAAAAAGGAAAGGATATAAAAATATGCCAGTGCTTGTATCTGCAAAAACAAAACACTGGAAGAATAAACCAGAAACTAACAAAAAGGGGGCACGAGGGGAACGGTGCAGGAGACAGGCATGGAATGATGTGACCATACCTCTGTAACACGGCTTTGGCTTCTGAACTGCGTAAATGTTTTACATACTGAAAAAAAATACATTAAACAAAATGAACGCAATCATTAAGCACTAAAGATTTCGTGAAAATAAACCCAATTAATAATCAAATTGGTAAGAATCGGAAAGAAAATATTTTCAAATCATTTCATAATTCCAAATGTCAACTGTGCATCCTTATGTAGATATATTTTACGAACAAAAAGGACTATAATGAAATACAAAACAACACTATGCTGTTACTGGTGTTTCCAAACGTCATTTACACTGCAGGACAAAGGGAAGTAATGTTGTAAAGAATGCAAATTTTCAATGTTAGAGAAAAAAGGATGAACTCAAAGGAAAAGCCCTGAGTTGTTAAATACGAATTGGAAATATCAATACAAAATCAAGTTGCATGTATTTCCCACATCTGTCTAATGAAAGTAGGGGCATCCCAGTAGCAATAAGGAAACACAGAACCAGATTTTGGTATCTAACTTCCACTCTCCAATAAAAGCAGCTGAAAGAACTGGCTGATAAAGAAAGCACAAAGTGAGTCATGAGCATCTGGTATCAGAAAGCAAGAAACGGTTCAAAGATTAATGGGGTGGCACCAAGGGAAGACACCCGGCTTGAAGGGACTGCATGGTGCCCAAGTTAAGACAAGCCGAGGAAAAAGAATGAGGGCTACTTGATTAAAACACTGAATATACCAAAGCCCATGGGTCCACAGTGGTCTAAAGAGAAAAAGCAAAAAGAGCAACTCACAACAACCCAATCCTGTACGCAGGAAAAAGGACATTCTGACCACTTGTCAGGACCTAGATTAATTACTACGATTTAAGAATAAGACTAACTAATATAAAAACACATGGACATGTAGATTCACATGCCTGTGACTACAGAGATCATTTATAGATACACACAAGGCCATATACATACGCATCCAAAAATTACACGTAGGCTGTAATGATATAACTATAAACAAACTAAAACTTATTATAAATACAATCTAAGTTTTTTAAAAAGGTGTTCTGCCTTTTTAAAAGACAACACTACAATCTAACAACACCTAAAATGGTATAAAAAATATTTTACTAGTCTCTTCATTTACACTCTCGATATCTGGATAAAATAAACATATGCTGAATGTATCCCTCTCCCTCCACCTCCTCCATCCAAAACACTCATCACATTCAACATTCTAGTGACTCCAGACTGACTCCCCTTGTCCCAAATGACTTCATCCACCGCCTCCCACAGGCTGGACTAGAGATCCTGTGCTGGCAGATTCCTTCAGTCCACCTTTCATGCTGCTTAATGCCTTCCAATGGCTTTCCCCACCTACAGGGTAAACACCAACTGCCTGGATATGGTATGCAGAATTACGTCAAATCTAGCCCCAAATTCTTGCTACACAGAATGGCCCTGCCAAACTACAGCTGGTGTCAGCATTGGTAACGTCATCATCACCAGCATCGGTACCCACAGGGCACCTACTACAGGGACCCAGAAGTTTACACTTGATGAGGTAGGTGTTCTGACCCCATCTAACAGATAAACACACGCATAGGAGTAAATGCTAACACGGGGCAATCTTTGGTTGGGATTCAAATCCAGGATGGTCTCAAACACTCTCTGCGCACCTCTGCTGGGGCTGTCCTTCTCTGCCCTCCTGCTCTATACTCTTGATCCTTCTCGGGCATCGCCTTCTCCGCCAACTGCTCTCAGCATCAAATTCCCTCACCACATGCAGGCAGATCTTCCCCACCAGACTGAAAGGTCTGCAAGGGCACATCTTTATGTATTATGCCCATACAAGACTCGTTTTATTAAGAACAAAGATTCAATTAAAAATTGCATTGAATACTGGGGCACAACTTATCAAACTGTTCACTTCAACATTAAAAATACCATGCAAAGTTCAAAAGCGGGAAGAAAAGGAAATCAACAATGACTGGCAGGGGCTGTTGCATTTCAGGACTGCACCGGGAACCCTACAAATTCAGTTAATGCTCAAGATGGCCTCGTGTGACAACTCAGAAATGGCAAGTTCAAAAGGCCAAGAGGTGGGAGTGGGAATCAGTCGCGTGGCTTCAGACCAGGACGGAGTGGGGCTGGATTTCCACCCAGACACCGCAGAGTTGAAGGCCACACTATCTCCATGGCCAACTCCAGAGCCCACAGCCTTCTCACAACACCATAACGTCTGCCAAATTGAACAACATACTTGGGCAAAATAGTTGATTCCCTCTTCCAAGTTCTTCTCATTCAAGGAACAGGGAAAGAAAACATTTAATTAAGCATCAATAAACATAAGTATTTACGTAGATATGTATTAACTGCTCTTTCTCAGCAAATTAAGATCCTGTTAACAGCTAAACCAAAAGAAATACTCAACAGCATTATTTTTAATCTCTAAATAACCCATGTGATTAATTCTTCAGATACAGCATCCCTACCATGTAATTTTAATGTACCAACAAAAAACTGCTAACAATTAAGAAGTACAGTGGGTGAAGCTGCAAATGATGGACAATCAAGTAAATCACCGGAAACTGAAAACACTATTATCAAATTTCTCAACTTAAGGCTTCAGGTTAATAATTCTCATATCTTATGACTAAGAGCCAAATTTGAGATACTGCCATAAGAGGCACAGGCACACACAAACCCCATCAGCGTCCCAGTTCACACTTAAGGGACAGGTACCATTATCTAAGACGCTCTGTATGGACAGCAATGACCAACACTTCATCGTCACCTGAATTTCATGGGTGTTAACAAATGTTCCATTAAAAACACATCAAAAAGAGATCTGCCACTGACCATGGGAACAGTACTGCAGTATTTCTCAAGGCCCTTAATTCGATGAAATGAATTGTGACCCTAATGGAGGGCAAAACACAGCACTGTTTCCCAAATTTAGGTGACCAAGGAACCCTCTGTTTTTCCTGTAGTATATCTTAGATCTAGAGTCACAGAGACACTACCTTAAACAACACTTCAGATATTCCAAAACTAAGTAAATGCCTTATTCTGAATTGGTAACTAAGGGTACTGTCAGAAGCAGTAGTGGTGGAATTTCTGGGATTTATCCAAAGCTTTAAAAAATATATACACATATATAGACAAATATATATTAAACATAGAGAACTACAAGCCTTTTTTACCTTACACATTTCACAACATCTTAACAGTAACCATTTCGCTACTCAAGACCAAAACTAAAAACATTCTATTTTCTCACTAGAAATTAATACCTACTATCCATAATTTTGACATAAACATTGTGCGACCTTTACTCGTTATCAAGTCTAATAACGAATGTTTTCTGTAAACTCCTGGCTCTTCCAATTTGGGGGTGTCTGCCCATCAGCCAAGGCTGGGGAAAGGAACTGAGGAGGTTCCTGGTTGATGTGACCCCATGTGAAGTGTCACCACCTCTAAAAGGATGCTCACAACCTCTAAAAGCATTCTCAAACTCAACCTGCCCCGGGATACACCATAAAGGGCAGGCTGGATTTCCATTTCCTAACAAAAGCTGTGTGGAAAGCGGTCACAGCTCTCTCCCTCCACCCTTTCCAGACCAGAGTTCCTTCCAGAAAATTCCAACACAGGAAAGTTACAGGTGTTCACGTCTCGGAAGGTATGTCGTCTCCAGCTGCCGTGGCGTCACACGCTCGAGTGTGCCCGGTGCCGCCTCCTGATGCTCCCGCTAGCGCAGCCCCTCCACCCGCGTATCCCACCCCGACGTGCATGGAAACTCCCGCTCCGACCCCAGGTCCCCCAGCGCACGGCACGCGACACCGCGTCCGCACGACCCCGCTGCGTCAACATGCGTGGTGCGCCCCCCTTGCGGCCGCTCCCACCGGGGCCCCCAGAGCCCACCCCGAGCACTGCGCAGCTTCTGCGTCGCCCCATCCATCCCGGCGCCCGGGGCGCAGCGCGCTCAAGGTCACTCGGGAGGCTGGGGCGCGAGGGGCGGCCCCGGGCGGGGGCGGGGCGGGGGGGGCGACCCGAGCCCGCAGCGCCCCGCCCCTCCCCCGCCCGGGAGGGGGGGTCCCGTCCCGCGCCACGCCCGGCCGATTATGCAACGCTCCTGCGCCCCGCCCCCGCCGCCCCCCGCCCGCCGGCGCCCAGGCCTGCGGAACAAAGCGCGCGGGGCCCGCGGCCGGGCGGGCCGGGCGGCCGCCATGTTGGCGGGGGCGGCGAACAAAGGCGCGCGGCCGGAGCCCGAGGCCCCCCACCCGAGGCCCGGCCGGCAGGGGGCGCTGTGCAGGCGCCGCCCGCGCCCGGACAATGCACCGCGGCCCGGCCGCCGCTCCCCGGGCTCCGCCGCCGCCCCGCAGCGCGCCCCGCCCGCGCCCCCCTCGCGGCCCTCGCTCTCCACCCTCCGACCCGCGGCACGCGGGCCTCACCTGCCGGCCGCCGAGGCCGCCGTCCGCAGCCCGCGGGCCCCGCCGTCCCGCGCCGCACTCCCGCCCCGGCCCGACCGAGCCAGACGGCGCCGCCCCGCCCCCGCTCCGCTCCGCTCCGCGGCCGCCGCCGCCCGCCCCCGGCCGCACGGCGCACGCGCACTGCGCTCGCCGACTGCGCCGGCCGCGCCGCCCGGCCCCGGCCCAACGGGCCGCACTGCGCAGGCGCCGCAGACGGCGGGCGGGGTCTGGCGGCAGGGCGGAGCCTAGAGGGCCTCGGGGCGCGGCCTGGAGCCCCGAGCGGATCAGGGGCAGTTCACCTGCAGGCGGGGCGGGGCCCGGCGCTGCAGCGGTACACGGCCTGGGAGCCGGGCTAGGCGGGAGGCGGGACTGGGCCTGGTGCGACTCACCAGGCCGCGAGGCGGGGAAGAGGCGGGACGGAGCGCGACAGGGCCTGGCGGCTGGGTGGAGCCCGGCGGGCGGCGGGCGGGGCCTGGGGCTGCTCACCTGGCGGCGGGTAGGGCGGGCCGGACGACGCTGGACCTGGCCCGGCGGCCGGGCGGGGAATGGCGCCACTCACCCGGCGGTCGGGCGGATGCGAAGGGACGGCGCGGGACGGGGCCTGGGGGCCGGGAGGGGCCCAGCGACCGGGCAGGGCTGGGAACTGCTCACCTGGCGGCGGGGCTGGTGCGGCTCTCACGGGCCTAGTGGGCGATGGGGTCTGGCGCCGCTCACCTGGCAGCTGGGCGGGCGGGACCGAGCAGGGCGGGCCCGACGCCGCTCTCTCCCGGTGGCGGCGTGGGCGGCCGGGGCGGGGCCGGGCGGGGCTCTCACCTGGTGGCGCCGGGGGCAGCTGGGCGGGGCCCCGGGGCGGGCGCGCGGGGCCGGCCCCCAGGTGTGCGCCGGGAAGGGGCGGTGTTCGGGGCGTCGAGCCCCGGGAGCCTGGGGCGCCAGGGCTCGCGCCGGAAGTCAGGCATCCTGGGAAGTTTCGTTTTCGTTCAGTGGGAGGACTTTCGCGGATGGACCTGCCCTCCTCATTCTTGGATCTAAGCAGTAAGTCGTCCTGCAGCGCGCCCGCCGCCCGGGTGGATGAGGCCGGGTACGGTGGTAGGGGCGTCCGCGGGCTGAGCCGTGGCTGCGTTGACACTGGCCACACGCCGGGTAGGGCGCCAGCCCCAGCCCGGCCCGTTCCCGGTGCGCGGACCCGCGGCCGCACTGCGCCGCCGCCGGGCTTCGCCCACCCACCTGCCCTGCCGGGAGGGGGAGGGGCGCTCTGCGGACCGGGGTCCCGTTCGGACCAGAACCGGTTCTCGCCCACCCACCTTTTTCGCCGGGCGAGGGAGGGGCGCCCTGCGGACCCGGGTCCCGGTCCGACCAGACCCGGGCCTCGCCCACCCACCTCTGTCCCGCCGGGGATGGGGGGAGGAACCCGGGCCTTGTCCACCCACCTGTGACCTTGAGAACCCAGCCCTCGACACACACAAGAGAAGTAGCCTAGCTCTCCTCCGAAATTGGGAACCAGGCGTTCCCAAGGTCGCTCGAGAACTCGTTTGACTTGTTTTACCCAAGATGCCCTTTGAGTGTTTTGTTGTTTGTTTGCGGGAGCATGGGGAGAGGAAGGAAAAGAGAAACAGTTTTGACTCCTGATGAGATGAGTGCAGGAGCTGAATCCTGGGTCTGAACCCCAACCCCCACCCCCGCACTCCACCCTGGAGCTCTGTGCTCGCAGTCCTCCACTCTCCGGAGCTCTCCCCTCCCCCACCCCGGCCCCCCACTAGCGAGGTGTCTTCGAGCAGGGAGCAGGGCACAGAGGGGACTTGGTTCCTCGAGCGCAAACGGGCAGCCACCTCGTAGTAAACCGCCTCACGGACTGCTGTCAGGTCGGATGACAGGACTTTTGGAGAACACGCTAGGCTCTCACGTGCGGCCCAGCGAGCTGCTAGTTAGCAATGCCCTCTGGGATTTTACTGGCACCTTCTTCTTTCCTCTCAAATAAGACTGATATGTGCCTGCTCAAGCAATTAAAGCTCATCTCAGGTGACACACTTGGCGAGCACAGGGAGTTCACAGGCCAACTAGAGGGCCAGTTTAGACACAAATACGGAAGCGTGTCGCTGTGCTCACCAGTGGGGATGTGTTGAAGGGTTGATGCTTTCACTTGTGTTTCACGTGCACGGAGCACATCAGGAGCCCAGAGGAACGGGACGAGGCAGGTGCGGAAGAGTCCACTGGTTGGAACACTGCAGTGGCATCCCCTGGGTTTCTCCACCTTGCCACTATGGACATCTGAGGCTGAGTAATTCTTTTTTAAGGAGGATGTTTGGCAGCGTCCCTGGCCTCTACTGACCACATGCCCTGAGCACACACCTTCCCCAACATTTTGACAACCAGAAATGTCTCCAGGCAAAGCTAAATGTGTCAGCCCATCCCCTCCCTCCTGGAGAAGTCCTGGTTTAAATTTTGCCTCTAGCGATGGTCACTGGGAGACAATGCACAGGCCAGGGAGGTGAGCCACCCTATGTCTGCTAGGGTGGCACTTCCAAGGTACGCAACCACCATTCCTGCCAGAAGTATCTCACCCCCGCCCCTCAGAAGCCTTGCTCATTAGCATGCTGAATGTCAAAAATTACACCCATTTAAATCTGCCAAAAATATTGGGAGAAAATGAGAAAAGCTAGGGAATCAGGCCAGACACAGGAGACTGCAACCAAATCCATCACATGACCCTCGAACCTACACTACTTTAAAGGAAAGAAGCAACCAAAGAGATGAGGGGAACAGTTGGAGGATTTTACATATGGAATGTATTTCAGAGAGAGTATTATTGAATTATCCTTAATGTGTCAGGGTGACGATGTCTGTCACGAGAATGCCCTTGTCCTTAGGAGGTTTGTCTTGGATTATTTGAAAAATCAAGAGTCCTAGTGGCCACAACTTTCAGATGGTTCAGAAATATATGTGTTTTACAGAGAGATAAAGCAAATGTAACAAAAATGCTAACATTTTGTGATGAGTGTGTGTGGTTCATTGTCCAATTCAAACGAGTCTGGAAAACTGAAGTTTTTCAAAATAACAGGTTGGAAAAGTTGGGCGGAGCCCCATTTATCTCATGAATCTCTAGGGTGCTAAGTAAGCATCCCCTGCTGTCTTCCAGCTCATTGACCAAGCATTTCCAGAAACTTAAATATAGAGCTGGTTTCTGCAAGTTTCCCAACCACACTTGACTTCTGGAGATTGGGTCAGAAAAGCCTACATGTATTTTTCCTCCTGCGGAAACTTTATTTCTGGCAAGTATCAATTGGCATGTTAACCGTTCCAAACCTCTACGAGGCGTATGTCTCTTAATATTGAGTCCCTGGGCTCCCACTTGGGGAGAAGGGATATTCTGCCCCAGAGATGAGCACATCTGTGGTGTGAGAGTGGGGTGAGCTCAGACCCACAGCGAACCTTGATGTATTGGTGTACTTACCCCGCTGACATTGATGTGATCGTTGGAAACCAGTCTTCAGAAGCTTTTTCAGAGTAGTTACGTTTATCATAAAATAATCCAATTCTTGAACATGGCAAAAAGTATTCTAAACGCATCATGCGTGCTACACACAGGAATAATTCTCTATTCGTGTAACTAGGTGCATGAGTTTGACAGTCTGCTAGTTACCTTGTAGGTAAGGATGCTCTCTCACCATTGGCCACCTGGATCACCTCCTCCAATTGACCCAATGCCCTGCTACTCCCAGACTGTGGGGGCCGAGGCTGATGAACTGGGAACATTCAGGGTTCTTCCATGTCTAACACATCAGTCCTCAAGATCAGGGCTCCTGCTGGCCCTGCCACTCCCACCTGTGGCTACAGGTTTATGGCTAAACTAATTAGGCAGCCTTGTGTGAATCCTGATGAGATGGTGGCCTGGCCAGGACAGAGGCATCTGTTCTCCGATGGTCCTGATAAGGCACTGGGGCTAGATCTCTGACCAAAAGCCACGTTGATATACACTCTGCAGAGGTCTAGGGCTGTCATCCAGTGCGGAGGTGACCAGAGCCTGCAAACACGGTCAGCAGTGGGACCAGAAAGAAGGGACAGTACATCCGAGTCCACAAGAATATGCTCGGTGGAGGGAATCTCGCATTGCTCTAGGGAAATGTTTGCTGAAAGAGTGACCCCAAGAGAAACCTCAGGAGCACAGGTCAGCCGTCTGGTCAACTGTGCAGCTTCCTCCCCGGTTGGCTCCTGCCTCCCTCCAGGTCATTTTCTACACTGCAGGCAAAGAAATGCTTTCAGGTGTCTCCTCAGAAGCCTCCCATAACCACCTGCACAAGTGGGTGGTTCTCTGCTGTTCTCTTTTACACAGGTCCTTGTTCATTTCTCTCTGGAGCACCGATGCTCGTTTGTGCTTACGTACCGCACTGATTGGTTTACATGTGCATTGCCTGTTCCCCACCCTGTTATAAAGTCTAGATGGCAGGGACAAGAGCTGCTGTCCTCATCAATATACCTCCAACAGGGCAGGAAGGACCCGACAGCTATTTATTATGTGAAGGTATGACTTGTTCTGGGAATACTGGATCACGTGGATTTATTAGGACGCGGGGCTTATCAAGGGCTCAAATGCCAGCACGCTGGGCAGTTTCAGTTCTCATTACCTATGCTCCCAAGGTTGTGTCAAGGATCAAAATAAACCCTGTACAGCCCTACACACACACAAGGGAGTTTCACCATCCAGGAGGAGACGACTGAAGATGTTCAGTCGGCTTTGTGGGGTGGCTGCCGAGTCTGTCTAGGGCTTGAGAGAATTTAGAGAATCAGGAAATACAGGAGATGATGTGGAAGGCCCTGATAATAATGCTGGGGGACAGGATTTGGGCTGAACAGAGTGCTTTTGGGAAGGATAATATAGTAATAACTTCCAAGCCACCAGCAAACTGGATACTCGACAGTGGGGAGTTACTGCTTCATTGGGTGGTATTACCGTTGGGTTAAGAAGGACAAAATCCTCATTTAAAACACGTCCTAAAGATCTTGATCAACTGTTACGAGGATAATACAACTCTGCTGATTTCTCTCAGCAGATTAGTTTTGACTGTTTTCGAACTTTACAAAAATGGAACCAAACAATGACGGGCCTGCATACCACATACTCTTTAAGTAGCATTTGTGCCTCACCAGCAGTACTGTGTGCAACCTGGTGCTGTAGGGTACACCCCTGGAAGTGGGGTTGATGAATGAGGTACATGTGTTCATAGATTGCAACCTATACAATGATATCAGAATTTTAGATCTTTTTTTAAAAATGTTTATTCACTGTTGAGAGAGTGTGTGCACGTGCACAAGCAGGGTAGGGGCGGGGGGAGACAGAATCTGAAACAGGCTCTGAGCTGTCAGCGCAGAGCCCAGGTCAGGGCTTAAACCCACAAACCACGAGATCATGACCCGAGCCGAAGTTGGACACTCAACAGACTGAGACACCCAGGAGCCTCCAGAATTTTAGATCTTGGCCAATGTAGTAGGTGAACAAAACCGTATCTCATGATACTTTACGTTTGCATTTCTCTTATTATAAGAGAAACCAGTCTTTTTCCATGTGTTTAAAAGTCATTTGATCCTAAGGAATCCACTAAAAACTATTAGAAGTAATAAAGGAGTTCACAAAGTTGCAGGATATAAGATCAATACACAGAAATCAATTGTGGATTTGTGTAGTAGCCATGAGCAAACAAAGTGAAATTAAAAAGACCGTTCCTACACTGTGGATGGACCTAGATGGTATTATGATAAACCAGACAAATACCATATTATTTCACGTATATGTGGAATCTAAAAAAACAAAGCAGAAACAGACCCATAAATGCAGAGAACAAACTGGTGGTTGCCAGAGAGGAATGGGGTAGACAGACAGACAAAATGGGGGAAGGGGAGTGGGAGACATAGGCTTCCAGTTACAGAATGACTAAGTCACAGGAATAAAAGGCACAGCCCAAGGAACGTAGTCAGTGGTACTATGATAGTGTCGTATGGTGATAATACCACAATTGTGGGGAGCACAGCATAGCCTATAGACTTGTGGAATCATGATGCTCTACACCTGAAAGTCATGTAACGTATGTCAACTATACTTGATTTTAAAGAAAAATGAAAAAAAACTTTAATTAAAAAAAATACTCCTGGGGCAACTGGGCAGCTCAGTTGGTTAAGTGTCGACTTCAGCTCAGGTCATGATCTCGTGGTTTGTCAGTTTGAGCCCCACACAGGGCTCTGTGCTGACAGCATGGAGCCTGCTTTGGATCCTCAGTCTTCCTCTCTCTCTCTCTCTCTCTCTCTCTCTCTCTCTCTCTCTCTCTCCCTCTCCCCCCCTTCCCCATTTGTGTTCATGTGTACTCCCTTCTCTCAAAAAAGAATAAACTTTAAAAAAAATTTTTTTAAATATTCCTTGTATGATAGATTTCAAAAGACTAAAATAGGAATAAATTTAATAAAAGAAATGCAAATTTATACCCTGAAAACTGCCAAATAAGTTGTGTTGAAATTAAAGAACTGAGTCACAGACTAAAAGACTTAATGTTTATAGATTGCGATCCACCCCCCCAAATTGATCTCTGGGTTCAGTGCAATCCCTATCAAAATCCCAGCTAACTATTTTTGCAAAAATTGACCAATTTGTGTGCAAATTTGAGGGATCCAGCATAGCCAAGGCAATATTGAAAAAAAAGAATAAAATTTGAGGAATCACACTTCTCAATTTTGAAACTTCCTACAGGGGTACTTGGGTGGCTCGGTTGAGCGTCTGACTCTTGATTTTGGCTCAGGTCATGATCTCACAGTCATGATTTCAAGTCCCATGTCTGGCTCAATACTGATAGCATGGACCCTGCTTGGGATAGAGGGCTTGTATAAAGAACTTACAATTATAAAACAACAAACAACTCAATTAAGAATGGACCAAGGGTTGGAGTAGATAATTCTCCCAATACAATCGGCAAATGGCCAGTAAGCACAGGAAAAGATGCGCAATGTCATGAACTATCAAAAGGGCCATATATGGTATGGTTCCACTTCTATAAATGTCCCTAACAGGAAAATCCATAGGGACAGAAAGTAAACCAGTGACTGCCCACCACGGGGTGGGGTGGCGGGAGAGGGGTGGTAATTAAAATCCTCCAGAATTGTGGTGATGGATGATATGAATATACTCCCCTTTAAATGCCATTGAATTGTACATTATAAGTGGGTGAATTGTCTAGTACATGAATTATATCTTAAAATAAGCTGCTAAATAAAAGGATAAAACATGGGGCACCTGGGTGGCTCAGTGGGTTAAGCGTCTGACTCTTGGTTTCAGCTCAGGTCATGATCTCACAGTTCATGAGTTCAAGTCCCACTCAGGCTCTGTGCTGGCAGTGTAGAGCCTGCTTGGGATTCTCTCTGCCCCTCCCCTACTTGTTCTCTCTCTCTCTCTCTCTCTCTCTCTCAAAAGAAATAAACTCAAAAAAATTTTTAAATAAAAGGATCGAACAGAAAAAAGTCATTGGATAGCTATTTCTTATTTATTGTCCATGGCCTCAGTCTACTCTTCCATTTGGATTTTTATTTTATTTTTCTCCTTTATTTACAAAAACTCTTTACATGTTGAAGAATATTAGTCTTTTATCATATGTTAGCAAAATTTTTACCTAACTTTTCATTTGTCCTTTTTTTTTCTGGTATCTGTTTTCATGCAAAGCTTTAAAAGGTTTTATACAAATTTATTACTCTTATATCACTTCTTCAGTTTTTACCATGTTTAGAAAGACCTTACCTATGATGAGATAATACATTTTTTCCTCTCGTGTTCAGAAAACTTTTTTTTGTTGTTCTTTAGGAATTTAGAATTACAGATTATGGGGCACCTGGGTGGCTCGGTCAGTTAAGGGTCTGACTGTTGGTTTCAGCTCGGGTCATGATCTCACAGTTGTAAGTTTGAGCCCTGCATCCAGCTCTGCGCCGACAGCACAGAGCTGGGGATTCTCCCTCTCCATTCTCTCTATGCCCCTCCCCAGCTCATGCGCACACGCACGCGCTCGCTCTCTCTCTCTCTCTCCCTCTCTCTCAAATAAACTTTTTTTTTTTAATTTTTAAAATGTATTTATTTACTTTGAGAGTCAGAGAAGGCGAGCAGGGGAGGGACAGAGAGAGGTAGACAATCCCCAGCAGGCTCCTCACTGTCACCGTGGAGCCTGATGCAGAGCTTGAACTCACAATGATGAGATCATGACCTGAGCCGAAACCAAGAATTGGACACTTAACTGATTGAGCCAACCAGGCGCCCCTTAAAATTTTTTTTAATGTTTATTTATTTTTGAGAGAGAGAGAGACAGAGAGAGAGAGAGACAGAGTGCGAGCAGGGGAGGGGCAGAGAGAGGGAGACAAAGAATCTGAAGCAGACTCCAGGCTCTGAGCTGTCGGCACAGAGCCCGACGTGGGGCTCAAACCCACGAACCGTGAGATCATGACCTGAGCCAAAGTCAGACACTTAACCGACTGAACCACCCAGGCACCCCAATACATAAACATTTTAAAAAAAGAATTATAGATTATAACTTTAAGGACTAGAAACGATTAATTTTGACTTTGTTTTTAAACATATCGCCATGTTTTTAACGTGGCTTTCATTGTCAGATAGCCAAAATCTTTTACGTTTATTCTCTATCATGTTTAAATATTAGCCTGTATCATTCACAAATGACTTCCCTAGAAATCCGGAACAAGCTTTCCCTAGGGTCTGGAGTGGTGCACGTGTGTGTTGTCCCTGTCCCTCGGGGGCACACCTTGTTGACTAGGCTGGAGCAAAGAGCCCCGCACCCTCTTCCCTGGCCTTATTGGCCTCAAGGACATAAAGGATCCCTTTTTTAATTTAAAAATGGGAGTAATCATACAATGGGAGAGATTAAATCTGTGGAGCCACAGTGCTAGCAAACAATGACCCTCAGCAAGTTATTTTCACGATGTGCCTTCAAGGCTGGCCTTCCACCAACTTCAGTTTCAGTGTGTGAGGTTAGTGTCCCTGCCAGGCATGAAGCTGGGCCTCACCACACCTCTTCTGGGTGTGAGGGTGACCCAGAGAGGCTGAGCAAAGTCTGGGCACACACAGTGAGCACTGGCATTCCAGAGGACAACACACGTCCAGGGTAACCTCTCTGGCATGCAGCCCGCGGCCAGGACAAGACCAACAGGGAGAGGCGCCTCCCCCGTGATCTGTCCCACCCCTGACTCTCAGGGTCTCGATCCTTCGTGGCATCACCAGACTTCTCGGCCTGGGAGGAGGGGAGCACTTGATCTCAGGAGGGCAGGGCTGCCCTCATTTGCTCTTGCCACATCCCCAAATCCCAGGTGTCCTGAGGGACTGGCATTTGAGTCTCAAACCCGGCCCGAACACTTCCCGCTTCTGCCTCAAACTACAACCTCTGCCTTGAGAAGCCCACTTGGTAAATCAAAAGCCAAGAATTCTGTTCTCTTCAGTTCTTCGGATCCCCCCTCCCTTGAGGCGAGGAGGTTCAAATGTTCTAAACAGATGAATTCCTAGCACGTGTGATCCACAGCTGAAAGCCTTCTGAACACACATCCCCGCGTGCGAATGTGCTCCGGATGAGCGCATCAGGACGTGAAAGTCTGGCGGAGGACGGCTTTTTCCCTCCGCCTTTGACGTCAGCTCAATTCAGAATGATTAATCCAGCTCGCGCACTTGCAGGGCCGCCGTGCCCATGGTGATGTTGCGGGAGCCAGTGTTAGGAAACCCGTAGGCCCAAAATGGTGTCACTTTGACCGAGTCCCCAAACCAGGGCTGATTCCTAATCTTAACTGCCCTTTCAACATCCCCTCCTGTGGAGTGGACCTCACCCACCACTCAGGACGTGTGCTTTTCCAGTGGCCAGGGAGTCTGCCGCCTGGAGAGGATGACCCCTTGCCCTCCCCCTGCAGTCAGCCTCCTGTGCAACAGTCCTTTTCTTCTGCAGAGGGATTTTTGTCCCCACCTCTACCTACAACCTTTCACGGCGCTGCACACCGACACTCTATGGCCTAGGACGGGTGTTGGCCGTTGCCGATTCATTTAATAAATAAGTGAATAAATAATAAGTAAATAAAACAAATATAAAATAGAATAAAATAAAGCCACCTGGGTGGATCAGTCGGTTAAGCATCAACTCTTGATTTCAGCTCAGGTCGTGAGTTCATGGTTTGTGAGTTTGAACCTTAAGTTGGGACTCTCTTCCACTCCCTCTGCCCCTCCCCTGCTTGCAATCTCTCTCTCTCTCTCTCTCTCTCTCTCTCTCTCTCTCTCTCTCTCTCAAAATAAATAGACGTTAAAAATTAAAGCCACTTATGGGAATGCAAGCTGGTGCAGACACTCTGGAAAACAGTATGGAGGTTCCTCAAAAAACTAAAAAATAGAACTACCCTATGACCCAGCAGTTGTGCTACTAGGCATTTATCCACGGGATACAGGTGTGCTGTTTTGAAGGGACACATGCACCCCCATGTTTATAGCAGCACTACCGACAATAGCCAAAGTATGGAAAGAGCCCAAATGCTCTTGGATGGATGAATGGATAAAGAAGATGTGGTATATCTATACAATGGAGTATTACTCGGCAATCAAAAAGAATGAGATCTTGCCATTTGCAACTACGTGGATGGAACTGGAGGGTATTATGCTAAGTGAAATTAGTCAGAGAAAGACAAAAATCATATGACCTCACTCATATGAGGACTTTAAGGGACAAAAACATGAACATAAGGGAAGGGAAACAAATAATATAAAAACAGGGAGGGGAACAAAACAGAAGAGACTCGTAAATATGGAGAACAAACTGAGGGTTACTGGAGGGGTTGTGGGAGGGGGGATGGGCTAGGCTAAATGGGTAAGGGACATTAAGGAATCTACTTCTGAAATCATTGTTTCACTGTATGCTAACAAATTTGGATGTAAATTTTAAAAAATAAAATTAATAAGAATAAAAAACTAAGCCACTTAGATCTTCAGATTTGCTAGGTTGAGTTTTGTTATTGACCAGTAGGCAATGAACACTAAGAGGAAAAGCTTTCAGTATGCCCAGGAGAGGCTCTGGGCTGGCTCAGTCAGCAGAACCCGTGTCTCTTGGTCTCCAAGTCATGAGTTCAAGCCCCACATTGGGTGTAGAGATTATTTTAAAAATCCTCCTAAGGGAGATAAATTCTGGTTCTCAAGAGCAAATGTCAGCTGGCCCCTCTTCTTGGAGCAGCAAAAGGCAAATCATTCCTCGGCTGCCCTGGGCCACCTCCCCTGCAGGGAGCAGGACCCTTGAGGGGGGGAGGCTGCTCCCAGCCCCTCCCCCAGGACTGCAGATCAACAGCTGCACTCTGTGTCCAACTCTTTCTTGATAAGAAAGGACAGATGTGGCCCTCATTTTGTTAAAACACTTTTTTTTTAAGTTTTATTTATTATTTGGTTTTTGAGAGAGAGTGTACAAGCAGGGTAGTCAGCAACCTTTACAAATTCATACACTGTAGATTCTTGCAAATGGTCTGATAATGTTTATGAAGAGAAAGATCACCTTTTAAAATAAAAAGTCCTTTCAGTTGTTTTCACATTTTAGACTGAAATCACAAGACCGTTGTGCCCCCAGATCCTTACACTTTAAAAATACTTTAAATGCCAACTACGCACAAAAATATGAATGCTGTGTGTTCGATTAATGTCAGCAGGTCCACACCTACTCTCAAATCTTCCTGGAATGAAATACATTTAGGGGCGCCTCCGTGGCTCAGTCGGTTGAGCATCCGACTTCAGCTCAGGTCGTGATCTCACGGCTCGTGAGTTCGAGCCCCATGTCTGGCTCTGTGCTGACAGCTCGGAACCTGGAGCCTGCTTCAGATTCTGTGTCTCCCTCTCTCTCTGCCCCTCCCCCACTCATGCTCTACCTCTCTCTCTCTCTCTCTCTCTCTCTCTCAAAAATAAATAACCATTCAAAAAAATTTATAAAAAGAAAGAAAGAAATACATTTACACACCAGAGACACGAGTGTGTGGCCTGGCACAGGTGACGGGGAGCAAAGCCATGAGTGGGTGAGGACGCCTTCCCAGGCCGTGTCCAATCCCTCCGTTCCATGCTAGGAACATATTTCTGAGCCAAAGGGCAGCCCAGCCCACATTCCAATGACTCAGGTTCTATGTGGTAGATAACCATCTGCAGACTTCCCTTTAAGACAGTAGCTAACCTCTCTGCATTCGGCATTTCTGCCGTTTTGTGGCCATAAGATATTTAAGTGACCGTTCTTGGATCCTGTGCTTCCTGAGGCCCTAACTGTGCACACACAAATTCAAAGGTCTCTCGGAGGAGTCAGGACACGCCACCCAAAAATATGCCTCTTCGGAATATTGATTATTTTGAGATGAAGGCACTTGAAAAAATGCAAACACCGGGAGAGGCTTTCTCTGAACCCCCGCTCCTCAGCC
The DNA here is from genome assembly GCF_022837055.1 of Prionailurus viverrinus. NCBI lineage: Eukaryota > Metazoa > Chordata > Mammalia > Carnivora > Felidae > Prionailurus > Prionailurus viverrinus. The sequence goes on from NC_062573.1 coordinate 85,667,073, forward strand.
TGAGGACAGGGCCTCCCAGGGGAGGACAGCTGCCCTCCATCCTGAGAGCCCATCCACCAGCAAGGCTGGCTCTGATCAGAGCAGGGGACACCAGAAGCCACCACCACAGCCGGACAGACTTTGTCCGAAACTGTTGTTAAAGAACAAAAATGCAACCCAGGAAGTTTGAAGGTCTCCTTGGCTTTCTTACTGCACTCAGGAACCAGGCAGCGGCCACCTAGCAGGCAGAGGGCACCTCTGGGGAGCTGTGCCACCGGGAAGCATCGTGTAGGCAGAAAAGGGGCAGAACTATTAGCACAAGGAAGAAAGGACTGTTGCAGGCAAGGTCACAGCCTCTAAGGGGAAGGGCGAGGGTCTCATCCTGAAGATCTGGGGGATGGCAAGGGCCCAGGGGGCAGATCACCCCACTGGTGCCGTGCAGAACATTCCTCACTGGCCGGTTAAGACTGGGGGAGGTCGAGCCCACAGCGAGTTTGGGTGTTAAGCCCCAGTGTCGTGACACCATCTGGGGCCCTGTTTGTTTTGTTTCTGACAGTATCACATGTGCCATCTTTTCTTCCTAGGGCCCAGTCATCCTTCCTAAAAAACGTGTCCCCTCCCCTGCCCCTATCAAGACACACAGAAGCGCTCGCATCTGACTGCCCTTCAGGACAGTCACTTTTCTCCTGTGACGGCCCGTTCACCTGATATTAAAATCTAACAAATCAGTGTGCCTTTGGTTCCATCACCAGGCCTGTCTCAGACTATTTCACAGACCTTGCCCCCCCTGCCCCGTCCAAGCACTCATCTCCCCAGATGGTCTAGAGGCACAGGCACGGAGAGTTAAGACGGACCTCGGCAGCCTCGAGTCTGGAGTCCGTGCCCCTCACCAGAGCCGGCTCTGAGCTGGGCCCTGGAGGAGAAGGGGGACGGACAGGCATTCCAGGCACAGGGTCCCAGGGCCACCGGCCACCCCACCACGGTCACCTTTCTGCCCCCAATGCATCGATGTTTCCCGATACTAGGGAGATTGTCCCTCATCACTCGTTTTGAGCAATGTTCTTAGAATATGGCTTCGAGTCATTCTCCTCATGTTCCTTCTGCTTGGGGTTGTTGAGCTCTGTTTTTTGTTCCTGCTTGTTTGTTTGAGCTCTGGGTTTAGAGTGTTCATCGAATCCTCTCCCTCCATACAAAAATATCAGGCCACTTTCGTGCCCCGCAACTCAGTGTGGTTGCATTTTGGACGGTTTCCATCGCTCCATCTTGGCTAACCTTTCCTCTGAGTTGTCTAAGATGCTGTGAATCCCATCGGGGTAGTTTTTCATCTTAGACTTGTATTTTCGCTTCTTGAAGATCTTTCTATTCAGGTCCTTTTTTCTATGTCTCTTTTGTACACATGCGTTCCTTCCCACCACTTGCACATTTGGAAAATATTGATCTCAGCTGTCGTAACACCGTCGTCTTCTACTTCTAACATTGGCACCTTTCTGGATCTGTCTCGATTGATTGATTTTTCTACTAATCATGAGTTATATTTTCCTGCTTCTTTGCATATTTGGTAATATTTTATTGCATGACAGATATCATAAATATGTCCTTGGGTACAGGGTTTGGGTTTTGTTGTTTTTTGGTTTTGTTTTGGGTTTTTGTATCCCTTTGAATATTCTATTGAAGATGCTGGAAAGGATTTGGCCCTTCTGAGACTTGTTTACTCTGGAACTAATCAGTCCCCACTGCTAAAAGAATACCCTTTTTCAACACGCTGTTTTGGGGGAGTCTTTCCAGCCTGACTGGTGGAATGTGAGTTGCTCTTGACTGTATGAGCCTGAGGGCTGCTCCACATGACTGATCTTTCTCTGTTCTCCATCCCCTCAGGTACTCGCACTTACCAGAACCAGGTCAAGTCTCTGCAGACAGATTCCCAGAGTTGTCTGTGATCTCTCCTCCGCAGCACGCTCCCCTGTGAAGCCCAACTCCCTTGGCCACCCCAATCTCAGGGTTCCACCACTCCCTGGTGACACCTGGGCCCCCTCCCGGTTCTACGGCCATCAAACTCTCTAGGCGGTAACCCCGGGACCACTGGTTGGCAGAGTTGTTTCCTATATTTGGTCTGTTGTCTGGTTGGGTGAGGCAGAGGATACAGTCTGTGCCATTAACCCACTCTTCCGAGAAAGAGAACACTCCTGTTGTGATCCATCCACGGCCAGTTCTCCGGGACCTTCCTGGAGGGCCAGGAAGTGGACGAGCAGTGGACGAGGGGCCAGTGTCTCCACGTCCCCACAACATCTGGTGTAGTATGTCTTTGATTATAGCCATCCCTGTGGGTGTGAAGCGGTGTCTCGTGGTGTGGGCGTGCATTTCCCTGATGGCCAATGATGTTGAACATCTTTCATGGGCTTATTCGTCATTTGTATATTATCTTTAGAAGAAGGTTGATTCAACTTGTTTGCCCATTTTAAAATTGTATTATATATCTTATATATATATATATCATATACATCTTATATATATATGTTATATATATCTCTTATGTATATCTTATATATATATGTAATATATATGTAATATGTATATATATATGTAATATGTATATATATATATATATGTAATATGTAATATATATATCTTATTTTTATTTTGAAACAATTTTAGATTGAAATGCAATTATGAGAAGTAACAGAGAGTGCCCAGGTGGGTCAGAGGGTTGAGTGTCTGACTCTTGATTTCCGCTCAGGTCATGATCTCACAGTTCATGGGTTCAAGCCCTGCATCAGGCTCTGTGCTGACGGTGCAAAGCCTGCTTAAGATTCTCCCTCTCTCCCTCTCTGTCTGCCCCTCCCCTGCTAGTGTGCTCTCTCTCTCGCTCTCTCTCTCTCTCTCTCTCCCTCCTTTTCTCTAAAAAAAACAGAGAGAGAGAGAAAGAACACAGAGAGACCTCATTTCCCCCCAAGGTAACATGTTGCAAGACCATAGTATAATATCAAAATCAGGACATCGACGTTGGTACGGTCAAGATTCAGAACATTCCCATCCCACCAGGATTCCCCTTGTTTCCTTTTTTGTGACCATTCTCACTTCCCTCCCACCCCTAACCCCTTCCCAACCCCTGGCAACCACTAATTTGCTTTTGCATTTTGATAATTTGTCGTGTCAAGAACATCATATAAATGGAATCACACAGTACCTATCATTTTGGTATTGAGCGTCTTTTTCCTTTGGCCCATCTCCTGGGAGTTACCCCCAGGTCGCTGAAATACTCCGTTCCTTGTGACTGCTAAGTAGAGCTCCAGGGGATGGAAACACTGCAGCTCATCTGCCCATTCAATTATTGGAGACATCTGGGTTGTTCCCAGTTTTTGTCTGTTATGAGAAAAGTGGCCATAAACATTCATGTGCAGGTTTCTGAGTGACATAAGTCTTCATCTCTCTGGAACAAATGCCGGGGAGTACAGATACTGCATAAAACCTGTGGTTTAAGTTGTTTTAAGGAACTGCCAGTTTTCCAGAGTGGCCCTACCACTCTCCCTCCCCGCCAGCCCTGTGTGAGCGATTCTTTTTCTCCTCATCCTCACCATTGTTAGATGTGGTCAGTGTCTTATGATGGCCATTCTGACAGATGTGCATTGACAGCCCCCTGTGGCTTTAAGGTCAGTTTCCCTGATGGTTGATTATGCCGTGCATCGGTATTAGCCAGGGCTCTCCAGAGAAATAGCACCAACACCAATATGTACTTAATGATGTCTTTATCTTAAGGAATTGGTTCTTACAAGTGTGGGGCTGGCAGTTCCAAAATCTGTAGGGCAGGCTGGAGACCCACACGAGAGTCAATGTTGCAGTCTGAGGCCAAATTCTGTCCAGAGGCAGAATTCCCACCTCCTTGGGCAGCCTCCGTCTATTTCTCTTAAGGCCTTCAACCGATTGGATAAGGCCCACCCACATCATGGAGGACAATCTCACTTACTCAAAGTCTGCTCAGTTAAATGTTAATGTCATCTAAATTATACCTTCACAGAGACGTCTAGACTGGTGTTTGACCAAATATCTGGGTCTGATGGGGTATTTATTTGCTAGGGCTGACATAAGAAATGCCACAGGCTGGGCAGCTTTAACATCAGGAATTTATTTTCTCACAGTTCTGGAGGCTAGAGGTCCAAGATCAAAGCGTCAGCAAGTTGGTTTCTCCGGAGACCCCTCTCCCTGGCCTGCAGGTGGCCTCCCTCTGTGCGCGTGCCTCTGGTGTGGCCTGGGGTGTGTCCAGACTCTCTCCTCTTATAGGAATACCAGTCTGATTGGATTAAGACTCACCCTAATGGCCTCATTTTAAGCTAATCAACTCTTTAAAGGCCTCATCTCCAGATATAGTCACAGTCTGAGGTCCTGGGGAATAGAACTTCAGTGTGTGAATTTGGTGGTGATGGGGGGAGGGTGCTCGCTTCAGCCTATAACACAGCTTAGCGAAGCATCTTTAAAATTAACCATCACGGCATCTTTTCACATACTTGTTTGTCATCCATACATCTCTTTGGTGAAATGTCTCTTGATGACTTCACCCATTTTCTGGTTAGATTATTTGGGTTTTTTAAAACATTGTTCTATGAGTTCTTTATGTATTTTAGGTACTAGTCTTTTTCTGAATATGTGGTTTCTAAATATTCCCTCCCATTCTGCAGCTTGTCTTTTAACCCTCTTAGCAGACTCTTTAGCAGAATAAGAGGTTTTAATTTTCATGCGGTCTAATTGTGTGTCCCTGGAAAGAGATACACCGAGGTCCTAACCTCGGTACTGGTGAATGTGCCCTTATTTGGAAACAGAGTCTTTGCCAATGTGATCAAGTTAAGGTGAGGTCGTACTGGATTGAGGTGGATCTTAAATTCAAGACTGGTGTTCATGCACAGAGAAAGACACGTGAAGAAAGAGGATGAGAATGAAGTGATGTGTCCACAAGCCATAGATGGATGGCAGTCGCCACAACTGGAAGAAGCAGGAAGCATCCTTCCCTAGAGACTTCGGGAGAACCGGGACCCTGCCAACGCTTGGATTTCGGACTTCTGGCCCCCAGAACTGTGAGAATAGACTGCTGTTACCTTAAGCCGCCCAGATTGTGGGAATTTGCTGTGGTAGCTCTCTGAGGCTAATACACACTTAATCCAATTTTTCCTTAAGTGGGCAGTGCTTTTGGTGTCCAGTCTAAGAACTCTGTGCCTTGCCCCAGACCCTGCAGATTTTCTCTTATGATCTTTTTCTAAAAGTTCTATAGCTTTACATTTTACATTCAAATCTTTGATCCACTCTGAAGGCATTTTCTCTATGGTATGAGACTTAGTTTCAGAGTCATTTTGGGGTTTTTTTTCCCCTCATGGCTATCCAGTGGCTCCAGCGTTGTGTGTTGAAGAGGTTATTTTTTGTCTATTGAATTGCTCTCATACTTCCACGGAAAATTATTTGGGTGTACGTGTGTGAATCTATCCCTGGGTTCTTTATTATGCTCTGTCGATCTGTCTCTCTCTCAATACCACACAGTCTTGACTGTTAGAACTATAAGTCTTGAAATCAAGTAAACTTATTTTCCTACTTTATTCCTTTCACTATTCTAGCTCTTTTGCCTTTCCATACAAATTTTAGAATGAACTTGTGTATATCTGCAAATTATCTTGCTGGGATTTTGGTAGGAATTTCATGAAACTTGTGTATCGATTTGGGTAGAGTTGCCATTTTGTCAAATTCTCTGATCCATTAACAGGTAGGTCTCTCCACTCATTTAGGTCTTTTATTTTTTTTCATTGGCATAATGTAGTTTTTACCATACAGATCCTATAATGTTTTGTTAGATTTACACCTACATATTTTTTTGAGTGATTTTGAGTAGTATTGTGTCCACATGCTTATTGTTAGTAGATAGAAATACAGTTGACTTTTGCATTAATTCTAGGAGGTTTTTTAATACCTCGTGATTTTCTCGTAGGAAATCATACCATCTACCAATAGCGACAGTTCTGTTTCTTCTTTCCTGATCTGTACGCCTTTAATCCTTTTGTCTTATGTACTGCATAGAACTTCTAACATGGTGCTGAATAAGAGGTACAGTGGGTATCCTTTCCTTGTTCCTGATCTTAACAGGAAATCGCTGTCTTTTATTATTAAGTATAATGTTAGTTGGAGGTGGTTTTTTAAGTGTATTTATTTGTTTTGAGAGAGAGAATTTATATGACAAAATGTTAAATTTAAAATTTATATGGAAAGGCAAGGGAGCTAGAAGAGCTAAAGGAATAACGTAGGAAAATGAGTTTACTTGATTTCAAGACTTATAGTTCTAACAGTCAGGACTGTGTGGTATTGATAGACAGATAGACACACAGAGAGAAGGAGAGAGAGAGAGAGAGAGAGAGAGAGAAAGGGAGAATCCCAAGCGGGCTCTGCACTGTCAGCACAGAGCCTGATGTGAGGCTCAAATGCACAAACCATGAGATCATGACCTAAGCCGAAACCAAGAGCTGGACCCTTAACCGACTGAGCCACGCAGATGCCTCAATGTGTAGGTTTTTATCAAGATACAAGCTAAGGAGGTTCCCTTTTACTCCTATTTTTCTGAGATTTTTTATCATTAATAGATGTTGAATTTTGTCAGAATCATTTTCTGCATTGATTGATATGATCACGCGATTTCCTTTTTCCTTTAAAAAAATTTTTTGATGTTTATTTATTTCTGAAAGAGAGAGAGAGAGAGAAACAGAGCAAGAGCGGGGAGGGGCAGACAGAGAGGGAGACACAGAATCCAAAGCAGGCTCCAGACTCTGAGCTGTCGGCACAGAACCCAACGCAGGGCTCAAACCCACGAATGGTGAGATCATGACCTGAGTGAAAGTTGGGCGCTCAACCAATTGAGCCACCCAGGTGTCCCTTCTTTTTCCTTTTAAAGCTGTTAGTAGTGGATTACACTGATTGGTTTTCCAACATTGAACCAGTCTTACATCCCTGGAACCAACACTACCAGGTCATGGTGTACAATTTTTAAGCACACTGTAGAGCTCTATTTGCTATATTTTGTTAAGGATTTTTGTACATCTACTCATAAGGGATATTGGTCTGTGGATTTTTTTTTTTTTTTTTTTTTTTTTTTAGTTTCGTGTTTTGTATTTTCTTTATCTGGTTTTGGTATTAAGGTAATACAAACTTTATTAAATGATTTGGGAGGTGTTCTCACCTCTGCTGTTTTCTAGAATAGATTGTGTACGATTAGGACTCATTTTTTTTTTAATGTTTATTTATTTTTGAGAGAGACAGAGACAGAATGCGAGTGGGTTAGGGGCAGAGAGAGAGGGAGACACGGAATTGGAAGCAGGCTCCAGGCTCCGGCCTGTCAGCACAGAGCCCGACGCGGGGCTCGAACTCAGGAGCCGTGAGATCATGACCTGAGCCGAAGTCAGACGCTCAACTGACTGAGCCACCCCGGCACCCCTAGGGTTCATTCTTTAAACATTTGGTAGAAGTCTCCAATGAAACCATTTGGCTCTAAATATTTCTTTGTTGAGAGTTTTAAATTATGGTGTCAGTTTCTTTAGTAATTAAGGCTATTCAAACAATCCACTTCATGATGGGTGAGTCGTGGTGGTTTCCCTGTCCCTCCTGCTAAGTACAACCAAAACAACTGGACATTGTATGTGAAACAAACATGGTGAGACTCCGAAGTGCAGAGAAGAAGGCCAGCTGGCAAGGGAACTCGGGACCCAAGGAACAAATCATGATGAGTCCCCTGAGTTTTCTTTTTGCCTTGTAATCAACCAACTATAATCTAAATTTACTTAATTCTTTTTTTCTCTCTCTTTCTTTCTTTCTTTCTTTCTTTCTTTCTTTCCTATTATTTTATTTCCCAGAAATGTATGTCTTTGTGTTTAGTTTCATTACATTTGAGAAACATCTTGGGGACCAGTCACCATGCCGGGTGTTGACAATATATGTACAACCCCTTCCCGCAAACAGTTTACAATCTAGCCACAGCAACAGTTACAGCTAGTATATTAAGGAAAATTTGGGGTACAGTAAGATCCACAGATCAGAAGGGGGTTCTGGCTGAACCGGCCTCACATGACCATGACCTGTGGCTGCACATCCCCAGCGTCCTTGCTGCACGGGAGTGCCCGTATCTGACAGTCTGGACACCTATTGCCATCGTCCTGTCTTTAACAAGAATCAGAAAATTTTTTTTCTTTAACAGGGCCACAGTCTTACGAAGTTTGGATTGGATTTCTAAGCTTTGAAAGGTTAGAAAAAAATCTAACTCATGGTTAGATTTTTCAGTATAAAGCTTGAACTCATGATTCCCTCTGACAGGGCTCAGGGTATCTTGACGCCTGGGCATTTGAACATTTTAAGCTGAAGGGATTTGAGAAATGACAGGCGGTAGACGGGTTCTCTGACCTCCCCTTTCCCTGAAGCTGGCTTAAGACCCTCATATGACCGGTGCCTTCCGTTTGCCCTGAACAGCAACGCTGAGAAAAATCTGGACGAACAGACCTTGATTTTGGTTTACTACACCGACCTTCCACCTCATCCTGTCTTGTGGCCCCACGACTGTCCACTCTTCATCAAACCTGGCACAAAAACACTCAGGCTTAACCATTTCCGTGGGTCTTCACTTCCTTACACGGGCTCCCGTGTCATGTAGAACTTACAAAAAATCCATTTGTCTGCTTTTCTCCTCTCATCTGTGGCATCAGTCTTTGCTTTCTTTTCAGGAACTTTCTTCCCTTACGCTTTCTTACGGTAGCTATCTTGGATTTTTCATTGCGAGCTAAGTTACGTGAAATTAAATTAATGGCAACTTATTATTCCCCAAATAGAAGGCAGTCTAGAGACCTGGCTCCCTTATGGTTCTGCTGAAGCTTCCAATTCCAGCGAGAGTTGGGTTTGTTTGGTCTTCCAGAGTGGAAATCTCAGCAGTGCGTGTGCTCTGGAGTCTACTGGGAAGTGAAAACCAAAGCAAAACATGTTGATGTCCCAGCCCTAGCCCAGAAATTCCGATTGCCGGTTACTGGCCTGAGCTCCCACTGGAGGACCCTGCCGCCTCCGTGGGGGGAGAGGAGCACTCCCTGGGGTGGGCCAAGCGTCTGGCCTCATATGCAGTGCTCCGGGGCAGGTGTGCTGGGGGTTGTTCCTGCCCAGTGGTCTGGAGATATAACTGAGAACAAAATCTTTTCACACCCCAGAAAACCGCCATAAAGGCCGAAAAGAAAGAAAACAATGTTGTGGGGAGCCTGGGTGGCTCAGTTGGTTAAGCATCTGACTCTTGGTTTTGGCTCAGGTCCTGATCTCACGGTGAGATCAGAGTGGTTTCCTTCTGCCTCTGAGGTGCTTTCAGGGGGTTGTCTGTCACATTTGGGTTTAGTGCTAATTTGATAACAACACTCTTTTTTCTCTCTCTTTTTTTAATGTTTATGTATTTATTTTGAGACACACACACACGGCGGGGGGCGGGAATCCCAAGCAGACTCCACGCTATCAGCACAGAGCCCAACGTGGGGCTCAAACTCAGGAACTCTGAGGTCAGGACCTGAGCCAAGAACCAGAATCCGAGGCTTAATTGACTGAGCCCCCCAGGCGTCCCCTGATTTACACGTTTTATGAAATGATTGCTGTAGGTTCAGATAGTCCACCTTCTTGTATAGACTCACTGCCTCCCAAAGAAATATATTTCTGATACAAACCCATCTTGTTGGCACTATCACTAGCACCAACTATTTTTTAAAATGCTATTTGAGGGGCACCTGGGTGGCTCAGTCGGTTGGGCGACCGACTTCGGCTCAGGTCATGATCTTGCAGTCTGTGAGTTTGAGCCCCGCGTCGGGCTCTGTGCTGACAGCTCAGAGCCTGGAGCCTGTTTCAGGTTCTGTGTCTCCCTCTCTCTCTGACCCTCCCCCGTTCATGCTCTCTCTCTGTCTCAAAAACAAATAAACGTAAAAAAAAAAAAATGCTATTTGATTGAACATTTTATTGTGAGGAAGCAATTTCATTAGAACCATGTACCTTATCTCTTTGCCGTAAAGTTAATCCTTTTACATATTGGGTATAGTTTATAAAAGCAGACTTTGTCTCAGAGCATTGTGGATTCACAACAAAATTAGGGGTAAGGTACAAAGGATGCCCACAAGCGCCCCCCCCCCCCCCCCCACACACACCCATGCAGCTTCCCCACCGTCAGCGTCCCCACTGGATGGAGCCTTGCCTGTAGTCTTTTCAGCACCGAATGATATTCCATTCTCTGGAACCCTAGCTATTCTCTAAACGCGAGCCTCTTCCAAAATTTCTTTACAAGCTACCCCTCACATTAAAGTGGATCAGAAGGCAAGTGTCTCGCAGGGAGAGAGGGGCATCACTCCTAGGAGCACTAAATGGTAGTGCTATTGGATGTGGGAATCAAAGCCAAAAGAAAAAAGAATTTCCTTATGCCTCCAGCCGACTGACAAGGCCTTGGGACAGGCCAAGTGACCTTCCCGTAGGAGCTCAGCTGCCTGGATGATGACGCTTTGCTGAGGGCAAAAGGCAACCTTAGGTTGACATTATCCTGACCTCTGGTATCCTGTAAATCTACTCTAACGTATAAAACTTCCTTTGTAAAGTTCCTTTATCTCTGCCCCCAAGATATATGTTGGTAATCATCCTCTAAGCGTGGGGCCACCTGATATAAATCTGATCTCGTGACTGAGTTTTTACGAAACAGTAATAAATGACCTTTTCCTGACAGCAGCTAGCCCCTCAAGGTCCTGGAAACCTGGCTTCCAAAATTCCTTAGAGACTTACACTGTCCCTGACCCCCTCCCAACCTGAGGGTACATAATCAGTCACCCCTCACAAACGGAAAATGTCTTTAGAATTCTTTCTTGACCACCCACTATGAACCCCAACATTTCCACATCACTATTTACTACCTTTTTGTTCTATTTCTCAAGGTGTTCAGAATCCCAGTGAACAGCAGGTATGTAATTTATGGGGTGCCCCTCGGAGATGCCATTCAGTGACCTCCCGATATTATTAACCTAACCAACTGGCTGTAGTGTTTCATTTTATTTATTTTTTTTTATTTTTTTTTTCAACGTTTATTTATTTTTGGGACAGAGAGAGACAGAGCATGAACGGGGGAGGGGCAGAGAGAGAGGGAGACACAGAATCGGAAACAGGCTCCAGGCCCTGAGCCATCAGCCCAGAACCCGACACGGGGCTCGAACTCACGGACCGCGAGATCGTGACCTGGCTGAAGTCGGACGCTTAACCGACTGCGCCACCCAGGTGCCCCTATTTTTATTTATTTTAATGTTTATTTATTTTTGAGAGAGAGAGACAGTGAGAGCAGGGGAGGGGCAGAGAGAGAAGGAGACACAGAATCCAAAGCACGCTCCAGGCTCTGAACTGTCAGCACAGAGCCCGACTTGGGGCTCAAACCTAGAACCGTGAGATCATGACGTAAGCCAAAGTGAGATGCTTAACCAACTGAGCTACCCAGGCGCCTCAAGACTGAAATTTCCTTATCCACATATAATCCTTTAAAGGAATACACTCACCCCAAAATTCACAGGGTTCCTGTGGCTGCGGATTATTGCTGAACTCCTTTTGTAGCTAAGGAATAAAAAAGCTGGCATTTATGGGGTGCTTACTACGTACTGGGTGACGTGCTAAGTATTTCACATTGCTAAGTCATTCTGTTTTTACAGACTTAGGAGGTACGGGCAGTTATTACCTCTGGTCTGGATAATGAGTGAACTGAGGCCTGAAGAGAACCCACAACTCCTCAGCTGGAAGAGACAGAGCCAGATTTAAAAAAAAAAAAAATTTTTTTTAACGTTTATTTATTATTGAGAGAGGCAGAGCATGAGCATGGGAGGGGCCGAGAGATGGGGAGACACAGAATCCGAAGCAGGCTCCAGGCTCTGAGCTGTCAGCACAGAGCCCCACGAGAGGCTCAAACTCACAAACCGAGAAATCATGACCTGAGCCAAAGCAGGATGCTTAACCGACTGAGCCACCCAGGTGCCGCAGAGAGGGAATTATAAACGCTGCAGTACTGGTGCCATACGGACCCCTGTCACCATGACTGTCCTCCAACCTGGGCAGCATATCTGGCCACCATTAAAATTTTGAGGTTATTGGGGCGCCTGGGTGGCGCAGTCGGTTAAGCGTCCGACTTCAGCCAGGTCACGATCTCGCGGTCCGTGAGTTCGAGCCCCGCATCGGGCTCTGGGCTGATGGCTCGGGGCCTGGAGCCTGTTTCCGATTCTGTGCCTCCCTCTCTCTCTGACCCTCCCCCGTTCATGCTCTGTCTCTGTCTGTCCCAAAAACAAATAAACATTGAAAAAAAAATTAAAAAAATTTTTTTGAGGTTATTGGGGCGCCTGCGTGGCCCAGTTGGTTGAGCATCCGACTTCAGCTCAGGTCATGATCTCACAGCTCGTGAGTTCGAGCCCCGCGCTCTGTGCTGACAGCTCAGAGCCTGGAGCCTGCTTCGGATTCTGTGTGTGTCTCTCTCTCTGCCCCCAACCCACTCTGATCCTGTCTCTGTCTCTCTCAAAAATAAACATAAAAAAAAAATTTTTTTTTAATCGAGGTTATTAAGGGCTGTAGGGAACCAAAACACTCCACCCACAAATAAGCCACTTTGGCATAAGGATTATTTTGAGCTGAAGACAAGTGAGAAACAGCAGAGGCCAAAGCAAGCTCTCCGCCCTCCCCCCTCCCCACCGCTCCCCCGCTTGCGTCAAAGCTGAAGGTAAATCCGCATTTGCGAAGGTGTCTCCCGGGACGTCCGGGGAAGATTCTACATGACAAAGCTGCTAAAACCGCCGCCGCGGGGGCCAGGACACCTGTTCCTGAACCCGTCCCCTCCCCACAGGTGGGCTGTTGGCCGGACGCCACACGAGCCCCGCGGTGGCCGCCCCTTCGAGTGTCTGCCCAGCGGGAGAGCCCCCCAGGGAGGGCGGAAGCAGCCTTCCTGCCCCGCGGAGCTAAGGCTCTGCTCACAGTGGGGCCGGGCACGCTCATCAGTGTCCCGGGGGGCCGGGTGGGGGCCCAGGATACGGAAGAGCAGGCGGCAAGGCCGGTGGCGGGAAGGGCGGGAAGCTCGTGGTGCCACCAAGGGGGGCCTCCTTGCCCATCCTGAGATCAGGAAACATTTATTCAGTCACCGAACCAAATTGTTGCTAAGCCTGGGGCGTCGGCAGCGGTCCGGACGCGGGGAACCGACCGGGTTAAACACAGCAGCAGGAGACTTTATCCCCTGGTTAGGAAGGAGGAGGGGGTCAAAGAGGGAGGGCAGCCTGAGGTTTCCGCCTCCCTCCCTTCCCCCAACTGCCCTTCCAGGGCCCTGTCCCCCTCTCAGGCACGGGCTCCCGCCAGTGGAGACTCCAGACCCGGCTCGGACTGGGTGCTCCGTAAATGTTGGAGGACAAAAGAGGGGTCCCTGAGCTCAGGCCGCGGGGCGGGACTCGGTGGGGACCGGGGGCGGATCCCCGAGCTCAGGCCGCGGGGCGGGACCCGGTGGGGACGGCGCGCGGGGCCGGACCTCGTGGGGACGCGGCGCGGGTCCTGCAGGTGGAACCGAGAACCAGTGTGTGCGTCCCCCCGCCCCCACTCCCGTCTCGATTTTTGCATCTGTCGGGCTGGTTCGTCCCTGGAACAGGTTTTGGGGCACTCCCGGACAACCGGGGCAGCAAGCCCTCGCTGTCCCACGTCTCCGGACCACGAGGGAGGGAACACGCGGGTCTCCGCCTCCTCCGCTTCCGAAATTAAGCACGCGCGCACGCGGTGTCTGCGGATTTAAATCTGCTGCTTCACCGGGACTCTTGTGCCCGACCTTCAGACAGGCTCATTGCTCGGCCTCTGAAGACGAGCTCGGCAAAGAATCCTGCTGAGTCGGTTTAGCCCGGATTCCCCCCCTCCCCCCCCCCCGCGGATAGCGGACCCCTCACCCCACCCCGACGTCAGACCACGTTCCCGCCTGCCGCAAGCATCCCATCGGGCGGGTTTCGCCGGAACCCCCCACCTGGCTGGCTCCCGTGGGTGGTTTTCCACCCACGCACCCTCCGTCCCCCGCGTGTCCCACACCCCCGCATCCCTGCAGCACCGCAGCTGGGCCCTGCCCCCTGCCCCGCCGCCTGGAATAAACAGCTCCTCACCGTTTGATCAGGTGACACTTTTGGCTTGTTGCGGAAGGAAACCGAAGTCGCTTGTTTCTTCTCGTTTCGTTCCTAGGAGTGACCAGTCTGTGCTTGGCAGGAAGGGGGCTTCACCCCCAAATTCCTTCCTTCTTTGGTGCAGGCCAAGCGGCGCTTAGGAGACGGCAGTGGTAGGCAGGGAAGAATTCGCTTCTTTCTCAGAGCTGGGTGGGAACGCGTGTCTGTCCGTCGGCCCCTAGTGTCTTGGGGACATCGGGACAGGCGCCGGTTCCCAGCAGCTCGCCCCGGGGCTCCTCCACCTCGGCCTACTTGCTTGGTTAAGACTAGATTTGTGCTCATCTGCTTCCCCTTTAGTTTTTAACAAAACCTTCTGCAAACAGACAGGAGGGAGGAAATCAGAGCTAGATTGATTGATGAACAAACACAAATTGGGTAGGAATGTTGCTGCCACTTGTATGATTCACCATCAGAACTGTCACCCCGCTAAGGAGATACGTCAGTTAAGCAGACAGGCTCTTTTGGTGTTGCTGAAGCCCACACTGGACTTCGTTTTCATCCCCACAAAGTACAGAGACAGCTTGCGGGCCAGAGCAGGAACTGGATCCCCTGGACGGTTCAGAGCATCATTCCTGGGGCCCCTTTGCAGGCAACATGGATCTCTACAGTTAGACTCTTTTGGATATCAAGTAAGATTTATATAGGAAAAGGGAATCGATGTGTTAATATAATCCAGTGTAACCCAGCCAGCGTTGAGTTCACTCCTTGGTGAGTCACAGATGGACATTACAGCAGGTGAGCCTTCGCACAAGGAAACTTTATTTGCAGCAAATAAGGAGCTCGTGGAGAATAACTCCGGGAGCAAGGGTGGATGGGGCCCCTTTGTTTAGGATTAGGACGAATATTTAGGTAGGGAAGCCTGGTCACTGAACACAAAGGCCAGCATAAGTTCATGTGGTTCTTAAGGAAACACGACTGTACCTGTAAATGAGGCTTGTGCTTTTTCCTGAGGGAGGGGGGAAGAATTTAGGGTTATAATGAGGTAAAGGGAACTGTCGGTCACTCTGTGGGTCACTGTAGGGGCCTTCTGTGCAGGTGCCAGGTGGGGATCCCGCTCACAGCTCACTCTGGTCTGGGTAGGTGCTAGTGCTTGGCTGGGGGCAGGGTGGCGTTCAGTTTCCTTGCTGTGCCCGGCGGGTCCTCTGAGGTAAGAGATCAGCCGGACAGAACAGTTTAAGGAAAAATGTGGGACACAGATGGGTGGGGACAGCAGGTGAGCTGCAGAGGGCAGGTCCCGGGGTCTAGCTGGAGAAGCCAGCACAGTTTACATTATGGCTTCAAAAGGTCTCTGTCAAACCAAATAGAAAATGTGTAAGATCATAAACTAACATTTTAGATCATCTTTCTGGAGTGTGATTTCTCCTCGGCCTGGAGCTTAGAAGCACGGGCCCAGGGGCACCTGGGTAGCTCAGTGGGTTAAGTGTCAGACTTTCAGCTTTAGCTCCGGTCATGAGCTCACCTTTTGTGAGTCCTGAGTCCCGCATCGGGCTCTGCACTGACAGTGCGGAGCCTGCTTGGGATTCTCTCCCTCTCTGCTCCTCCCCGACTTGGGCTGGCTCTCTCTCTCTCTCTCTCTCTCTCTGTCTTAAAATAAATAAATAAATTTAAAAATGTTTTTTAAAATAAAAAAAAAGAAGAAGCAGGGGCCCAGCTGTCAAGGAAAATTAAGAGAGAAGGAACAAGCTGGTGTATGGGGTGGGGGGCAGGGAGGTGTCAGTGACCTTAAAACCACAGCCTTTATTCACTGAGGAAACCGAACTATAAATACCAGATCGGTTAAAAACCCGATAAAACAAAATACACTGGTTAAAAGAAAACCGTAGGCCCAGAATGGAGTCACTTATGTCAGGGTCCTCTCGTCAGTACGCCAGGACTTATCTAACCTGGCTGCAGTTTCCAACCCCAGAAATGTGACCTTCAACCAGTGGACACAGTTTCCTGCTCAGCACTAGGCGGTCCACTGATAGACCCCTTCTGCTCCCCCAGAAGGGCGGCCCTGCCCCAAACAATGCATTCTTTGCTAATAATTTCCTTTCTTCCACTCCCTCTCCGCCTTGTTAAAAATGTTTTCTCTTCTGCGGTCCCACAGAGCTCCCCTCCACTTGCTGGGTGGGGTGCTGTGGATCCACAAATTTTCGTAAAGCCAATTTGATCTTTTAAATACTCAGCTCAATTTTTTGTTATTTAACACAGACAATAGGTGATAGTGAATGTATAGTTATTTGGGGGAAACTACCATGATTATTCTAGATATTAGAGCTTGCTGAAGGGTAGCAGAATACGTCACCCCAAAAGATGCCTCTTCGACACGAGGACGATTTCGAGAAACAGCAGAGAGAGGATCTGGGAGTCCCCTTTGTAGGGGACCGTTGCCTTTTGTAAAGGAAATCGCCACTGTCCGGCTCCCTCTCTGTACCAGGAAGAGGACGAATCCAAACCACAGCGGAGTCTCAGTGGTGGGGAAGGCACCGACTTCAAGCCCTGTTTGCCGGCTGTGCTGGATCCCGGCCTCCCCGCCCGGCGTCTTCCTTGATGGTATTTTACGAGGCGGCGTGGGCCATCCGGGGAGCTGGGTCCCTCCCACGTGTACGTGAGGTTCACGTATGAATAAACTTGTTTTTATCTGTCTTTAGTTGCAGGGGCGGGTCTCAGCCGGGAACTCAGAGGGTAAAGGAGAATTATTATCCTCTACACTGCTGAGCAGCCGTGTAAGTTCACAGATGAGTCTCTAAATTGGTGATAAACATTAGCTTCCCGGCCTCAAGTTTCTGATCACGGAAAGGAAAGAGGAAGGTTGGCTGCTCAAACTGCTGTTCTGTCCCCCACGACCGGGGGGGGGGGGGGGGGGGGGGGATCTGTAGCTTTCACGCTCCTTTCAGTGGGGACGGCTAAGGATTCTTTTGTCTCCTGTGTCCATGGAATAAGTGATCCTGTCCACCACCAAGAGCAAAGGCACACCTTCCTCTGCCCTTCACCCCAAGGGGCGCGTGGTTCTCACCTCTTGGGACAGCTGAGGCAGCCTGCCTCCGGCCAGAGGGAGCTGGGGGGATCCAGCACCTGCTCCCCGGCTCTCGTGCCCACAAGCTGACTTCCCAAGGGGCCGAAGAACAGGAAGCCACACGGGGGGCTCGGTCTTATTGCCTCTTGTGCTGGGGCGTCACCCACACACCTTCCCCTTCGCGGACCCTGATGAAGGGGTCCCTGGGGTGCACCTCCTCCCGGGAGGAGCCTTCTGTTTTTCTTTGTTATGCCTTCAGGATGGCAAGGCCCCCGGTGGTGCTGTGCTCCGTCACCCCTAAGGCCGCTCCGCAGACCTCTCTGCCAGGAGCTGCCCGGCACCCAAGTTCTGGCCTCCGGCACCAGGAATGCACCGTCGGGGGCTGCGTTTGGCGCGTATAAGCCCCAACAAGAGTGGCTCAGATCACAAGGACTTATGTGAAAGGGGGGTGCGGCCAGCGGCCGGTCCCAGGACAGCTGTTGGTCTGCGCAGACACCTGCCGGGGCGTGTGCCCCTTTCCTGCCTCCCCAGACTGGAAACTGAGCAATTTCCACTTCTCCTCCTGAGCTGCCACCAGCAGCAAGACCAGCCCCCAGGAACTCGTCACAGGCCCGTTCTCTGTCTTTAGGTTTTCATCTCTCATAATGTCTTTTTTTTAATGTTAGGTATTTTTTTTTTAATCTTTATTTATTTTTGAGAGAGAGACAGAGTGCAAGCAGGGGAGGGGCAGAGAGAGAAGGAGACACAGAATCCGAAGCAGGCTCCAGGCTCCAGGCTCTGAGCTGTCAGTACAGAGCCCGACGCGGGGCTCGAACCCACAAACCGGAAGATCATGACCTGAGCCGAAGTCGGATGCTTGACCGACTGAGCCACCCAGGCGCCCCTCTCATAATGTCGTAGTTTTTTATTTGCAGTAAAATGCAGGTAGCATAATACTTACTGTCGTAACCATTTTCAAGCCTGTGGTGCAGACGCTAAGTGCGTCCACACGGCTGTGCGGCCACCCCCGCCATCTGCCCACAGAACACTTAAATCTCTCAGAACTGAAACTCTGTTCCCACTGAACACCAAGTCCCCATCTCACCGGGTTTAATTTTGTGGTGAAGAATCTCAGCCTCTCCAAGTACGTGAGAGACTTTCGAACATCTGTGTGGTTCCCCGAATCATTTCCACACCCCACCTCCACCCAGTCTTTATAGAAGTATTTCTCTTGTAAACCGTAGGTTCTTTTTTTCGCGCAGGGTGGCCTGTGGAAGTTTGTCACGGGAAGGCTCAGTGGCTGGTGGCATTTTGCACTGTTGCTTCGGATGGAGGTCATGTCCCCGCAGGGATTTGCCAGCGAACTGTGAGTAAGAACACAGGGGCCCACCGGCCCACCAGCACGCGTCACATTGGGGTGTGTGGGCAGGGAGCCCGGGGTGAAGAGGGCACAGGCACCACTAAAGACATGAGTCATCGGTCTGCCGTTCTTTTTAGCCGCTAACATGGTTTTCTACAGTGCTAAGGGGCCATAGTTAATTTAAATCCCCGTCTGACGGACACTTAGGTGCTTACAGTTTTTACTATGATGAAACGTCCACTTACACCTGAGTGTTTCTTTTTGAGAGATGTCATTGCTGTCATATAGTACACATCCACTTAAATTTTTTTTTTAATGTTTATTTATTTTGAAAGAGAACACAAGCAGGGTAGGGGCAGAGAGAGAGAGAGAGAGAGAGAGAGAGAGAGACCCAAGCAGGCTCCATGTTGTCAGCGCAAAACCCGGCGTGGGGCTTGAACTCACAAACCGTGAGATCATGACCTGAGCCGAAATCAAGAGTCAAACGCTTAACCAACTGAGCCATCCAGGCACCCCTAAAGATTTTATTTTTATTTTTAAGCAATCTATATCCCCGTCGTGGGGCTTGAACCTACAACCCCGAGATCAAGAGTCACACACTCCACTGACTGAGCCAGCCAGATGCCCCCATGCTTTTATTTTCTTTGCAGCTTCTATATTTCATATCCTGATTATAAGCACTTTGTCTTAGTCCGCTCAAGCTGCTATAACAAAATGCCACCAATGTGGGGGGTGGGGGGCTTATAAACAGCAGACTTTTTCCTCACGTCTGTGGGGGCTGGAAGTCCAGGACCAAGGCGCCAACAGATCGGGTGTCTGGAGAGAGCCCACTCCTGGTTCCTAGGGGGCTGTCTTCTCGATATGCCCTCACACGTGGCTGATGGGGCGGGGGGCTCTCCGGGGTCCCTTATGTAAGGACACTAATCCCATTCCTGGGGTCCATCCTCATGACCACTTCCCGAAGGCCCCACCTCCGAATGTCATCACACTGTGAGTTGGGTTTCAGTGTATGAGTTTGGGGGGGACACACGCAGTCTACATCGGTACTTCCCCACCCGAGGATAATAAAAATAGTCTCACTTGGTTTCTTCTAGGACTTCTATAATTTAACTTTTTTACCCGTAGATGCTTAATCGATACCAAAATTTTTGAGAATGTGTGATTCTTGAACTGAGAAGATGTCTCAACACTATTCTTTCTCTCCGTTTCTGGACCTTGACCTTTGTCACGTGAAAATTCCCACCGGTCAGACTGTGTCCAGCGGCACCAAAGCCACACTGTCTTCATTCCAAACCATTGTGACAGGACAGCGTGCTCTCAGGCGTCCTCAACTGCCAAACTGTCCTGGCAAATCTTGTTATTTGTTTATTTTGTTTTGTTATTTATTTATTTATTTATTTATTTTTGAGAGAGAGAGAGAGAGAGATTGAGAGAGAGCATGAGCAGGGCAGGGGCAGAGAGAGAGGGACACACAGAATCCCAAGGAGGCTCCAGGCTCCGAACTGTCAGCACAGAGCCCGACGCGGGGCTTGAACTCACAAACCATGAGATCACGACCTCAGCCGAAGTCGACGCTTAACCGACTGAGCCACCCAGGCGCCCCAACAAAAGATTTATTTTAATGCATACAATCCACTGTGTTTTTTTTCTAAATTTTACATGAATGGTATCATAGAAGTCACAAAGTCAGCAGCTTTGCTTGGTCCGCATTCTGTTTTCAAGCTTTATCCAGGGTGGTCTGTGTGGTCCTGCGTTGTTTTCATTTTGTGCACTGCTTGTTAAGTGAGCTATGCATTGTCTGATCCACTTCCCGCGTTCATGCAGCCTCCCCAGACCCCGCCGCGTGGACTGTCCCTGTGTTGGTGCCAGGTGAGGGCCTCCCTGCCTCCCCGGGGCTTGTCCTCACAGCCGGGGCTGCTGGTGCAGTGGGCGAACAGAACCGGCTCAGCCACCACAAGGACGAGGACGAGAATGGGGCTCAGTCTCAGCACGTCGGGGATGGGGGTGTGCCTGTGAGGCAAGGCCAGTAAGGTCTTGGTCTGACTCCTGGATGAACCTCAAGGCTGGAGGAGAGGAGAGGGACAGGGCAAGAGAGGGGCAACCTCGGGGGAGGTCCCCTCCACGCGTTACATTTGAGAAGCCTCTAGTCCTTGGTGGGGTTCAGAATACATGACCCCATATTGATAACTCTGAATTAAAGATGCTGGAGAAACAGCCCACGAAGGAAGGACACTCCGACCGCCTCCCTCACGCCACCCTCCTGACCACGGAGACGAATCTCCCCCCGCCAGAGGCACCCTCCCCACACAGGAGGCTGGTGGGAAATCGAGGGATGGAGGCTGTGTGAACAGACCTCTCCTCCTCCGGTTGTTTAGGACCCCAGCCCAAACCGCTGTCAGTTGTTCACAAATTCCCCGTTCGTCTGTCTAAAAGGCGTGAAAGTCGCCTGCTTGGTCACTTGTTCGAGTCTTCTGTCTTCGTGGGGCTCCCGCGCATACATATTTACCTACGAAATTGAATTCCTTTCCCTCCTGTAATCTGTCTCATGTTGATCTCCTCCTTGGGCTGGTCGTGAGAAGGACCCAGAAGAGACCCAGCATCACCGTGTCATTGTGGGGAGTCCCCATACTCCAGGCCTTGTCCCTCAGCAAACGTCTGACCTCCCGGAACAACAGTCTTCCAGGCCGCCCATGAGCTTTCTCTGCCTGGAAACGTGGACTCACGTGCCCTGGGTCCTCTGTGGGGGGAGAAGAGACTCAGAAACACCCAGTGGTCGTCGAGCCCACTGTTGTCACGGGGGAAACACATTTGCTCTATTTTTGTGAGTTCACACTGGCCTTTCCAATTTGAATTCGGACACGTTTTTCTCCACGACACATTTAGTGAAATCCTAGAGCCCCAGGCAAGGCTGTAACTGTCTACATGTATTACCCCCACCCCGCCCCCCTCGCTTGGCTGCTCCGACAATTTGTTGGAAAGTGTAGTAAATACTGCACAAAGAGCATGTTATTAAAAACTGCAATCTAGGTCCTTTATTTCTTTGACTATATGAAAACCATTTTTTAGAAGTCTTGCATGCTGTGCACCAGCCCTGCAGGGGGCTGGCTCTTCTCACCATGGGCTCCTGGACGGGCTGGCAGGACAGCCAGGCAGGGTGAGGTCCTGGTGGCTCAGCCCCCTGCATGTCTGCCGGCCCCGGAGCCGGCTGGGCCTTGTCTGTTTCTGCAGCCGCCTTGCTGAGGTTTAGTTCACATACTTTTGAGGGGAGGAAAATGCCTTCCCTCTGCACATTGTACGTTCACTGGCTGGGACTCTGAGTTAGACCGACAAAGCACAGATGAACCAGAGAGGGACAAGCACAAGTCCACGCCCGGGAGCTCCCAGAGATGGAGAACGCAAAGAGGTAAAGCGCTCATACGGTGCGTCCACAGCACAACAGTAAATCATGGAGAAGTGACAGGACTCGGGGAGGACATTGGGTTTCTAGGGGCGGCGACACGTGGGGGGGGCAAGTGCAGGGAGGTGGGATGGGAACGAGTGTAGGGAGGTGGGGTGGGGTGGGGGGAATCGACGGGAGAGGGGAGCTAGCTGCAGCCCGCGTTCCTCTGCTGCGTCTCGGGGCTGCTGTGGCTTACCCCCTTCCCTGCCCGTATAGGGGGCACAGGCTGCCTGTACAGATTTATGTCCTGCTTTTAGGCACAGGGGGGAGGGCAGAGAGCTCCTCCTGTGCCTGCTGCTTCTCCGTGGCCTTCAGCTCAGAATACTCTGTCTGCCGGGGTGGCCTGTGTGGGGTGGCGTCTTTGGCTGCCCTTGCCACGCAACTCATCCATTTAATGGACATTCCTCAGCGCTTAGTAGTATGTTCATAGAGTTGCAGATTATCGCCACAGTCTAAATTTAGAATATTTTCCCCTCCCCCAGAAGAAGCTCCACGCCTATCAGCATTTAATCCCCATTCACCCCCCAAACCCCCAACCCAGGCTCAGGCACTGTTTACGTGTCTACCAGCAGCGTGGGAGGGTTCCGATTTCGGCACATCCTCGCCAACGTTTGTTTTCCTGTCTTGTTTATTATATCCCTTCTAGCGAGTTTTCACTGCGGTTTTGGTTTTGCATTCCCTGGTGATCACCGATGTTGGGTATCTCTTCCTGAGCTTTTGGCTATATGTATACAGTGGACCCCCTCGGCCGTGGTTTCAGACACCCAAAGTCAAATGTGGTCCTGAAGCTGGTGACCCTCCTTCTGACAGTGTCACCACAAAGTCAGTAGGCGTGAAAGGTACGGCACGGGGAATGTAGTCAGGCGCACTGTGACGCGCTTAGCGTGGCGAGCATGTCTTCGTGTATGTGATCGGCGAATCATCGTGCTGTACGGCAGAAACTCGTTTAATATTACGTATGAATTTTACTTCCATTAAAAACTTTGAAAAGGCCGAACGTAGCCTTCTGCTTCACCGCATGCCTGCGTCACACCCTGACCGTCATCTTACGTGGGCATTTCGTCGTCTCCCGTCCTCACGGGAAGAAGAGTGAGTATAGTATAGTAAGATATCTCGAGGCAGAGAGACAGCTCATAGTCACGTGGTTTTTCTCGTGCTTTATTGTCACAATTGTACTATTTTATTATTAGTTATTGTTGTTAATCTCCTACTGCGTGCGTCTAATTTATATATTCAACTTCCGAGCACAGGAAAGACAGAGCGTACAGGGTTGAGTGCTGTCTGGGGTCTCGGCCGTGCCCTGGGGGTCTTGGAATTTGTCCCTTGCAGAGAAGGAGGGACCGCTGCATCCCTGGAGAATTGTGCATTCAAATCCTGTGGCCATTTTTAAATGGGTTTATTCGTCTTTTTCCTGTTGAGTTGTGGGAGTTTGTGGTCTGTTCTAGAATCAAGTCTGTTATCGGGTGTATGATTTGCTGACATTTTCCCCCTGTCTCCGGGCTGTGTCTTCACTTGTTCGATGACCTCATCCGCAGCACAAAAATTGGTAATTTTGATGTGGTCCTAGTTCACCTGTTTTTCTCTTGCTGCTTGTGTTTTTGGCATCGTACCTAAGAAACCATTGCCTGAGATGAGGCCCTAAAGACCTTGGAGTTTGAGGGTTTCAGCGCTCACGTTCAGGTCGATGAATCATTTTGAGTTAATTTTCACGTATGGCGTTAGGTGAAGATCCCACTTCTATTGCACGCACAGCTTCTTTTGTTAAAGGCCATTCTTCCCCCCACTGAATGCTCTTGGAACCCTTAGGGGCCTCATTTGCCCATAAACACAAGGGTTTGTCTCCAGCCGGTAGCCCATCGGTCTGCGCGGTCCGGACCTTTCCCACCCGCGTGCAGCTCCTAGGCTAAGACCCATTCTGATCCTCCGTGGGGTCTGTGGGCCCCTTCCCTCCGCTCTGTGAGGCTGAACCTGCGTGCCAGTGTCTCTGACCCCAGTCCTCGCTTCGTTCAAGCATCCCTGCCTGTTTTAGAAGCCAGCCTCTGCCGCCGAGGCTCCAGGGTGCCAAGTCCTGTCTGCCTTCTTTGCCGTGACAGCCTCACGGCCCTGCTGGGGCATGGGCCTGGTTAGCGAACACTGTCCCGTGCAGCAGGTGACCCAGCCAGTCGTGCTTCACCTCCCGCCGTCTGTGCTTGGATTCCCCCGACACCGTTCACTGCCAGGCTGCTGAGACCCCAGCTACATCAGGTCACTAGGCCGTTTCACTGGCTGACACACCACCCAGAGATAGCAATCATTGTTTATTTGTGCAAAATTCTGTAGGTCAGGAGCTGGGGGCACGGTTCAGCGGGGGACTTCTGCTCCACGTGGCATCAATGGGCAGAAGGTCCGGGGGCTGGGACCCCTGGGACTGGAAACCGGGCCCCACCTGGGTGGCTGAAGCCTGAGAGCCGGCTGGGCCTCTGGCCACACGTGGCTCTGTATCCAGTGCTCAGGGCTCCAGGGGGAGGAGGGGAAGCCCTGGGCGTCTTGACAGACACACTTCTGCACCCTCCCGGTCAGGGCCTGTCCAGGGCCAGCCTGCGTGCAAAGGGAGGGACTTGGTCACACTTCAGAGGAGCCAGAGGGGACGCAGACACCGCGCAGCCTCCTTCAGAGACACCCTGGCCCCACATGGACCTCCCCCAGGACGGCCCCTCCCCTGGTGGCCCAGTGACAGGAGGACCTTGCGCCATGGCACTTCCCGCTGTCTGGTCCGGGGTAAAGAACACAAAATGATGATTGCAGAGGCTTTGTCCTGGTGAGTGTGTCTGCCTAGCTTGTGCTCCCAAATTCACAGTGAGTTTTACTGCTGTGTGCCCCCCTCCTCCCCCCCACCCCCCAGTAGGAGCACAGCGAAACTCCCGAGGGACGCGTCCAAGCGTCACATGAAAAGTGTGCAGCTGGGCACCTCCTCCCCAGCCTGCAGGCTCTAAGGGACTTTCAGCCAGAAATACCAGGCACACAAGAAATAGCGGTGTTAGTTACAACCAGAAATGGGTCCCTCCCCCCCACCAAAAAAGGCTCAAAGCTGTACAGAAATAAGTCCTTATATTTAATTTTTTTTTCAAACATTTTTTACATTGTTTGGCGGGGAGGGGTAAAGAGAGAAGGGGACAGAAGATCCAAAGCGGGCCCTGCATTGACAGCAGAGAGCCCGACGCGGGGCTCGAACTCACAAACCATGAGATCACGACCTGAACCGAGGTCGGAAGCTTCGCCGACTGAGCCACCCAGGCGGCCCACTTTTATTTCCTATATAAAGTGATGAAAGGCACGTACAATAGCGGGTGAGCCAGCCAGGTGGAGGGAAGGTCCCTTGTCAGTGAGGTGGGAACATTGGATTGCCATGTGGATCTAAATGAACGAGCTAAGAATTGTGGGCATCAGGGACCTTTCGGCCTGATAGGACAGGAGTGAGGTCTACAGCTGACTTACAACCTGGTATGTTTCTTCTTGTGTCGGTGAATTAGCTTCAGTAATGACAAACTGAACGCGCCACAGACCCTGAGCCGGCCGCGGCGAGCCCCGGGCCCGGCCTTTACGTCGTGGGCTGTGTGATGCAGCTGGGTGGAGGCTGACCAGCAGGCCGGGCCCACGCCCCTTGGGTCGCCAGGATGCGGGCACACACCAAATCCGTCGTGGCTCAGGGGAGGTCAGGCACCAGCCAGGACAAGTCGCGTCGGCTGGAGGAACAGCTCTGGAGACTGTTCCTCCTGGACTAGGAGAGGGCGCCCACTGCTTCGAGCAAAGGCTTTGGGGCGTCTGTAGGTCGTTGGCCTCTCCTCCAGCCAACACGAGGGACTCTGCGTGATAAACCCCGACACGTTCTCATCAAGCAGCAGCCATCATAAAAAGTCTTTCTACAGGAATCAAACAAAAAATGAAAAAAGGGGTGAATTTCCGTATCTGTAAAAGTTCTCCCTCACGGTGAAGAAATGACTTCCTCTGCATAAAAATTTGCAGTCTGAGCGCAAGACGGCCATTTTCGGTCTCTCCCACTCGAGACCCTTCTCTGTTGTCTCCGTTCTGGGAAAATGGGCCGCCCAGGTGTGTTGATGGGGAAGGAGAGGCAGAGGGGGAGCTCAAGGGGAAGCGTCTTTCTGAGGGTCCCTCCTCCGCCCTGGCTCCCACCACGGGGCCCACGAGCATCAGGGAGGCCGTCACACACGCCAGGGAAGACCAGGGTCCGCTGCACAGTCAGGAATCCGAGATGCGGGTTTGATCTCTAACTGGAGACCTGGTTCTTGTCTTGTGTGCTCATCCTCTCTCCCTCCTGCATGTTATGAGCGCACGATTTATTTGTCTGAAGTTAAAGTCCCTCCTGGACACATGTGGACAGACATAGCACTTATCCTTGGGGAAAATTCTGAACAGCCCACTCACCCCCTCCCCCCGCTCCCCCATTCGCTCGGAGAACATCCTGTGGAATAGAAATACCTTTTCCTCTCCAAAATGAGGAAAGCGGCTGGCCCCATGCATAGGTTCCATCTTCCCTGGGTGGACACAAAATGATCAGAATTAACTCTTTTCAGTAACAAATAAGGGGAGAGACACAGTCCCTAGCAGGAATATCAAAATTCATCAGGACCCCCGAGCAAGCCCCACAGGCGGACAAAGAGGGGCACAGACACCTCCCAGCAGCCACGTGAACTCCCAGCGTGCTCAGAATGGGCAGCCGAGCCCCAGGCTACAAATCTGTGCACAGGTGGGCACAGCCCTGCCTCCATTCCTGGAGAAAAAAATGCCTCAAAGCCTCTCACAAAACATCCGTGCAGGTTTTGGAAAAACTGACCTGGAAAACAAACAAACAAAAAAACTATATAAAAAAAAAAAGGCCATAAAATTCTGTGGCATTTAACTTTCAACTTCTTCCTCTCTTTCCCCCCAAATAAAATTTCTTACAGGTCGTTTTTGTTTTTTAACAAAACCCCACTGAACAGGTGTAAAACCACAGAAATGTTTCCTCTTGCAGTTCTGAGGCCAGAAGTCTGAGATCCAGGGGGGCAGAGCTGTGCTCCCTCCAGAGGCTCCAGGTGAGGGTCCTTCCTGCTTCCTCCAGCCTCGGGGGCTCCGGGCGTCCCTGGCCTGTGGCCACATCCCTCCCACCTCTGCCCCTGTTTTTCACATGGCTCCTGTCCTGTGTCTTGTCTCTTCTCTTGCATCTCTTATAAGGACACCAGTCACCAGATTTAGGGCCGGTCTCATCCAGGACAATCTCTTCTTGAGATCCTTAACTTAATCATATCTGAAAAGATTCTTTTTCTAAATGTGTCACATTCATACATGGGGAGCAAGGGTTAAAATCTGGGCATATCTTCTGGGGGACCATCATTCAAGCCACAACACAGATACATAAAATATGCCCTAAACATTGGTCAGATCAAATACAATGTGAATTTGTTAAACTTAAAATACAGGGAAATATATTTTAAGAGTAATTTCCAAATAACTACCATTTGGCTATTTTGAGATTAAACCCCTATTTCCTGGTGTGTTTGGTTTAAACCAAGCTTTATTTATTTATTTATTTATTTATTTCAGTTCATTTTTTTATTGTGAGAAAGAGAGAGAGTGGGAGTGGCACAGAGAGAGAGAATCCCAAGCAGGCTCCACACTGTCAGTCCGACTCTAGGCTCGATCCTGTGAATCGTCAGATTGTGACCTGAGCTAGAGATCAAGAGTCAGGCACAATTGACTGAGCCACCCAGGCGCCCCTAAACAAAGGTTTAAGACTACAGTCACACTTCCTGCTCAGATGAAGGAGGGCAGGGGCCGAGCTGGGGTGGGTGCCCTAGTCAGTATGTCCCCTAGAAAGTCTGCAAATCCTGCCTGGGTCATCCCTGTCTTCCAAGCCGTTTCCTCCTCACCGCAGGTTTGACAGGTCACAGCTGGCTTCCTCCAACAGGCCAACTGTCCATCCCTGTTGTGTGACAGGTGACGTGCATCGAGCCCTCCAGAACTCAGCTACCAGCATCCACCACGCCTTCCGACACGGATGCTCTGAGGTACAGCCTGACAGGAAGGGGCTTCGGGAACATGACCCCTTTAGGAATCAAGGCTTGGCGATGACGCTCCGTTTCCTGTTTTCCCAGAGAGCGATTCTTAGAGCGCTTCCTGCAAGTGGCTCGTTAAGGTTGTATTTCTTGATTAAGCCAACCCATTAAACTCCTTCACCTCCGTTGTGAGCGGTGACCTACATCCCTCAGACGCGTGGGGTGCCCGGCTGTTCACAGAAATAAGCTTTACTGGCGAGGATACCTGGTGTGCTGAGGGGAACATTTGGTTTCGTTTTTCCTTTTAAAATCTGAGGCTTTCAACAGAAATAAACCTCACTGCCTGCATGCCTGCTGTTTGGAGGGAAAAACTGGTTGATCTCTGCCTTTTAAAATCTGAACTGTGAACCACTTTGTATCCACTACTGCGTAGCGAAGACCTACTTTGTGCCAGGCTTGGTGTCCTGCACACGGTGCTGGCGTGTAACTGAGGGCGGGAGGCAAACAGTGGGAGATGAGCCAGCGACCCACAGAAGACAAGTACACCCCGGGGAGGAGGGGCAGAGTGAGGCGAGATCCGGGGAGAGCAGCGAGTGCGTCGGGCCATGATGGCGCTGTGACCCCCCTGGGCAGACCCCCACAGGCGGCGGCCTTGGCCGCAGCATCAAAATCGCCTGCAGAATAGCGGTCAGGGTGCAAGGTCAGCAGCTAGACGGCCCCCGGAGAACTCGGACCCAGCGGGGTTGGAGGGGGGTGGGGAGTGAGGGTTGGTGGCCGTGTGGACACTTTCATTTTACATTCTCTAAGTGCAGAGACCCCGTGGGATCAGTCAGTTAGCTGATGTTTATCGGCGTCCGGAGTGCAGGACAAAGGGTCTGCTTTAAGGAGATGAGAGTGTTGCCGAGCCGACGGAGGATTTAGTGCAGGCTGAGTGTGCAGGGACACGCGGCTCCGGGGAGGGCGCGTGCAGCCGGGGCGAAGAAGGAGGTGGGAGCCCGAGTCCTCTGGGGCCCAGGTGTGACTGGAGGCCCTTGTGCTGAGCCACACGTGGCCCTTGAATCCTGGAAATGCAGTCCTGAGAGATGCCCTGGAAAAGGGAAGAAGACAGAGAAGTAAGCGTGCCGAGTCACGAGGAATTGCAACTTCCAGATCTAGGGCTAAGGAGACCAAAGGCTTACCGTCCCCAGAAAACCCAAAGACTCGGTAACAACAAGTGAAAAGTAGAGCCAAAACCATTTCGGGCTGCAGTCCGCGTGTGGGCAGAGATGTGAGGCTGCACGGTTCTTGAAATAAGGAAGCAGGACAGAACGTCCAAGGGCAGCTGGGCGGGGCCTGGGCAGAGGGCAAGCCTGGCCGCTGATCCCCGTGGCCGTCTGACCACCACCTGGGGAGCTCCAGGAGCTCGGGGGCCCTGGTGACCCACGAATTCTGATCAAAAACCCCTGGGCTCTGCATGACGGGGAGTGCTTTCAGCCGAGGCTCAGGGCGGTGGGTGGAGGGGGCTGCCCCCCACGCGGGTACCAACCATCTGTGCATGTGGAGGCTCCGTGGCATCCAGGCGGGAACCACCTCTGTGTGTCCTGATTGCCGGATACACTAGTCCCGTGAACCTCGTGTCTCCCACTCTGAGGTGACTGCAGCAGTGCTGCTGTCCCCAAGGGCGACCTAGAGACACGGCCCAAAGGTGAGGTTGCACCAGGGCCCATGAGCAACACTGGTTGACCCGCACGGGTCCACTTACACGCAGACTTGCTTTCGAGAAATACTGTAAATGGATTCTCTTTTCTTTACAGTTTTCTTTTTTTTTTTTAATTTTTTTTTTAACATTTATTTATTTTTGAGACAGGGAGAGACAGAGCATGAACTGGGGAGTGTCAGAGAGAGGGAGACACAGAATCCGAAGCAGGCTCCAGGCTCTGAGCTGTCAGCACAGAGCCCGACGCGGGGCTCGAACTCACGGACCGGGAGATCATGACCTGAACCGAAGTCGGCCGCCCAACCGACTGAGCCACCCAGGCGCCCCTCTTTACGGTTTTCTTAACGACATTGTCTTTTCTCCCTCTCACTGGATTGTAGAAGGTAGTATATAACACACATAACACACAGAATGTGTGTTGATCAACTCTTTATGTGACCGCTAAGGCTCCCGGTCAACAGTAGGCTATCGGTAGTTAAGTTTGGGGGGAAGTCCAAAGTTATTTGTGGATTTTCAGCTGCGCCGGGGGTCTGCGCCCCTAGCCCCTGTGTTGATCAAGCGTCGGCTGTATTTAGCGTTAACTTACTTCCTGAATATTTCCCTACCACGTGCTGCGCTGGCCATTTTCATCTTAGAGTCTCTGGAGCACACAGACTTTACCCAAGAGTTATTGTTCAAGTTTGCACACGGATGCTCTCCAGTTCTGCGAGCGACTCAATATTTTCAAGTATTTTGGGTAACCCCATGCTGACGGCCGCGTTCACATTCCTACAACATGCCTCCAAGGGGGTGTCTGACCTCAGCAAGAGCCTGTTTCTGCAGAGTAAGCGATGTCCACGACGGCCGCCTCTCGTCTGGGGAAGAGAACACACAAGAAGCACACATCCGATTCCAAACGCCATGGGTTTAAGTGCGAATAACCCTGTTTTCTTAGCTCACCACTCAAGTCATCACACGCGATAATGAAAGTTGGGAAGTGTGGAAACCATGGAGATGAGCGATGACACGGGAGACGGGCGGACTGCCCAGACGCTGCCCGGCTCAGCGGAGTTGACAACCTCCGGGCTAAATCTGGATACGTGGAAACAGCACCTGCGAGCGAGCGGGGGCGTGTTCCTTCTCTTGCTCCGCGGCTGTGAAACCACCACGGTGGCAAGAGGAGGAGAGAGAGCAGGGTGTCCCTGCTCATGTCACCTTGGCACCTGGCCTCTCTGGGCCTCAGTGTACTCATCTGCCAATTGAAAGGAGTCCCTGGTGGGGCGCCTGGGTGGCGCAGTCGGTTAAGCGTCCGACTTCAGCCAGGTCACGATCTCGCGGTCCGTGAGTTCGAGTCCCGCGTCGGGCTCTGGGCTGATGGCTCAGAGCCTGGAGCCTGTTTCCGATTCTGTGTCTCCCTCTCTCTCAGCCCCTCCCCCGTTCATGCTCTGTCTCTCTCTGTCCCAAAAATAAATAAACGTTGAAAAAAAAAATTAAAAAAAAAAAAAAAAAAAAGAAAGGAGTCCCTGGTTTTTAAGCCTGAAAACACTCCGAACCCAGAAAAACCTCTTTGTCCGTGGGAAATCTTTCCTTGGAGGACAAACCACTAAAAGGGACGGAAGCCACAGCCATTCGGGCCGCGGGGTGGCGGGCAGGCATCTCCCCCTCCACTGCCCATCCGTGTGACCCCGAGTGCTAGAAGAATCACCAGTCCCTAAGAAAGCAAATCCTGAAAACCCCCGATGATGTAAGGAGAGTTGGCTTCCCTGGATGCCCCAAACGGCACACTGCTCCAATTTCTGTCTCCAGGAAAACCGCGGAGGGGAGTGCCTCAGGCAGGGGTGTCTGAGGTGCTCACAGCTCCTGTCAGGTGCACTTCGGCTGGCCGTGGCATGGTTCTTCCTGTCTGTCATGTGGCATCAGTAGAGGTCACCCGGGGGTACATGGCTGGCCTGTTGGCTGGTCCGGAGGACCCCAAATCCCTTCCCTCATGTGTCTGTGCCTCGGCGGGGTGCTGGGGATCCGCCAGCACCGTCACCTGCTGTGCACAGGCCCCTCCAGCACGGGGATCCTGGGGACCCGGACGTCTTACATGGGGGCTGCCTTTCTCGGGGCTCACACCCCAGGATGTCTCATTTGTACCCAAGATATTTTAATTTATGGAGGTGATACATGAGACCCCGAGAGGCCAATGCATTGAGAGAAGAATTTATTATGAACATTTCCGGACAGGAGGGAGCAAGCCACGTCAGGGCCCGCCACACAGGGCCACAGGGGGAGCACGGTGTTTGGTCAGGAGGCAGAAGCAGGGGTGAGGGAAGCATGCAGCCCTGGCACCTGCTGGGGTTTCCACAGACAGACGAAGCAGGGCAGCGCAAAGAGCATGGGAGGGGCTCTTGGAACGTTCCGGCTCTGGGCTATAGGACTGGCCCTCGGGTGGTGTTGGGAAGGGAGGGTATTGGCTTGGTGTGCGAGCATCAGGGAAAGAGGCGGTTGGGGGCGTAGACCGGAGTTGGCTGGTTTGCATTTGGACGGCATGCTGTCTGGGAATTGGCCGGCCCTGGGGAAGGTGGGGGGAGGGGCTGCCACTCCAGCCAGCAAGCTGTTTAAGATGTCCAAACACGGTAACATATGGACAGTAGAAAGCATGATTAATCCCCTGGAGAACGTGGATGAAGCCCACGTCCTCTCATGGCCCGGTTTGGAGCTGCACTGCGGGCGGCCGTCCCAAACCCACCGGATTCACGGCTAGTGACCAACCATCCTGCCGGCCCAGGGCCGTTTGCTAGGAGGCCCCAGAGTGTTCCGGGCAAAGCAGGGGGAGAGGTAGACCTGGCCGTCCAGGGAGGAGCGACCAGTCCGCGCTGGAAGTTGGGGTGGGCCAGGATCTGTGGCCCTGCTAATGCCCAGAGCCTGAGCGCGGGGAGAGGCAGCCTCCCACGGTCTCGGGTGGGGGTCCTGCCCGGCTCCCAGCAGGGACGGAGAGGAAGGAGGCCAGCGCCTCTCCCTGGTGACACGGCCCCCGACGACAGCAGGCGGACGGCCGTGCAAACAAGCCCTCTGATTCCTGGGTGGTTATTGCCGCGTCAACGTTACGCACGTGTGAATTCACAGAGCAAGCCTTCACGACACGTGCATTTAGAGCTGCCCCTGAGACGGCAGTGCAGACGACCTCACAACCACGCTCGGCAAGTTGCGCCGGTGGCCCCGTTGTCAGTCACCAGCCCGAACGGAGAACCTCAGGGTTTGGTTGAGGGGTTGTATTTGGAAAAGTTCCTCAATCAAAAACAAACAAACTTTGAGCTACTGCCCCAGAAATGGGACTCTGTAGCCGCCAAACACGGGTTTGCCTTTCCGGGCCGGTTGGGGCAGGTGGTGAGCCTGGATCCCGGCCTCGCGGGACGTGGACACGCGGGACGCGGGCAGGCGGCCGACAACTCCTCACCGAGGGCCCCTCTACTTTGCTGATGCCGAACTGCCTCAGACACAGAAGTCGCACGTCCTTAGAGCGCGAGCGTGAGACGGCCTCTCATCCAACGGGCAGCGCAAGGAGACACATGCACAGCGTGAGTGTCCAGGGCCACCTGCAGGGGCGTCAGACCGGAGGGGAGGCAGATGAAAGGCATCTCCTGCCCTGACTCAGGTCCCTAAGTCGCTCAACAAACTTCGGCCATCCCAGCAGGGACGGTACAGGCGAGCTCCGTGTCCTGGTTCCCGGCTGACGGCTCCTTAAACCTGAGGGATCTCTCAGCCACAAGAGTGTCTCTTGTTTGTTAACGAGTGACACGGGTGACAGAAGGGGCGGGGCTGGCTGGTCCCTACAGGTGACCACCCGGGACCTGCGGCTGGCGTCAGACCCTCCCCTCCTCGCGGGCCCCCCTCTCGCCCCACGGCCACCCGGCCCACGGCTCTCCCCCTGTAATGTGTACTCGGACCGCGTGGGGGTCTTGTCGAAGGGGACGTTTGGACCCGGCGGGCCAGGGCGGGCTCTGCGGTTCCATCACATCCATCGTGTCCACCGTGTCGAGTGATACAGCCGCGCCCCTCAGTCCCCAGATGTTTCTCATGTTGACAGCTTCCTCCTCCTGCCTCCTTCCCGGCCCCTGATTTACCGGGACACTCTGAGCCAGCGCCCTTGTCTCTACCCGAGGCCACACGATGCTGGGGGCAAAAACCACATGCTGGGATTGATCTCGTCAGGGAGAACGCACTTGGGCGTGTGGACTGATGACGGCGGCTGGGGCGCAGGTCCGGCTCACGGCAGCGCCAGCGGTGGGCTTGGCGGCCGCGGCATCGCGGAGCCGAGATGGACGGGCTGCAAAGGGCGGTGGTTCGGGAGCGGGACAGGAGGGAGTCTGGCGACGTCAGATGGGCCCCCCAAACTGCGTCAGTCCCAGCTGCCGTGGGCCGGGCCGGCCATCGGAAGCTTCCCGAGGAAGCACGTGCGGGGTTGGTGGGGAGGAAGGCGGTGGGCGGTGGGCCACGGGCTGCAGGGGGCAGGGCTCTCCTGGCACCTGTGCAAACCTCCGCTTCCATCCGTCCAGCAGGCTGAGAAGGGCACCTGGGGGCAGGGGATTTTCCACCGAGGACGCCGAAAGCGTCGATGTCGGGCGAGTCCACAGGGAGGTGGGGGCCCTGGGGCGGCACCAACGCGATTCCTAGAGGAGACGAGAGCGTCTGAGCAGATGGCAGCGGGCAGGAGGACGTGGCCGCATGGCGGGAGGCCGTCCCGTAGACATAGCTTCGAGGTTGGGGACACGGTCCAGGAAAACCCGCTGCATCGTGGCGGTTTAGGGGACAGGAACCTGCCGCCTCCACCTGCCCTTTGGCAGAAGGATTGTTTTGAGCTGGAGGCAAATGAGACTCGCCAGACGCAGGAAGGAGACTTCCCCGAGCTGCGCTTATCCGTGGAACAGCACCGGCTGCTGAGAACTGCCAGTCGGAGTCCCCTCGAGGGAGAGCTTTACGGCCAGGAGGTCGGTGAGCCGGCTCCAGGGTGGGGCTGCGCAGACGAGCGGTCCGTCGCTGCCCCGTGGACTTACCTGCCCACGGTTCACGGACCTACCTCCCCACGGTTTGCCCTGGTCTTGTTCCTTCTGCAGAGACGCTCCCTGAGCCCCAGGTCGCCAGCGCCCCTCCAAGCCACCGGCCCCCCGTTCCCACCGTGCGTGCGGCTGCATGCGGTCATAGACTGCTTCTCTTGCCCATCTTTCCTCAGCCTGATTTACAGGACCCCGGTTAGCTAACCTAAGAGGGGAGAGGAAAAAAATCTTCCTTTCCTACGTTAGGACCTGGGAAGAGTGTTTCCTTCCCACCCGGACAACGGGGATTTATTTATTCATCAACAGACCAAAGGGGAGAATAGAGCCGGACGGTACTGGAAGGGACGGTGGCATCGAGGCACAGGAGGGGGCAGGGTCCACGTGGGGGGTCACGTAGTAAGGAGATTCCCTACACATGCCCGTCGGGAGTCAAGGAACGTGGAGTCGTGGAGGGAATGTAGCCTTTCAGGGCGGGGGGGGCACTGTGGGCACGAAGGACGGGGTCCGTGGGATGGACAACCTTCCAGTCCGTCTGGGGCTGGATCGACCCGGGGTGGTCTCAGCTCCGGGCAGGTGCAGCTGGTACATCTGCGGGACCCCCACGCGCACGCCCACGCACTCTAGGCGTGAGAAGGACGCCACTCCAGAAAGGCTGGTTTGGTGAAGGCTGCCGGAGCAGGGCAGGAAGGTCTGTCCTCACGGTGACACCTGGATGGAGCCCACAAGACCTCGTCCGCTCGCTCCGGTGCTGGAAACCAGATGAAATGAAATGCAGAGCCCGCTTCCAGGGCGAGGACGCTGGGGACCCCTGGTTCATTCATTTATTTTTCTTTATCATTTCTGCAAGACTTTGCAAACGAAAGGATCACATTTCAAAACACGATTCAAAGGAAAATTATCTGCAGCCAACAAGGTAAAACGCTGAAACTCCGAGCAGCGTTCTCCAAGAAGCGATGTAATGGGCGGTTGTCACCGACTGATGTGACATCTGGGATGTGGTGCACGGACGCCTTCGTGTGACAGTCCAGCAGGAGGCTGTGTCTCTGTCCTCTCTCCTGGGCCCCAGGGAGCCCGCACCTGCCGTGGGAGTGGTGTGGGTGATGGGCTGGGTTAGAAAAGGTGATGTCGCTCGTGGGACTCCCACCTCGTCAGGGGGAACTGGCCCCACTGGAGCAGCCGTCCCAGAAGCAGAGATGCCCGTCCCGGACGAGTCTGCCCACGCCGCAGCTCTGTGGGCTGTTAGATCCCTTGTGGGCAGCTGGAGGCTGGCACCTCGCCCAGGAAGAAGCTGGCTGAGGCGGGCACAGAGGGGCCATCCACACAGCAAAGGGGGAGCCCGAGTAGACCAACTGCCAAGGAAGGGTGTGCCCTGCAGAGCCTGAACGGTTAAAATGTGGCACCTGGGCACCTGGGTGGCTCAATCGGTTAAGGCTCTGACTTCGGCTCAGGTCATGATCTCACAGTTCGTGGGTTCGAGCCCCACGTCGGGCTCTGTGCTGACAGCTTGGAGCCTGGAGCCTGCTTGGGATTCTGTGTCTCCCTCTCTCTCGGCCCTCCCCCACTTGTGTTCTCTCTCTCTCTCTCTCTAATAAACATTAAAACACTTAAAATGTGGATGACCCGTGTATGTCTGTGAAATGTGTGGACACAGCCCTCAGGGAATTCGGCCGCTCATCACCACAATGCTTTTGCTTCGTTTTCACTTAACTCTTACCTCTCTCCACAAAACAAACTTGCTTCGAGCCCAAAGAGAAATCAGCGCTGACACACAGTCCTTCAAGGAGCGGGTTTCTCTGTAGCGTAATAGCGATACTCTTTTATGTATTAACGATACTCTTTCTTGGTTCTTGACTGTTGCTGTTGTAAAGGTTTCTTTTTTTTTTTTTTTAATGTTTGCTTATTTATGTTGAGACAGAGAGAGAGGGTGGGCACACAGCCGAGGAGGCACAGAGAGAGAGAGAGAGGGAGACAAAGAGAGTCCCAAGTCAGGCTCCTTGGAGAATCCAACTTGGAGTCTGACGTGGGTCTGGAACCCACGAACCGTGAGATCATGACCTGAGCCAAAATCAAGAGTCGGACGCATCGGATGCTCAACCGGCTGAGCCACCCAGGCGCCCCTACTGTTTTAAGGGTTTCTATTCACCATCTCAGATATTCATAATGGAGAGCCCCACTCAGAACGTGTAGATGTGCACAGATTATTATTGTACAATACTGTGATGGTGCGAATCCACTCTGGTCAGGAAAACCTAAAACTCTACGGTCCTGGGTGGAGCGTGTGAACTTTGTAAATGGTTTTATTCTACGAATGTAAAGTCTAAGAAACACAGGACTGAGTAATACGTCACAGCTGCTGCTTTACTACTCATGTTCTGGGCGTTTCACTCACAAACTGATATTCTGTTGATCACATAAGTGCACGAGAAAACAAACTAGAAACGTCCGTGAGTGGCAAAGGGCAAACCCGGGTGTTGTGGCCGGTTTTGTGGCACCTGCACATATAAACGTCTGCTGTGGCGATGCTCTCTGGATGGACCCACCACAGAGTCTGATGGCAATTAATATTATGAGTGACATCGCTCTTGAAGGGAGCTGTGTCAGGCTCTGGGCTGATGGCTCAGAGCCTGGAGCCTGTTTCCGATTCTGTGTCTCCCTCTCTCTCTGCCCCTCCCCTGTTCATGCTCTGTCTCTCTCTGTCCCAAAAATAAATAAACGTTGGAAAAAAAAATTAAAAAAAAAAAAAAAAAAAGAAGGGGGCTGTGAAGCTGTCTCCGAACTAATTATGAAAGCACATTGTGACCACGAAGTCTGGAAGGTCTGCCCGTGGAGAATTTTCCAGAACTTGAGAGAAGGCAGGAAGGAGGCTGACATTTGCTAAGATTCCCCAATGTGAGGCAGCGCCCAGGGATTGTCTCCCCGGGGCCCCGTGGTGGGGGTTAATTAGCCCAGGTCCTTGGCATGTGGAAGCCTGGTTTCAATCCTCCGAACTCCCTGGTTTCTCCTCCCTAAAATTACACTTTTCTGTTTCCATCCATGCAGGACCTTCTTTCCATAATAAATGTGCCAGTGAGTCCCTAGGCTGGGGTCATTTTAGGGAGGAGGGGGGACACTCCAGTCTCATCCTCAACCCATCCCTTCCTCCCACGCACCCCCGAAGGAACTTGAAGATAGGGCAGTAACTTGGGGGACCAAAGATGGAAAATTTGAGCCACAGGCTTCCCAGAGAGCGGCCCCTTCCTCCCTCCAGACCCTCAGCTCATCCTCCTGCCCACTGGGCCCAGTCTGCACTCCTTCTCGGTTTAAATTAAAATGCACCTTTGTCGGGGCGCCTGGGGGTTCGTTCGGTTAAGCGTCCAGCTCTTGATTTCGGCTCAGGTTGCAGCTCAGGGTTTGTGAGTTCCAGCCCCGCATCAGGCTCTGCACTGGCACTGTGGAGGCTGCTTGGGACTCTCTCTGTCCCTCTCTCTGCACCTCTCCTGCTCGTGCTCTCTCTCTCTCTCGATATAAATAAATAAAACTTAAAAAAGATTTTTAAAAATGCACGCTTGTCGTATTCTCCTTATTACAAAGGTGATACATGCTCGTATCCAAGTGCAGGAGAAAAGTAAACAAGCGGAAAGAACAAAACCAAGTGTGACCCTAGAAAAGCCTGGTTGTCCTAATGCTCTGGGGCGGGTGCATGGCCTGGGCGCTCAGCCTCCGTCTCTCCCTCCCTCTCCCTGCTCGGTCTCTCTCTCCAGGCGCGAGCACCATACCTAATTGCTTTGTGTAAATGCAACAGCTGTGATGAGTTTCTTTCTTATTCCCGACAGCACACCTGGGACCGACTGACGGTGGGGCCACACCTGAGGAGGTCAGGACCGCAGGGCGTATCCTGGCTCCTCCGCTGACATAATCGAGGTCTCCGGGAGAACGGGCAGGCCTCCCAGGCCGGCCGGGAATGAGCTGAGAGAGCAGGAGGCGGGCTGGGGGTGCCGTCGTGGCCGGCACGGCCCGAGGTGGGGGGCTCCCCGCGGGCAGGGGCCGGGGCCCCGAACGTCCCGCCGGCACCAAAGGCGGGAGCTCGGGGTTTCTGGTCAGCGCGCACAGACGGGAGCCGTGCGGAAGGGGCGTGGGGGCCGCAGGCGGTCGTCGTCACGCGTCGGAACGTGCACACGCCCACCCCTGGGCCCTGGGGGAGACCAGCGCGAACCAGCCACGCTGCAGGGATGGGACCTCCGGGACGGCAGAGCCAGGAGGGGAGGCGAGAGGTGAGTCCCGTGGGGAGGAGGTTTCACAACGGGAAGGGGAGCACGTTGAGGTGGTCGTCGGGAGGCCGAGGGCGGCCGCGAGAGGCGTGATCTCACTGGGGTGGCTGAGCCCAAGTGAGGAGGCTATGGGTTCACGAAGAACAGGGAAGACGCAGGTGTAGACAGGTGCTGAGTGAGGCACGCGGGAAATGGTGCAGGGCCGGGGAGAGCGTTGGGAATGGTGGGGGTGCCGGGGCCGGGAGAGCGTTGTAAATGGTGGGGGCCTGGGGAGAGCGTTGGGAATGGTGGGGGCCTGGGGTGCAGAGGAGAGCTTTGGGGGTCATGGGGGGCCTGGGGGGCCGGGGAGAGTGTTGTGAATGGTGGGGGCCTGGGGAGAACGTCAGGAATGGTGGGGGATCTGGGGGGCCGGGGAGAGGGTTGCAGGGCATCGGTAGAGGCCAGGCAGGCTGGGACCCTGCCTTCCTGGTGCGCGAGGCAGCCGGCCAGCCATGTGAGCCGAGGGCAGGGAGCCTGGGGACCAGGGGGAGGACTGAGTTTGCTCCTCCCAGCGGCTGCGCTGTGCCCACCCCCACCTCGCCCCAGGGGGGGCTGCAGGAGGCCCGCCAAGCCCGGGACCTCCCTACCCAGTTAGTGGGTTAGTCGGCCTGGCCAGAAGCAGTAGCCCCGTGAGCCTTGGGGAGGTGTTTGCTACCACACCCAAACTTGGCAAGTGAAGGTCTCTTAAAGGCTCCTTACGATGTGAACTCTGAAGCTAGATCGACTCACTTCACATTAAAATCCACTGCCAGGGGCGCCTGGGTGACTCAGTCGGTTAAGCGGGGACTTCGGCTCAGGTCATGACCTCGCCATTCATGAGTTGGAGCCCCGTGTCGGGCTCTGTGCTGACAGGTCAGAGGCTGGATCCTGCTTCAGATTCGTGTCTCCCTCTCTCTCTCTGCCTCTCCCCAGTTCCCACTCTGTCCCTCTCTCTCTCAAAAATAAATAAAGATTTAAAAAAATTTAAAAAACCCACTGCCATATCTTGCGCTTTGGATTTTTTTTAAATCCATGCATTTTATTGTATTATTGTTTTTGAGTTTATTTTTATTTATTTTCATATTTGAGAGAGAGTGCAAGCAGGGCAGAGAGAGAGGGAGAGAGAGAGAATCTGAAGCAGGCTCCATGGTGTCAACGCAGAGCCCGATGTGGGGCTCACACTCGTGAACCATTAGATCTCCACCTGAGTCAAAATCAAGAGCCGGGTGCCCAACCACCTGTACCCTCCCCCCCCCCAGGGTGCCTCCCCTGCATCATTTTATAACATTGTATGTTTACTGCTTGGAAAATACAGGCTCACCGTCGTAAGCAGGACTTCCAAGAGTTGGTACGTTTCATTATGCTTTTGGAAAAAATCACAGTAATTAATATCTCTCACTGCGACATTCTGTCCCGCAGAATATTGTCTCATCAGAAAAGTCTTTAAGTGTGGGGCCACTGCCAAGCTCACAGTGGTAGAGATTTTTCAAAATTCTAACATATGCTAGAAACTCGAATTTGCCGTTGGTAACCAATACGGGCAGTTGTCTTCATGCGGGGGGCAGCTCGCTGTGATTCCTGAGGACGTACCTGGGTCCGAATACCCACAGGCTGTCGTTCGGTCGGAGGGGCTGTTCCCTGGAAGGAGGGTCCAGTCCGGCTCCCAGCTCTGCCGCGTGGGCTCCCCAACACCACCGACTCCGCTTTGGGTGGGGGGCGCAGGCTCCCCTCCTCACCGGCCAGGGTCCCCAGGATACACGCCTAGGGATGGACATTGATGAAATCATGGCTTTTGCTAGCTTACTAGGGTTGTTCTTGCGTGCCGCTGGCCCTTAGTTTCCTATGGGAGCCGAGGCCGTGAAGGACACAGTGTCCTGACCAGTGTCTAGGCACTGGGGGTTTTGGCCTCCGTTGCGTTTGCACATCAGTGGCAACGGTAATCAGTAATACAGTGCAGACAACAAAGGATGTCCTTGTGTTACTGTGAAAATAGTGTGGAGCTCAGGGATCCCTCTGAGATGGTCTCCTTGCCCCCCCGGTGCTCAGCATTCTGAGCTCATCCACGCACCCCCTGCACACACGTGTGTATTTACACACATCTCGACATGTACACACTGTTCTGTACTTTGTCCCTTTCCCTCCCTCCCTGTCTCCCTGTCTCTCCCTCTTTCTATCTCCTCTCTCTCTGTCTCTTCCTGTCTCTCCCTCTTTCTCTTTGTGTGTCTCTCTTTCTCTCTGTCTCTCCCTGTCTCTTCCTCTTTCTGTCTCTCTGTCTCCTTTGTCACTCTCTCTCTCTCCCTTTCCCTCCTCCTCTCCCCTCCCTTCCTCTCTCTCTCTCTCTTTCTCTCTGTCTCCCTCCCTCCCTCACTCCCTCTCCTGGCTTCTCTCATTTGCCATAATGTTTTTGCAGTTCACCCATGTTGTATTTCTCACTTCTTCGTTCCTTTTTATCACTAAGTAATCTTCCATTGTGTGCTACCTGTTGTACTCCGTTCATCAGCTGATGGATATTTGGTTTCTTTCCAGCTCTCGGGGGTTGCAAATGGTGCTCTCTAAACATTCGTGTGCAAGTTTCTGTGTGGACCTGTGCATTCCTCTCTCCCACACACACCACCAGGAGCAGAACGGCTGGGTCATGGTCACCGCATGTGTTCAGTCCTTTGTGCAGCGGCCAGGTGGTTTTCCGAAGCCGTTGTACCATTTTCCATCTCCACCAGCACTGTGTGAGGGTCCCTTCCAATTTCTCTGCTGTTTGACCCTTTGCCTTTTTAAGTAGGCCTCACGCCCAGTGCGGGACCCAGCACAGGGCTTGAACTCAGCCCCTGGGATCGTGACCTGAGCTGAGATTAAGAGTCAGACGCGTAACCGACCGAGCCACCCAAGCACCCCAACTTTTTGGCCATTTTGATACCTTCTTTGCAGAAACATCTACTGGGTTCTTTTTCTACTCTACGTACAAGACCTTTAACAGAGAGATGATGTGCAAATTTTCTTCTTCTGCGATTTGTGCTCTCACTGCCTTGCCGGTGTCCTTGGAAGCTGAAGCATTGTTCGTGCAGGGAATGTCCCGTTTGTGCATTTTTTCTTTTTGCTTGTACTTTCACATCTAAGAAACTGCTGCCTGATATGGGTGCATGAAGATTTGCCCCTATGTTTTCTTCTGTGGGTTTTATAGTTGTAGGGCTAACATTTTGATCTTTGACCTGTTTTGAGTTGACTTTGTAGGGGGTTAGGTGAGGGGCCAACATCATTCTATGCGTGCGGATGTCCAGTTGTCCCAGCGCCATTTGTTGAAAAGACTGTCCTTTCCCCCCTGAATTGCCTTGGTACCCTTATTGAAAATCCATTGACTGTAATCACAAGGATTTATTTCTGGTTTCCCAATTGTATTCTATTGACCCATGTCTTTCCTTATTCAAGCTTGACACTGTTCTGATCCCTGTAGATTTGTAGTAAGTTTGAAATTGTGAGGTGTGAGTTCTCCAGTGTTGTCTTCTTTTCCGAGAAAGTTTTGGCTGTTTTGTGTCCCTTGAATTTCCATGCAAGTTCTAGTATCTGTTAATTTCTGCAAAGAGGTCAATTGGGATTCTGATAGGAATCATCTATGGAGCTGGACCCCACTTGGCCGAGAACAGCTGAAAGGCAGGGAGGCGTTCCTACTGGGCCGGGGGCATATCTGTGTGAGCAGAGGAACTCACAGGCCTTTGGGGCCCCATGAGGCTCAAAGATGTCAAGGCAGGGGTGCCTGGGTGGGTCAATTTCAGCTCAGGTCATCATCTCAAGGTTTGTGAGTTCAAGTCCCATGTTGGGCTCTGTGCTGACAGCTCAGAGCCTGGAACCTGCTTCGGATTCTGTGTCTCTGTCTCTCTCTGCCTCTCCCCTGCTCGTGCTCTATCTCCCTCTCTCAAAAATAAATAAACACTAAAAATATTAAAAAAAAAAAAAAAAGATGTCAAGGCAGCACTCGCAATTTTAGGCCCAACGATAAGGGTGCACTCTTGAACTAAGCGAGGCCCTGGGGGTGTCTCATGCAGCAGGCAGACAGGGAACTCGTCTTCCAGAAGTCAGGACGGAGGCACCATGGCAATGCATCCACTTGGGGTCAAAACTAGCGACAGACGTGCCAAGATGCCCTCCAGGAGTCGGTTCCCACTCACGCTCTTACCTAAGGTGTATTGTCAAACAGAGGAAGTCATTCTGCTGGAGATAACACGCTGCATCTTAGATGTTTTAAATAATTCCCAGGATGGTTAGTAAAGGTGAAAACATTTTTATGTGTATGCTTAGAGGGCCTTTGTTAAACTGTTCATAAACTTGCTGTAATTACCTATCGGGTTGTCTATTTTTAAAAATTGACTTATAGGTGTTGAAGTAAATACATACTCTGAATAGAAATCCTTTGTGGACACAGTGGATATGTTCCCTCATCTTTTTACCTGGTTTATAGGTTTTTGCTATATGCAAGTTTTAAATTTTGATGCAAAATCACCATACTCCTTCACGTCTGTGTTTTGTATCTTTCTTAAGAAGGTCTTCCGTACCCCAGTTTTGTCAAATGTGCTTTTATGCACAATTCAGAGCATTTTTTTCTTCCTGTTTCTTGTACCACATGAGATAGGATCTAACTTTCCACTGTACCCCGTCCAGGAATCTCTGTTTTCTTCCATGGTTTCATACGTCAACCCCGTTCCAACATCTCGGTTGCCAGGATATATGCAATGTATCATGTAATATATACATGGTTATTCACGCTTTTATATCTGTCGGGAACATTTTCTCCTTCGTTTCTTCTTTTGAAAACTTTCTTGGCTATTTCCTCGCATTTTCTTTTCCTAATTAAATTTAGAATTATCTTGTCCAGTTTCATAAAATATTCTCGTGAGGTTGTATTAAATTTGCAAATTAAGTTACAGAGATTTGAAATTATTCATGAACAAAAAATCACCAGGGAGAAATATCTCGATGTGCTTTCCCTAATTCTCAAGATGATTTATAGTGTTTGTGTGTTGGTAGAGTTAGAAGTCAGTAAATAGGTCATGATAATGTAGGGGAACAAATTCAATATTTTACCACAAACATTCTTTCTAAATTTCAGTGAATATAAATTATATTTGTATGTAACAAACATTCTAACATTCCAGAAAATGCAGTTTATAGATCATCCTTGAGTTTATAGATTAGCAACCTATTTAGTTATGAATTGAATATCACAGGGGCATTCTACTCCCAGTTATTAAACATTTAAGAAGGAATGTAATTATGTATAAATGTAAAATGAAGAATCTTGTTTCTTTGCTCTATAATTATTTGTCAATTTTTTGAGACCATGAGGTAAAGATATTCCTAATATTCTTTATCTTGATTATTGGCTAAATACTGACCTTTGGCACAGAATGAATGGATTCTTTCTCTAAAGGTTTCTTACTCAATACCTCCTCACACATATGACTTAAGGTCTTCATTATTATTTTAAAAAAATTTTTTAATGTTTATTTATTTCTGAGGGAGACAGAGCATGAGTGGGGGAGGGCAGAGAGAGGGGGAGACACAGAATCCGAAGCGGGCTCCAGGCTCCGAGCTGTCCGCACAGA
This sequence comes from Prionailurus viverrinus, assembly GCF_022837055.1. NCBI lineage: Eukaryota > Metazoa > Chordata > Mammalia > Carnivora > Felidae > Prionailurus > Prionailurus viverrinus. The sequence continues at coordinate 85,711,646 of NC_062573.1, forward strand.
GCCCAACGCAGGGCTCGAACTCAGAAACTGTGAGATCATGACCTGAGCCCAAGTCGGTCGCTCAACTGACGGAGCCACCCGGGCACCCTCTTCATTATTATTTTAAACAAAATGAATTATGTTTGGGGAACTTCTGTTTCTACAACACTGAGTCTCACTATGTGGGATCATTTATGCATTTCTATAGGCCATCGGGGCCAGGGGCAGGGCCCCACAATGCACAGCTTTGGCGTATTGATTATTTTCGATAAGTCAGGTAAGAGATGGTCTGTGCAAGAGGGAGACCCAGACCCTTCCCCTGGGAGCGGGAAATAAATCTCCCACATGGAAGGTGCCCTCCCTGCACTGGGAGGTAAGACGTTCTTGTCACTAGAGGTGGGACATGTAGAACCCAGAAGGCCGTTCCTCTGATTTAATGCCCCAGCCCAACTTCTGTGTAGAATTTCTTACTACTCAAAGCTCCCAAAGTCAAGAGCCCTTTGTTCTCTTAGTTCCTCACAGAGTTACTATCTCTTTGCTTACAGAATGTACAAACTGCCTGCCTTGGTCATTTCTATCGACTTCAATTTCTTCCTCTGGGTCTGTGTGCTCATAATAAAACTGTGGCTTTTTCTCCTGTTCATCTGCCTTGTGTCAATTTAATTCTTAGTCCAGCTGCAGGACTGTGATGGGGAGAGGAAGATTTTTTTCCTTCTCTTCAAGGCCTTTTGTATTTTGAGTCAACTATAATTTTCCCATATAAATTTTGCACGGTTTTTATGAGGCTACTAGGATTTTGCAATTTTTGTCATTGTTGTGAATGGATCCCTTTTTTACCCAATACATTAGAAAGCGTCCATAAAGATAGTAACTTTTGTACATCTGTGTTATTCCGATCATGTTGCTGAGTCTTGTTACTACTTGTTAAGGTTTCCCAGCGGGTCCTCGTGACTTGTCAGCTGAATGATCACAGACAGCAAGCTAGGGCCACTCTTTGTTTGCAATGTGGCTTTTCTCATTTTTTTTAATGTTTTTATCAGCTTTGTCTCAAGTTTATTTATTTTGAGAGAGAGAGAGTGAGAGAGGAATCAAGCAGGGGATGGGCAGAGAGAGAGAGAGAATCCCAAGCAGGGATTCTTCACTGCCAGCGTGAGCCTGATGCCGGGCTCGAACTCATGAGCTGTGAGATCATCCCCTGAGCCGAAATCAAGAGTGGGATGCTCAACCGACTGAGCCACCCAGGTGCCCCTCTTTTTCATCTTCCCCTGGCGAGGACCTCAGGCATCCTTGTGTTTTAGTATTTAGTGAGAATTCTGACATTTCTACTTGGGTGTGTAACTGCTGGAGGTTTCTGCCAGGTACATTTGTATCCAGTTAAAGTTTTTCCTAATCTAGGTGCGTCAAGAATCTTTTGCCCCCAAATCTTAGATCCGTGCTGAACTTTGTTCTCTTATCGTTGGTTAAGGTGGTCGCTCCCCCTCTTCGTCTGCCAGCTTATTACCTTAACAGATGGCATCCTTGCGAGCTTAGGCTGCGGTCTACCTGGCCACAATGTATTATTTTAGTACTGGCGGGTTTGGTCTGGTAACATCGAGGCTGCGGGTGGAGCACAGGCAGGTAGGAACTTCACAATCAGCGCTGCTTCTCACGTTCATGGGGGGGGGGGGGGCGCTGGTTCGCGGCCCCACGCCGTCCAGCAGAGCACAGCTGCCCACGCGGGTGTGGGTGACCATGGGGAATGGCTGTCCTTCAGGGGACCTTACCACTTGTCAGCCCCATCGGGAGGAAAAGGGGGAGCTGTTCATAGTCTTGCCCAGATGACAGGTGTGTTGGGTTGTTAATATTCATCTTTATTAACTTTGCCCTGAACGTGTGTGCGCTGGGATGAACTATGACCCCCGGTGCGCGTCCACCTGCAGCCTGCGGACATGCCCTCCTCTGGAGGCCGGGTCTTTGCGGATGCCTAGGCCAGAATGCGGCAGGCCGGCTCAGGGCGGGGCCTGCTGCAGTGGCCGGGGTGCCGGGGGGTAGACGCGAGTTTGCGCACAGACACGCGCAGCGGGGAGACTGCCCGGGACCACGGGGCGGGTCGTCAGTCCCGCTGCAGGAGCCAAGGGGCCGCTCGACCGGGGCCAGAAGCCGACGGAGGAGGAAGGGCCCTCCCCCTCCGGAGCCTGTAGAGCCTGTGTGTCCGCGCGGCCCCGACCGCACCGGGCCTCACGCTCTGGCTACAGAGACTTGAAGACGTTTCTGTTCCCTCAAGCCACCCGGTTTGAGGAGCGGACGCCGAAGAGTGCGCACGGGACGTGTTCCTACAGCAGCAGCAAGACACTCTGTGCGGGAGGGACGAGGAAAAAGGGTTCTTTTTCTCTTAGAAGGGGAGGAAGGCACCTGTTCCCGCCCCCTCTGAGAGGGTCCCCTTGGAAGCACAATGGGCCCACCCTTAATTCAATACTTGGGTATGTAAATAAAATCTCCAGGAGCCAGATAGCCATGTGGTGTGTGTGCCTCTGTGTGTGTGTGTGTGTGTGTGTGTGTGTGTGTTTGTGTTTGGGTATATATGGTGTGATGTGTGTGTAATATGTGGTATGTGTATGTGGGGGTGTGTGTGTGATGTGTGTGATGTGTGCATGCATGTGCTTTGGATGTGTCCATAAGTGCACACATGTACACACATGTGTGCACGTACGTGTGTGTGCATGTGCAGGGTGTTTATGTGTGGTGTGATGTGTACATATGTGTGTATGTAAGTGTGTGTGTGTATGATACGTGTGTGTGTGTTTGCATGTGCTGTGTGTGTGTCTCAGCTTTGAGACTTGGAGTTCTCTCAATGCTGACGCTCACTCTCCCTTGAAATACCCCCACCTGGGGAGATGGCTACCCCTCTGTTTGCCCCTTGGGGGTTTAACCTAGGGATCTAGGTTGAGCTATAGCATTTAGCAATCCTGGGGAGACAAGGGAAGTTTTATTATCTTTCTGGATCAAAGAAATTATTAGACAAAAGGCTACAGACACAATCCCTGGGGCAGGTGAGGAGAGGTGAGGAGTGCCAGGAAACGGGGCTCTTATAGGAGCTCCAAGAAGTCCAGGGGAGTTGGATTTCCCCACAGAGTGTAACTGGGGGGTCCTGGGCAAACCGGGGCCATGGTCACCCTCCCTCACAGTGGATATAAAGCTGGAATTTGGCTATGGACACGTGCACACATACACACGTGTGCACGCTCACTGAAGATTCAGGAATTTATGAAACAGTGTGTTGAAGAAAGTGAGCCAATTTAGAGTCTTTGCCATGAGAACCTATAAAACGATGGTAACAGAGCTCCGAGCATTTTGTCACCAATAATAGTGACCGAGAATAATCCAGGCCGACTCCACTTAAATAAACACCATCAACAAGCAAGGCACCCTCGTGAAGACAAGGAAGCTAGGTGGAAATTAAGGAAGAAGATGTCAGTCCCCCAACCACACAAAACAATGCATACAGAGCTTGTAAAGAATGTAAGAGAACTGAAGTCATCAAAATTAGAAATGTTGGAGTTATAAAATCAGATTACGAAGAGAATATTACGTGTACATCCAATTGACTTAGAAATATCTGAATATACAAAGAACAATTTAAAAGTTGAAATGGTTGGAGCGCCTGGGTGGCTCAGTTGGTTAAGCGTCCGACTTTTGATTTGGGCTCAGGTCATGATCTCGTGGTTCATGGGATCGAGCCCCGTGTCAGACTCTGTGCTGACAGTGCAGAGCCTGCCTAGGATTCTCTGTCTCCTTCTCTCTCTCTGCACCCTACCCCTCAAAATAAATAAATATTAAAAAATAAAAATTGAAATAGTTAATGGAGTTCTTTTAAAAACAGAAGCTTCCTTTCTTGAATGATTTTGCAAGTGCTAATTTGAAAGCTTAAAGGAATAAATCATTCCAACACAGAAAAGTTAAAACCTCCCTCACCCATCAGTGATGGATAATGTATGAACCAGAAGTTAAAGAAGGCAGTTCCCCAAACTCCAAAACTGTAGGTCGATTTTAGTTAAGACTGTCATAATACCATTGCCCCATAACAAACGAGCCCCAAATTTGGTGGCTCAACGTGTTTGCTGTGTCACAGTCTCTGTGGGTCAGAAGCGGGGTGTGGCTCGGTGGGGTCTTCTGCTCGACTGCAGTCAGGGCGCTGGCTGGGGTTGGGGTAATCTCAGGGCTCAGACGGGACAGGGTCTGCTTTGCGCTCACTCAGGCGGCCGTCAGGCTCAGGTGCCCGCTGGCGGAGAGCTCCGTGCTGGCCTCTCCAAAGGGCATGGCTCTCAAACACGGCCACCAGCCACCTGCAGAGTGGGAGGGAAAGAGGAAGGAGGGTGCCCTCGAGGGAAGCCAGAGTCTCTTTGGAACCTAAGACAGACGGCACTGTCACCTGTGCCTGTGTGTACTTTAGGAGCACGAGTCTCCGGGTCTGGTCCCACGGAGTGGAGGGAATTGGACAATGGTGTGAATACAGAGGGCAGGAATCCGTGCTGGCGTCCTGAGGGCTGCCTGCCACAGATCAGCTAACTTCTGCCTCCAAGACGAGTAAATCAAAGTCCTGTGCGGTGAGAGAATAACCCCACATACCAAAGAGGATTTGTGCCAGAAAGGCGTGAAATGAAGAAGGTCCTCACGCGCACATCATGTCATTAGGTCAAACCAAGTACACGTGCTGAGGCCTAGCACTTGTGTCAAAGACCTCCCCTCGGAGGATAAGGGGCCCTGCAGGCCAATGCCTGCCTGGTAAGGGCTTGGGATAAGCCCGGAGCATCGCGGGGCTGGATAGGGCAAGCCGGTGATGCACAGGATCCTCTGGTCTCTGCCATCTCACAGAGAGGTCACCCGGGCATCCGCTGAATGTACACATCATCCTACAGTGTGGCCTCTCCCCTGCAGGGTTTCCTTCTTGTGGGGCAAGTGTGAGATGCTTGGAGATCTTAGGACAGGCAGAACTAGACCCTGCGGGATGGGCCTCAGATGAACCGTCGGAGAATAACCAAGAGACAGGCGGGTTCAAACAGCCACCGTTAACCAGGACACGTGTGTTTGTCAGCTTGGGCTGCGTAACACACACCACAGATGGGTGGTGCACACAGCACAACTGATTCTCAGACCTGGAGGCTACAAGTCCAGGATGCAGGTGTGGGCAGGGCTGGCTTCCCCTGAGGCCACTCTCCTGCCGTGTAGATACCGTCTTCCCGTGTCCTCATGTGGTCGTCCCTGTGCGTGTCTGTGAGTGTCTGTGTCCTAATCCTCTCTTCTTATAAGAACACCAGTCATAATGGATTGGGGCCCACCAAAAAAGTCAAGTTTAACTTAATTCCTTCTCTGAAGACCTTATCTGAAAACACAGTCACATGCTGAGGTCCTGGCGGTTAAAGCTTCAACATATAAGTTTGTGTGGGGGGCACACGGTCCGGCCCAGCACAGCACAGGATGCAGCTCTTGGGAAGACTGCTCCCAGACCAGTAACACCCAAGTAGAGGACGTTCCCGGGCACCATAGGATGTTTATCTGTTGCGGAAATGAAACGAGAATAAGCAAAGCGATTTATTCAGACTCGGCCACCGTCACTCGCACTTGGGAGAGCCCCGGAGGACTGGGAGAGCTTCCGAGTGGCCCAAGAGAAAATCCAGGTGGGCTCCAGGGAGGCAGTGGACGTGGGATGCTGGGGCGGCCAGCTGGAAAGGGGCGTCCCGTGCGACTGGACGGGGGAATATCTTCAGCTTCCTCTGGTTGGTCCTAAGTTGCAATTGAGACAAAAATTAGGGAAGCTGTCAGTTACTGATCAAGTCCTGGCCATTGGGTCCATTTGTTACAGAAATGATTGGCTTCCTGGACCGGTTGTTAGATACGGTGGGCCGGAGCCGTTAGATACGCTCCGGAGCCATGGGCGCTGGGCTTTGCTGGATCTGTGACTTCATGACAACAGAAAGTCACAGGTCTGTGCACATTGTGTTCGTGGTAGATTTATCAAACTATCATTCAAGCTCATCACATCCTCGAAACTGGCTATTAGTGGCAGTGGGACCCATGGCTAGACCCTGTTTCCGATGCGTTAGGGCACGTATTTTATTATTCCACAAATTGTGTTTGAAAATTGTATTCCAGTATAATTGGTTTCCTTTGTAATTCCAAGCACTTTATTTACTCTTTAAAAACATGATTCTGAGATGGGGATTCTGGCAGATGGAATTTTCCGAAGACGGGCTCACAGTAATATCTTTAGCCCACCGGCTCCCCTGCAGGCAGCCACGTCGGGACCCGGGCAGAGTGGCATCTGATCCAACCCCGTGAGTCCGGGAAGCCCCAGGGACCTGTCATAACCAGCAGAACGTAGGAGCCACGATGCTGGCCGACTTGGAGGTGAGGCCAGATGCCGAGGTCCAGGGGCTCCCGAAGGATGAACGGCATCGGCGAAAATAACAAATGGACACGACAGCAGTGTGTTCGACTGGCCGCTTTATTGTGGCAAACGTGGCATTATGTTTGTTAGCAGTTTCCTTGGAGCGTGGTCATCTGTGTTTCTTGGCTTTACCTGATTCTAAAAACGTTCTTTGGTGTGATCACCCATTAAGGAACCTCACGGTTATTTCTTTGTAACGTTTCCTCCTGCCTTTTGCTTATTGACTGATTTCTTCATACTTCTTTCATTATGTATCTACGTTTATTTATAGTCTATAAAGCGTTTGCTTTGCTATTTTCATGGAAGGTCATCTAGCTCTCAACACCTCAAGTGGAACGTTTACAGGGACCTGACTTCTTGATTGTTCCTTTGAACCGTTTGCGGTACAAGGAACAAAAGTATTCGCTTTGGTCTGGGGTGCCGGGAGAGAGCCAAGAGGGCCCTGGGAACCCACGCCTTATGCGCTCTCAGAGAGACCATGTATACCTGGGAACTAATGAACCGTTCGGTACCTTAACCCACCAGGTCCAGTTACCATCTGGAATGCCTCCTGGGGGCCAAGTGGGCCTAGGGGTTGGAGTAACTTGTATCCCTAGAGACATCCCTTTGTTGCCGGAGTGGGGCTTTCGAGCCCATTTGCCCCCCTCCCTGGCTGAGAGATATATAGGGCTATCCTTCCTTTAGGTAGGGGACGGGCAGGCAGGGGTGGCACCGGCTGGATATAAGGTTTCATTATCCATCTTCGGATTCTTAGGGTTTTTCCCTCATCCCCAGAATATATCCCCGAGTTTGCCCCCACGGGGTCTTTTGAATCATCAGTGCCAGTTGGGCCATGGGGATGGCCATGATGAGTGAGAGGAGGGATACCAGTAGCTTCCCATTTGGAGGGTCGCTGTGCGTTGCCCTTCCTCCAACCACCCGGGCTGTGCCACCAGGGAGGCTGGATGGGTTGGCTCCCGGCAGCCAGAAAAGCCCACGCGGAGTTCTCCCGAGTCTCCTGGCGTGCTCGCTCGCTCTCGTGGCCCAGCTGCCGCCTGCGAGGAGCCCGAGCCCTGTAGACAGGCCGCCCACTCCCAGCACCAGCGGGGAAGCCTCCAATCTGGCCTCCAGCCTCTGAGTCCTCGTAGCTGAGGCCCCAGACCTCCTCAGGCTTCCTGTCCGAACTGCGGACCCGCGGACCCCGTGCGCATAATTAAACAAGGGCCGGTGTCCACCATCATGTCTGTGGCGCAGCAACGGAAACACAGGAAACGGGGCCCGTGGGCTTCAAGCGCGGTGACCGAGGCAAGCGTGGTACTTGGCCACAGTGCTTCTCAGTCGGGTCTGGGGCCACTGACGGCTGGACCGCAGGGCTGGGAGCCCAGGACTGTGGCGGGCAGCGGGGGGGCTCCAGCTGGGCAGTGGGGGTGGCTGGTGTTGGGGGAAGGGGACGCTGGTGTCCTGCCATGCCGGCTGAAGCCCAGGCCCGTGCTGTGCTTGACGCGGAGGGTCAGAGGCCACGGGAGCAGGGCCAGGACACCCCCGCTGGAGGCCGGTGGCCAAGTAATTAGGGAAGGTCTTGCCCACAGACCCTCTATGGGCACCCTGGCATCTCCACACCGGAGGGGGAAAACAGGAGCAGGGAGAGCTGCCTGGGGCCACAGAGCCCAGCGCCACGGCCACATACTCAGACCCTGCGGTCTCCGTGTCATGTCACTGGGAGAGTCTTCTGGGCAAACGGCAAAACAAGTGAGGGGCGCCCGGGTGGCTCAGTCGGTCGAGCGTCCGACTTCGGCTCAGGTCATGATCTCAGTCTGTGAGTTCGAGCCCCGCGTCGGGCTCCGTGCTGACGGCTCGGAGCCTGGAGCCCGCTTCGGATTCTGTGTCTCCCTCTCTCTCCGCCCCTCCCCTGCTCACGCTCTGTCTCTGTCTCTCTTAAAAATTAACATTAAAAAAAATTGAAGACAAATAGAATCTTGTCTATTAAAGATTAAAATAGATTCAAAATAGATGAAAAGATTAAAAAGTAAAGATTAAAAATAGAATCTTGTCTAAAAATTAAAGACAAAACACACACAACAAGCAATGTGTCAGTGAGGGTCTGTGTTTGGCAACATGAGGGTTGTTGGGACCACCCTATAGATGCCCAAAGTCCACATCTGTCTTACAAGGACCAGGGAGTTGGGGGCATCACAGTGTCATGGGACCCTCGCCCCGACTCTGCAGCCTTGGGATGATGGCGCTGTCCTCTCTGACAGGGGGATCTGCTGTCCCCAGGCCGCAGGAGTGCTGCCCAGTCGCCTAGGGTTGGGGTCGGGGGTCACATGGCGGGCGGGGAAGTGGCACCAGCCCACACACTGTTCTGGGGTCTGAGACGCACCCCGCCCCCCCCCCCCCAGCCCCGTGCAGAAGGCGGAGCAGTTGTGCATGTGTTTGTTGTAAAACAATTTGTCAAAGACAAACGTGAAGTGTTTAATTTACTTTTACAAACTTTTACCTTTTCCTGTTGCTTTTACTTGCATTCGCTGTGCCGTTCATGCTCGTGTTTTAGGGTTCTCTCATCTCTCAAGCAAAACGTACGTCTTCAGTTTTAAAACGTATCCAGACAGGCTGCCGTTGGAATTCACCAGTCTTTAAAAATCCGTGATTCATTTAATGCTGTTGATTAAAACCTGGCTTCCAAAATGTTTTCTTGTGAGGCACATGTCTGGTCTCGGTTTGTGGGAGGCTGGGTTTCTGCTCCGCTAGCCCGCGTGCGATGACCTCACCGGTCGTCTCCCCGTCTCCCCGGGAAAGGAAGCCGACTCCAGCGGGCTCGGGTTTCAGTGGCGGCTCAGAGCCTAGAGCTCACTTTTGGCAGGAAGTGCAGAATCAGCACTAAGAAGGCCAATGTTTCCCGAATCCCAGCCAGAGAGCGGGTTCCAAAGGCCGCGGAGTGATGCAGGGGCCTCTGGGGAGCAAGCTAGCTCGCTTCGGCTGCCGAAAGCCCATCTTCCAATCGGAGTGGTTTCTGTTGCCACGGCAGAGGGGAGAAGGTGATTCTGGCAATTCGGGGACAGAAGTAGGTGACCCGAGGCGTCCAGGCGTGCGCACAGAGGGTAACGTGTACACGGCATCTTCTCCTACACGACCAACTGCGCCTCCACTGGGTGACACGGACGCTTCAGGCAAACAAAATCCAACCGCGACGTCTCATCCCTGTGCTCTGTCACCATTACACGGCGACCACTTACACGCACACAGACACCTGGGGTCCTGGGCACGGAAGCAGGAATCACACCGCTGTCTGGTGCTCGGGATGTTGGGCTGGGGAGACCCGGCTGCAGGCCAGCAGGCTGCCCCCTCCCCCCTCCACTCCCCCTCCCCCCACCCCCTGCCCCCCCGCCCCCCCAGTGCCAGCCCCTCTCTGGAAAGGCACCGTTTCCCAGCCACGTCCCTATGGAAAGTGCTGGAGCACCCCACCGCTGCCAGCTGGCCCAGTGACCGTGGGGAAAGCCCCCGCCACGGGCTCGCGTTCCCGCCTGCCCAGCGAGACGGAGGTGTGGGCCGGTGCCTTCCTAATTCTCCAGGAGCTTAGAGACTTTGGAGCCTTAGGTCGCCCCTCGATGGCTCCTGTACAAGCTACAGAGGCACCCGCAGTGGAGTGCCCCGTGTGGAGTTCTAGCTGGCAGGAGGCCTCGCACCCCCACGGACGAGGAACCCACGCTGCTCCGAGCAAACTTGACTGTTTGTCGGGGACTCTCAGTCAGGAGCACTTCCAGATCAAGCGTCACACTCAAGTGACAATAATTTGAGATCGGCAAGCTGGCAGAATCTCCCTTAACCCAGGAGGGGCTGGAAGGCACAGCAAAGAGAATTCAGACTCGGAGCGGAATGAAATTCATCTTGAATGCAAATAATCCGCCTGACCTCGCACAAGGTGCCACTTTGTGCTTCGTTTCCTTTTCCCGCAAAATAGTAACCCTGCAAAGGCCACCGTGAGGCAAATGGCCATGGACTCCCACACACCCGCAGTGGGGAGCAGAGGTCCCCTCACAGACTGTGAGCTTACTGGCGATTATGGTATGGTCATGGTGGAAAGGATTAGCCTGACGTATTTTAAACTCACATCACCTCCGTACAATGAAGTGCCCAAATCTGAAACACAGAGCTCAGTGAATGTCTACCTGTGTATACATGTCCATGTGACTGCCACCCAGATCAAGATCTGGAACATTACCTTTCACCCTCGTCTTTCTTCTACCCTCTTAGGTTCTGTGACCAAGGCATGCAAATTAAAGTGGCAAAAGACAGATAACTGGAGAGAAAAAAAAACAGAATTTATTTACATGTGCAACATGTATACTTCTGACTCTGCAAAGCTGGGGATCTAGCCTGGACTTGGGGTCCTCTCTCAGTCTGGGTACACGCAACGACCAGCACTGCCAATGTTTCACTTTAGTGTCACTCTCCCTGGGTACCTTCTGTGATGGGCTGAGCTGTGTCCCCCAAAACTCCTATGTTGGAGTCCTAACTCCCAGCACCTCAGAATGCTCCTGTGTTTGGAGACAGGGCCTTTAATGAAGTGATTAAAGTAAACTGAAGTCACTAGGGCGGGCCCTGGTCCAATCTTCCTGGTGTCCTTCTAAGAAGAGGAGATCAGGACACAGACAAGCACAGAGGGATGACCACGTGAGGACATGGTGAGGAGACAGCTCGGTACACCAAGGACAGAGGCCTCAGAGGAAACCAGCCCTGCCCGTGCCTGGATCAGGAACTTCTAGACTCCAGAAATGAGGGAATAATTTCAGTTGGTTAACCCACTTAGGCTGTGGGGTTTTGTTATGTAGCCCGAGCTGACTGATACACCTTCCTACTTTTTCCCCGAGGATGTAGGAAGCCTTCCCCTGTCCTGGCTGCTGCCGTGTTCCCACAACACTGACTTCACATCTCCACTGGTGACATGATCCCATGGTATCCTCATCATCTCCATGAGACTGTGTGTTCCTCCAGGGTTGTCCCTACCTCCTCATGTAAAATAGTTTGTCAACAGACGCTTGTTCGGTTGAGCCCAAAATAGAAAAGAACAAATGCTGCATCCTTTAAGACTGACGAGTTTCATTATAAACTCTTCTCCGCCTTTCTTGAAGCAGACTCCCTCTCCTATTCCAGGCCTATTTCATCACTGACTTTGCCTCCCCGCCTAATCGATTTGAACCAATGGCACAGCACACTTCGTAGCATAACATCGGGAGCCTACCATGCGGAGAGAGAGGATCTCTTCTGCACTGCTGGTGGGAATGCAAACTGGTGCAGCCACTCTGGAAAACAGTATGGAGGTTCCTCAAAAAACTAAAAATAGAACTACCCTTATGACCCAGCAATTGCACTACTGGGCACTTATCCACGGGATACAGGTATGCTGTTTCGAAGGGACACGTGCACCCCCATGTTTATGGCAGCACTATTGACAAGAGCCAAAGTATGGAAAGAGCCCAAATGTCCATCGATGGATGAATGGATAAAGAAGACGTGGTATATCTATACAGTGGAGTATTACTCGGCAATCAAAAAGAATGAAATTTTGCCATTTGCAACTACGTGGATGGAACTGAAGGGTATTATGCTAAGTGAAATTAGTCAGAGAACGACAAAAACCATATGACTTCACTCATATGAGGACTTCAAGATACAAAAAAGAACATAAGGGAAGGGAAGCAAAAATAATATAAAAACAGGGAGGGGGACAAAAACATAAGAGACTTAAACATGGAGAACAAACAGAGGGTTACTGGAGGGGTGATATGCTAAATGGGTCAGGGGCATTAAGGAATCTACCCCTGAAATCATTGTTGCACTATGTGCAAACTAACTTGGATGTAAATTTAAAAATAAGTGAATTATTAATAAATAACCAGGAGCCTACCAACAAATTCTACATGAGGGGTCTAATGACCGTGGTCAACTGTCCATACAGAAGTTTCCAGGCCATATTATGTTCTAGGCACAGAGTGACAGGCAATATGACAGTGACCACAGGTGAGGTCATTTTTCTGGGTCTGTAGGAAGAGTGTTGCTTTCACACTCATGGTATCCAGCTGAGCTGAGTGCGTGATCACGACCGTGTGCCGGGTCATCCCACCCGCTCTGCCCCAGGTTGCCCCCTCCCCTCCCCCCGCACAGGCTGCTGCTCCAGAACCCCTCCCCTCCTCTGAAGCGCCAGCCCCAGCCTCTGCTCCTCCAGGCCAGGGCTGTCCTCCTTGCTGCAGTCCCCGGCCAGAGTGCTGGGATTCCGGAATCCACGTTCTCCCCACCCCGTCCCCACCCAGACTCCCTTTCCTTCCTTCCCTCCTTCCTCCTTCCCTCCTTCCTCCCTTCCTCCTTCCTCCCTTCCTCCTTCTTCCCTCCTTCCTTCCTCCCTCCTTCCTTCCTCCCTTCCTCCTCCCTTCCTCCTCCCTTCCTCCTCCCTTCCTTCCTTCCTCCTTCCTTCCTTCCTCCTTCCTTCCTTCCTTCCTCCCTCCTTCCTTCCTCCCTCCTTCCTTCCTCCCTCCTTCCTCCCTTCCCTCCTTCCTCCCTCCCTCCTTCCTCCCTCCCTCCTTCCTCCCTCCCTCCTCCCTCCCTCCCTCCTCCCTCCCTCCCTCCTCCCTCCCTCCCTCCTCCCTCCCTCCCTCCTCCCTCCCTCCCTCCTCCCTCCCTCCCTCCTCCTTCCTCCTTCCTTCCTCCTTCCTTCCTCCTTCCTTCCTTCCTTCCTTCCTCCTTCCTTCCTCCTTCCTTCCTTCCTTCCTTCCTCCTTCCTTCCTCCCTCCTTCCTCCCTCCCTCCTCCCTCCCTCCTCCCTCCCTCCCTCCTTCCTCCCTCCTTCCTTCCTTCCTTCCTCCCTCCTTCCTCCCTCCTTCCTCCCTCCTTCCTCCTTCCCTCCTTCCTCCCTCCCTCCTTCCTCCCTCCTTCCTCCTTCCTTCCTTCCTTCCTTCCTCCTTCCTTCCTCCTTCCTTCCTTCCTTCCTCCTTCCTTCCTCCTTCCTTCCTCCTTCCTTCCTTCCTTCCTTCTTCCTTCCTTCCTTCCCTCCTTCCCTCCTTCCTTCCTCCTTCCTTCCTCCTTCCTTCCTCCTTCCTTCCTCCTTCCTTCCTCCTTCCTTCCTTCCTTCCTTCCTTCCTTCCTTCCTTCCTCCTTCCTTCCTTCCTCCTTCCTTCCTCCCTCCCTCCTTCCTCCTTCCTTCCTCCCTCCTTCCTCCCTCCTTCCTCCCTCCCTCCTTCCTCCTTCCTTCCTTCCTTCCTTCCTCCTTCCTTCCTTCCTTCCTTCCTTCCTTCCTTCCTTCCTCCTTCCTCCCTCCTTCCTTCCTTCCTTCCTTCCTCCTTCCTTCCTCCTTCCTTCCTTCCTCCTTTCTTTCTTTCTTTCTTTCTTTCTTTCTTTCTTTTTCCTGATTAATTTTCCTCCCTCTCTTTTTCTTACATATTAGCGGGGGATGCTATCCAGAAGTCTCCATACACATCTTGATGCTTGGCTTGTATTTTTGGTGATACATTTAGTCACGTATGAAACGTAACCCAATGAGACAAACCGAGTGAAAGTATTTAACGAACCGTGGAGTTTTCAGTAAATATCTGAGGGTGTGGTTTCCTCCCGCTGTTTCCCCTTGAAGTCTGTTCCCACACAGCTGCTTTCTGCTCCATCCACTTCTTCGTTCGAGAGGATCCACAGAAGGCTTTTCTGGAATTGGTCAGCACATGGGTCCTCACTCAGCTCAGCTGCGCTCTAGCAGATCTGGCTCTAGGGACACCGCGGCGTTCCCAACCTCCAGTCCCTGCTTTCCAAGTTAGGGCGAGTCAGGATGGCCTTCAAGGGTCTCCATGCTCACTGCAAACATGTTTAGTATAATATTCAATACTGTGGCTTTTCAACCATGCACCCCACGTTCTGGGACACTCTTCCCACAAAGAGGTGGGATCTCTGCCCCACCCCCGAGTCCGGCAGGCTGGTGATGCAGGGTCACAGCGGCTGGGTCTCCGGGGAAGCCTGACCTCACAGAGCCCGCCATGCTGGAGAGGTGACCTGGGGGCATCCCTGTCAGCCTCGTGAGCGCACCGCTGTGGATGTGGACTCAGGCTCCCGCCCCCCCGTGGCCGCTCCTCAGAGCCTCTCCTGAATCCCCACCCACAGAGTCAAGGATGAAAGAGGGGGTTCTGAGCCCCAAGAGTCCAGTGCTTGGTCACACGGCAGTAGTAATGAGCGCGGGGCATACGTATCTGGTGGGTCACCCCATGCTCACTGTCCTTGAGGAGGTCCCGCACAACGTGTGACTGAATGGACACAACATGAAAAGTGGGAACTTACAATTTTTTTGATGTTTCTTTTGAGACAGAGAGAGACAGACAGAGCATGAGCAGGGGAGGGGCAGAGAGAGAGACATACGCAGATTCCGAAGCAGGCTCCAGGCTCCAAGCTGTCATCACAGAGCCTGACGAGGGGCTCGAACCCAGGAACCGCGAGATCGTGACCTGGGCCGAAGTTGGATGCTCAACAGACTGAGCCCTCCCAGGCACCCCTGAAAAGAGGAAACTTTGAATTAACAACATTAGAATTGTTCTCCGGGGAGACATGTTTGTCCCACCTCAGCCAGGACTCCAGAGCGGCTGGGTCCCCAGCGCGCTGGGGGCTGTATTTGCAGCCCGCACACCAGCCGGCAGTGGCCACGTGTGGTTATTCACTTCCCTGAACGTCCCCAAACCAGCTGTCACATTATGGGTGCAGGATGTGTTTGTGCTGTGCGCCGCCTACCTGTCTCTGTCCTTGTGATAGTCCAAGCGTCCCTGCTCTGTGGCACCTCAGTGGTAAATACACGTGCGAATGTGGCCCCGACTCTCCTCACAGTAGCGGGTAACCAGGGGTGGGTCGTAAGTGATTCAGAATACACGCATGATATCCCTTTTCCAGAGATGATCACTGAAAAGAGAAGTTTTAATTTTTTTTAACGTTAATTTATTTTTGAGAGAGAGAGCGAGCATGAACGCTGGAGGGACAGAGAGTGGGAGACACAGAATCCAAAGTAGGCTCCAGGTTCTGAGCTGTCAGCACAGAGCCCGATGTGGGGCTCAAACCCATGAACTGTGAGATCATGACCTGAGTCAAAGTTGGACGCTCAACCCACTGAGCCCCCCAGGCGCCCCTGAAAAGATGATAAGTCTTAAAGGTCCTTCTGGAGAACCTACGAATCTGAGCTGACATCGTCCCTACCCTGGCTGCCGAAATACCACTTTGGAGACCCTGGAGAAAGGTTAAGATTTCAGCCTAAAGACTGGGGATGGGGGGAGCCTCTCTCTTGGGGCCCTTGACTCATTCGGGACCTGAAACCCCTCCGTGGCCTGGAGCAGTGGCCACACGAAGTCTGCGTTCCCTCAGAAGCCGACCCGGAGACAGAAACTGGAGCACAGCTGGGGTATTCGGGAGGGCAGGGAGCAGCCTGGGGTGAGGGGTGGGGGGCTGGTCAGGGCAGGATGGGGTGAGTCCTGGGGAAACCCACCGAAGAGGTGAGGTGCGGGCTCTCAGGGTCGACGTTGTAATTCCCACGCCGTCTGCGCTCCGGCCTCACAGGCAGTGGCTTGCGGGGGGCGGGGCGGGGGGCGGGGCTCTGTGATGGTAGGGGGTGGTGCCGGGATGGCCAGGCCTGGGGATACAGGGGGGCACGGGTGGGGGCTGTTGCAGGACCTCTCTCAGAAGAACGCTGGGAACGCTTAGGAGAACAAAGAAAATCCACTTGATTGAAAAGCATGGTTAGAGTCTAAAGAATAAATTTGCGATGTCGCAGTACGGATGCCTCTTTATTCACGGGCAATAAGCCCCAGTGGCGGGCCTAACAGGCGCCATGATTTTACATAGCGATGAGCTTAAACAGTGTCCGGGACGAGGCTCCTGCTGTCGACGGGGCCCCCGGGTGCACTGCCGCCACCGTGCTGTGTTACCCACATTCAGAGGAAGGAAATCTGACTTGTAGTTAGAAGTTAGTGAAAATAGAGACACAGTCGTTCCCATCCACCTTCTTGGGCGGCTGAACTCTGCCCGTGGACCTCAGGGCAGAGCCTCCAGCCCACACAGAAGAGACCACATAATGCAGGGGGTGCGGGAGCCCCGTGCCGCCTCACCTCCCCCCTGCAGACGCCCCCCCCCCCCCCCCCCCCCCCCCCCGCCCGGGTCCCGCTGGCTCTCACCACCCGGCAGGTCCAGACCCGGCTCGTCTGCTTTCCTCTGGAGCCTGCAGCCCGAGGAAGCAGCAGCCACGGGTCAGGGGAGCCCCGGCCACAGACAGGAGGGGACCCCGGGGGGTTGGAGACAGCTGGCTGGAACAGTGTGCCGGGCCTGACACGCACAGATGATGTGGAATCAGGAATTCCAGAGCCTTTCCAGGGAGCAGCAGAGGCCGGGTGGCTCAGGGCAGGGGCGAGCGAGGGCTGTGTGGACCGGACCCCCGGGGGCTCTCCTCCCTGTGGCAGGAGGCACGCCTCGGCCAGCACCGAAGACGGGAAGAGGAACACTGACTGCTTTCGTTTCCAGCAAAGTCTGTGAAGGCGCCGAAGTGAGATAATGGAGACCAGATGGAAAATTGGGGTGGATGCCGGGAGCGCCAGGGGTCAGAGCTCAGGCAGCGTTTCTGGAAAGAGAAGAAAGGGTGTGTTTCTCGGGTCTGATTTTCACATGCCTGAACTATGCAACCAGACAAATATTTGTGGATCTGCTCCAGCGCTGCAGGGCCGTCATGGGAGCCTGCAGAGGAATGTTCCGGCATACCAGTCTCCCTTCTGGCCCCAAACTGCCCTGCCGCTGACCCGAGCGAGCGATCGGGAGCTCCACATTCCCCAGGGGAACCTGCCCCTGCACCGCCTGGGCCTGGTCCGTGTCCCGGTCCGGGCTCGGGGGTCCCCGGGAGGGGGCTGCGGCCCCCGCAGGCGGGCGTGGTCGGGGGCGCAGCCCTGCCTCTGGCGCACGTGGCATCGCGGGGCACTGGTGGGCCTGGGGGGGTGGGGTCAGAGCCTGCCGCTCGCCCACTCCCTGTGGCTGGGGAAGCCTGGAAACGCGCCCTGATTGGGACTGGAGGGCGGGGGCCCCGTGTGACGCATTCCTGACGGTCAGCCCTGAGCCCAGCCTCTGGCTACCTGCCGGGGTCCTGCCCTGCCTTTGCTAAGACGCGCGGTTTTTCGCAGTCTGAGACCAGCCGGCAGGTGCACGGCGACGTCGCTGCGGGAACCGAGCTCTGCCATTTGCGTTGTTGAAGTCACATGTGGGCGTCCGTGTCACGGTGCAGCTGCGACCACGTTCCTGAAGCGGAGGAAAAGTCACTTCCCGTGCTCCCGATTCCCCCGGGTGCGCTCTGCCCGGACTCACGCCGCACACGGAAATGCGCACACGGAAATGCGCACACGGAAATGCGCACACGGAAATGCGCACACGGAAATGCGCACACGGCGCGGGGACCTGCAGGTGACCACCTGCCGGGGAGATTCAGGGACGAGCAGAACGAGCCTTCCGCCTCATCGAAACAGGAACTGTGGGGGAAGCCGGGGTATTCTCCAGTGACTTCAAATATACTGTCCATCCTTCTTTTTAATGGTTGTTTGTTTGTTTTGAGAGAGAGGGTGCACAAGCATGAGCAGGGGAGGGACAGAGAGAGGGAGAGAGAGGATCCCAAGCAAGCTCTGCACTGTCAGTGGGGCTGGAACCCACAAACCGTCACATTATGACCTGAGCTGGAACCAAGAGTGGGAGCCTCAACCGACTGAGCCCCCAGGAGGCCCCTACTGTCGGTCCTCATGGTGGCAAAGAGGCCAAGGGCTGGTGTAGATGGGAAGGCGGCTTGCAACCCCAGGCAGGGTCGGCCAACGCTGAAGCACCGGGACCTTCAGAGGAAGGTCACCCTGAAGCAACGTGAGCCCGACCGACCTCCAGGAACGCAAGGCCCTCGAGGGGCAAGGCTTCTGCCTGTGTTTTTTCCGCTGACGTCATTCTCAGGGCCTGGCACGTACTAGGCGCTCAGTGAGTATCTGGCGAGCAAGGGAAGGCCCGATAATAAGGAAGAAAATGTAAGTGAATTTTCTGAGTTTGGCGCCAATCTGTTGTTTTTCACTGGCACCATTCTTTCCATTCTTAAATTTTTTTATCTTTTCTGACAACAGTGCTGACCCTTGCCCCTGGGCTCTGCTCCTCACTCCCTGTGGTTCAGGTGGGCCCACCCACCACAGGCCTGGGGATTTGACCCAAGTCCCCCGGCTCCGTATTCCCTGCTGGGGACAATGTCTTGGGCAGGTGCACAGAAAGACCCTCTGTGCCCACGAGTCGAGAGCCCTGGTGTCCCTGCCCCGTGCCTGACCCACGCCTGGAGGTCAAGTCTCCCCGTGGGATGCCTGGGGTTCCCTGGGTGAGAACCATTGTTGTCAGGTTTAAGTTCATCAGAGTTCCCACTGCCCCAACCAGCTGAAAAATACGAGATTACAAAATAGTGTAAATTTGATGTGGAGGACGTCTTTTTCCCGAGCAGCTGTTAAGAAATTGAGAATTTGGGGCATCTGGGTGGCTCAGTCGGGTGCGTGTCCGACTCGATTTCAGCTCAGGTCATGATCCCAGGGTCATGAGATCGAGCCCCGCATCGGGCTCCATGCTGAGTGTGGAGCCTTCTTGGCATTCTCTCTGTCTCCCTCTCCCCAGCTCAAGCTTGCTCTCTCTCAAATAAAAAAAAAAAAAAAAAAAAGAAATTGAGAAATTGATGGGGCATATGACCTGTTAGAAGCAGGGACATGGGGGGCAGGGGCCCTGGGTGGCTCAGCAGGTTGGGCGTCTGACTTTAGCTCAGGTCATGATCTCACAACTCATGGGTTTGAGCCCCACGTCAGGGTCTATGCTGACAGCTCAGGGCCTGGAGCCGGCTTCGGATTCTGTGTCTCCCTCTCTCTCTGCCCCTCCCCCGCTTGCTTGTGGGTGCGTGTGCGCTCTCTTTTTTTCTGTCTCTCAAAAATAAATAAACATTAAAAAAAAAAAAAGCAGCAGGGACACATCCCGGTTCAGGACGCATGCTGGACTCTGGCCCTCCACCATGTGTGAGATGTGTCCCGCAGCTTCCAGATGGTTCTGCTGTGCTCTCCCTTCTGCCCAGAGCGCCTGTGACACAGTCTCTGACCCCCTCACTTCAGCTTGAATTCCAGCTGTGGTCTGTGAGCTTCTTGGTCAGGGCTCTGTGTCCTCGCTCCCGGGGTCCCGCGGACCCTCTGAAACTACGGGCGCACTTGTACTGTGAGCACTATTTTGAGGACAATGGCCATAGTTTTGCCCAGGTCCTCAGCAGTTTGTTCCTGGGCCCCCAAAAGAGGCCTGTTGTCTACAGAAAAGAATCGGGGCTGGCTGGTTCAATGGGTAGAGCACGCGACTCTTAACCTCAGGGTCATGAGTTCGAGCCCCATGTTGGTTGTGGAGCCTACTTAAAACAATAATAAAAAAGAATCCGTATTCCTTCCCATGTACATGAGCCCAGCTGTGATTTATACCTTCTGCTGCCTGACTTTCCCCCTTATATTCTGTAAATCCAACAACTGCGAAGCACTCACAACTCTTAGAATGTGCTTGGGTGTTTTATGATTTCATATTGCTGTGCCTGCGGCACCTTCCGGAATGTTCTCCCCGGACAGCTTGCTTGCCGCTCGCCAGCTTGCACCCTCTCCCTCATCCTTCAGTGCTCCGTGCAGGTATGACTCGGTCTGCACAGCCAACCGCCCTCCCTAACACCGCATCATCACCGTCAGTGTAGTCTGACCCTGCCCATCTAGATCCCTCCTGCCACAGCCGGTATTTTCTCCGGTGAATTTCTGGTCTTTGTTTTGTTTGAAATGAACGAGAGGAAAAAGTCTTCCTTCAAGTCTCAGGGGCGGGGTCCAGGCGTGTGTGGCTGGATGCTAGCGCTCTTGACCTGTTTTCCAACACATCCTTAGATGTGGCCCGTGGAAACGTGGGAAACGGGCCGGGGGCGGGGAACGTCTGGGACGTGGACACGGAGGTGTGCCGGTCTCTGTGTCAGGGTAGACCGGCAGGACGTGTGCGCCAGTGCCGACCGCGGCATCACGCATCCGGCCCTGCGGTTTGTTGACTTTGGCGAACCGCGGCTGGGTTTTCCTGTAGTGAGACCTCCGGCCTCGACCGTCCGGAGTGTGTCTGTGGCGACATTCTCGCTCGGATTCGTGACGAGATGGGAAAACTCATTTCAGCTGAAACTCATAAAGCAGTCTTAGCTTGGGAATGAAATTTAAAACAAAACCAGAAAGCTAAAGGCCTTCCTCCCCCTCCCCCGCCAGCAGGACTATATAGTCTCGGAGAGACTTGATCTCTGGCTTGAATTACGTGAAAGTGCGTAACAGATTTTTAGTGAACAGAAAATGTGGACCACTGTCCCAAACGAGTGTTTCTCCTTGATTTCGTTCCCACAGTGAAGGTGGAATGTTCCTGAAAGGTGACAGGCTAGAAAGAGGTGGTTCTGCCATTTGGTGTTAAAGAGTATAACTGAGTGTTTACCGTGGAGGCGCGCTGTTCCGTATTTTCTACACATAAACTCACTGAATCCCGACTTTCTCGTGTGGACCCAACATGCAGTGAACTGCAAAATATTAGTGGGGGAAGTAACAAGTAAGAAAAGTCAGCATCCTTTAAGAATGTGCCACGCATTATTCTAACCACAGACAAGCCATGTATAAACCAGTCACTTTTCATAGCCAACCTGTCAAGTTGCTACTCTCATACTTGCCACGTTGCATGTATACAAATGTTGAGTGGAACCAGTAAGGAAGTCCAGAATCACACAGAAACATGCCCGACTTTATCAATCTTTCTTAAACCGTCACAGAGCATTTCCCACCAGCGGCAAAGTAGTCCCCCATCTGTGATTCACAATCGGTCAACCATTAGCGGGAAAAAAGCTTCTTCTCTCATGTTCTAGATCAAAATGAACCTGAGGTGGTTTAAATACGCAAGTGGCAAAAGCAAGCCTAAAACTATGCACGTAGCACGAAAGAATGTCTACATACCGTTTTAGGTGCAAGAACTCTCCGAGTCCGACCGCACAGGCAGAAATCACAGACGGAAGGATTGCTAGGTTCGTCCCTGCAAAGACGTGTGCCCGTGGTGTCGCAGTGAACAAAGTTTAAGGACAAAGACACATTTGCAGCACAAGTGATGGGCGAAGGATTAAAAACCTGAATATATAAGTAGGCTTTACACGTGTATCAGAAAAGGAGAAACGCCCCAAGGGAAAGGTGATGTAAGCCAGGAACGAAGGGCCAGAAGTTAAGGACCGTCCGTGGAAATTGTCAGCCTCGCTCGTCATCAAAGATGCGTAAATTCACAGGTTTTCTCTCTCCGTCCCTCTCTCTCTCTTTCTCTCTCTGTCTATATCTGTCTCTTTCTCCCTCCCTCTTTTTGTTTCTCTCTCTGTCTCTCTCTCTCTTTCTCTCTCTGTCTATATCTGTCTCTTTCTCCCTCCCTCTTTTTGTTTCTCTCTCTGTCTCTCTCTCTCTCTTTCTCTGTCTGTATCTGTCTCTTTCTCCCTCCCTCTTTTTGTTTCTCTCTCTGTCTCTCTCTCTCTCTTTCTCTCTCTGTCTGTATCTGTCTCTTTCTCCCTCCCTCTTTTTGTTTCTCTCTCTGTCTCTCTCTCTCTTTCTCTCTCTGTCTGTCTGTATCTGTCTCTTTCTCCCTCCCTCTTTTTGTTTCTCTCTCTGTCTCTCTCTCTCTTTCTCTCTCTGTCTATATCTGTCTCTTTCTCCCTCCCTCTTTTTGTTTCTCTCTCTGTCTCTCTCTCTCTTTCTCTGTCTATATCTGTCTCTTTCTCCCTTCCTCTTTTTGTTTCTCTCTCTGTCTCTCTCTCTCTCTTTCTCTCTCTGTTGGTCAATCAGGTGAACACGTGAAAAAGAATGGCAATACTCAGCTTTTGGAGGAGAGCTAGGAAGAGATCCTGACCGTCTGATCATAAAAGTGACTCTTGCTACGAAACACTCAAGAAAATATTGAAAGCTGTGCGTAAGAGAACGCAAGTTCCTCACAATTCCCTCCCCCGCCCCCAAGTGCCCCCGGGGGCCGATGTTGTCACCTTGGCGTTTTGTGTCCTGCTCGGCTATCCCAGGCGGCAGTGGTCAGTGAGCCCCGGCTTGCACGTGGCCCACAGTGCGAGCACCTCACACAGGACCTCACACACAGCTGGTGGCCCTCAGCAGGCATACTTTACCTGCCGTGCCGTTCCCAGCCCTGGGCAGGAGGATCAGCGAACGTCCTGCGGGTGTTCGTGGAGAGAGGCATGAGGCCCTCGCCTTTGTACATCTTTGTGTATATTTGATTTGTCACGCAGCAACAGGAGACCCATCTGCCAACCAGGCCAAAGGGCAGGAGACTGTAGATGAGCCCGTAACAAGCGGAGCAGACAGAGAAATTTCCAGGACAGTTCCTCGGCGGACACCGCTATGCCAAGGACGGCCCTGCCTACCTCCTTCCCAGAGACGGAGAACTGGGGAAGTCTAGCACATTCTATGCTAGTTTGGTCCTGGCCAAGTCCTGTGGGCAGTCCTGTGGAGGGCAGCCTCTGAGTCTCAGGATTCAAGTCTCAAAGATTCGTAAATTCCTGTCAAAGCCATCAAGGCTGATGCCCCTCCTGATATTCTGGAATGTTCCACCCTGCGGATGAAGCCTGAGCAGCCAGGGGGTCCAGTCCCACAGCAGTGAAGGCAAGGTCCCCATGGAGGGCTGCTGATTCCACAACGCCCCTGCCTGCACCTCCCCCGATTTTCGTGCTGGGCGCAAGCCTCAGGCCAGGGCAGGTTCCAAACCCTGTGTGAGTTATAAACCACCCAAGTGAGCAAATCCCAGCTCAGGGCAGCTGGGACGAACAGGGGACTCACTTGCTCGCACAGCTGGGATGTCCAGGGAGGATGGGGCTCAGGGCCACCGGTCCTGAGCAAAGGAGGGTCTCTCTCCCGTCTCTGCTCGGGTCCTCCTGGTTTCGTTTCCTGACCGGGACCGTAGTGGGGACGAGGCTACGTGTGGACCCGGCGTCCGCTCCTCCTGACCCTGAGACTGGAGGCAGACACCTTTCCCTCTGTGGCCACACTGAAAACCCCAGTGATCTGAGCTGCACACCGTCCCCGAGCCAGCTGCTGTGGCCGCTGTGGCCGGGGCAGTGGACGTGGCTACCACCAACGTGGCCGGGGGTGGTGAGCAGGGGAGATTGGCGGTTCTCCACACCCCCGTCAGCGCGGTGGGGGCAGAGCTGTTCCCGCCCACGAACGGATCTCGGACGCTCATTTCTGTGGGTGTGTCTTTCGGCCCACTGACCTCAGCTTACCGCCATGTGTTTACATATGTTGACGGCAACACGCGCTATCAGCCAGGGCGGGACGCCTCCTCACGTTGGCAGAGGCACCCCCACGGCAGCCCATCCCCACCGTCTCCACGGGGCTGTGCTTCTGGGCCCCCGGGATGTGCCGCAAGCTGAGGGGTTCCGTCCCGGCCTCCCTGCCTCGCGCCGCAGGATTTCTGCCGCCTCCGACTCTGGCCGCTGAGCCACACTCAGCTCACCCCCAGGGCCCGCGGTGCCCGGTGCGGGCGCACTCAGGGGCCCCACCCCCGCGCTGCCTCCCCCGGGGCCCGTCCCGGCCTCCCTGTCTCTGCGCGGGCTTCTGGAGCTCCCGCAATTCCTGCGGCTCGTCCTGCAGCTCCCTGGCCCGGATCGTGTGCCCAGTGGCCAGGGGTGATGTAGATCCATCGAAATCATTTCAGTACCACGTGCAGTGACTTGAAAAAAGAAACGCCAGCAGAGCCCGGCATCCACTTGTGGGCCTGAATAGCTCCGGTGAAGGGGAGTCTGAGGAACGCTCCGTGGCAAACGCCCTCAAGAGCAGAAATCCTGCAAAGCTGCTGATTCCGAGCACGGCTTCTTTCAAGGTGAAGAGAACGACCCGTATCCCTCTATAGATGGTCTGCTCTGCTTCGTCAGCAACAAGTGTTGCAGACGCTTCAGAGCTGCAGTACCAGCAAACACGGGCCCTGTGCTGGCCTGGCAGATGGCTCCATGCGGAAGGCGGGGGCCCCGGGGGGAGGAGGAGGTGACTCAGGGCCGGGGCCCAGCCTGTACTTCTGGGCCCCGTGAAGAACACTGGAGGAGCGTGCCTGCTGGTCTCCTCAGGCTGCTGTGGCAAATACCCCGTCCAGGGGAGGGTGGATGCCCCGGCTCGAGGCCTCCGTTCTCGGCACTCACACAGCATCGTGGGCTGATGTTCGGGGACCACCGTCTTGAACGCCACTGAGGCCTCGTTACCGAAATGGTTCAGGACAAGGACAATAGCGATACATGAAAACACAATTCTGCAGAAAAAAAGTCCACTGAGAGTGAAGAGAATGGGGGAGGGGGCACTAATGGTAGATCTGGAAATTTCCGTGTAGTTTTGGGAGCTGGAAAGGAGATCGTGGCCATGTTGGAGGAGGAGCCGGACAGACAGGCAGAATGCAAGTGCAGGGCCTGCCTGGGGGACCTTCGTGGAACCCCAAGTCTGCAGGGTGGAGGCAGGTGGCAGGGAGGGCAGGTGCCTGCGGCAGCCACATCCGGCCTCCCCCACGCCCCCAGCTCTGCCCCTGTGTGGGGGGGGCTTGTGGAGGGCTGACCTGGAGGGCCCTTGTCTAGGAGTCGGGAAGTGAGAGCGGATCTGGGTCAGTGCACACGAGTCTAAACTTTCAGCGCTGGAAGCCAATAGCTGGTGTGCAAAGGCTGCAGATCGAGGGAGGGGCCCCGAGCGCAGTGGGTGAAGCAGGTGCCAGGTGACGGCGGCCGGGGTCTCCCGTCCCGCTGGCCTGGGGAGGCCTGAGCTTGTGGGCGGTGTCATGCTCCAGGGACCGCACTTCGAGTAAGAAGCTCCAGGGAACTCGTCCAGTGGGGACGGCGTGGGACAGGGCCACCCCCTCTTGCTGTTTGCATCGTGCTTTGGGTGGGGTTTGGTCCCCTAGTCCCGGGAGCATTTGCTCAGGTCGGGGTGTGCTAGGCTGCAGCAGCAAAGAGGTTCCGATATCCAGACGCCTGGAAGCAAGAAGCGTATCCCTCCTGACGCTGAGGTCAGGGTACGCACGGCAGGTTTGCGGTTCTCTGGCCCAGGCATTACCGCCACGCCCCGTGGTCTCTCAAGTCCCCTCTCTCTGTCGTTCGGGGGACGAGGCCCCCACTTCTGCTGGGGTTCCCTGGCTGGACCAGCCACGTGGCTACGTGGACCAGGCACGCGCCAGACAGAGGCAGCCACCTGTACTCAGGAGGAGCAGGGGTGCCCTGGCACCAGCCCGTTGCTGCTGCAAAGGAGCATTTGCACAAAAACCCAAGAAAGCGGTCTGCGGTCAGGACAGGGCGGTGGTGACCCTGGACGTGGAGCGGGGCAGCCACCTGTGGGACCGGAGGCTGACTCATGGGCAGCTGGCTGGTCCCAAAGGGGGTCTCAGTGCAGAGCAAGAAGCTGGCTTCATTTGTAAATGGCAGGGGCACACGGCCATCGCTCTGGGTCCTGCTCTCCTATCGCACAACAAATGACAGGTGGGGTGGGGTAAGGTAAACAGCAAAATACTACGACGTCTACAAAGTATGCAAACCCGTGCTTCAGAGACCTTTTTCAACCCAAACTAAAACCCAGAAACTCTGGAGAGACATAGTTGGCTTCACACAAAAAAATTAAAAAAAACTTTTTTTTAACATTTATTCATTTTTTTGAGAGAGAGACAGACAGAGTGTGAGCGGGGGAGAGGCAGAGAACGAGGGAGACACAGACTCCAAAGCAGGCTCCAGGCTCCGAGCTGTCAGCACAGAGCCTGACGCGGGGCTTGAACTCATGAACTATGAGATCATGACCTGAACTAAAGTTGGTCACTTAACTGACTGAGCCACCCAGGTGCCCCTTAAATTTTTTTTAAAAAATTTTTAAGTAGGCTTCATGCCCAGTGTGGAGCTCAATGCAGTGCTTGAACTCACAACCCTGAGATGAAGACGTGAGCTGAGATCAAGAGTCAAAGACTTAACTGACTGAGCCACCCAGGTGCCCCACACAAAAAAATTTTTTAAGCTCTATGCCCAACGTGGGTCTTAAAGTCACAATCGCAAGATCAAGAGTCACATGTTCTGTGACTAAGCCAGTCAACTGCCCCAACTTCATAAAAATTTTTAAAAATGTAAAATATATTTTTTAAATACATAAATTTAAAAATATTTGTATATAGGGGCGCCTGGGTGGCGCAGTCGGTTAAGCGTCCGACTTCAGCCAGGTCACGATCTCGCAGTCCGTGAGTTCGAGCCCCGCGTCGAGCTCTGGGCTGATGGCTCGGAGCCTGGAGCCTGTTT
The DNA here is from genome assembly GCF_022837055.1 of Prionailurus viverrinus. Classification (NCBI taxonomy): domain Eukaryota; kingdom Metazoa; phylum Chordata; class Mammalia; order Carnivora; family Felidae; genus Prionailurus; species Prionailurus viverrinus. The sequence goes on from NC_062573.1 coordinate 85,738,383, forward strand.
CCGATTCTGTGTCTCCCTCTCTCTCTGCCCCTCCCCTGTTCATGCTCTGTCTCTCTCTGTCCCAAAAATAAATAAACGTTGAAAAAAAAAAATTTAAAAAAAAAAATAAATAAAAATATTTGTATATAAAATGTTTCTATATACAATATATGATATATTTATAAAATATATACCAGTATATAAAAATACACACATATACAATATACACATGTAAATAACAAAAGATACCAAGTAAGTCAAAAAACTAATGTTAAATTGGAAAAATATTTGCAATGCATATAAAAGATAAATTATTAATGGCGTAATATATAAATAACGCTTGAGCGATAATAAGAAAAATGGAAAGACAGCAAGGCATAAGTAGCTATTAAATAGAAACAAATAGGGGCACCTGGGTGGCTCAGTCAGTTGAATGTCCAACTTCGGCTCAGGTCATGATCTCACAGTTTGTGGGTTCGAGCCCCACATCAGGCTCTGTGCTGACCTCTTGCTCAGAGCCTGGAGCCTGCTTCCGATTCTGTGTCTCCTTCTCTCTCTGCCCCTCCCCTGCTCACACTTTGTCTCACTCTGTTTCTCAAATGTAAATAAATGTAAAAGAAAAAAAAAATTTTTAATAGAAACAATTGACAAGGATATGCTAAAATTAGCATATGCAGATTTACAAAAATTACCAAAGACCATAATCTCTATAGCTCGTAGAAATGTGTAGAAAAGGATCTTCATTCGTTGCTGGTGGAGCTGTAAGTTGCTGTAGCTCTTTGCTGAATAATCTGGAGATATGTATTAAAAACACAGCTAGCCCACACGTGAGGACCCAGGCAGTAGAAAAACCCGACATATACATAAACATAAGAATAGTGGGCCACCTGGGTGGCTCAGTCGGTAAAGCATCTGACTTCGGCTCAGGTCATGATCTCACGGGTTCTAGCCCCACGTTGAGCTCTGTGCTGACAGCTCGGAGCCTGGAGCCTGCCTCGGATTCTGTCTTCCTCTCCCTCTGCCCCTCCTCTGCTCATACTCTGTCTCTCTCTCTCTCAAAAATAAATAAACATTAAAAAAAATTTTTTAAAAAGGATGTTTATTGTAGGGGCCTGGGTGACTCAGTGGGTTAAGCGTCCTACTTCAGCCCAGGACATGATCCCAAAGTTTGTGTTCAAGCCCCGAGTCAGACTCTGCGCTGACAGCTCGGAGCCTGGAGCCTGCTTCGGATTCTGTGTCTCCCTCTCTCTTTCTCTCCCTCCCTCAAAAATTAAAAAAAAAAAAAAAATTAAAAAAAATTTTAAAGAATAGTTATTGCAGCATTCTTCTAAAAATACCGCGTGGTAAAACCCCTGAGAACAAATTGCCCATCGGTTGGGTAATGCTTGCGTAAATTGCGGGAATCACATTGCATGAAATATTACGCGGTCTTCGGAAGGAATGCATGAGGTCTATACCAAGCGGTGTTGAGGCATTTCCAAATTATTAGTGAGAATAGCAAGAGACAGGAAAGTGTGTAAAACATTAATCCTTTCGGGTGAAATGAAAAAAGAAATTTAGGAACACTTAAATATGTTTAAATAAAAAAGTGTTTAAGTATTTTAGCATACAGTTACATAGAGGAAGCAATGGGCTTCCCTGGCGAGGAGTGGGGTGGTAATGAGTTTAGAGGAAGGACCCCAAAAGAGGGCAATTAAAGGAGGGGTGAGTGTGACGGTGACTAGGATGTGATCCCGTTTTTGTAAAACGGGGGATGTGTGTGTCATGCAAGACTGGAAACCGATGTGCTCGTGTGGTTATTCCAGTCCTTATTGCTTTGAAAACTTGTCTGAAACGCCGAATGTGCGTCATTGGCTGTATAACAGAAAAAGCCCCGAGCCGCCCTGTGGAAGCTGCACCACGCTGCTGGGGAGGCCGCCAGTCCTCGGGGAGAAGGGTCCTGCTGAGCCCCTCCTTCCGGAGGAGGCCTGTGAGGGAGGCCCACCCACGCCCTCTGCACCAGCCTGTCCGGCAGCTGGGCTCCACCACGTGGCCCGTCTACACAGCAATTGGATTGTGCTGCTGAGTCCTGCCCCAGTGCCTGGCCCACAAAACCGTGCTTGGAGCAGTTTGCTGCCCAGAGCACCTGCGTAAGGTGGGTGCCCGCGGCTCTGGGCAGTTCCCCATGCTGCGCACTCTGTACTCCTCTCCCCACCGACGCGCCCAGGGCTGTCCGCTTGCTCTCCCAGTCACCACCCCAGTAGTACCACTCTCTTTCCAGCCCTCCTTCAAGGCCCCCAGGGGTCCCGCCCGATATCATGTGACCTTTCACCCGATGGGTAAGGCGTCTGCGACGCGTGTGGTGGCTTTAACACACGTCTGCAGGTTCTTTGACGTGCCTCCCACAAAGTTTCAAAACTTTTCATCTTGAAATAAGTACAGATTCGCAGCATATTGCAAAAGTAATACAGAGGCTCATACGCCCTCACCCAGTTTTCCCTGGTGGTGACTTTTTTTTTTTTTCAACGTTTATTTATTTATTTTTTGGGGGGGACAGAGAGAGACAGAGCATGAACGGGGGAGGGGCAGAGAGAGAGGGAGACACAGAATCGGAAACAGGCTCCAGGCTCTGAGCCATGAGCCCAGAGCCCGACGCGGGGCTCGAACTCACGGACCGCGAGATCGCGACCTGGCTGAAGTCGGACGCTTAACCGACTGCGCCACCCAGGCGCCCCCTGGTGGTGACTTTTGACACAACTATGGTGTGCTATCCGCAGCAGGAAGTCGACACGGGTGACACCTCACCACACGCAGGCTCCCGCAACCCCACCAGCAAGATGCCCGCCTACGCCGTGTCCACAAAGGCCTCCCCCACGTGGCCCTTTGCGCTGCCCCTGCCCCTTACCCCGCCGCCCCCACCTGCGCCAGTTCTAAAACGGGTTGTCTGGGAATGCTCTGTAGTGGGATCGTGCGGGATGCGACCTTTTGAGATTGGCTTCTCCACTGAGATCCCTGAGATCCATCCAAGCGGCTGGCGCACCAACAGCGCACTCCTTGTGCAGCTGAGCCACGTTCCGTGGTCTGCACGAGCCGCGGGGTGGAAGTGTTCGCCCACGGAGGGACGTCCTTGTTTTCTCATTTCAGGCTATTGTAAATAAAGGTACTATGAGAGTCACGGACAGGTTTTCGCACAGACCTCGATTTTCATTTCTCCGTGATAAACGCTCAGGGCCACGCTGCTGGGTCTGGGTCTCATGGTAAGTGGATGTTTGGTCTTTCCAGAGACTGCCATACTGGGTTTGAGAACGGTGATCTCGTCGTGCATTCTACCGGGGTGCGTCCTCAGCCTTTCCAGCCTGTGGCCCTCTCGGAAATGTTTGTGTTGGCTGTTCTGACAGGTGTCTCCCTATACCTAGTGATGTCTGTCTGTGGTTTTAATTTCCCTGACAGCGAGGGATGTCGAACATCTTTTGACGTGCCTAATTTGTCATTCACACCTCTCCCCGGTGAGGTGTCTCTTCACATCCGTTGGATCCTTTATGTTTTTACTGTTGAATTTGAGAGTTCTTTATGTATGCTAGCTAGCAGTCCTTTGTCAACAATGTGTTTTGCAAGTCTGGTTGATCTTCATTATTCATGAATTCTGTATTTGCAAATTCACCTACTCACTAAAATCTATTTGTAACCCAAAAATAATGCACACAGTGCTTTTCATGGTCATTTGCAAACATGCCCTGAGTGGTGAAAAAATTCAGTTGCTGAGTGCCCACGCTCCCTGTTGATGTTGAACAAAGCAACGCTCTGCCTTCTTATGAACAAATGTCTCTTTCACGGTCCATTTAGTGCCACACTGTCTGCATTTTTGTGCTTTTTTATTGGTTGTTTCGCTGTTTAAAACGGCCCCAGGGGTAGTGCTGATGTCCTGTCTAGTGTTTCTAGCACAAAAAGTTGTGATGTGCCTCAGAAGAAAGTTTACGTTCGAGACAAGCTTTGTTCACGCACAAGTTATGGTGCTACTGGCCACAAGTTCAACATTAGTGAATCAACAATACAGGATATCCTGAAACAGGAAGAGGAAATTCCCCAAGCCGTACACGAGGCTGCTCTGGAAAGTGCTAACGTACCATCTCTACTGCATGAAGACATTACACAGAAAGTGGAAAAGAGGCTACATTTGTGGATTCACAGAATGACCATAGATAAAAGAATGTGAGGTGGGTGGCATGGTTGTGAAGAAAGCCAAAGCAATGGACAGTCACATTACCTAGGGTCAGGAAGACACTAAACTCTTCTCAGCGGATCTGGCTCACACGTGGTGGAAAGTGGTACAGGATAAAAATGTTAAGCTTGCAGGTGGACAGGTTGTGCAGATCGGGATGCTGGGGAAGAAGTTGAAAACTGCCTGCTAAGTGTTAACGAGAAAAGGGTTATGTGGAAGGGTAGGGTTTCAGCCTGAAGACACGGGCTGGTTTCACTAGGACATCAGTAAACAAACCCCCATAACACAAATAGCATTTGGGTTGTTGAAACTGTTGTGACTGGAGGCTCTCAGGAACCAAACCCCACATTCCCCCCAGAATGCTGAGTGTTGAGGTGGTGCGGTGTTTGCAAACTCAGGCTTCATGGCATCTTTAGAGAACACCACTCCTGCAAATATGAGACTCCACTCTGTTTGCCTTTTATTTCCTTTCTTGCTCTGAGTTCTGGCTACACCTTCCGGAACTGGGTGGATTACTAGTGTGGAGTGTGGGCATCCCGGTCTTGTGCCCAGTTGTGGGGGACATCTGACCGTTATGCAGATGTTAGCCATGGGCTTCCTGCAGGTGGGTTCTTTATCAAGTTGAGAAAGTTCCTCCCTATTCCTTGTTTTCTGGAATTTTTTTTTTTATCATGAATGGATTTCGAAATTTTCAAATGTTTTTTGTGCATCAATTGACATGATCACATGAAATTTCTTCTTGTTGATATGGTGAATGACATTGAATGGCTTTTGAATATTGAACTCATTTGCATTCCTGGCGTAAACCTTGTTCAGTCACGGTGTGTAATTCCTTTTCAGTGCTGCTGAATCCTATTTGCCAGTACTCTCAGTGGGTTTTACATCTCCGTTCAGGAGGGATATTGGTCTGCAGTTTCCCTTTTTGGTCCTGGCTTTGGATCTGGTGTCAGTATAAAACTGGCTTCATAAAATGAAATGGGAAAATGCTCTCTCATGTTTTCTGGAAAAGATTGTGCATTATTGGCATTGATTCTTTTTTAAATACTGGGTAGAATTCTCCAGTGAAACCATCTGTCCTGGAGACTTCTTTTTTGAAGAAAAATTTAATTTTAATTTTTAAAATGAAAGTATATCTGCACATATTTTTTGAAGATTGTTACAAAGAATAACACTTCCCCCATTTTCTGCCCTCACAAAGCAGCTCTCGGCAATTCTCTTAGCTATTTCTTTTGATATCCACCCCTATCTCAAACAAGCACGTGTATATTGCTACTTCTTTATTTTTTAGTTGTAAAAAGCATCTAAGACTTCGCCAAGGGGAAGATGATGGTTTTCTTCTTCCCCTTCTCTGATCCCACAGCAATGTCTGTCTTCTCTTTTTCTCTATCTAGTTGAAAGAATTTTTTAAAAATCTCAGCATTCTGTTATAGTCACACCCCTCACAGCTGAACCACCAGCTGGACCACAATGATTATGGTGGTGCTGGTGGTAACAATGATGATAGTTAACGCTCACACAGCGCTTTCTTTGGGCTGGGCAGGCTTCCAAGGACTTCAGTTTTCACAAATCTCTTCCAAAGACTGTTATAACAACCCTGATTTTACACTTGAGGCCCAGGGAGGTCAAGTGACTTGATCAAGGTAAGTCAGTCTTTGTGTGTTAGAATTTGAACCCCAGACATTCTGGATTTATATTCTGTACTCTCGACTGCTACCCTACAAACCCTAAAACTTTGTGTCTTTTCATGAGCTACTAACAGTCTCTTATTGATTATTTATATATATATATATATTTACCACTTAATTAATTTCAAGTTCTACTCCATTTGTGAAGAGCTTCTCTTGATGTGTTCATACACATTAGCACAATATCATCTTCCTGAAACTATGTCCTGAGTTCTGATCTGTGGCCAGGCTGATGGTTCTGCAGACCTACCTCCATGTGGCATCCTGCAGTCTCCCCCTGTATCATCCTGGGGTTCTCTTCACCTCTTTCATTTGGAGCTTATTGTTTCCTGAATGTTAGATCATACTTTTTCTTGTTTTATTTCCTCATTTTGGTCAAGAACATCCTCTCAGCTTCCTGGGAAATGGGAATGGGAAGTAAATTTTTTGAGCACTTCACATCTAAATATGTCTTTATCCAGCTCCATATTTGATACTTCGGCTGGGTATAAAAGATGGCAATCTCAATATTGAAGACATTCCTTCATTGTCTTTTAGCTTCCGTTGTTGTTGTTGAGAATTTCAAGGTTATTCTGATTCCCATTCTTTGTATTTGATCTACTTTTTCTCTATGGGAACACGAAATTATCTTTCTGTTCCCAGGATTCTGAAAATCAGTAATGATGTGCTTTGATGGGGGACTATTATCATTTAATGTGGTCCAAACTTGGTGCATCTTTTCAATTTGGCAATTCAAATCTTTAGTCATGAGATATTTTCTTGAAGTATTTCTTTAATTCCTACCCCCACCACCATTTCTCAATTTGTTCTCTCAGAAACTCACTTCGTTTGAAGTTGGCCCTTCTGAAGTTGGTCTTCTAGATTTTTTTGTCTTGTTTCATCTTTCTCCCCATTTGTAATCATGGTCATTGTTTTGTATTTCCCGAGAGCATGCCATATTTTCATCTTCCACCTTTCTAGTATGGTTTTATAAGTAACTTTCTATTAAATATAGCAAAACACACAAATCAAGTGTTCAACTGTGTGAATTTTCACAAAGTGAAAACACTCATGTGGCCAGCACTCGGGTCTAGAAAGACAACATTACCAGATGCCTCTGTGCCTTTCTCAGGCACTGCCATTCCTAAAGGAAACAGCTGCCCCTTGTTTCTAACATTATAAATTAGCTTTACTTGGTTTTGAACTTCATACACATGGAATCACACAGAATTCTATTCCTTTGTGTCTGGCTTTGTTCACTCAATGTTGTTTGTGAAATTCATTTATCTTGTGTGCATTCTCATTTCTGTATGGTATTTTTTGAATGAATATACCACGGTTTATTTGTCCATTTTGCTGCTGATAGATACATTCTTGTAGGTGTCTTCTAGTAAATATATGTGTGTGTTTCTGTTGGGTATATGCCGAGGAGTAGAATTATTGAATGCATCAAACATTAGTAGATGTTGCCAAACAGTTTTCCAAAGCGGTTTTAGCAACTGACACTCCTGCAACAGAGTGTTATTGTTCTGATCACTTTACATTCTCACCAATACTTGGGTTGTTAGTATGTTTGTTTCTCACTAGCTACTCTGGTGGCTGGTATATCAGGTGGTCTTAAGTTGCTTCTTCTTGAAGTTGAACACCTTTTCATACCCATTTGAATGTTCTCTTTTATAAAGTGACTACCAAACCTTTTGCCCAATTTTCTATTGGTTTTCTATCTTTTTTCGTATTTATAGATATTCCCTATGTGTACTGGATACTATTATTTCACTGGAGATAAGATCGCAAATATTTTCTGCTATCCTGTGGCTTGCCTTTCACTCCTATGATGTGTTTCCGTGAACACGAGTCCCTAAGATTAGCATTGTCAAATATATCATCCAGTGTGACTTTTCTGATATCCTAGTTTAAATTTATAGTTCTCTAGCTATTCCTTTGCTGGTGCTTTCCCCCCAAAGTGTAATATTTCCTCTCGGCCTTCTGAGGACATTAATGATTTTTAGTTTTCATATGCAGCCTCTGCACCTTCCAGGTGCCCCTCCTGTCTGTTCCCATCCCTGTCATTCATCTGGTGGGTTTGTTTAAGCATTTGTGCCTCTTGGCTGTCTGCTGATGTGTGAGTTCTTTGTGCCCAGTGAGCTTCACTGTGGGGTGGGAGGGATCCCTGTTTCTAATGTATTTAGGTCCTTCTGCTTGGCTTGGTTCCAAATCACCAAAGACACACCTTCAGCCTTGCTCCTAGAGACCAAGTCCTGGGGCCACATTGGAGAAGAAGGGCAAGAATCTCAAGTCAACCAGTTGGGGTCCCCCCCACATGGACGTGTTTTCCTTGGCCTCTCCAAGGAACAAACCTCCAGCTTTCTGTTAGGGGGAGGAGGAGTCCCCATCTGTGAGGAACGGTGAATAAGATGAGTGTCCACTGCTCCTTACGCAGATTTTAAATGATCTTCTAATTCATAGCCCACTGTCTTTCCTCCTGAGGGCCCGGATGCTCCCAATTTCTGAGGCTTTGAGGATTTTTTGCTGCCTTTTCTCCTGGACCTCCCCACTGCTGGCTCATGATTTGGCTCTCCATGTTCTGCTTAGTCAGTTTCTACTCATCCCTGCTTTCTAGCTTCTGAAAATCTGTTGCTGTCTCTTTTCCTTTTCTCTTTGTGGGTTTATGTTTTCAAAAATCCTTTCACGTAGTTTTACTGAGGTCAGGGGAAGGAGAGAATATAAATGGAGGTGCTTGAATCAATCACCACTATCTCTAACTGGAAGTCACTACATTTAGTTCCCTAATTTATCCAGAATTTATGGTGTGTGTGTGTGTGTGTGTGTGTGTGTGTGTGTGTACGTACGTACTAGGAATATAAGATTATGTATATTTTCCAAAGAGATACTCATTTGTTCCAAAACCACTCATTGGACTGTTCATCCTCTCTGCACTGATCTGAAACATCGCCTTCATTATACTTAGACAATTTTCACACATCCTCAAGTGTGCCAAGTGAGGTCCCACGTGGGGCAATGCCACAGCTGTTTCCACAGCCTGGTGTGCTCTGTTCCCAAATGTCTGTCCAGTCTACTCTCTCTCCATAAAGCCTTGGTGCAATGTCTCCTCACCAGGGGGTGCTATGCACACCACTCTTCAGTCTTGGTATTTTGGAAATCTCACCGTGTAGTGGCTAAGGACATAACTGTTTCATTCTGAAGACTTACGTCATTTTCCTTTTCCTAATTCATTAATAATTTGTGCCATCCATTGTTATGGTCTTTATTACAGAACTGCTCCTACATGGATGTGGGAAGATCTGTGATAGCTTTGGTGATTTGGGGCCATTATGTTTTCATCTTCTGGTTTTCGGATGAACATTCAAATTCCCACTGTATATACCTGATGGCTGAGAATGAGGATGTTGGGTTGTGAGGCAGGCAAAGGAAGAGTCTGAGAATTTCTGAGATTAAAATGTCCTTTAATCTCATCGTAACCCAGTCTCTCCCAACTTGTTTGACTATCTCTTCCAATATTTTGCATATCATCGTATTCTGCAGTATACAGATTTTTAAAACTGGCCTAATCCTGGGGCTCCTGGGTGGCTCAGTCGGTGAAGCATCCAACTTTGGCTCAGGTCATGATCTCTCAGTTGGTGGGTTCGAGCCCCGCGTCGGGCTCTGTGCGACAGCTCAGAGCCTGGAGCCTGCTTCAGATTCTGTGTCTCCCTCTCTCTCTCTCTCTCTGCTGTTCCACTCCTTGTGTGCTCGTTCTCTCTCTCTCTCTCCCTCCCTCCCTCCCTCTCCCTCCCTCTAAAATAAATAAACATTAAAAAAATAAATAAATAAAAGTGGCCCAGTCTAACATTTCTGATAGGTTCTCAAGTGCTTTTAAAGAACACATAATTTCCCCCTCATCAATTTGTGAACCTCTCTGAGAGAGGTAAGAATTTAAACTAGTTTTGGTCACGGGTGAATAAAGTAGTTAATGAGATTGGACTAAGCATCTCAGCATAAGAAAATCTAGGAAATGGGAATCTGGCCAAGGACACAGACTCCTGCAAAAACATCACCCTCAGATCATGGGAATTTCTCTTAAGAAAGCAAAATACATATGTGTTCACCTGTAGACCTTCCAAGCCAATTTCAGACTCGAAGTTTCAAGAAAACCAGTGGTGGTCACAGGAGAGGTGACTTCCAGGTGACAGGGCAGGGCATCAGGACTGAGCTGAGAGGCACTCCTTCGTGGTCACGGTCATGCTCTCTCTAAAAGAAGAAAGCGTTTGCCTTTCAGACACCACAGCTTATCATTATTTCTAAGCTGAAAGAAACTCACATTTGCTCCAGGGGACGTTAGACTTCCTCCCTAAATTGGTTTTCAGTTTTCTTATTTCAAATAAAAGATTTGATTCTTTAAGGTAACAATAAAACCTCAGGTTTTAAACTTTTATTCGTATTACAAGCAGATGGGAGTTATACATCTCTCTTGTGCACATCAGAGACTGAAGAGGAGGAGTCTGGTTAATGTCTTAGGTAGATCTCATAAATCCCCTGGCTTCTCCCATGATTAAAAAAAGTAGTGAAACCCAGTTGCATGTTGTAACATAAGAACTTTTACCTTACGCTCTAAAATCTATGGGTGTTTTTAACAGATAAAATTCATGTCTTCAGAAATTGAAGCTTCAGGATCAGAAAACTACCAGATAAAAACAAGAACAAACAAAAGACCTTCTGTATGTGTCTTTGGTAAATGACTTTGTCTTGATTTACTTGTCTGAGGACTCAATTGTGGTCACAAAGATGAGCTGTGTGTAGCCCCCACTGACCCAGTGACATTTGGGATCCAATGATGTGGCCGCCATATTAGGCAAACTCACCTTCAATGGTATTGACCAGAATTTATTGATCAAGTTCAAGCGCCATAAAATTACTTTGTCAAAAATTCATTGTGTAGGGGTGGAGACATTTTGAGACAATTCCAATTATTGTTTGTGGGGGAGGTTGGGGTCATGGAGGAGGATAACATGATTCATTTAATTCTTTTTTTTACATTTCTTGTATGGAAGTGACCTCACAAACACCATTTCAGCAGATCATGATTGAAGGAAGGTTTTCACAAAGCTTGCATGGTTTTGTAAGAAAAGCACCAAATTTGCCACAGTTTCTCCAAAGTGATTGATAATACCAGGATGGAGTTCTGATTATGTGAAAGTAAATGTTTCTCAAAAAAAAAAAATGTTAGCATCCAGGCTATCTCTGAAATAACCATGTCAAAATACTGGAATATTTCTTTTTTAGGAGCTTTCCAAATGGTGGAAACACCGAGCTAAGAAGCAAGCCTGAAGGCTGGAGCAAGCACGCTAGGGGCCTAAGGGGGCATCTCAAGGGGTCTCTAGTTTCCTTTCAGCCCACAGTGTGTGGTGACCCCAGGCCTGCTGCACCCTCCTTCCCCACGGCCAGGGCTAGTGTGTCCTCTACAAGAGCCTGAGGCTGGACTGACCATTTCTCATTGTCTCAAGTACCTTAATAATGTCATACCTGGTTTTATATAAGAAGTTAGTCCGTATTTATCTAACAGGGGAGCAAAGTTAATGACTACCATATCATGAGCCCCCTCTTTTTTGTTCCAGAAGAGGGAACTGGGGTCCAGAGGGCTCCAGGGGCTTCCTGCCTGAGCCTCTTTTCCAAGATGAAGCCTGTCTTGTCTCCGTAAGTGAATCAGTGAAGAGCTCTGCCACTGATCCTGAACTCACTGGCACTTTCTCCCTCTCCCTGAATCAAAGGAATTTCTCGTTAGCGCCTAGCACCTCTTGATGAGTTTGTCACAACATCCTGTTTTTCTATATTCGTAACTCCCTAAAACATCACTGAAAATCATTACTCTGAATTATATGTGCAGTTGCCTCTTGGCCTTTTGGCTAAGATCGAATGTAGCCTCTGTTCTTTCCTGTTTAAATCTGATTTTTTTCCCATTGTTTTATGGGGTGTGGCAATGCATGCATTAAAGGAAAGAGAAACATTTAAGAAAAAAACTTAAAATTGCATTTTGAGTTTTTAAAAATATGTAACATCTTAACATCTTACATATATATATATCTGTGTGTGTGTGTGTGTGTGTGTATATATATATATATATATATATATATATATAACATCTTTTGTTGTAATGTTTCATTTCCATGTGACAAGAGTGCTGATTGTCGTGCAGTAAAAGGATGATTTTCCCTCTCCGATCTGCACCAGTCAACCCTGGTTTCATAATGACAAGTGCTTCCTCTAAACTGGAAGATGTTTCTAGGTATTTAATCATAAAAACAGTATTAGAGATGAAAACAACCACTACCACGCCCACACTCGGATGCTGCGATCCCAGCACTGAAGACAATCCAGCTCTCCACACCTATCAGAATGGTCAAAATCCAGAACACCGACAACACCAACCGCTGGAGAGGATGTGGAACAACAGGAACTCTCTCTCGCTGTTGGTGGGAATGCAAATTGGTGCAGCCGCTTTGGAAGAGAGTTCGTTTCTTACAAAACTAAACATCCACTTACCATAGGATCCCGCAATCATGCGCCTCGGGATTTAGAAAATCTACATCCACGCAAAAGCCTGCACATGAGTGTTTACAGCGGCTTTGCTCAAAGTCACCAAATTTTGGAAACAACCAAGACATCCGTCAGTAGGTGGATGGATAAATGAACTGTGGTCCATCCAGACAATGGAATATTAGTCAGCACTGTAAAGAGATGAGCTATCAGGCCATGAAAAGACATGAAGGAAACTTTAATGCATGTAACTAAGTGAAAGAAGCCAGTCTGAAAAGATGCATACTGTATGATTTTAGCTACCAGACATTCTGGAAAAGGCAAAACTATGGAGACAGGAAAGAGACCAGAGATTGGGGGTGGGGGAGGGGAGAGGTAGAGAGCACTGAGCATCTTTAGGGACTGAAACTACCACTGCACTCTAATGGTGGGTACCAGCATGCATCTGGCCAAACCCGCAGAATATACAACACCAAGTGTGATCCTGACGTGAACCGTGACCCCGGGTGATGTGACGCATCGTGCAGGGTAACACGTGCACCATCTGCTGGTGATGTTGATGGCGGGGACGGCTCTGGAGGGGCACAGGGGCGTGGGGGGTACTCTGTACTTTCTGTTCCATTCTGCTGTGAATCTAATCCTAAATCTCCAAAAGCTAAAGTGTATTAAAAAATAATAATACAGTTTTTTACTCCAGTTGTCATTGATAGTTTAGCATATCACAATACACAGGTGTCGTTTCCTTAAAAATATTTGTTCCTCCCTCTGATGGTTTTCTCATTTCTCCTCGGCCCAGGTCTTTCCTTCTGACACTTTGCACGTTTACCATACTTGAAATCTTCCTGGTTAAGTGCTACGTGGGCACAGTTTTCCTTGGCTGCAGGTTTAATTTGGGTTTTAATCAGTAAAACCTGTAGAAGAAAGGAGGCACGTTCAACGTCAAGTACAATAAGGAATGAACAAACAGTGGCAGTTGATAAGGAAGTCAGGATAACACTTTCTGTTTACAAATATCTGTCAGGATCGGCTGGCTTCAAGGCCACCCTCTAGCCCTCACTCCCCAGGGGGCTCACCCCGTTAGAGCCCGTGCCCTTGAGGGTAGCCCCTGGCCCACTCACCCGTGACCCATGGCCGCCCCACCTCCCTGTCTGCCACCACCTCATCTCCCCACCAACCTCATCCCTCCTGGGTATCCCTCTCTCCTACTGCTCAGGATCTGGCCCCAATCTGGCCAGCCCTTCCAGGCAGGGGACCCAAGCAGGGCTTGGACCAGAAATCCTTAAGCCCTGGGCAGGTGTGAGACCAGCCAGTGCAAGCAAGCAGAGCCAGGGGCTTGAGGGTGGAGAGCCTGCCATTGGTGTTGTGGACGTTGGCCGAGGACCGGCGGCTCCGTGGATGGCCGTGCGGATGGAGTCACGGACAGGGCTGGGTTGGATTGCTTTGCCTGCGTGGTAATAGTCTCTCCCTGTCTGTCGGCATGCTGTTTTCCATTTGGGGGACTCCTCTCCTCCTCTGCGCATGTTTCGGTGGGACTGCAAGCTGAAATGCTCTGCTCTCCCACTTGAGAAGCCAAGGGGTCCCTGCAGCAGACTGGTCAGCGGCAGGCATGTGCCTTGATGGTGGCCAGTCCGGCCCACCCCTGGGATTTTGCCCCCACTGGACTAGTGCAAACAGAGGGAGAGGGTTGGGGTCTGTTCCAGAAGCGTGTCATTTCTGGTGCCCTGGCTCCCACGAGGCTTCTGATCCTGGTTCCCCAGTCCTCTGTGGAGTGTCTGGCATGTTCCAAAGGCTCCCGTATTCCCAGCTCAGCTGCGGGGGCTGGGAACCAGGTACCGTGTGGACGTTCTCTCCCTTATGGATCCGGGAGCCCATTTCAGCACAGAGGGCTCCAGGGGCCTCATCCCCTGTCAACTCACTGCAAACACGGGAAAGGCTGGTCATTTCCGTGGGTCATGTTTAATGAATCTGGTGAAACTTCCCAGGTCCCTTGGTCAGGTGGACTGCAGGCACTCCTTTCTGGATGAAATCCTCATTAACAGGCGGTGCCAGTCCCCACGTGGGGTCATAGAGGAGGCCACGGACGGCCTTCCATGGACGCTGGTGGTGTCTCTCTGAGTCCCACCTTGTGCCAACCACCTGGGTGGTTTCGGTCCACACTGTGACCAGGTCCCTGCTGGGGCGTTGGGGACACACGGCCACAGAAGAGAATGACTTCCAGGACACGGGCTCTCCTCGTGACTATTTTTTGTAACACTGGACTTCTGATATGTTTTGGAATCTTTGTGAACTTATCCTCTGTGGAAATTTTCCTTCTTGGGTGCCCTGGGACAAGGCTGTCTCCCTGTGAAGCAGGTTCATCCAGAACCACAGGTATGTGGCTCCAACCAGACCACAGATTAGTGACCTGGCTCTGGGCTCCCGAGCACCATGCTGAGCGGGCACGCTCACGTGTGGGGGCTCATCTCCACCCATGATCCGGGTGCAGAGAGATTCCAGCACCTTCCACTAGGCCAGCCACCAGTCTGCTTAGGGCCCTGAACATATGACTCTCCCAGCCTCAACTGCTGTTTCTGTGTGACATTGGGCAGCACCCCTTCTCCTGCTCCAGACTCCAAAGGGGAATGTTTTAAGGGTACAGAAAAAAATGGAGGAGAGATGACCCTGTAGGTTTCAGTCCCAGGTAGCCTCTTTTTAAAATTGTTCTTCCCGGGGCACCTGGGTGGCCTAGTCCGTTAAGTGTCCGACTTTGGCCCAGGTCATGATCTCACAGTTCGTGAGCCGGAGCCCCATGTTGGGCTCTGTGCTGACAGCTCGGAGCCTGGAGCCTGCTTCCCGTTCTGTGTCTCCTCTCTCTCTGCCCCTCCCCCACTCATGCTCTGTCTGTCTCTCTCTCTCTCTCTCTCTCTCTCTCTCTCTCTCTCAAAAATAAATAAACATTAAAAAAACACAGTTCTTCCCTTTTACAAATATTTATACATCACTAAATCAGAAAATGCTACACCCTCAGGCATGCTCCCAGCAAACGAGGCTTTGGCAGATTGTTGACACCAGTTTGCAAAGAAATGTCTACACTGTGAGTAAATCACTAACTTTTCCATCTTCTTGATGCTTCCACAATTCAAGAAATGTTAAAATGTTTACTATCTTTTCTGTCTTTAATTTCTATCGACGAGAAAAAGATGAAACATGAAGGACTAGAGCTCCACGGCTGACCAAGGTTGGCAAGGTCATGGAGGAAACCTAGAACGCATGCGCGCCCCTGAGATCTGGGGCCACAGGGGCACCAAGGTCGCGACGATCCGGCCTCCGCCAGCCGCTTCAGCTCAGCGAACACGTTTGGAGCCAGGTACTGTGTGGAGAGGGGGGCACAGAAACGCCTGCCCTGAGTCCCTGCCCTCAGGAGCCCCTCCCCTCCGTGCCCTTCCTCACACCCCTGCATCCGCTCCCTCCGCACCCCTTCCCGCTCCCCCTCCCCCATCGCCGCTCCCTCCAGGACTCCCCTGTACCCCTCTGCGTGTCCCTGCACCCTCCCCGCATCACTGCTCCCCTGCACCTCCTGCGTGTCCCTTCACCACCACCCCCAGCATCTTGCTCCCCTGCCCCCTCCCCAGCACGCCCCTGCACCCCTCTTGCGCCCCCAAATCCCTGCTACACCCCCCATGCCCTGCGCACCTGCCCTCTCCCGCACCCCATGGTGCACACCTCATACCCTGGCTTCTGTGTGCATCCACACCCCTGCTCCCCCTGCACCCCTGCACCCCTGCTCCACCCGCTCCCTATGCCCCTACCTTCCCCTTCTTCGTCCCTTTTCACGCAGCCCGGGCCCCCTGCTCCCCAGCCCCTCGGAGCTCCCAGGCCCCAACTCTTTAACTGGCTCCTCTGGCTTTGAGGTTCAGCTCAGCTCGGCTGTTCCCGCCTAGATCAGGGAAAGGGGGCTGGGGGCTGGGGACAGAGGAGTCGTGCGGGACAGAGGCAGGATTAGAACCCTCATGTCCCCGTTAGCTGTGACTGAGCAGATGTTTCTACTTTTCCTATCCCCCTTTGGAGCTAATCCTCCAGGGCAGAGGTGCCGTGTGCTCTAACGAGAAGGGCATGAGTGTTTGAGGTTGCAGGCAGAGCACGTGCAGTGAGTGGTTCCCCCTAGAGCAGCCGGCCAGCCCTGCAGCAGCCGGGGCCGGGCCCAGAGAGCTGCGCCTTCGTCTTTGGGAGAATCTGGGGATTAATGCCGTGGTCCACACTCCCCAACAGCTTTTTATTAAAACGTTGAATCAATATCCTGTAAGAGTAGTTGGCATTGCTTGAAATTAAGTGCTAATCATTGCATTTATGAAGTCATAAACTTAGTAAAATATGTCATTAGCAACTCAGGTGCTAAATGAGTCGAGGGTTGTTCAATAGAAACGTAGCTGGGTTTGTGGGCATGAAGTCCTTTTTCTCCGACATGAGACCCAGGTACACGGTGAACAGCGTCACCACAAGGAAATATGCAGCGTTTTCCAGAGAAGTTCCAGGAAGCAGAGGGACAAATGGCTTGACTTTTTGCCAGGCTTATTAGGATGTTCCTCTCTCCAGACAAGTCATGTTGAGTTTGGAAGCAGGGACGAAACTCAAAGAAAAATGAGGGAACCTGGAAAAGTGACACCATCTTTCACGTCTACTTTCTCACGCTGCCCCCGTGGTCCAAGCCCGTAGGAAGGTGCCACGGACCTACAAGAAGCCGTTAGGATCCAGAGGCTCAAGGAGCTCCTGGGGGCTCAATTGGCTAAGCATCCAACTCTTGATTTTGGCTCAGGTCGTGATCTCACAGTTCATGAGTTCAAGGCCCACGTTGGGCCCTACACTGACAGAGCAGAGCCTGCTTGGGATTCTCTCTCTCTCCCTGTCTTGGTCCCTCACTAATGCTCTCTCTCTCCCCGCCCCCCTTTCTCTAAAAATAAGTAAATATTACAAAAAAAAAAAAAATCCAGAGGCTCAAATGTACCGTGTGTGAAACCTCCCAAAGCCCGCGGCAGCTAAAAGTTCTGTCCGTCCCCTTCTTCCCTAAAACCCTGCCACCAACAACCATCTACTAAGTGTCATCGGTGACACTCCTGGGGGAGCCTGTGTCAGACCTCCCATCTCAGAGCAATCTCACAGGCAGGCAAACTCTCCTTACACTGATTCCTCCTGCTTTTGTCACTGTGGTTGAAACTCTCCCCGATGCCACTTTGTACCTCTCATGTCTGTGGCTGTTTGCCATGCAGGTGGCAAGCTTTTCCCTCATCCTAGCTTCCTACTTGGAATACTAATACTGATATTGTTATTCGAACCATCCACATGGTGAAGCACATAGACGGCAGAAGAGACAGCAGAAAAATAATCCTGGAAAATTCCTTAGGGACCAAGATTTTCAACGCTAAGCAGTACAGCGTTATAATCAGACTTAAGTAAAAACCCTAACATTTTACATTTGGTTTGGAAAGGAGAGTATAATAAGCTCAACATGATCTTTCAGAGAAAACCACACACACAGAAGAAGCCTAGACTCGAGGACGAGACGGTCACAACAAGCACACGCACCAAAAGCTACTTTTTACTGAAAGGAACCAAGACTCTTAGAAGGAACGCCGTTCTGAGGCAGGCACAGTACGAGACGATCCTGAGACATCGGTGTTGTGGTCCAAAATAGGGACGTTGCCAAGACCAAGGGGGCTGTGTCCGGGGGCCGGTCTGGAGGAGACCCCGCCATTGGAACAAAGCAGGTGCTTGAACTGCTGTGTGTGTGTGATGACAGGAAAACGGAAGTCTTACTGGTCTCCTCGTAGGTTCCCGATTATTCTGAAAATTTATAAAGAGAAAAGTGTCATGTATATTTCAAAAATACAACTTTCAAATATACTTTCCTCTACACACTGTATTTCGGGTTAGAAAGTAGCAACAGAGGAATTACAGCTGATCAGTGCAGAACAACAAAATCAAAATGGACAGCCATCGTTTGCAACCACTAATGAACACATGAGTGTTGGCAATTATCAATGCTAAAACCAAGAGGCTGATAGGGAACGTTGGGCAGGGGTGCAGTCAGGCTGACCTGACCTTCCCCCTGCCTCCTGCCAATATCAGGTCCAGCAGACTTGGGTCACCAGACATTAGGGGTGTGGGAGGAACTGCCAGCACCGTGTATAGAATATCCTAGAATATCCATGCTGAAAAGTTCAAACCCACGTCTAAACAAGCCTCCAGATCCAAACACCAGTTTATAGGAGCTTGGGGAGCAAAGGAATGTGTTAGTTACACTGGTGAAATGAAACACAAATGGCAACCATACTTGAAAATTCCCTGTGCAGACAAAACCAATTTAGTCACACAAGCAAAGCTCAATTTAGCTTTTTTTTTTTCTTTCTTTTTTTTCTGTCTTGCCAGACAAGGGAGGCTCACTTGCCTGGGTTACTTCTTGCTGGTGCCTCTGGAAATCGTAAGTGAAATTTAAACTGTCCCCTGAAACTGATATGAGGTAACTGGTGACCAAGTCCCTTTAATTCGGGAACATTCTAACATTATAGCCAATCCCTGGGAAGAACATGCAGTCCCTGCCTTCTCACGACATGATCCACTTTTTAGGACAATACGCCAAGCCTCACGCGGTGCTTGGTCTAAGTGCTCCTGGCATGCAAACCGTCTTGTGTGTGTGGGCGCGATAAATTTTACTCATTGCTACTTAGGTGATTCACTGGCTTTACTTCTGTTATCTCTGAACTTCTGACAACTTTGACAATTCAATTGGGCAGGTCTAGACTGTGGGAACCTGAGCCGGCCGGACATGTGGCCTGGGGAGAGAAAGACGAAAGTGTCATATGCTGAGAGAGCTTAAGAGACTAACAGCCAGATGCGCCATGGAGACCTTGAGTGGAACCTATTGGAACAAAAACAACTGTGGCAGGTATTTTTTGAGAGATTTTAAAACAAACTGTATATTAGATGATATGGAGGGATTGTTGTTAATTAGAGAAAGTGTGATCATGTATTTTGGATAGGTTTTTTTTTTTTTTTAAGTGCTTAGTTTTTAGAGAGACAAAATGCCGCATTTAAGAGTGAAATTTTGGGGGCACCTGGGTGGTTCAGTCGGTTGAGCATCCAACTTCAGCTCAGGTCATGATCTCACCGTGGGGTTCGAGTCCCACATTGGGCTCTGTGCCGACGGCCCGGAGCCTGGAGCCCGCTTCGGATTCTGTGTCTCCCTCTCTCTCTGCCCCGCCCCTGCTCGCACTCTGTTTCTCTCTCTCAAAATAAACAAACAAACAAACATTACAAAAAAAGAGTGAAATTTTGGGATTTGCTGTAAAATGCTCCAGGAAAACATTGGGTGGTGGAGGAAAAGTAGAGGGTGGTAAAGGAAACAAAAGCAAGAGAAACGTAGCTTAAATGAAATCTCCTTCCCGCCCGCAGCCCACTGACAGACACCTGAAACACGCAGAGCAAGACCTTCTTCAGGCAACTGCTGGCCGCCCTACTCCCTTGGTGTTTGTGTTTTATTAAAGACTGAAAATAACTTTATCTCAAGGTCCTGAAAGCCTTGCTTCCAGATTCCTTAGAAACTTACTTTATCTCTATCGCCCTCCCTCCACAAACCTAAAGGTGTATAATCAGTCACCCCTCACAACCCCAGGGCAGCTCTTTCTGCCCCCGGGTCCCGTCCCCGTGCTTTAGTAAAACCACCTTTTCACACCGAAGACATCTCAAGAATTCTTTCTTAGCCGTTTGCTCAAGAACCCCATCAGTGGGGAACAGAGAGAACAAAACTGGCTCAATGTGATATGGGAGGCTGGTGACAGAGCCTCGGGGACTGTTGTGTGCCTACCGCTACCGTTGTGTGTGTTTGGAGATCTCTGCGACGGAAAGCTTGAAGAGAGAACACGCAATTGAATTTGGCCCTCTCGGCCAAAAAGGATGAAAGGAAGAAAGAAAAGAAGGGAAGAAAGGGAAAGAGGAGAGAGTGCCTGAGTGCGCACAGGGTGACCCAGAGGGCTAGCCTCTCCCGGCGTGCAGAGTCCGCGGGAATGACACCGCCAGGCAGGAGGGGGCGAGGCCAGGCCAGTAGCATGACCGAATCTTGTCCCTTCTGCCGCCTTTGTGCAGTCCCCGCATCAGTCATCCGGGACTGGTTCCTCGCCTCCGGCTGTGTTACTGAGGTGTGTTTCTCATTGCGAAATCCAGCTGGAGAAACCCGTCTTCCAGAGACCTGTACACTTTATGAGCCCCGCACTGGTGGGTGATGCTCTTTGCCAAGACTTACAGTCAATTCCAGGGCTCTCGGGGGAAATCTGAACCCCTTACAAGAGGAGGAATGTTTGTCCAGTTTCCTTCGGTTGATCCCGTTCGGATTCACTAGCCATCAGCCTAAAATCAGGGCTGGGATGTGGATTCTCACGGGTTCTGGGGAGGGTCACGAACCTGAAATCACTTCCATTCCAGAAGCACCCATCCACAGCATGACCGAAAAAGCTGATGGGGACGTGAGTTTGCCTTTCGTCCTCTCTCTTCCTCTCCTTTCCTGCAGGTGCAGGATGTCTGGAGAAGTGGGAGATGGGAGCTGGGAATGTACAGATATGGGTGCGGGACAGCCACGGTGTGGTCTACACAGGGTGCCATCACCCTAGAGACCCCTGGGACCCACGGGACTTTAGGAGAGCCTTTTCGTCCCCTCCACGGCCCCAGTACCTCTCCCGTTCTCAGTTTCACTGGGAAACATATCCCCGAAAGCACAGACTAACCTGAGAAGATTCTCTGCTGGTTTACTTTTATTACTAACCCTTTTATGAGAACTTTTAGGATCTCTTTTGGCAACTTTCAAATGTACAGCACAGTTATTATTAACTACCATCAATCACCATGCTGTCTGCCACACCCAGGACCTACTCATTTCATAACTGGAAGTTTGTGCCTTTCAACCCCTTCACTGATTCCACCCGCCCCCGCTCCTCCGTGTCTACGGGTCTGCTTTTTGTTTTGTGTGGCCGCACACCAAAGAAGTTCTCAGATACTGGATGGAGCGGACGTGCGGGCATGCTTCCACCAGTGAAACAGCTGCAGCAGCAAACTGCACAGTCTTTATTTCATATTTTCTTAGATATGAGTATCAAAGGATATCCAAGCATGGGTAGGGAACACAAAGGACCTTTAGACATTAACCAGACATGCACCTGCTGGCTACGTGAAGGGAGTACGTGTAGTTTCAAGGAGTGTCAGGGGGTCACAGCGGATTTTGTATCTAATTGTCCTCGGCGGTGTCACGGGGCTCTGTCCTCACAGTGCTATCGCGCTCGACAGCCTTGGGACCAGAACATCGCTGACGTTTCAGCTCTCACCCCGTTCACCCTCCAGGACTTACAATACCCTCTCTAGCAATGACTCCACAGTTTTATCGTTGCTGGTGTTTTAGATCCCACAGGTAAGTGAGATCATACGGTGTTTGTCTTCCCCTGCCTGGCTTATCTCACTTAGCGTGATGTCTCCAAGACCTCTGTGTTGTCACGAATGACAAGATTTCTTTCTTTTTGATGGCTGAATAAAATTCTGCTGGAAGTATTTCCCGTATCCACTCATCCGCCGAGGTCACTTAGGTGGCTTCCATATCTTGGTTATTGTAAGTGAAACATCAGTGAACACGGGTGTGCAGGTATCTTTTCGAGTTCGTGTTTTCATTTTCCCTGGGTAAGTACCCAGCAGTGAAATTGCTGGGTCACGTGGTAGCTCTCTTTTTAATGGTTTGAGGAACCTCCATACTGGTTTCCACAGGGGCTGCACCGGTTGGCATTTTTAACAAACGTTCACTGTGCAGCAGGCACTGCTTTGAGGACTTACCCTCTGAAGCGGATGTGAGTATTTTGGTGCCCATTCTACAGAGGGAGAAACTGAGGGCCTGAGTGCGCGTGGCATTGTGGGCTCAAAGCCAGGCAGCCCCCTGCCCACTGTCCTGCACACGGCTGCCTCTGCTTGTTGCTTCGGTTTCTGTGTCTGGCCTTTTTTAGCTGGGCACTAATCGTAATGATTTTCCCGTTAGTAACTAACAACAATTTTCCCATTAGTAAAAAGACATCAGTGTTCGCTCATACTGAATCTACTAATCACTAGAAGCATGCTATGATTAAAAAATTAAGTCTTTCTTCCTTGTGTGAAAACTGAGATAATTAACGACTCGATGCCCGGAATGCTATTGGAGATCACCAAGCTCACGCCTTCCCCTTTCTTTGTTCACTGATGAAGCAGCCTCACTTATGAATGGGCCGCACGCCCTTCTTCATTCTCTTTTGGTTCTTCTTTAGAACCTCGATGTGTATGCCATGTTCTGAGACACACCTTTGAAATTCAGTAATTCAGTATCAATAAAGCTAGTAGAATGGCTCTTTGTGAGTCACTGTGTTGGATACCCTGTGGAGTAAGAGACCCGTAAGACACGGACCCTGCTTTGAGGCCGAGATGGTGGTGGGTCTAGCCTGGGCTGGTGGTTCTCAAAGTGTTTTCCTTGGACCAGCCACAGCAGAAGCAACTGGGACTATGTCAGAAATTCTTGGACCCCAGAAAGTTGGGGATGAGGCCCAGCCTCTGTTTTAACAAGTCCTTTAGGTGATTTTGGTGCACACTGAAGTTTAGATGACGTGCAAACAGCTGAGTGTGGCCCAAACACAGGAAATAAAAAGTATCCCTACAACAGTCCAGATGTTGGACTTACAAGACGGAGACTTTAGATCGGTTACTATAAATATGTTCCAAGACTAAAGGAAACCATGTCTGAAGAAATAACAGATCGAGAACGGTGTGTCACCAAATAGAGATTATAAAGGTGTTAAAAGGCTGAGAAAACAAATAAAATTTCCGAAGCTGAAGTGAAGACCGTGGGCACTACAGCCCAACACCTGATTTGAGCAGCCAGAAGGTTCAGCGAACTGAGATTATTTAGTCTGAGAAATAGAAAGCAAAAGAGAGCCCCAGAAACCTGCGGGACACCATCAGCTGCACCAACGTATACCTAACGGGTCACGGGAGAAGAGGAGGGAAACAAAGGGGAAGAAAGAATACTTGAAGAAAAATGGCCAACGCTTCCTAAACTGGGGGGAAAACATGTTAATTGATGTATCCAAGAAACTTCAAGTTCCTTTATTACGTATTTTTTGGTTGTAGTTAATAATTGCCACAATCTTTTCATTTTCCAGCTTTTCTTAATCTGTATCTCTGTTCTACCCCCCAACCTCTCCAGGGCACTTGTCTACTCTGCCAAAATACCCGATTACACATGGGCACCATTGTTCTCCCCCTCCGCTCACGCTCGGGCCCCTGGAATGTGCACCTGCTGTCCCTGCAGCTGCCGTCCAGCTGTGGTCCTGGGACCTCCCATTAGCGGCATATTGGGGCTGCTCTCCACCTCCCTCTGGTGGGTCCCTGGGTTTCAATCCCCGCCATTGTCTTTCTTAGCTTCCTCTCTCATTTGTGCAGAAGGCCTCCTCTAGCAGCTTCCTGGAAAATGGTGCCTGACTGATACATTTTTACTCTCATCCTTCATAATTTGACTCAGTATGAAATCTAGGTTGAACATAATTTTTCTTCAGGGCCTATCCCAGTTTTTCTTCTATTTTTAATAATGGTAAGGAGCCTGCTAACATCTTATCCCCTCTCTCTTGTAAAGTAACTCCCTTCCCTCGGAATGTTTTACAAGCTGCTCTACCACTCTCGGTTATGGTTGTGTGCCTTGGCTTATTCCGTTCATTTTTCTGGGACGTGGTGATGCTCTCCCATTTGAAAAGTAGAGTCCCTCCCTCCAGGGGAGATCCGTGTGTAAGGTGCCGAGAGCCTCCCCAGCCGCCTCCCCTGGTCTCACTTTCTCAAGTGCTCACCAGTCAACCTCAAACTGATCCACTCATTTTCTTTCCAAGTCTCCATCGGTTATGGTTTCACCTTCTCAAAGACAGATTGAACATCATTTCCCCATGCTTCTACTGAAATTTTAATTTTCACTATCATGCTTTAATTTCCTAGCTTTTTACTTGCTCTTTGATTTTTCTTTTCACAGCATGTGGTCCTTGATTTACAGGTTCAATATTTTCTCTTATATCCCTGCACATACTAATTACGGGGGCTTTTTGAAGTTGATTTTTTTACTGTCCCCAATGCTGATGTTTATTTTGTGTTCTTTTTCATGTATGATGGTCTTATTCTTTGCTTTTCATGTTATAACTCTTTTCAAGTATCCGGTTATCCTTGTGAAGGAGATCAGAATAGACCATCCCAAAATAGACCGCTTTGGCATAAGGATTATTTTGAGTGGAAGGCAATGGAGAAACAGCGGATTCAGGAAAAAACTCTCTATCCTCCCCTTTCTGCCTGAATGCAGGGTATACGTTTTCCCTTGTGAAGATGTTCCCCACTCCTGTCCAGTTCCAGAAGAGACCATGTGATGCAACCTGTGTCACTGGAGACGGGAAACCGGCCCAAACAGAGCTTGCTAAAAGATCCCTCATATACCATTTGTTTCCCCAGATATCTATCAGCCCATGATCACCACCCCTACAAACCCACACCCTTTCTCCTTTGTCTTGTCTCTTCTTCACGATTTATCGCCTTCTGTTAAGATGGTTTAAAGCCCCAGATTCTAACCACCCCTTTGAGTCACTCACCGCTGAGTCCTCCCACGTGTATGCACGTTGCACCTGCAAATAAACTCTTGGGTTTTTTCTCCTGTTAATCTGTCTTTTCTCCATTTGATGTATAAGCCCCCAACCACTGAGCCTAAGAAAGCAGAGGAAGAACTTTTCCTTCTCTGCATTTGGATGCTCTTTCGTATTTGGGAGTAAGGCCCCTCAAAGCTGCTTGACCTTTCTGCGTGGTGACGGGGGAGGTGGTGTGTGACAGCAGAAAGCTGGGTTTTCTCCTCTCTGTGACTTTTCCTGCCGGAAGAAGAAGGGGACCACAGGTTTGGTAATGCACTACCCCACTGGAAGCAGACTGATGTGGTTCTCCCACATTATGTCCCTGTTTGGGGTCCTCTGGGCCCCTGAGTTCCTGCAGAAAGGCTGTTCTGTCCCCCTTCCTGGCGTGTAAGCACCCAGATGCAGGTGGAGGCTCGCGGTTGGAGTAACGGCTGAGAACCAGGTAGAAATGTGTATCTCATCCGTACCCACTGCTCCACCTGTGACCCTGAGTCAAGCGGCTTTCTGGTTCAGGCACGAAGGTGCGCCTGTCAGTTTTTGCTGTATTTAAAACAAAAAACAAAAAACCCACCCCCTAAACATAGTGGTTTTAAAGAAACACAAGCATTAATTAGGCCTGAGGTGCTGTGGGTCAGCAATCTAGGACAGGCTCTGCCGGGCAGTTCATCCCGCTCACTCACGAATCTGTGGCCAAGGCTGGCCGGTGGGGCAGGGGCACCCTCTGTCTGCCTCATCCTGGGGGTGGCCTGGCCGGGTCACGTGGCAGCCCAGTGGGGTTTCCAGGGAGCCAGGAGCAGGCGCTAAAGGAGGCCTCAGGTCCTGAGCCCAGACTTGGCCCATCACCTCTTCCACGTTCTACAGGTTAAAGCAAGTCTCCAGGCCGACCCGGGCTTGGGAAGCGGTTACAGCCTTTGGGGAACATGCCTCCCACCAAAGGGAAGGTGCACGGCTTCCCTCGGTGCACATGCAGGTCTGGGGGTCCTGGCAGATTTTCACCCGGATTTCCACTGTTTTCCTGTCTCTGCCTGTCTCTGCCTGTCTATGCCTTACTCCCACCTTCCAGGCACCAGGCCTTCAATTCCCCAGCAACCCCAGGCCCCATGGGATGAATCACGCGGGTGCACCCTTGCGCGTCATTGCACACTCTCCTCTCGTGCCCGCTGCTCTCTCTCTGCTCCCGTGTGGCCATCGGGGCTGGGGTGTCCCTCAGCCGCACTGAGTAGTATTTTACAGCCTGCTCCTGTCCCTCTTCCTCTCCTAGCTGGCGAATATGATCAAGGGGAGAGGGGCACACGCATCTGGACTCCATCCACAAAAGTCTGACTAAGACATTTGAGGCTGATAACGGGCCTTGCCTGGCGTGGGCATCGAGATGACAACTGTGGACCTGGCTCTCAGGTACCGTCTCTCTCCCTCTTCTTTTTTATAAATTGTAAAAGAATAGCAATAGGGATAGGGATAAACTGTGATACCATCGCCAACAACTTGCTGGTTTGTCAGACGGCTGGGGACGTTCTTACTGCGCTGAGACCCACACATTCAGAGACCGCGTCTGCCGGGCCCGTCCGCCGCCAGGGAACAAGTCCCGGAAGGTGGCTGTTCCACAAGCCAGATAATGATGACTCGGCACCTAATGATTACACACGTGGCTACCCTTTGTTCTGAAGGTATCCAGGTTCACGGTGGCTTTGGATATGATTCTTCAAACGTCCCAGTAATGTCATTCGTCTACTTTTCTCATGAGACGTTATTTCGAGGTTTGAGGAAAAATCAAATTCATGGGCTGAGAGACTTATCTGATCTCTCTGATGTGACCTCAGTCTGATCTCTTATTTGGCATCTGGCTGCCCGCAGCTTCCTCCCCTCCCTGTGCCCGCACCTCTGGGCAAGCCCTTGAGAAGGTCCTATGCTCTGTCCTGTATTGAGGGGGGGTGATGAACCCCACAGCCCGGGCCTGCCTTCAGGGCTGCCCCAACAACTACCCACAGGACCCCCAGCCGATCTTCTTCCGTGGCTCAACTCTTCTCCAGACGTTATGCACCTTCTCCCTGTTCTGGCAGATGCTCACATTCTCTCCACAGCCACGGCTCCTGGAATAGACCCGGCCTGTACCCTCACCGACACACCTGCTGCAACCACATGAACCCTCCTCCTGGACCCTCCATGGAACCCCCTCCTCCCGGACCCTCACCAGACCCTCCTCCTGGACCCTCCACGGACCCTGGTACCACATGAAGTAATGTCACTTAAGTTTCCTATTTTGGGGGTGCTCACCACCCCTCCCGCAGCCCCCCGTGTTCTCTGTTACACCCTCTCCGGCGTCCCTCTCTCTCCCCCCTTGACCTCACTGCCATCCTCCTCCCCAGCAGCAGAGTGCAGGTGCTCCCACTCCGCCCAAGGCTCCTCCACATCCCGTCTCTCCAGAGCCCAAGCGGCCGTGTCCCCGGCGGGGACCTGCTTGTCCTCGGCTGGAGCAGTGTGCGTCCTCTCGGTACTTCCTCTGTCCTCCCCCAGCAGCTTCTCACGGGCAGGTTACACGTGAGCACATCGTTTCATCTGCAGAATTACAGAGACTTCTCCCCATCCTCCTCTCTTCACAGACACGCTTCTGGCCGTCTTCCCCTCTTTCATGGCCCTCTATCCTCCGTCTGGCTCAGCCCTCCTGGAATCAGCCTCCCTGTGGGAAGCCACCGGTCGCCGGACCCCAATATCACTGGACGTAATAAGTCCTTGGACACGTCCTGCCCCACTCTCGCTCTCCCTGCTGGTGCTGTTCAGACTGCTGGGTCTGCAGGAGGGAAGGTCCCCACTCCCCGTGTCTCTGTCATCACCTGAACTTCCAATATTTCCTGTGGTCTTTCTCTCTCCCTGGACAGTCTGGCCCACGTCCCGGCCTCGGCCAGCCCACATGCAGATGCTGCCAGGCTTGTCTCTAGAACGATCTCTCTGGAGCGCTCCACACCCGTCTGCACACGGCTTCCCGGTCCCCAGGGCAGGTGTCCCCTTTGCTGCTCAAAGCCATGTTCTCCTGGAGCAGGACCTGCGTCTCCCCCCAGACTCCCTCTGCGCACCTGAGATCCCCGGTTTGGGCCTTTGCCACCAGGTCACTCAAGGGGAAACCCCGGGAACCCACTCTCCAGCCTCAGCTTCATCCTGCAGTCGCATGAACTGCGATAGCTGAGTACCCCGCAGTTGTGTCCCGCCTACCGGCTGCCTGCCTTCGGGTTGTCTTCTCGCCGCTGGATGGTCGCACTGATCTCTGGTCGGTGGTTCTACAAATGTCCGCCCGGACCGGTCACATCAGCGCCCCCTGTTCCACGTGCCCAACTTACAAGAGTGTCCAAGTGGTGAGACTTCAAGAGGTGACACTCTCGTAGAGCGTTTGCTTTATTAGCTACACATGTAAAAATGGGCAAATCACAGCTTGTCACCGTCTCGATTCCCTTTTGCATCTTCCTGAAAATCCTGCCGGGTTCCAAACTAAAGTGATTCGAGGCACCCGTGTTCCTTGGCCAGGTTTTCCTCTGTGCTTCCATCTGTGTTTCCAAGGTCTTACCTGCTGACTATTTGTACGGAGATGGAGGCAACAGATCTTTTGTTCTTTATCCACTGACAAGGATCTCTGTGTGTCCAACGTACAAGTCCCTTTTATGACCTCTGCCGCCTCCGGGAAGCATCTCATGATATGTTTACCACTTTATTGAAGAAAAGGGCAACTCTGCACAACTCTTTTAAACTCTGGGAAGAGCTTAGCCCTGAGATAAAAAAAATAACAACGTCTGAAAAGAGCGGTGGAAGCGAGATGGGGCCCCTGCCCGTGTGGCAGGTGCCGGGGACCCCCGAGCCATTGGCAGGGGTGGGGCCTCAACTCCCACAGGGACACACACGCTTTGGCCTTCAGCCTTTGCAACCTTTGCTCCCAGGGTCACGGCAGGCCCTGGGGCTCTGACTCCTGTTAGCCGAGGGGCTCTGAAAACCTAATTCCCAGACCAGTGACCTCAGACCCCCAGGGGCTGGGGTGACGGGGGCCTCAGAACTTCCTGAAGACCCCCAGGGATTGTGGCATGCAGCTGAGGTAGAGAGCCATGATTTAAACTGTCCCTTCACAGAAAATAGTTCCTGATGACGTGATTCTCCTGCTGGTGAATAATCTCTCCTGACAGAAATGGCACACTGGGTGACTTGGGAAGCTGCCACTCTACTGGCCGCAAGCGGCAAAGGTAAGTGACAATACCAGTAACAGGTAGAGTCAGGTGGCCTCACACAGGAATCCAGTTACTTTCCGTATTGGGAATCAGAAAAAAATATATAAAGAAATTGATTTTTGGGATGCCTGGGTGGCTCAGTTGGTTAAGTGTCCGACTTCAGCTCAGGTCACGATCTCGCGGTCCGTGAGTTCGAGCCCCGCGTCGGGCTCTGGGCTGATGGCTCAGAGCCTGGAGCCTGCTTCCGATTCTGTGTCTCCCTCTCTCTCTGCCCCTCCCCCGTTCATGCTCTGTCTCTGTCTCAAAAATAAATAAACATTAAAAAAAAATTAAAAAAAAAAAGAAATTGATTTTTTAGACCATTAACTACTAATTTAAATTCTCCTTTAAAACACTGACAGGAGATCAGCTAGACCTTTTTTCCTATCATCAAATGCAAATGTCTCAGCAGAGCCTCGCTGTGTGTTTAAGGCCTCACTTTGCTGTTATCCACTGAACCAACAGGTAGAACTTTTTTTTTTAATATGAAATTTATTGTCAAACTGGTTTCCATACAACACCCAGTGCTCATCCCAACAGGTGCCCTCCTCAGTGCCCATCACGCACTTTCCCCTCCCTCCCACCCCCCCATCAACCCTCAGTTTATTCTCAGTTTTTAAGAGTCTCTTATGGTTCGGCTCCCTCCCTCGCTCTCTTTTTTTTTCCTTCCCCTCCCCCATGGTCTTCTGTTAAGTTTCTCAGGATCCACATAAGAGTGAAAAGTCTCGCTGGGGCAGACTTTTAAGAACTTTCTGCTAAGTAGCCAAAAAAGGCAGATTATTCAATCATCAAATTATTGCAACTTTGGAAAGTCAATATAGGAGTCTCCAAGTTGTAACATGTACCTTAGGCCAGCATGTGCCCCCAGTATATTTATTTCTCTTAATTATGGGTTTATATAGATTTATTTTTAAGGTATGTAGATATGTAACTGCATTAATCTATCGTGTATATTATCACACATATGCAAAAATAGAAGTGAAAATGATAAGTGGAAGAGGAAATAGACACTATTTTAAAATATCTTCATGTTATTTAATGATACAAAAATGTTAGTAGAAAACATTAGTAATAGAGCAGTGTGATAGGCTATGCATCATTATTTTTTTTGTTTTCAAAAAATATTTTTAATGTTTATTTTGTGAGAGAGAGACAGCATGAGCAGGGAAGGGGCAGAGAGAGAGGGAAACACGGAATCCGAAGCAGGCTCCAGGCTCTGAGCTATCAGCCCAGAGCCCGACATGGGGCTTAAACCCACAAATTGTGAGGTCATGACCTGAGCTGAAGTTGGAGCCTCAACTGACTGAACCACCCAGGTGCCCCACGCATCATCATTTTTTTTTTTAATTTGTTTTGCAGCTTTTGATGCAGACATGTGAAGTCTGGCTCTAGATTCCATTTATTTTGACGCTTGGTTTTCCATCCATCATTGGTGAAATGATTCTCCAGAATAAGCATGAATCCTTAGGTGGAGGAGGTAGAGCTTGGGCTGCTCTCCTGGGTTGTGTCTCCAGTAATTCAAGCATTTCCACTCATTCTAGAAAGATTTTAAGGGAGTCAGTTTCATCTTTCCTGATGTGGGTCAGGAAGTTTTGCATATTAATTAGAAGATGTTTTACTTTTCATATTTTTATCAAGTGGATTCTTCTTTTGGAAGATTTCAAAACAAGTTAAAAAAAAATTCCCCAATTTTTAAGAATGTTGTAAGAATTCTCACAACGACACAAAATTACAGCAGCAAAAA
This sequence comes from Prionailurus viverrinus, assembly GCF_022837055.1. Classification (NCBI taxonomy): domain Eukaryota; kingdom Metazoa; phylum Chordata; class Mammalia; order Carnivora; family Felidae; genus Prionailurus; species Prionailurus viverrinus. The sequence continues at coordinate 85,769,423 of NC_062573.1, forward strand.
TGTTCTCATCCCAACACTTTTCTTTCGAACATCCTAGTGTTAAAACCTGAAATTTACTAGAAGGAGTAGATTATGCCTGATCCTTTTTTGAGAGTATCTGCTAGGTAACAAACTACTCCGAGACACTTCTAGGCATTGAGAAACTTAACAACATTTTTAACTCTTTGCTGTAATGTCTAAGCTAAAAACCTCATTTAAGTATTTTATTATGCGATCATCTGAAAATTGCCATGAATGATGTAAGACTTTCCTGGTTGTTCTCCATCTCATTGCAATGATTTGCAATAAAAACGCTCTCAATTTAATGATAGAACCCTTATATTTACTTACTTGGATGGAGGCAAAGCGTACTGAGCTACAATGAGCTAAAAGCAAGTGTGTGAGGGGAGGGGGTGATGCTCTCGTTAGGGAGCTTCTGTTTATTTTTCTGGACACACCCACTGCCTTACAGTGACCCAGACGCATCAACACTCATCCCAATGGGAAGGTCTGGTATTCACACGTGACTTTGAAGAACAGTGGTCTAGACACCAGTCAGGTTAGAGGTCACCAAAAATTCAGCTCTTCTGCCCTTTATCATCTTTCTTCTTTTCTTTTAAAGTTTTGTTCATACAGGTCTTCTTCATTTCTTTTTTTTTTTAATGTTTATTTATTTATTTTGAGAAAGAGAGAGAGAGAGAGAGAGCACAAGCAGAGGAAGAGCAAAGAAAGAGGGAGAGAATCCCAAGCAGGCTCCACTCAGTGTGGAGCCTGACGTGGGGCTCGATGCCACCACCATGAGATCGTGACCTGAGCCAAAATCAAGAGCAGGAGGCTCAACCCACTGAGCCACCCAGGCACCCCTGGGTCTTCTTCATTTCTTGATAAGCACATTTCTAGATGTTTCTAATTAGGTTATAATCAATGGGACATTTTCAAAAGTGGGTGTTGCTGGCAAATAAAGACATCAACGATTCTTATTTTGGCTCCACCACTTACCAGCTGTGGGCAAATTGCTAACTTCTTTGTGCCCCCGTTTCCTGTTCTGTAAAACCGGGATGGTGAGAACCATGTCTACCTCATAGATTGTTATGACAATGAAACCAGTTCCTATATAAGAAATACTGGGCACGGTGCCTGGCACACGGTTAACAATTACATGACAGTCATGATCCAGCCATCTTGCTGACTTCTTTTTTCCTTGTAATAAAATTTGTATTCTTTTAGGCTTTCTAGGCATATAATCATATCACGTACAAATAAGCATATTCTTGCCTTCTTATTTCCTATGATTATATTTTCTTTCTTTTGGCTAATAATTAATAATTTAATAATAAAAATGATATTAAATAATGGAAAAAGTGCATACCATATGTGCCCAATTTTAATGTCACATTTCACCATTAAGTAGTATATATTCATACATTTATCTTATTGAGTAATTGAAATATTCTTCCATTCCTATGCACTTATGACTTCAATCAAGAATAAATTTTGAAATGATCATTTGGTTTTTCTCTTTGACTTTTAATATGGTTATTTACACTGGTAGATTTCCTGATACTGAACCATCTTTGAATCAATGCGTCAATTCTCTACTTGGCTATGGTTTTATAATGTACTGATGAACTCTGCTAACAATTAATATCTTACTAAGACTTTGCATTAATATTTTAGGTGGGATCAGTCTGTTGTTCTCTTGATCCTTTTCAACACCTTCCTCTACTCTCTGCATTTCCCATAGATGACTAGTAAGTAGGATCTAGGGACTTAATCGGATTCTGGCTTGATTATTTGGACAGGCATGTATCATAAGGGCGATGCTCCTCCACTGGAAAGCCTATTATCTCTGGCTATCTCTCTCTTCTTGTGGTGTTAGCAGCCACTGATGCCCGCTGCTTAGATCCTCTAATTCATTAGGGATTGCCGAATAGTGATATTCTCTCAGCCTTTATCTTCATTTACTAGCTGAGATACTAGCTTCTCATCTTTATAAAGAAAAGGTGAAATAAAAGCTTGGAAGCCCAATTTTTTTCCCCTTCATCATCTTCCAGAGGTAACCAATGTGCTTTCTGCTTTCTTGATTTCTTTCCTCTTTTTTAGGTGTGGGGGTGGTGTTGGGTGTGTTTAGTCTTATCTAGTATTATTATGAACTAACATTTTAAACATATTTGGTGTGCTTCAATCCACTGTGTTATTTTTCTTAACGTTTATTTATTTATTTTGAGAGAGAGAACGTGTGAGGGAGGGGCAGAGAGAGAGAATCCCAAGAAGGCTCTATGCTGGGCGTGGGCCCCACGAGGGGTGCAATCCCGTGACCGTGAGATCATGACCTGAGCTGAAATCAGAAGTCGGATGCTCAACTGACTGAGCCACCCAGGCAGCCCTCCACTGCGTTATTGATCTGGTTGTCCTCTTGCTGGCCAGTGAGAGTTTCCTCAGATTGTCTTCTGAGTCCTTTCGACACAACCTTACTTCTTCGCTATCTGATGTGACGAGACATTTCAGGTCATCCCACCCCTGACGAGGAATCTGCCCTCTGCAGACGTTCTAGTTCCCCAAGGTGGGAATTGGTCATAGCAACCACAGCCTGGGGGCTGGGGAAGCTCCTTGCTTCTGGCTTGGTCATTGTTTCCAGATTTATCAGTGGACAGAGCTAAGAGATAAGTTTAGTTGTTCTTGTTTCTTAAGAAAACATAAATCATAAGTTTATATTTACAATTCAAATTTGGGGCAATAAAGTTCTCATTTAACTGCCATCTTAAATCTGTACCTCCTTTCCTCTGTGCTGAAAATTCTTTCGTCTTCAAATACTTCAGAACAAGACTGAAATATGGTGGACATCCTTGTCTTGTTTCACCTTATTAACAAACTTTCATTATTTCTCTGCTAACTATGGTATTGGGTTTTAGGTTAATTATTCTTCTTTCCATCTTTTATGAAAAGGTTTTAAGGAATAGATTTTGAAATTTTATCCAATCTTATTCCAACATCTATGGAGATGGTCTTGTTTTTCCAATTTTATCCATACAGGCAATTAATTTTGTTCGTGGGTTTTTCCATATTGAGTCATTCTTGTATATTCCAGTTATGAAAACAATTGATCATGCTCTCAGATGCTGCTTGATTGCATTTGCTAGTATTTTCCTTCGAATTTCTGCATTAGTAATTCTACATGAGATTGCTTGTGATATTTCTTGGTGCTATCCACTTCAGATTTTGGTATCTGCATGATGCTGACTACATAAAACTGTTATAATGTTTTCCCCTCACCTCCTGAATTGAGAAACATTTGCATATCTTTGGTTTATCTGTTCCTTAGGTCTGTAGACTTCACTTGTGAAATCATCTCTGCCCTTTTCTCCCCAAGGGATAGCCCCCTGAAACCATTCTCTCATTTTTTCTTGACATTTGAATAGTTTATATTCTCTAAATAGTTTCCATTTATTTATTTTTTTCCTAGGAAACTGAGACATAATGGAAAATATATAGTGGTCTCTGCTCCTGGTTCCTGGCACAGAGTTCCTAAACTCTTGTAATTTCCTAAATGATAAGAATAGTAGGAACATCTTTTGTTCTAATGTTTGGTCTTTGACCCGGGTTCCTGACGCAGGGCTTCTGAAATTCTTGTAATTTCCTGGGTGATTAGAGCATCTTTTGTTCTAATGAGTTGACTTTGGGTGGGCTCCTGGGTGTCTCCTAGGTTGGTCACCATGATCAGAGCTTGGGATCTTCAGTCCTGCCCTCCATTCTCTTGAGAAGGAAAAAGGACTGAAAATGGAGTTAATGATCCATTATGCCTACATGAGAAAGCCTCCATAACACCCCAGTAGTACAGGGTTCAGAGGGCTTCTGGGCTGGTGAACACAGCACTGAAGATCCTGTGCACAGGACCCTCCCAGACCTCACCCTAAGTATCTCTTCATCTGGCTGTTCATCTGTATCCTTTATCAGAGCCTTTAATAAGCTGGTGAATGTAGGTGTTCCCCTGAGTTCTGTGAGTCACTCTAGCAAATTAATGGAACCTGAGGAGGGGGTCATGGGAACCTCTGATTTATATCCTGTCGGTCAGAAGTTCAGGTGACAACCTGGACTTACTCTGGCATCTGATGTAGGGGATGGGGACTCAGCCCTTAGCCTGTGGGATCTGATGCCACCTTGGGGTAGATGGTGACAGAATTGAGTTGAATTTTAGGACACCCTGCTGGTGTCTGAGAATTGTTTGTTGGTGTGGGGGAAATGTCCACACATCTGGCGACTGGAGGTGTGAGTCAGGGGGTCCCCAGGGCAGAAACGCACAGGACACAGAGCTGAGGCTCTTCCCTAAAGCAGGAGGGAAAGGCTAGGGTTTCATTTTTAGAAATAATCTGTTTTATTTATGAGTATTCTTTTATATACTTTAGCTGATATTAGATTTATTAGTTTTACCATTTTCCTCTTTTCTATATGTATTAATTTATTCCTTCTAGTTTCTTTAGTTGTTTTGATTATTTTCATTTTTTTTGAAGATTTTATTTTTAAGTAGCCTGTACACCCATTGTAGGGCTCAAACTCCCACCCCAAGATCAAGAGTTAAATGCTGTACCAACTGAGCCAGCCAGTCACCCTTTAGTTTCTTTAGTTTTAAAATATTGTTCTTGGGGCGCCTGGGTGGCTCGGTCGGTTAAGCGTCCGACTTCAGCCAGGTCACGATCTCGCGGTCCGGGAGTTCGAGCCCCGCGTCGGGCTCTGGGCTGATGGCTCAGAGCCTGGAGCCTGTTTCCGATTCTGTGTCTCCCTCTCTTTCTGCCCCTCCCCCGTTCATGCTCTGTCTCTCTCTGTCCCAAAAATAAATAAACGTTGAAAAAAGAAAAAAAAATAAATTAATTAAAAAATAAAAAATAAAAAATAAAATAAAATATTGTTCTTTTTCTAACTCCTAGAGTTGAATGTTTAAATGATTTTTCATTATTTTTTGCTTATTAAAATTAATACTTGACTATGAATTTTTCTGAGCAATGCTTTAGCTTTAGTATCAGGGCTATTGTTATCAACTATCACAATTTCTTCTTTGGCCCGAATGTATTAAGAGATTTTAGAAAATATACAGGTAACACTTTTTTTTCCTAATTTTTAAAATTAATTCTAATTGTCCTGACCTGAGATCAGAGAAAGCCATGTGTAGGCTTTGTCTTTTTCCTGAGGCCATCTCTTGAGGTCTTTGATGTTTTTGATGAATCTTTGTGTTCAGTGCGTAAGCTTTCATAGAAGGATGCAAAAGATGTATTCTCAGGAAGCAAAAAGAAAGGATTAAAACTTTTTGTGTTAAAAAATTGTTTAAGTTTATTTATGTAAGCAATCTCTACACCCAACATGGGGCTCACACTCACAACCCCGAGACCAAGAGCTGCAGGCTCTACCGACTGAGCCAGCAGGCACCCCTGTATTTACTTTAATAATTAAAAACTGTCAATAGTACAATTACCTTATTTATGAACAAGTAGTTATAAATTGTGAGAAAAGACTTCTAGTTGATGGACTAGCCAAATATATGGTTAATGTGCTTGACTGTCTTATAAGCACTTAACAAGAAGTATTCTTTGTTAATAGTGAATGGAGTTTACGTGAATCAATTAGGTCTACCTTTTTTTTTTTTAAGTTTATTTATCTATTTTTAGAGAGAGAGGGAGAGAGAAGGAGAGGAACAGAGAGAGAATCCCAAGCAGGCTCCATGCTGTCAGCGCAGAGCCTGACACAGGGCTCCATCACGTGAATCTAAGATCGTGACCTGAGCAGAAACCAAGGTCAAAAGCATAACTGACTGATAGAACCAGGCACCCCAGGTCTACCTTATTTTTCATATCCTTCAGGGTCTTTTAGATTTAATTATTATTTTTCCCTATCTGATTTACCATGGACCAAGAGGAGTAAATGAAAGCCTCCTACTTCCGAAACATTTCTGTCGGTGGCTTCTTGTCTTTCTTGGAGCATTTGAATAACATTTTCTGATGCTGGGCTACTTTGTCATTTACAAATGGCCTTCCTTCATCACAGTGAGCACTCTTTGTCCTAAATGCAACCACCTCTGACGGTGGCATTGTAACCTCTGCTTTCTCTTTATTTTCATTTGTCTGGTGTGACTTTTCCCATCCTTTACTGCAGTATGTAAGTTACTTTATTTTAGGCCAATCTCTTTTATGTGACATACACATTGGGTTTTGCTTTGTGATTCCATCTGAGTTTGTTTTTGTTTTGTTTTGTTTTTAGAGAGGAGAGCATGAGTGGAAGAGGAGCAGAAGGCGAAAGAGAATCTTCAGGAGGCTTCATGTCCAGCAAGGAGCCCACCCAACACAGGGCTCCATCTCACGACCTGGGATCATGACCTGAGCTACAATCAAGACTTGAACACTCAGCCGACTGAGCCTCCCAGGTGAGTGGCTCTATCAGAGTTTTTACAAATTATTTTAAATTGCAGTGAAATACATAGACACAAATTTTAATATCTCAGCCATTTTTAATAAATATATTTTTAAGTTTTTGTTTAAATTCCAGTTAACAAACAATGTAATATTAGATTCAGGTATACAATATATCAATTCAACACTTTCACACATCACCTGGTGCTCATCACATGTGCCCTCCTTAAGCCCCACATCTATTTAACTCAGCCCCCACCCCCCTCTGGTAACCATCCTTGTGTTCTCTGCAGTTAAGAGTCTGTTTCTTGGTTGGTTTCTCTTTCTCTCCGCCCCGCCCCCACCCTTTGCTCATTTGTTTTGTTCTTAAATTCCACATATAAGTGAAATCATATGGTATTTGTCTTTCTCTGACTGACTTATTTCACTTAGCATAATACTCTCTAGCTCTGTCCATGCCATTGCAAATGGCAAGATTTCATTCTTTTTGATGGGTGAGTAATATTCCATCGTGTATACATACCACATCTCCTTTATCCATTCATCAGTCGATGGACACAGGCTGCTTCTATAACCTGGCTATTGTTGATAATGCTGCTATATATATTGAGGTGCACATATCCCTTTGAATTAGTATTTTTATGTTCTTTGAGTAAATACCTAGTAGTGCAATTGCTGGGTTGTAGGGCAGGTCTATTTTTAATTTTTTGAGGAAAGTCCATACTGTTTCCCAGAGCGGCTGCACCAGTTTGCATTCCCACCAACAGTGCAAAATGGTTCCCCTTTCTCTACATCCTCACCAACACCTATTTTTTCTTGTGTCGTTAATTTTAGCCATTTTGATAGGTGTGAGGTGGTATCTCAGTGTGGTTTTTATTTCTGTTTTCCTGACAGTGAGTGATGTTGAGCATCATTTCATGTGTCTGTTGACCATCTGGATGTCTTGTTTGGAAAAGCGTCTATTCATGTCTTCTGCCCATTTTAAACCTGGATTATCTGTTTTTTGGGTGTTGAGTTGTATAAATTTTTTATATATTTTGGATACTAACCCTTTATCAGATATGTCATTTGCAAATATCTTCTCCCATTCCATTGGTTGCCTTTTAGTTTTGCTGATTGTTTCCTTCGCTGTGCAGAAGCTTTTTATTTTGATGAGGTTCCAGTAGTTCACTTTTGCTTTTGTTTCCCTTGCCTCTGGTGACGTGTCTGGTAAGAAGTTTTTAAACCATTTTCATTTCCATTAACAGTGCAAAGTGTCCCCATTCTCCATATCCTTGCCAATACTTGGTACTTTGTAGTGTATTGATGGTAGCCCTCTTAATGGGTGAAAGGTGGTATCTCATTGTGCTTTTGGTTTGCGTTTCCAATGGTTAGAGATGTTGAGTTGCAGGTCCTGCCCTCAGTCAGGGGAGGGGATTATCAAAAGGTGTGGACTCCAGGAGGTGGAGATCACTGGGGATCGTCTTTTCACCACAGCTGTGTTTGAAAAATAAAGCAGAGGGGCGCCTGGGTGGCGCAGTCGGTTAAGCGTCCGACTTCAGCCAGGTCACGATCTCCCGGTCCGTGAGTTCGAGCCCCGCGTCGGGCTCTGGGCTGATGGCTCAGAGCCTGGAGCCTGTTTCCGAATCTGTGTTTCCCTCTCTCTCTGCCCCTCCCCCGTTCATGCTCTGTCTCTCTCTGTCCCAAAAATAAATAAACGTTGAAAAAAAAAAAAAAATTAAAAAAAAAAAAAAAAAAAAGAAAAAAAAAAGAAAAATAAAGCAGAATAAAACTATGTAGAAAACATCAGAATGAATCTTATGTCATAAGAGTGTGCACTTTTAGGGGCGCCTGGGGGCTCAGTCAGTTAAGTGTCCAACTTTGGCTCAGGTCATAAATCTTCATGGTTCCTGAGTTTGAGCCCCGCGTCGGGCTCTGTGCTGACAGTGCAGAGCCCGCTTGGGATTCTCTCTCCCTCTCTCTCTGCCCCTCCCCTGCTTGTGTGCTCTCTCTCTCTGTCTCTCTCTCTCTCTCTCTCTGTCTCTCTGTCTCTCTCAAAATAAATAAATAAACTTTTAAAAAATGTATTTCTTGTTGATGGTCCAGAACAAACAGGTTGAAAGCCCCTGACCTGGGAGCTCTTCCTGCAAACACTGAAGATAAGACTAATTAGATGCGCGTGAGCCCAGGCCCCAAGTCTTGTTCTTGGCTCCGAGCGCTCCCATGGCAACCGCTCTCCTTCCTTTCTGCTCATGCTCGTAGTAGCCATCACAGCATTTGTACTTCCAAAGGACTTACATCAGTATAGCTATTTACCCCAAGATTTCTCATCAAATACTCTGAAACTCAACAAGCCTCGCTGGGTGGCATACCACAGGAACGCGGCTTGTCTGGGCCGTTTCCCCACCCCCTGCCCTTGTCGTGTTCTCATGGTGTCTGAGCTCCCCTGCCTCTGGCCGCCCTGCTTCAAGGATGTCAGGGTGTGGCAGTAGAGGTGTTCTCTTCCGTTATTTCAGTTCTCTTATGTTCTTTATGTGATGGGATTTCTGTTTCTGTTCCTAATTGCCTGACCATTTTCTTAAGGGTGAAGAGAAAAGAGAGGTCTGAGAAGCCTCCACTTTGCCATCTTAAAGTCTTGCTGCCCCGAGGCAGCCCTCATCTCTGAAAGGACCCCAGGGTCCCCTCCCCCCCCAGACTACGGGGCATGGCCACCTCTGTGTCCTTGCCTTCCTGGGCTGTGGCCACGTAGACGTGGGGCAGCTCGGCTCACACTCAAGTTGAATTGAATGCCAAAGCCAGTTCATCCTTGGCTTGGGGGTTGGTACCCTCCACTCCCCCTGCTTGGGGATCCCTCAATTCCGCCTGCCTTGGCTTCTGGGGTTCACTTCATCCTGGGCTGGGGCTGAACCTCATTCCTGCCACTGGGGCTCTCTCCTTCTCCCCCATCCCTCCTTCTTCCAGGGAGAAGTCTGGGAGTCTCTCTTTTCTCTTCCCTCCCATTAAGCATCTATTTATTCATGAGACTTCATAGATTTTTGCCTTTTCTCTACTTTTTTCTCAGCTTGAAGACACAAGCGGTTGAGCTTGGAGGCCCCAGGGACCCCTTCCCACCCTCCCCCTGCAGCAGAGCTCAGGCTTCTCTTCTCTTCCCTTCCTTTGTATCTTCCGCTCTTTCACGCCCTTTCTCAACAGCACGTGATGGGAAGAGGGACTTGTTCACCAACCCTCCCCCCTTGTTTGGGGGTGTTCTGAGGTTAGAACCTTATTTCTTTCTCTGACCATCACTTCAGAAATGATGGCTTCCAGTGTCCTTTGTCCTCATCGTCTGCCTGATGATCATTTTTGCCCTTGTGTTTCTCGCTTACTTGCCATCAGAGGTGACATCGAATCTCTTTTCCAGAAGTGCCATGGTGACATTCCAGCTCACGGAGGAGGCTCAGTGTAGCACCACACCCAAGACGTAAAATAAGTCATGTCCTGGGCAGGACCATCCTCATGCCCAACATGAGAGAGAAGCAACATGGTGTGACTTCCTCTCCTTCCCCTCTTCTCCCACTCTCCCGCCTTCCTCACCCCTCCTCAAAGGAAAATTATGCAGAAGAAGACTGTAGGCAAAGTGAGTCAGCACTGCCGCAGAGGGAGGGAGCCCTGCTTGGTAAGACCCCTGGGAGGAAAGTGAGCCACACCAGGAATTGCCTGGGTCACGTTTCTAAGTAGCTTTCTCTGCATCTTGCTATCAAATTGGGGTCACGTAACTCTGAGCTCACTTTAAATATCATTGGGGCTCCTGGGTGGCTCAGTCGGTTAAGCGTCCGACTTGGGCTCAGGTCACGATCTCACGGTTTGTGAGTTTGAGCCCCGTGTCAGGCTCTGTGCCAATAGCTCAGAGCCTGGAGCCTGCTTGGGATTCTGTGTCTCCCTCTCTCTCTGCCCCTCCCCTACTCACACTCTGTCTCTCTCAAAAAGTAAATAATAAACATTAAAAAAAATTTTTGTTTTTGGATAGGAAGAACAAATATTGTTAAAATGTCAATACTACCCAAAGCAATCTACATATTCAGCACAATCCCTATCAAAGTAACACCAGCATTCTTCACAGAGCTAGAACAAATAATCCCAGAATTTGTATGGAACCTGAAAAGACCCCGAATAGCCAAAGCAATCTTGAAAAAGAAAATCAAAGCAGGAGGCATCACAATCCCAGACTTCAAGCTATACTACAAAGCTGTAATCATCAAGACAGTATGGTACTGGCACAAGAACAGACACTCAGATCAATGGAATAATAAAATAGAGAACCCAGAAATGGACCCACAAATGTATGGGCAACTAATCTTTGACAAAGCAGGAAAGAATATCCAATGGAATAAAGACAGTCTCTTTAGCAAATGGTGCTGGGAAAACTGGACAGCGACATGCAGAGGAATGAACCTGGGCTACTTTCTTACACCATACACAAAAATAAACTCAAAGTGGATGAAAGACCTCAATGTAAGACAGGAAGCCATCAAAATCCTCGAGGAGAAAGCAGGCAAAAACCTCTTTGATTTTGCCTGCAGCAATTTCTTACTCAACACGTCTCCAGAGGCAAGGGAAACAAAAGCAAAAATGTACTACTGGGACCTCATCAAAATAAAAAGCTTCTGCACAGCAAAGGAAATAATCAGCAAAACTAAAAGGCAACCGACAGAATGGGAGAAGATATTTTCATATGACATATCAGATGAAAGGTTAGTATCCAAAATCTACAAAGAACTTATCAAACTCAACACCCAAAAAACAAATAATCCAGTGAAGAAATGGGCAAAAGACATGAATAGACACTTCTCCAAAGAAGACATCCAGATGGCCAACCGACACATGAAAAAATGCTCAACATCACTCATCATCAGGGAAGTACAAATCAAAACCACAATGAGATATTACCTTACACTTGTCAAAATGGCTAACATTAGCAACTCAGGCAACAACAGATGTTGGCAAGGATGCAGAGAAAGAGGATCTCTTTTGCATTGTTGGTGGGAATGCAAGCTGGTGCAGCCACTCTGGAAAACAGTATGGTAGTTCCTCAAAAAACTAAAAATAGAACTACCTATGACCCAGCAACTGCATTACTCAGCATTTATCCAAGGGATACAGGTGTGCTGTTTCGAAGGGACACATGCACCCCCATGTTTATAGCAGCACTATCAACAATAGCCAAAGTATGGAAAGAGCCCAAATGTCCATCAATGGATGAATGGATAAAGAAGATGTGGCATATCTATACAACGGAGTATAACTCGGGAATCAAAAAGAATGAAATCTTGCCATTTGCAACTACGTGGATGGAACTAGAGGGTATTATGCTAAGTGAAATTAGTCAGAGAAAGACAAAAACCATATGACTTCACTCATATGAGGACTTTAAGAGACAAAACAGATGAACATAAAGGAAGGGAAACAAAAATAATATAAAAACAGGGAGGGGGACAAAACAGAAGAGACTCATAAATATGAAGAACAATCTGAGGGTTGCTGGAGGGGTTGTGGGGGGGGGATGGGCTAAATGGGTCAGGGGCATTAAGGAATCTACTCCTGATATCATTGCTTCATTATATACTAACTAATTTGGATGTAAATTTTTAAAAATAAAGTTAAATTAAAAACATTTTGTTTTTGTTTTAAATTGCAGTGCAGTGACTCATGGGAGAGGCACAGCCTTGCTGTGGGTCTTATCAAGGAGGACCCTGATTCTCACAAACTACCAGTCCAAAGAAGCAACAGGAAACAAGAACAGAGCTGTGGGCGCCATGCTGTGGTAACAGAAGAAGGCAGTTTCTCTGGAGCCACGCTGCCCTCTGTGGGGCCGAGGCAACCAGCAGAACCACAACCAAAGATTCGCCAATAGGAACTTGTGTGCGGGGCTGCTGTTGGTGAGATGACGTAAGTTATAATGATGTTGCTAAGCTTTTTTACAATGTGTGCAAAATTGGGAAAAATGATGGGCACACGTTGGAAATGTTGTGGATCTGGTTCCAGTCCATTGGGATAAAGTGAATATTGAAATAAAGAGAGTCAAGTGAACGTTTTGCTTTCCTGGTGCACATAAAGTTATGTTTACACCGTACTGTAGTCTGTGAAATGGGCAATAGCATTATGTCTAACGACACAGTGTTCGTAGCTTAATTTAAAAATATTCCAAAAAATAAAAAACAAGTAAAAATAAATTTAAAAATAAAAAATAAAAATAATCCATTGTTGGGGCGCCTGGGTGGCTCAGTTGGTTAAGTGTCCAACTCTTGATCTCGGCTCAGGTCTTGATCCCGGGATTGTGAGTTCAAGCCCCATGTTGGGCTCTGTGTAAGGCCCCACGCTGGGCGTGAAGCCTACTTAAAAAAAAAAAAAAAACAACAACAAACAGGGGCGCCTGGGTGGCTCAGTCGGTTGAGCGTCCGACTTCGGCTCAGGTCATGATCTCATGGTTCCTGGGTTCAAGCCCCGCGTCGGGCTCTGTGCTGCCAGCTCAGAGCCTGGAACCTGCTTCGGATTCTGTGTCTCCCTCTCTCTCTGCCCCTAACCCACTTGCATTCTGTCTCTGTCTCTCTCAAAAATAAATAAACATTTAAAAAAAATTTTTTTTAAACATTTAAAATACTCTATTGTTAGGCCGCCTGGGTGGCTCAGGCGGTTGAGCGTCTGACTCTTGATTTCGTCTCAGGTCATGATCTCACAGTTGTGGGATTGAGCGCCAATTTGGGCTCTGTGCTGACAGGGCAGAGCCTGCTTGGAATTCTCTCTCTGCCTCTCTCTCTCTTTCTCTCTCTCTCTCAAAAATAAATAAATACACTTAAAAAAACAAAAATAAATAAATACTCTACTGTTAAGAAGCACTAGCCATCATCTGTCTGGGTTTTCAGCGAGCCACAATCTTTTTGCTGGTGGAGGGTCTTCCCTCAGGGTTGAAGGCTGCTGACCCCTCAGGACAGTGGCGGCTGACCCCGCAGGGAGGTGGCGGCTGTGGCCATCTCTGGAAATAAGACAACTGTGACGTTTGCCACGTTGACTGACTCTTCTCTCAAGAACGATTTCTCTGTAGCACGTGATGCTGTTTGGTAGCATTTTTACACACAGAACTTCCTTCAAACCCGGAGTCTATCCTGTCACACCCCGTCCGCTGCTCTGTCAGCTAAGTTCGTGTGATATTCTCAATTCCGTGTTGGCATTTTGACACTCTTCACAGCATCGTCACCAGGAGCACACTCCGTCTCAGGAAACCACTTTCTTCGTTCATCCACGGGAAGCAAGTCCCCATCCATTGGAGTTGTATCCTGGGGTGGCCCAGCTCCCTGCCGTCTTCAGGCCCCCCTTCTGCTTCCGGTTCTCCTGTTGCCACACGTCTGCCTTCAGAACACACACGCATTTATCCACCCGCTTTGCTGTCACACGTGCATACTTTGTGATGCCCCCAAAACACCTGCAGTGATAACATCGAAGATTACTGATCACAGATCCTTACGCCAAATACAGCGATAGCGAGAACCTTTGGGATATTGTGAGAATTACCACGATGTGACCCAGACACACGAAGTGAGCAGATGCTTTTGGAAACAAGTGGTGCCAACAGACTCACTGGACTCAGCGTTGCCACAAACCTGCAATTTGTAGCAAGCACGTGCTCTGCCAAGCACAATAAGGCGAAGCAGTAAAGCGAGGTGTGCCTGAACGAGCACAGAGCGTCATCGTCGTGTGATGTTGGAAAATGAGAGCGAATCTGCTCTGTGGCGACTCTGTGTTTTGTGAGTATCGGGGTTTCGGGAATGCGGGGTGATGCGCCGGGACACCCAGCGATCGCTTTCAGAAACAAGATTCTAATGAGTATGTTTCCTGGTACCAATTCGTTACACGCTCTGCAAATATTGTTTGGAGTGTAATAAATAAGGCAGGACTTAACAGAAAACTGTGCAAATGACAGGCGACCATATGGAGGTTACCAGACAGAATTTCAAATTTTAAAGGACAAAGCCCTCACGCTTGTGTACAGCAATTAACTGCAGGACTGAGAACCATCTGTCATGACTCACTCGTCTGCCCAGATGCGTATACAATCCTCGATCTCCCCTTGGTCTTTCTCGGTTCCGTATTCCAAGGAGAGGAGCGTCTATTCCATAATTTTCTCATTATGTGTTAATGTTACCATAATGTTCTCACCACGTCGCTGTATTTCCGTATTTGGCTCAAAGATGGTGCGGTGGGTGTGTATGTATCTCAGCCTGCTTTCGGATTCTCTTCCTCTGAGTGTTAGTTTCTCTGTTCGGGCAGGGAGCCAAGTGTCTTTCCCCTTTTGTCTGTTCTAGCATCACTGCATCTCCCTCGGGAGGAGGCCAGGGATGCAAGGAGAACCACGAACCATCTCATGGTCGGCACAGCTTTCTTTGGACACAGGGCACAAGTGCACGTGCCAAAAAGATGCTAGAATTTCTGTCCCCGCCCGGCGCTTCCTGGGCAAGTTGGATGAGTCCCTTCCTCTACCGAGAGAGAACGGGTCTCAACAAGTCCCAAGCATTTAGCATTTTGTGTTAATCTCCCTACTGCCACATTGTTCTCCTCAGAGGGAGACTTAAGCTAAAAACACTAAGTCAAAGCCAAAAGGGAGTGTGTGGGGGGGGAGAGGGGGGCGGCCAGCAATTACCTAAGACATCTGCTCCCACATAGGAGACCACCCATCGGGCTCACTCAGTGAGGGGAGATGTTCGTCTTAACCTCAGCCAACTGAGCGTGGGCTTCTGCTTCATTTTACTTGCACGGCTTAAAACAATTTTCTAAGGCACCACCTTCCTGTGATATTCTAACAAACACAACTGATAAACTTCCACTGACATCTAAAGAGAGGGTTTGAGCTAATTTACATGTCAGGCCACAGACACAAGAAGTCTGGGACCCTGGTTAAGGGTAATTCCAAACGTTTATTTATTTTAAAAAAATGGTTTTTCTAACGTTTATTCATTTTTTTGAGAGAGAGTGAGCAGGGGAGGGGCAGAAAAAGAGAGAGAGACACGGAATCTAAAACAGGCTCTGGGCTCTGAGCCATCAGCACAGAGCCCGATGCAGGACTTGGACTCATGAACCATGAGATCATGACCTGAGCTGAAGTCGGAGGCTTAACCAACTGAGCTACCCAGGTGCTCCAAGGGTAATTCCAGACCATTGTCCATTTCCTGCTGACCAGTGACTGTCCAGCTCACGCTCTGTCCTTGATGCGTGGCCGGGCAGTGTGGCTGCTTGCTGATACGGCGGCTGAACGGCAGTGAACAGGTGTGGCCGCACAGTCTGGAGCACCTCCTACTTAACCTCCTACAGGACACGTTTGCAGCTACTGCCTGTTAGGATCGGTTGAGAAATTTGAAATTCCCTTATTGAGTGAGAACTCCAAGTCCAAGACCCTTTATCTCCTATACGTATTTATCTTTCTTTTTTTTTTTTTAACATTTATTTATTTTTGAGGCAGAGAGAGACAGAGCATGAACAGGGGAGGGTCAGAGAGGGAGGGAGACACAGAATCTGAAGCAGGCTCCAGGCTCTGAGCTGTCAGCACAGAGCCCGACACGGGGCTCGAACTCACAAACCATGAGATCATGACCTGAGCCGAAGTCGGAAGCTCAACCAACTGAGCCACCCAGGTGCCCCTGTATTTATCTTTCTTAATGTGCCCAAAATATTCCATTTGAATTCAAACTCTCT
The DNA here is from genome assembly GCF_022837055.1 of Prionailurus viverrinus. NCBI lineage: Eukaryota > Metazoa > Chordata > Mammalia > Carnivora > Felidae > Prionailurus > Prionailurus viverrinus. The sequence continues at coordinate 85,785,496 of NC_062573.1, forward strand.
CACCCTCATTTGCAGCTAAGGAAACTAAAGTCTGGAGAGACTTTCATGAGACCACCCCTACCAAAAATGATTGTACCTTCTTTTTATGCAGCTTCAGACCTGCAAGAATTAGCCCGTCCAATAATATTCAGGGCAACATTTCAAACTAATGCCTTAGGACTGGACACCTGCCACCAGGAGGGGAGCTAAGATACAGCCCAGCCTGGCAGGACTTTGCCTGTGAGTGTCCTGTCCACTTTAGCACACCATGGCTTCCTCCTCTAGACACGCTAATGACCATTAGTGCCCTGCCTTCATTCGGACATTTGACTATTTCTAATCAATCAGGTGTTACTAATAAATTTTTTTCCAAGATTTTTGATGCTCATGAGAAATAATGTCATTAAGTGGAGCCTGAGATGTTTCTGTAGCACACACACGCACGCCCCCCCCCCCAACACACGCACATATTTTCAATTAGTGGGCACTATTTTTTAAGGCAGTTGTAAGTTTACCAAAAAAATTGAGCAGAGAGTACAGAGAGTTCCTATATATTCCCTTTATTCCCTGCCCTCTGTCCGTATAGTTAGCATCTTGCTCTGGCATGGTACATTTGTTACAACTGATGAGCTAATATTGGCACATTATTATTAAAATCTGCAGTTTACATTAGGGTTTGCTCTTTGTGTGGGACACTTCTTTGGGTTCTGCCAAATGTATAATGTCACCATTACACATCACAGGATGGTGTCACTGCCCTAAAAGTCCTCCGCACAATACCTACTCATGCCCACCCCCAAATCCCTGGCGACCACTGATCCTTTTACTGTCTCCATAGTTTTGCCTTTTCCAGAATGTCGTAGACTTGGAATTCTACAGTATGTCACCTTTTAAGAGTGGTTTCTTTTGGGGCGTCTGGGTGGCTCAGTCAGTTAAGCGTCTGACTTTGACTCAGGTCATGATCTCACCATTCACGAGTTTGAGCCCCAGGTTGGGTTCAGTGCTGACAGCTCAGAGCCTGGAGTCTGCTTCGGATTCTGTGTCTCCCTCTCTCTCTGCCCCTCCCCTACTCACATTCTCTCTCTCTCTCTCTCTCTCTCTCTCTCTCTCTCTCTCTCAAAAATAAATAAACATTTTTTAAAAAGAGTGGTTTCTTTCACTTAGTAATATGCATTTAAGGTTCCTCCGTGTCCTCTTAACTGTGTCTTTCACAGATCAGAAGGGTTTTTTAAAATTATTTATTTATTTTTTAATTTACATCCAAGTTACTTAGCATATGGTACAACAATTTCAGGAGTAGATTCCTTAATGCCCCTTACCCATTTAGCCCATCCCCTTCCCACAACCCCTCCAGCGACCCTGTTCTCTATATTTAAGAGTCTTTTATGTTTTGTCTCCCTCCCTGTTTTTATATATTCCCTTCCCTTATGTTCATCTGTTTTTTATCTTGAGGTCCTCATATAAGTGAATTCATATGATATTTGTCTTTCTCTGGATAATTTCACTTAGCATCATACCCTCCAGTTCCATCCACGTAGTTGCAAATGGCAAGATTTCTTTCTTTTTGATTGCCGAGTAATACTCCATTGGATATATAAACCACATCTTCTTTAAAAAAATTTTTTTTAGCTCTGTCTCTCTCTGTCTCAAAAATAAATAAAAGTTAAAAAAATTTTTAAAAAAGGGGCGCCTGGGTGGCTCAGTCAGTTAAGCGTCCGACTTCAGCTCAGGTCATGATCTCGCAGTCTGTGAGTTCAAGCCCCACATCGGGCTCTGGGCTGATGGCTCAGAGCCTGGAGCCTGCTTCCGATTCTGTGTCTCCCTCTCTCTCTGCCCCTCCCCTGTTCATGCTCTGTCTCTCTCTGTCTCAAAAATAAATAAACGTTAAAAATTTTTTTTTTAATTTTTTTAATGTTTATTTATTTTTGAGAGAGACAGAGACAGAATGCGAGTGGGTTAGGGGTAGAAAGAGAGGGAGACACAGAAACAGAAGCAGGCTCCAGGCTCTGAGCTGTCAGCACAGAGCCCGACATGGGCTCAAACTCACGAGCCGTGAGATCATGACCTGACCCGAAGTTGGACACTCAACTGACTGAGCCACCCAGGCACCCCTAAACCACATCTTCTTTATCCATTCATCTTTTGATGGACATTTGGGCTCTTTGGAAGGTTTGTTTTCTTAAGTCCTTCTTACCAAATTTTTCCTTCATGGATCGTGCTTTTAATGTCTTAAAACTCATCACCAAATCCATAGGTCCCCAAGATTTTCTCCTATGGTTTCTTTTCCAAGTCTTACAGTTCTGTGTGTTACATTTAGGTCTGCAATCCACCTTGAGTTAGTTTTGTGAAGGGGGTAAGATCTGTGTCTACATTTGTTTTGCATCTGGACGTCCAGTTGTTCCCGTACCGTTTGTTATAATGTCTGTGTCTAGGTTCCATTTTTTTAAGGGTTTAAATTTTGTTTTAATGTTTATCTATTTTTGAGAGAGAGGAGAAACAGAGCATGAGTGTGGGAGGGGCAGAGAGAAAGGGAGACACCGAATCTGAAGCAGGATCCAGGCTCCGAGCTGTCAGCACGGAGCCCGATGCGGGGCTTGAACCCGCGAACCGTGAGATCATAACCTGAGCTGAAGTTGGCTGTTTAACCGAGTGAGCCACCCAGGTGCCCCTAGGTTCTTTTTTTTTTTTTTTTTTAATGTGGTTCTCCAGTTGTTTGAGTAGCATTTGTTAAAAAGACTCTTTTTTCCTCTTCTCCACTGAATTGCCTTTGCTCCCTTGTCCCAGGTCAAATGACTCTGTCTGTGAGCGTCTATTTCTGGTCTCTTTTTCTGTTCCATTGATCTATGTGTCTGTCACAAAGACCACACTGTCTTCATTCCTGCAGCCTTACGGTAACACTTGAAATTGGGGTGATTTCAGCCTTCTGACTTTGTTTTTCTTCTTTAATACTGTTTTGGCTATTCCGGGTCTTTTTGTCTCTTCATATAAACTTTAGAATCAGGAGCTCAGTCGGTTGGGTGGCTCAGTCGGTGGAGCCTCGGACTCTCGATTTGGGCTCAGGTCATGACCCCAGGTCAAGTCCCACGTGAAGCCCTGCACTGAGCCTGCATCAAACCCCACATCCAGCACCATGCGGAGCATGGAGCCTGCTTAAGATTCTCTCTCCCTCCCTCCCTCTGCCCCTCTCCCCAGCTCGAGCACTCTTTCTCTAAAATAATAAAATAAAATAAAATAAACGTTAGGACCAGTTTGTGGATGACTACAAGGTAGCTTGCTGAAATTTTTATTGAGAATGCATTGCATCCGTAGATCAACTTGGGAAGAACTGACATCTTTCCGATATTGAATGTTCTTGTTCACCAACACGGATTATCTTTCCATTTATTTAAATTTTCTCTGATTTCTTCCACTGGAGATTTGTAGTTTTTCTTGAATAGACCTTGTACAGATTTTGTTAGATTTGTATCTAAGTATTTCACTTTTTTCAGTGCTGATGTTAATGGTGTTGTGGTTCACCTCCTCCCAGCTTTGGTAAGGTATAATTGAAAAAAACTATATATTTAAGGTAAACAACTTGATGTTCTGACATGTTTACATTATGAAGTAATCATCACAAGCTAAATAATATACCCATCACTCGCATAATTACCATTTTCTTTTCTAAAAATGGTTTTGTGGGGTTTTTAAAAATTTTTTTTTAACATTTATTCATCTTTGAGAGACAGAGAAAGAGAGAGTGTGAGTCGGGGAGGAGCAGAGAGAGAGGGAGGCCCAGAATCCGAAGCAGGCCCCAGGCTCTGAGCTGTCAGCACAGAGCCCGATGCGGGACCTGAACTCACTGGCTGCGAGATCATGACCTGAGCCGAAGTCGGACGCTCAACCGACCGAGCCACCCAGGCGCCCCGGTTTTGTGTTTTTAACTTCAAATTCCAATGGTTCGTTGTTGGCATATGGGAGAGCATTGAATCTTATATAGCATCCTTGTATCCTGCAATCTTGCAGCCTTGTTTAATCACCCAACAGCTCCAGAAGTTTGTCATTTTTCTTGGTCATTTCTTTAGAATTTTCTACATAGACAACCATGTCATCGTGAACAGACACATTTGTATTTCTTCCTTCCGATCTGTATACCTTCCCCCCCCCACCGGCTTTTTTTTGTCTCATTGTCTATGAGATATTTTCAGACCATTATATAACAACAGATAGGATTATAGCCAACAATGTGAATCCTTTATGGCAAGATCTATGCTGTTTGAATATAAGTTCTACATGCATCTTCTACACATTAGTTAAAATTCTTAAAAACAGAATTTCTTAGAATTTATGTATCCCTACAGCCTACCACAGAGGCTGCTAATGGTAAGCACTCAATGAGTGTTTAGTGGGAATGAATTGAGGAATTAAAAATATTAATGTCTACATCCAGGATCCCAGCAGAAAATAGAATTTACATCTGATGGTTCAAATCTAAAGACTTGAACACAGTGGCTCTTGACCATGGCCGTCTATTAGAGTCACCAGGGAGCGTTCACATTCCCAGTGCTTGGGGCAGGGGCCAGGCTTTCCAGGCGATTCCAATGGCCAGTGAAGGCTGAGCATCAGTACAGTAATGACAAGTCTACTTGTGGAAATGTAGGCAGGGCTAAGGAAGCCAAACCAGATATCAACACGCTTATTTTCTAGGTGGAGACACAGAAGCTTGGTGAGAAGTCGCGAGCTCAAGGTGAGAGAGGTAGTAAGTGTTCAAATGGAGATTCAAGCCCGGAGATGTCTTATTCTCAACACCAAATAAAGTAAATATTTTGCCATCCAAAATGAGTTTTTCTCTGGAACAAAACAAGCCCGAAGTTTAAAAAAACCCTTCAAAGAAAGCACAAGAGCTCCTCCCCTTAAAACCAGACCAAACAGCTTAAGGTCAAAGTTCTCTTTGTGTTCTCAAATGACTTATGGCCTGAAATAAAACCTGTCTAGTTTCTGTGAACGATACAAGACATATGATGCTTTCCCCTCTCCTCCGCAGTTTGCAAATACAATTGTATCTGGACTTTTCTAGAAACAAATTAAATGGAAGCCAGAATGACAGACGCTAAATCTGCGGGCTGGTGCTCTGGGAGAGAGGACCCAGTGTGGCTGGGGGAGAGGGTCCGCAGGGTGGGAGAAGACGCTGACCTTCGATTAGAGCAAAAAGCCTGAGCGACACAGACGTGCAAACTTGATTTCTTTCCACACTGCTGGAGATAATCAGTTCACCCTAGCTGTACCTCGTAGCGAAGGACTTAATGCAGATATATTTTCAATTCATTTGCTACTCATTGTTGATTAGACTACATAACCTCTAAATCTTCTGGGACTGCCAGATGCCTCTTAAAGTGAAGCGGCCTTCTCGGGCGCCTGGGTGGCTCGGTCGGTTAGGCATCTGACTTCGGCTCAGGTCATGATCACACAGTTCACGAGCTCGAGTCCCGTGTCGGGCTCTGTGCTGACAGCTCGGAGCCTGGAACCTGCTCCAGATTCTGTGTCTCCCTCTCTCTCTGCCCCTTCCCTGCTCGTGTTCTGTCTCTCTCTGTCTCAAAAATAAATAATAAACATTAAAACAAAAAAGTTATAAAGTGAAGAGCCCTTCTGGTTTTGTGTAACAGTGATAGTGTTCGTTTTTAAAATCTTTACGCTTCTCAGAATTCCCTCTCAACTCCCAAAGTCACTCCATTTTGTACACGCTGTGTGTCCCTGAGCTGTTCATGCTGGGGCCTCTTCCGGTGGCAGAAGGAAAGATACAACTGCTAAGGTTTTAGGTGCAGCGCGCACCCCACAGCTCACACGGTGCCCGTAACTGCCGGCTAACACTTGGTCTAGTTGGGTTACCCGCCTGGACGCCACAGGCATCTGAGTGGACATGTCCTGTCCTGCCTCAGCCAGCTCCCGGGGACAGAGAACGGAAGCAGAAGTGTTTGCGAGCACACGTGTGCTTTGGCTGGGGGTTTATTGTTTTGTTTTCCATGCAAAATATTTTCTAAAAATGACTCTGAATATTTGTACTTTTATAAGTATAGCTTTATAGCCCAGTCCTTACCCTCTAGATTGTGTGGTTAAATATTATAATATTTCATAATCATAAATGAAATTCAAGTGTGACACTTTATATGGAAAATTCTAAAATGTACCTAAATTAGATGGGTTGGGACAGTTTAGTATGTGGGAAATATCATACAGTTACATAGATTGAAAACTGTATCACATCAGTCGGTTAAGCATCCAGCTTTAGCTCGGGTCATGATCTCACAGTTCATGGGTTCAAGCCCCTCGTCGGGCTCTGTGCCGAGAGCTCAGAGCCTGGAGCCTGCTTCCGATTCTGTGTCTCCCTCTCTCTCTGTCCCTCCCCCACTTGTGCTCTCTCTCTGTTCTCAAAAATAAACATTAAAATTTTTTTTTTATTTTTTTTTAACGTTTATTTATTTTTGAGATAGAGAGAGACCGAGCATGAACGGGGGAGGGGCAGAGAGAGAGGGAGACACAGAATCTGAAGCAGGCTCCAGGCTCTGAGCTGTCGGCACAGAACCCAACACAGGGCTCGAACTCAGGAACCATGAGATCATGACCTGAGCCCAAGTTGGACGCTTAACTGACTGAACCACCCAGACGCCCCATAACATTGCTTCTTCTAATCTGAGATAAAGTACGTGGGGAATAAGATTGCCAGAGGCTAGAGACCATTCTGCCCTGGCCCATTTCACAGGCTTTGTGGAGTCTGGGTTTGAGGGTTTCCCCACCGCACTCTCACTCTCCCCCGGACCCTGACTCTGGGGTGTCTCCGCCCCTCCGGCACCCCCACTGCTGACGTGACCCCCAGGGCCTGCGGCCCCCAGGGCCCTGCCCAATCCGAGCCCCTCCTGTGAGGGGACCTGAGGGCACATGCCACCAGTGTTGGGGGACAGCAGGCTCCCTCTGTCAGGTCCTGACACTTATATCCTGCCGGCCAGCAGCTCCTCTTGAGGGAAGACATGCGGGTTTCGAGGCCTATGGGGATGTGACCCGAGAGGGGCCATTGGGCAGTGCCTGCGGATACGAGCCTCGCCAGACAGGTGGAGGGCATGGCCAGCGTGGTCTCGGTCGGTGCCAGTCCGAGAAGCTGACGCTGCTTTGCAGCTGGGGGTCCTCCTGCTCGGAGTTTTAAATCAGCCCTTGCATGCCCCACGTTGTCTGTGGGCCAGGAGGAGAGTGACCTAAGGTCAGAGTAGGAGGAGCTTTTCAGTTGGACCTATTTCATCTTTATTTCTATAAATAAACATGAACATCTATTCACGTTTATTTATCTTGAGAGAGAGTGTGAGTGGAGGAGGGACAGGGAGAGAGGGAGACCCAGATTCGGAAGCAGGCTCCAGGCTCTGAGCCGTCAGCCCAGAGCCTGACGCGGGGCTCGAACTCACGGACCGTGAGATCGTGAGCTGAGCTAAAGTCGGACACTTAACTGACTGAGCCACCCAGGCGCCCCTAAAAAATTTTTAATAAAAAAAGCTACATCGCAGATACTAAAAGTGTTATTTAACTTTGATCAATAGATGGACCAAGATCAAATGGAAAAGAAATGGATTTCACATTAAAGCAGCATCCAGGCTGAAGATAAGGAAAACTTTTCTTCAGTGCCATGCAATTGGTGAAGGAACCAAGTTAAATATATATATGCCTTCCCTGCCTCAAATTATTTATTAAGAAAATATATCCAAGTACTGATCTACATCCTGTTATGTTATGTGAGTTTAAATTGAATAAAATTCAGGATACAACTTAGTAGAGAAAAGTAGACTACGATTTAAAAGCACTGAAGAGGGGCGCCTGGGTGGCGCAGTCGGTTAAGCGTCCGACTTCAGCCAGGTCACGATCTTGCGGTCCGTGAGTTCGAGCCCCGCATTGGGCTCTGTGCTGATGGCTCAGAGCCTGGAACCTGTTTCAGATTCTGTGTCTTCCTCTCTCTGACCCTCCCCCATTCATGCTTTGTCTCTCTCTGTCTCAAAAATAAATAAACATTAAAAAAAATAAATAAATAAAAGCACTGAAGAAATGTGTGGAGACAAAAAAGAAGGAAGAAGGGAGGGTTGCATGAAAGAAGGAGGGGAGGGGCACCTGGGTGGCTAAGTTAAGCATCCAACTCTTGACTTCGGCTTAGGTCATGACCTCACAGTTTGTGAATTTGACCCCCACATCACTCTCTGCACAGACAGTGCAGAGCCTGCTTGAGCTTCTCCGCCTCCCTCTCTCTCTCTACCCCTCCCCTGCTCGCTCTCTCTCCCAAAGTAAATGAATGAACATTTTTTTAAAGTTTAAAAAAGAAAGAAAGAAAGCGGGAAGGTGGGGAGGGAGGGAGGAATGAGGGAGGGAAGGAGTGTGATGGCTAATTTTGTGTGTCAACTTGGCTGGGCCAAAGGGTGCCTAGATATTGGGGCAAACATTACCCTGGGTATTTCTGTGAGGGTGTTTTTGGATGAGATTAACATTTAAATTTATAGGTGAAGAAAGCCTCCTTAACATGGGTGGGCCTTATCTAATCGGTTGAAGGCCTGAATAGAACAAAAAGACCAGCCTCCCCCGAGTAAGAGGGAATTTTCTAGTAAATGGCCTTCCACATCACTGGCACCACCAGCTCTCCTGGGAGTCCAGCCTGCCGGCCCCCAGTGCAGATGGAGACTTGTCAGACTCCATAATCGCCCGAGCCATGTCCTTATAATAACTCTCCGCACACACATCCTGTTGGTTCTGTTTCTCTGAGAACCCTAATACCCCATCATTCTCATTTGGAAAAAAACACACAAAGTCATCCTGAGATCCTCGAAAGCGAAGCTTTTGCAAAAACCTCGTCCCAAACACACATGCCTTCACTTTACCGCCAAGAGAGGCAGCCATAAAAAGAGAAGTTTTAAAAACCGAATGGAGGGGCACCTGGGTGGCTCAGTCGGTTAAGCATCCGACTTCAGCTCAGGTCATGATCTCGCAGTCTGTGAGTTGGAGCCCTGCATTGGTTGGGCTCTGTGCTGACAGCTCAAGCCTGTTTCAGATTTTGTGGGTCCCTCTCTCTCTCTGACCCTCCCCCATTCATGCTCTCTCTCTCTGTCTCAAAAATTAATAAATGTTAATTTTTTTAAAAAAATTAATAAATAAATAAAAACCGAATAAGACGTTAGGAAATGACTCTAAGACGCTAAGCTGTACGGAAGCCTACGTCACCTGCTCCCTGTGCCCCCGGCCCCACACAGGCCTTGCAGGGTGCCCAAGGCAGCCGCCTCGAACGTGCTGGATCTCTCCTGACAGAGCACCCGGGCCAGGAGGTGGGTGATGCCCGGAGCGTCCCCCGTCTCCCCGAGGCTGGCACCTGCTTCTCGGCCGCCCTGGGCACCGGCACCCCACCTTCCGCGAGGATTTCCTGCGGGTCTGTGCCCGGAGACAGAGGCTGAGCGTGGTCCAACAGCAGGCACCCCTTGCTTTTCACGAACCCGCAGTCCGTCCAGACTCTCAGTTGTGTCCGGCATGTGGTCATCCTCCTTTCTGTTTTGTTCTGTAATTAATAAACTATTTTTTAGAGCAGTTTTGGGTTCACACAGCGCCCTCTGCTGCCGCCTCCAAGCACTGCGACCCCTTGTATTTGCCGGGCCCACGCGGGGCGGCGATGGGGGAGGGGGAGGGAAGGGTAAAGGCCTTGTCTCGGTAAAGCAGGTATGAAGCGAGATCTACTCTACATCAGGCACCCTTCAGGCACTGCGGAAATCGCAAAGTTAAACAGAAAAGGATTTTTTGACCCCATATTCTCGTTTAACAATCTATAATAAATAATGTCAGGGATGATAGCAAAGAAAAATAGAGCAGAAAAAAGTGATAGCGTCTAAGGGCCCAGCTGGTCACCAAGGGCCTCTCTCTGTTAGTGTGTTTCTGAAGCTGGTGTCGGCACTGGCCCCCGTTGATGTCGAACAGATCAGAGGGAACAGCATATGCCTCAGAGGGTCCTGAGGCAGAGGCACAGGATAGTGAGTGAGTGAGGCCTGGGTGAAGGAGTCTCGGGGGAGGCCAGGCCCCCTCAAGAGCACTGTGCTGCCCACAGGGAGGCCCCGCTTGATTCTGGGTGGGGCAGGAAGCATGGGCTTCCACACGGTCCCCTCACTGCCTCTCTGGAGCCTCAGCTCCCTTCCCTCGGGTTTGTGGGTGTCCTGGGACATTTGCGAGGCCGGGATGGGTGAGGCCGCCATGCCTTAGCAAAGCCTCTGTTTCTGGAACATGTTTCCTTCCTTCTTGGTTCCCTCAGGGCCTTCTCCCGCACCAACTGAAACTCTAATTCTCCCTAATTGTAAAAGACTTCCTATGACCTATGAAATCCACTTCCATTCTTCTGGGTGGTGGCAAAGACTTTATTTTCTCATCCTCCCAGGATGCAAGAGAAAATATTTACATTCCCTTTTTGCTGAAGCAGCAAAGCCATCAGGTTTCCCAATCTGGAAAGTCCCGATGTGCACGTTTGGGCCTATGCTGGAGACGCCAAAGTGAGAAGCGTGGCCTGCGTCGGAGCAGAGTTTCCAGTGCCACGGCTGGTGTGGCGCGTCTGGGACATGTCTGAGCCCCGGCCGCCCTGGCTCTGAAAGGCCTAGAAGGAGCTGGAGGCGGCTCAGGAATGCTGAGATCCGGAGCTCCTCTGCACACTCACTGACCTGTTGCTACGGTGACGGTGACATGCAGAAGCAGTGACACCCGCCTGAGCTGCAGCCCTGTCCACAGAAGGCAGAGAAGAGAGAGCTCAGCCCCGAGAGCCAAGAGCCGGATGGGAAGTCACCCCGTGTCCATGGACAGGTAAGAGGATGGAGATGATGTGGGATCTTCGTGCAGCACAGTGTTGTTCGGCCTTGCAAAATCAGGAAATCCTGCCATATGCTGTAGCATTTAAGAACGAGGTTTTCACTGGGAAATTTACACCACATGTTACTGGTCCCACATATGCCCCAGTGCACAGAGGCCTGAGTGCCCCCAGACCCCTTGTGTTCTGAGCCTCCGAGCCCAGAGTCTGTGTCCCCATCAGACACATGGACGCCAAGGTAAGCTCCCCGATATGACACTTGGGTTACTTTAGTCTAAAAGCCAACCAATTTCTAGGCCAGCAGGTTGAATTTTTAAAATTTATTTGTTCAGTTGACCGGTTGTCTCTTCACCTAACTTTTAGAATTTAGTGATGGCGACAACTTCATCTCTTCTGAGGCAAATTACGTGTTTTTTGTCATTTGGTAATGAGAACAGTGTGGCTTATAACACTTCTGGCCTGAATGCTTACCAGAAGGATACAAACTAAGTTCAGCCCCAGTAATTAGGTCAAGCCTTTACGGTTGGTTGCTGCGTTTGCCTGCTCCTCTTTGCTCGGCTCGATTTGATACTTTCGAATTTGTCTACGTTATTCAACATACGTTTTAAAAAAGCCATCCGTGTGTTTTTAAAATTTTTTAATGCTTATTTTTGAGAGAAAGAGAGACAGAGTCTGAGCGGGGAGGGGCAGAGAGAGAAAGAGAGAGGGAGACACAGAACCCGAAGCAGGCTCTGAGCTGCCAGCACAGAGCCGGATGCGGCGGCTTGAACCCATGAACCCCAAGATCATGACCTGAGGGGAAGTCTGACACTCAACCAACTGAGCCACCCAGACGCCCCAAGGCTGTAATCTTTTAAACCAGTTCTTGAAATCATCCACTCTTGTTATATCTGTAGGTTCAAATCTTCCAATAAAAAGTGTAGACTTTAGGGGCGCCTGGGTGGCTCAGTCGGTTGAGCATCCGATTCAACTCAGGTCATGATCTCACAGTCTGTGAGTTCGAGCCTGGCGTCGGGCTCTGTGCTGACAGCTCAGAGCCTGGAGCCTGTTTCAGATTCTGTGTCTCTCTCTCTCTCTCTGACCCTCCCCCGCTCATGCTCTGTCTCTCTCTCTCTCTCTCTGTCAAAAATAAAATAAACATTAAAAAATAAGTGTAGAATTTATATTCTTTTTATTACAGGAGTATGGGGCCCAGAGTCCTTGGAAGCCTGTATCTGAGAACCATCTGGATCATATTATACATTGATTTGTTCTTGGCTTTGAAAATGGTTTTAGTGTTGATGCAACCTCATTAAAAGTATCTGCTAAAACACTCTGGTACAGTCGATGTGCCTGGCTTTTGAAACCCACCCCAGCAACAAAAATGCCCTTTGCATAATGCCCCCATCAGCTTATGGTGCACAAAAATGTAATCACAGGCTCGAGTCGCAAATCAGTCATGGTAGCACCTGAAATCTTGTAAAGAGATGAAGAAAATAAGAATGTTTACTTCCTTGGCTATTTAAACTCACTGGTCCTTTCGAATGGATTTCCCCAACAGGACTCGGGGGACCGCAGCCCACCGGTTTGCTTGGTGATGTGAAGGGGAGAGTTCCTGCCTAGCTCTGGCCCTTCCGGGGGACGACCCAGCTGACAGACTGCGTCCCAGAGCCGGGCTCGTACGTTAGCTTCAGTGGCCAGTGCCCCGTTACGCCGAACGCCCTTGTAAAGGGAGGCTCCCCAAGTGCATGTAACACAAGTCTTCGCAGCAAGGCGGCGTGCAAGAGTTCGTCTCGTCGGAGGATCTTCGCGCTGTCCTTCCGGAGTAAAAGAACTGAAGGCGCTTGGGTGGCAATTAAGCACGAACGCGCTCGGTTCCCGACCGGCCGAGCGTGCGCCTCTCACCCAGGGAAATCTCGCCCGGCGTCAGCGCTGCCCGGCCCGGCAATCGGAGCTTCCGCGGCGCCGATGCGGGGCGGCTCTTCCAGGGCGAGAGGAAGCCCGCGTGGGCTTGACCGGCAGGCACGTTTCTCGGGAGGATGAGGACGAAAGGCCGCCGGCCCCAGCCCGACGTTTTGCCGGTCAGGGTAACGGGTTACACTTCGAGCAGTTCGGAGGTTTCCAATCGGTGGAAGCGCTGAGAAAGGGTAGGTGTTGGGGGTGCGAGGGGAGGAGAGTCCATTCTTCACCGAGTCTTGTTTGCCGCCTCCCGACATTCCCCGCGCCTGGCCGCCCGCGGGCCCCGGACCGGAAGTGAGGTTGCCGGGCGGGCCCACGTGGGGAGAGGGGTCCCCTCTGCGAGGGTCCCTGTCGGTGAGCGTCCCCGTCTGGGAGGGTCTCTGTCGGTAAAAGTTTCGTCACCCGAGCCCGGGAATGATGGTGAAAGTATTTTGCACACATGTAAACAGGAGGCCGTCCGCCTGCTTGCCCGCTTTCTCCTGTCCCCGTGGGACCCGCAACAGGAACCTCTGAGGCCTGTGCAAGGCCGCGAAGCAGTCGTTCGACGCAGGGGCCTCACGGACCTTCCCTGGTTTACACTTGCACAGGTTGGGGTTGTACGAACCACCCCTCTGCCTGAATCACCTGTTTCTCTGAAGCCACGTGAAGAAGCCCATCCCGTGAGGAGTGTGCCCAGTAGCACGGCTGGTGTCCCTCTCGGTCGTTTTTCCAGGGTTCCGCGCCTGTCCCGCGTCTGGCCGGTGGGTGGTGCCGCCCAGGCGGGCGCCCTTCCTTCTGTGCCGCGTCGACTACACTGCCAACCAGAGGCTACCAGGTGCGCGTATGTTGAAGCCTGAGGCCCAGAAGTAGCCTCGGGCTTTTTTTTTTTTTGGCCCACACCGTGCTTTCAAAGAAAATGTAAATAGTTCTAACGTGTAAAATTTGAGAGACGTTCACATTAAAAACGTCTGGATTCTGGCTTCTCCAGAAGGAAAGTCAGTAGCTCCAGCCCTCCGGCATGGCAGGAGCTTCTGGGCCGAAAAATGACCTGATGGGTTGGTCATGAGCTCTCTGTGCACCCAGGTCTTTCCAGGCCCGTCCACGGGCTCACCACCCAGGTCGCAGGAGGCGGGCACGTGACCACCCTGCTCTAGAGAAACGAGGTGGCCTGGTTCTCAGAGCAACGCCCGAGTCTTGGTGAACCTGGACCACTGTGCTGCCTGAGCGTGGAGCTCCCACTCTTCCATGAGTCCCCAAGCTTCACAGACAGAGCCTTTGGCTCCCTATTTTCTTAATTTAAAAGATCAGTGTTGGAGGAATTTCTCCCAGAGGCAAGCCCAGCCAAGGATACAAGACAACAGAGAGGCGGGGCCTGGGACAGGAGATGCAACAACTTCGGGGTCGTGTTGTCTGGAGTAACAGATGTCAGCTTCTAGAAAGTTCTCCCATAAATTTAATGGGGGGCATGCGCGTTTAGAGAAAACAGTATTTACTGACATCACTTCAGCTAAGTGTTAGGAAAAAGTAAGAAATACAGTTTCTTACAAGATATTCGTACATTGAGCAATGGGCTTGAATATTATAAGAATTTAGAATTAAAGTTATTCCTTGTGTGTAAAGTAATGTAAATGATGACCATTAAAAAAAATTAGAAGCATTGATTAAACTATGTTATTTTATAGGATTTATTCAGCACGTTAAAGGGTTTGAAAGACCAATATATTTTTGCTGTTGACCTAAAGAGAAAAGACAAACGTTAATAGTGATTCACTTTTTGAAATGAATCTGTTTTGTTCTTTTTTTTTTTTTTTTTCAAATTTTTATTTAAATTCCATTTAGTTGGCATACAGTGTGATAACTGGTTTCAGGAGTAGAATTCAGTGATTCATCACTTACATACAATACCCAGTGCTCATCTCAACAAGTGCCCTCCTTAGTACCCATCGCCCATCCATCCCACCCCTCCCACCCTCCTCCCTCCCATCAACCCTCAGTTTGTTCTCTATCTTTAAGAGTCTCTCATGGTTTGTGTCTGTTTTGTTCTTAATTAAAATTTTTTCCTTCATGACACCAAAAACAAAGGTAACAAAAGCAAAATTTTTTAAAGAGTGGGATTATAGCAAACTACAGATCTTCAGCACAGCAAAGGAAACTGTCAAAAAAATGAAAAGGCAACCTATTGAATGGGAGAAAATAGTTGCACATCATACAAGGATTTAATATACAAAATATATGAAGAACCATACAACCCAGTAGAAAAAAATCCAATTAAAAAATGAGCAAAGGACCTGAATAAACATTTTTCTCTGTAAAAAAAAATTTTTTTAACGTTTATTCATTTTGAGAGTGTGAGTGGGGGAGGAACAGAGAAAGCAGAAGACACAGAATCCAAAGCAGGCTCCAGGTTCCGAGCTGTCAGCACAGAGCCTGACATGGGATTCGAGCCCGTGAACAGTGAGATCATGGCTTGAGCCAAAGTCAGATGCTTAACCCACTGAGCCACCCAGAAGTCCTCACCGGGAAGATGGGCTCTGCCAGAACCCTGCGTGGACCTCCTTGTCCCAGGGTTTCCCGCCTTCCCTTTCCATATGACTATCCATATTCAAGAAGAGAAAATAAGCAATTTAATAACTGCTTTGGTGGACGCTGGTGTACCGCCCAATCTCCCTCCCAATCTGGCCATCACTCCCCAGCTGCTGAGAGTACCTCCCTGCTGTCCACGGCTCCCAGACAGTTCCCTCCTCAGGAACTGCCCTCTGCAAAGGACACTTCCCCATCTGAGGTCACCACCACTCCTCCCTGGAAGGTGCAAGCCCCAGATCCCTTACCTCATGGCATGTCGTCTCAGAAAGGCCATCCCTGCTCAGAACTGGGCTCACTGAGGCTGCTGCTGCACCAGCATCACAGCCAACTCTGCCCTCACTCCCCTAAAAGGTGTCTCCCCAGAGGGCACCTTAAAAGATCTCACCGGCAAATCTCCCTTCGGACTCTGTTCTCCATGGAATCCCAACAACAGCTTGGTTTCTGCCACCTCATTTTTTACAAGAGTGATGCAAATCTATCAAAATGTCTTGTCATAAACACTCATGTGACGGTGGCGAGATTTTCTCTTACAGGGTGGTATTAACTGACATTGACAGAGGGAAGCTATTTTTGTTCAACGGTGACAAAATTCACGAGATATCCAAACAGCAGTCAATTTCCTGGAAACAAAAATTATAAAATTAATTATTTTGAAGCATAATTGTCTGTTTTTGTCAGGTTCTTAATTACTTGAAATTTATGGCCATTAAATTCAAGGGGCTTGATTTTGACAAGTCACGTTTCCCTTTCCAGGGTGCTCGGAATGAAGAGCAATCTTGCCCTCACGTGCACTGTGAGTGGTCTTCGTCCAAGCCAGGCTGTGTCCACAAGCTTCCAGCTGACATTTGGAAGAAAGATACGCTTCTTCTGAGCTGATTTTGGAGGTAAGGCATTCTGGGTGCATCTGAGCGGCCCGGGCAGGGAGTGGGGTGAGGGACGGATGCAGAGACAACCTGGTCCCCATCTGCGCCTGACGACATCCTCCATGCCGCACTCATTCTAGAATCCATTTCAAAGTAGTGCCACTGGAGATCCAAAGGCAAGCTGAGGGAATGAGTCAAAGTGCAGTGATTTGGTGAAGAAGATGCATTTTCTATTTCTTCTGGCTGGCCAAAGCTGCACACCCTTGCAAAGCTGTGTCCCCAGGACCCCGAGTGGAGTGTGCTCCCTTCTCAGAGTGGCACCTGCTGAACTAGAGACAGAGGCGATCGTCACCACTGGTCTGACAGGCACTTCTCCAGACCAGACTTTCCTGACCTCCGCTAGTCTAAGTAGATGATTCGGGTCACAGTAAGGGTTTCCAACAGTGCGTGGGCTTCCTCCAGGAATGTGGCAGGGAGTTCGGCATTTCTTTACCCCGAACCCCTTGAAGAAAGTCACCAGTGGGTCAGTGAGAGCCATGTGACCAGCTCACACTCTGCAAAAGAAGCCAGGAAGGCAGAAAGCAAGCCATGTATCAGTGGCACAGAGTCACAGTGAGTGGAGACAGGCTGTTGTGTGAGTCAGTCCAGATCAGCAGAACTCTGCTGTGAAAGAAGGAAGGAGGGAGGGAGGGCAGAAGGAAGGAAGGAAGAAGGAGGGAAGGGAGGAAGGGAGGGAGGGAAGGAGGGAGGGAGGGCAGAAGGAAGGAAGGAAGAAGGAGGGAAGGGAGGAGGGAAGAAAGGGCAAACCATTGCCAGTATTTAAAAAAAAAATCCTGCATTTTGCCACCTATAGGAGGCATACTTGAAGTAAAAATTGTAAGTGTAAGAGAACAAACTGAGGGTTGCTGGAGGGGACGCTGGGGGAGGGGATTGGCTAAAGGGGGGATGGGCACTAAGGAGGACACTTGTTGGGATGAGCACTGGGTGTTGTATGTAAGTGGTGAATCACTAAATTCTGTTCCTGAAACCATTATTACACCACTATATGTTAACTAACTTGGATGTAAATTTAAAAAATAATCATTAAAAAAAATTGTAAGTGTAGGGGCACCTGGATGGCTCAGTCGCTTAAGCATCCCACTCTTGATTTCAGCTCAGGACATGATTTCACAGTTCGTGAGTTCGAGCCCCACGTCAGTCTCTGTGCTGAGTGTGCAGGGCCTGCTTGGGACCCTCCTTCTCTCCCTGTCTCTGCCTCTCCCCTGCTCATGCGCGCACACGCACTCTCTGTCTCCCTCTGTCTGCCTCTCTCTCCCTCCCTCTGTCTCCCTCTCTCTCTCTCTCCCTCAAATAAAGAAATAAACTTCAAAAAATTTGTAAGTGTAATGGAAAGGAAATGTGCCCTGCGGGTGCTGACGGAAAGCACCAGGGAAGATGTATTCTTACAAGGGTCCCTGAGAGACAATGGGCATCGTGATGATGCAGACGGATGGAATATTTGAAATGGTACTGAATTCTTTCGGCCTCAGAGACATGAACAGTCCACTGAATAATGATGGTGCCTATTGTACCGTCCCGATGACAGGAGACCCAGCCTTGGTGCGGCGGTGATCCCCCAGAATAAGCCCATAAGCCAAGGTAGAGTTTAGCGTCAGGCCAAGGACGCTGGTGGGAATCCGAGATGTGCGGGTCTCACGGGAAGCCCGCAAGCTTCACCCTGCCTGACCCAGCCTCTGGGCATAAGCTTAACTTGCAACAGGCCCGGACATTCCTCAGATGGGAACGGAAACGTTTCCCGTGGTGTGTGATCTACTTTACCAAGCGTGCCGACGGCCAGGTGCACACAGCGAGGTGCGTCCATGATGGGCTTCCTCTTTCTCCCCGTGCCCACTCTTGTCCCCTCCCCGATTTAGCCCCGGCTCAATACAGACATTCCCTCTGAGGATTGATTTTTAAACTGATACTATTATGTCCCCAAAAGACAACTGCAGAAAGATCAGCAGTATACCGAGAATAAACTGGCAGATTCCCTGATGACAGCTAGCTTCCATGATGCAAAAAGTAAAGATATAGCTACGTAAGATAAATTGTCCACACAACTTAGAGATGAGGTCTCCTTCTAAAAGTGCCATTGTAACCACCCTAACCCATCACCTGTAACCGCGTAGCTGTAGGCATTCGGGAATGTCCAGGTGTGTCCAAACGGCATAAATCCCGTGGAGGAGAAGCAGATGGCTTGGGCTCAAAGGTGACTGTCACTCAGGGACGCTGAAATCACATGTATGTTGCATCCTGTCTGAAGAGCCAGGATTAGGCAACGAGAAATAACTACCGGAACTGTGGACGGAGGGCCAACAAAGTCAGAACTTGCCCAAGTTCCAACCACATACAGAGCGAGGCTGTCCTGCCGGCAGGCACTTGAGGGCCCGGCACAGGAATAACTTACGCATCAGCCTCCGCAGGGCAGGGCTCTCAGCTTCTGGTTCAGAGTTGCGTCCTAAGGCTGCTTGCCACCTGGCAAGATGCCACCCGAGCATCTTACATGCATTTGTCTGCTACCCAAAACAGTCTCCTAAGAATAACTGGGCTTCCAGTCCTGAAGGGAGAATGTGTTGAAGAGAAGAACTGAACTTCTGTCCCTTACTCACTGGGACAGTAATAAACTGGTGTTTTGGTTTATACATCAGTCTCTTGAGAGTTTGGTTAACTTGAGTTTAACTATAGATGCCATCCTGGAGTAGAGGCCCTACCAGGGAGCCAGTTCCTAGGAGAACACTGCACTCACCTTCTTTGGCATCAGAGAGGGGCCGAGACTTTAACACTGATGAAAATGACAGAAAATTCAGAATCAGCCCTCCGTCAATACCCCGAAGATCCTCCCTGTATATCATTTTCCATCAGAAACCGTTTTCTCCAAGGAAGAAAGTTCCTACACGTTTTGTTTTCTGGGTCACCCTCAGCACAAGCCTCTCCTTCAGAACTAGATATCCCGGAGGGAGGATTTAGTAATACACAGAGGCCCTCGTTCCCCTTGAAAAAAACTGTCACTTATTTTATTGTAAATTATCCAAATCATAGTTTAATTCATTTCAAGTCGCCAGTAGCAATATTGCAAACTATTCTGCCTGAGCGAGTATACACAAAGTATGGATTCATGAGTTCATCAAGATAAGCTTCAGGATCAGTAATAATACCAGAAATAAGGAACTTATTTTAAATAATGACCATAGTTTCTGGAACTCTCCTCACCTTGTATTTGTCTAAAAAGCTTTTATTTCCACCCACTGAATTTTTAATACTCAACATTGGTACAAAACAGTTCTTCCAGATATGGTTCTTTCAAAATGATTTTATTATACATTTAGTTCTCCTAAAATGTGCCCAATTGACAAACTACAGATGTCTCAACTCTAAATGTGTAAAGTTGAAAGTTTATTAGAAAATTAAGTTTGGGGGCACCTGGGTGGCTCAGTCAGTTAAGTGTCTGACTCCAGCTCAGGTCATGATCTTGTGGTTCATGAATTCGAGCCCTGCATCTGGCTCTGTGCTGACAGCTCAGAACCTGGAGCCTGCTTCGGATTCTGTGTGTGTCTGTCTCTCTGTCCCTCTCCCTCTCATTCTCTCTCTCTCTCTCTCTCTCTCTCTCTCTCTCTCTCTCTCTTTCAAAAATCAATTAACATTAAAAAATTAAAAAATAAAAATAAATAGGGGTACCTGGATGGCTCAGTCAGTTAAGCATCCGACTTCAGCTCAGGTGGTTAAGCCTCAGACTTGGGCTGAGATCATGATCTCGCGGTTCATGGGTTCGAGCGCCGCACTGGGCTCTGTGCTGACAGCTCAGAGTCTGAAACCCGCTTCGGATTCTGTGTCTCCCTCTCTGCCCCTCCCCAGCTCGAGTTCTGTCTCCCACCCCCTTAAAAATAAATAAACAAAAATCTCCCCTATCCAAATCATAGTTTAATTCATTTCAAGGGGAAATAAAGGAGAAATTTTAAAAATAAAAGGGAAATAAAATAAAGGGGAAAAAAAGGAGATAGGTTTAGGCAGATCATTAGCCCTGAGGGCCTGGGTCAGAGCTACAAGCCTTGGAAGGACTGTGAAACCATGAGATTTGAAAAAAGGAAGGAAAAAAACATGTGCATTCCAGAGCTTATCTGTTCAACTGTTTACAAATATAGCCTTGGATCATGAACTTGACTGCAGCTTTGTCTGGTAGAGTTGTACGCACTCAGCGAATGTTCATTGGGCATCTGGGGGGTGGGGGGGCCCGCAGGCCAGTCTCAGTCCTTGCCTTCCCACGCTTTAACTTTAGGGGAAGAGACAAAAAATGACAAACATGAAGTCGTATAAGGCCAGAGCTATGAACAGAAATCTGGCAGTAGGGAAACCCAGGAGTCAGGCGGAGGTGACCTCTGGCAGAGAGCTAAGTGAGGAGCCCCCCCACATCGAGCAGAAGAGGAACAAATCACAGACGTAATTCTAGGTTTTCTAGTTACTACATTATGAAACTAAAAAGAAACAGGTGGGCTTGGTTTTAATACTGTAGAGACACCTGGGGGGGGCTCAGTGGGTTAAGCAGCCAACTCTTGATTTCGGCTCAGGTCATGATTTCACGCGGGATTGAGCCCCATATCGGGTTCTGCGCTGACAACGTGGAGCCTGCTTGGGATTTTCTTTCTCCCCCCACCTCTCTCCTCCCCTCCCCCACTCACTTTTTCTCTCTCAAAATAAATACATAAACTTAAAAATTTTTTATTTAATACTGTATTCTATTTAACCCAATATACCAAAATGTTGTTGTTTTAACATGTAATTGACATAGACAATTTTATTGAGATTTTTGCTAAGTGAACATGATTGCAACTGATCGAAATGGACCACAGCATAGCATTAATCCAGGGGAAGTGGGTTTTATCGGTGCTTTTGGTCAGTTAGGATTTGGAGAAACCATTCATCTTTCTTTTGAGACTCTTTTCCTAAGGTACAGGGCAGAAGGATTCCTGATTAGGATATTTGGGAATATCTTGCATGAATTATTTTAGAATTACTTTTTTGGAAACTTGTAATTTCTAGTATTAATAAACAAAGCCTGCGTTATGTCCCTCCCCCCGCCCCCCGAGAATTTGTGCTCATAAAATATGTGTACACTGGAAAGGAAGTAGGAAGCAGAAAGTTAGATGCTGTGGGACAGATGGGCCGTGTACAACTAACAATACACACAGGTCCCGTCTTCTGTGAATGCCCATCAATAGTTCAACAGAGCATCTTCAGAAGAGGTGCCTGATGGACTTGGTGGCTGCCACTAACCGTGGGCACAGAGGACCATAGCACGTGTGCTAAATGGCACTAAGTCATGCTGGCAAGAGACCAGGTAGCCCATCTCCCTGGGAATCCGTCCTGTGACAGATGAGTAAGTGACACGCAGGAGCACTAGAAGGCACTGTTTCCCAAATAGAAGGAGACAAATGACCTGGACCCTTGCTGAAATTACAGATTTGGGGCCGAAGCCAGTGAAATCTTGCTTGAGCAGCCATTGTGGATTGAAGGGAAAATTTTAGTGCCAAGAAGGAAGAGAAGAAACCTGGGGTTCTAGGTGCTGCCCTCCCCTCCCTCCTCCCTCTGCCCCTTGTACCTTCCAGCTGCTTCCCTGCCCGTTTACAGCACGGGAGACATGGGGACTTCTTGGCTAGGGCAGATGCTTCTTCTGTTTCTTGGCTACAAGGGATCCTGACCCCAGATTTCAGAGTCCACCTTCTGTTGACAAAGAAAACTACTTTCTCATTGGCTGTATGTCAGCGATTATCAAAGTGAGTGCCTTGGGACACTGTGAAATGCTTCAACAGGAAAAGTTGCCATGGCTCTTAGTTTCTGTGAGATGGTCATCTATGTAGCAGGCTCTCTGGGATCCAGGACGTGCTGCACTCCTCTGTCTCATGTGTTGAAACATGGTGTAATTAGAAAATGGAAAAGACACGAGCAGACACGTCCTGAGGATGAAAGCAAGACGACAAATAAGCCCAACACCATCCATCATGAGGGAAATGCAAATTAATACCATGTGGGCTATCACTACAGACCTAACAGAGAGGCTGAAAGGACAAACACCACCCACACCAAATGCTGGTAAAGATGCAGAGAATCACTTGTATATGCTGGGGGGATGCGAATTTATGCAGTCTCTGGAAAAGTGTGGGAGCTTTTACATAACTAAACACACGATCCCCACATGACCCAAGCAAGCAAATCCTTGGACATTTATCCCAGAGAAATGCAGGTTTATGTCCACACAGAATTCTTTATGTAAATGTTCAGAGCAGCTTTATTCATAACAGCCAAAAAGTATAAACACACCAAATGTCCTTCGGTGGGTGTCAAGTCACACAGACTCTGGGAGGTCCATACCATGAAATTATACTCAGCGATCAAAAGAACTATTTATTTATGCAACAGATTACAAGGAGTTCTGAGTGGGAAAACATCCATTCCCAAAAGGTTGCTGTTAAAAGACAACTGAGTAAATTTTAAAGATCTTATTGGCTTTATTCAGTGATTCATGAATTGACCAGCATCCCATTGAGCAGATACAAAGAAGATCCACGGCAGACGGGGTACAAAATGGAAGACTTTTACAAACAAGTTACTAGCAGAGTGGACTGTTTTAGGCAAGGCCACCTTCCTTTGAGGGAAGGCTGAGGGTCTATCAGGCAGATGACCTCACTAGTGCTGACCAGGTAATCCCAGACTGACTGGTTAAGATTATACTCCTGGGGGCTGCCAGGGTGGCTCAGTCAGTTAAGCCTCCAACTCTTGGTTTTGGCCCAGGTCTGATCTTATGGTTTTGGGAGTTCGAGCCCTGTGTCAGTCTCTGCGCTGATAGCACGGACCCTGCTTGGGATTCTTTCCCCCTCTCTCTCTGACCCTTCCTCACTTGCATTGTCTCTGTCTCTCTCAAATAAATAAATAAACCTAAAAAAAAAAAAAAAAAAAAAAAAAGATTACACCCCTGGGAGAGGCTGAAACCTGTTATGTTAGGTATTAAGTCTTGGTTTGGTGACTCCATTTTGGGCCTGTTTTCTCTTTTTAATAATACCTTATGATTCCATTTATATATCATTCTTAAAATGTCAAAACTATAGGGAAAGAGAAAAGACTGGTGAAGAGGAGTGATGGCCCAGGTTAGGTATAGGGTGGGGAGGACGGGGAGGACCCAAGAGGGTCTTGTGGTGATGCAAACGCTATGTCCTGACTATCAATGTCAATGTTCTGGTTAACATTGTCCTGGACTTTTGGGTGATGTTACCCCCCGGGGAAATTGGGTGATGGGTGCTCAAGATGTCTCTGTACTATTTCATACAACTGCATGTGTAGAGTTTTCTTTACTTTAATGAGATGCTGTGTAACTGTAGATGTCTTATGCACCCCAGCCCGTCCACACACGTGTGTCTGCTTACCCTCATAGACATTCCAATTTCTGAACTCTTCTACATGACAATTAAATGACCCAATGATTAATTCACCACTTAAAAGTTGTTATTAACTGCTGTTTGTCAAAAGACTATCATTTTTATTCATTCCCGCTTCTACATGTCACCAAGGGCACACAGCCAAAAGTTCTGTCTAACCTATTTTAGTTCTATCTAAGCAACATTTATGGTGGGAAATGAGGATTCTGAGATGGCTTTGCTGAAACGTGTAGGATACAATAAGTAGAAGACGTAGGTGGGCAAAGAGACTCAGAGGCTGGGAAATGGTTGCCCCCAAAGCAATGACTGTAAATGAGATATTTCAAGGAGGCAAGATTGCTTCAGTGACAGTGTCTACAATTTGCAAGCCAGTGCAACCGGGGAACCAAAGATTGAGCAGTCTGGAGGCTCACGCATGTGAGCGATAAAGAATAAGGCCCCCATGTGTAAGCGAGGAGAACCACGGCATAAATGCTATCTTCCACTTCATCTTTCCCGGAAACACAAAAGACCCAAGTCAAAAACGAATGTACGGCCAGTGCACTGAGCAAGCTGGCTCCGCAGCTGAACAGGCCGTAGTTGCTCCCGGTGAGTCACAAATGAATAATGGAACACTTGAAAGGCTAAGACATTTGTATAATTATGGAGCCTGCTGAGGAAGGAGCAGCTGTAATGAAAGCCACAGGGAAAATGCAAAACACAGCATTCTGGGTAATCCTCTAATCACATTTTTTAACAAGAGAAAAGCCCTTTCAGGCATGTACCTTTCATTCCCCTAGAAGCTCATCCCTGGATTTCCAAAGAACAAAATTAAATCCAATGAATGTTCTTTAGAATTTTTCTTTACTCATTTAGAAAAACAAACAAAGAATAAATATTCCAGGAAAAAAAACGAAAACAAAAAAACATCAAGTTCTACAGTTTCCCGTAAAAGACTCTTTTCTTCATCCTGAGCTCAGAGCTTTCTGATCTAGAAACCAGTATGATTGTCCTCTCCAAGGCAGACCAGGCCCAGTGGCCTTGGACACCCACTGCTCTGGGACAGCGTACCCCACGCTTGCTCCATGGCCACCATTTCCACTCAGCACTAGCTGGGCAGAGTCACTGCATTCACAACTTCGGATAATATTCAAATCATGTGTCACTTAATGCAAAGCACAGTATGGGCTCCTGATTTCTCACATTCATTCTCGACATCCCATGCAAACAATTTTAACTGAAAGGAACAACATTGCAAACATGCACCATCTTCTCCGTGAGTTACCCCAGTACTTCCCCCATCTTCCTCCTTGACCCAGTTATGGATTGCTGCAAAACTTACTGTGATAAAACAACATCCTCTCTATTATGCCCCTTGGATTCTGCACTCAGGAATTTAGCCAGACCCCAGCGGGATGGTTTGATTGCTCCCTGGAGTCTGGAATCCCCAGCTAAGAGGACCGAAACGACAGAGGCTTCTTTCCTAACTTATCCAGCACCTAACCTGGGATGACCCAAAGGCAGGCTCACCCAGGCCTGGAGCTCTTGCACGTGGCTTCTCTGTGAGGCTTGAGTTTTCTCCCAGCATGGCTGCTTCAGGTTGGGTAATCTTCCTACCCAGGATCCCCCTTTCAGCGGGGTGGTCTACGTTCCCCCTTTGCTCATGGCTGCTTTGACCAACAGAATGTGGTGGAAGAGACCCTGTGTGACAGGAGGCCATCCTGCATCAGCCGGCTTCCACACTACCCTCTAACTGACCACACATACAGGGACCAAACAAGCTGGCCCAGACTGGATGGCCAGTCCAGATGACGCAGTAATCAGATGTATGGTAATCAGGTGGTTGTGGTTTGAAGCCACCATTCGCTGGTGGAAGCTAATGGATATGCATATGTGTGGGTCGGTACTTTATGGTGTCAATGGCTTTTCCAGAGTTTAAGCATCATGCAGGCAGGCACCAGGTGCACTGTGCTCGCCATCTTGTTGCTGGTGTTTAAAACAGCACCTGACACAAGTGGATTCTCAGTAATGATTTACTGTTGAGTGAATTAAGTAAACAGTCATGAGTCTGCACCGGGCCCGTCCCTATACTGTCGTAATCATGGCTATATGTGGTGTATTGACCTGACTTCTAGATGAAACCCAGAAAATTCATATATGGCCAGGGGACCAAACTCAATGACATTTACTTTGACAATATAAAAATAAGTGCATACTTATGTTGGGAATGTTCTGGAACAGAGCTAGTGGATCTTACACAGCTATAGATTTATAAACATCAGTGAGTTGTACCCTGGAAGTGGGTGAGTTTTATGGTATGTAAACCATACCAGCTGTTAAAAATGGGGCAAAAAAATCTATCACTAAAAAAATAAATGCTATTTGGAAGAATGTGGGACACACAAGGCCGGGAGAAAGATGGAGGGAAAGACAGGGTTTGGAGACCTGCTTGTCTCAGCAATTCCTACCATCTAAAGTTGATCCAATAAGAAATTCAAGTTCAAGCAACCACTTAAAGCTAAATATGAACCTATAAGAGCACTGACTGTGATAATGTACCTAAAATAATCCAGAGGAAGGAGAGAGGAGTGCATATTAGCTAAACCTCCATCTTCCATAACAGAAGGTCATCACAAAACAAATCAAGGTTGAAAAATGGAGAAACTTTATAATTTGAAATTTTGTTTAAAAAATTTTTTTAATGTTTATTCATTTTTGAGAGAGAGAGAGAGACAGAGCACAAGCAGGGGAGGGGCAGAGAGAGAGGGAGATTCAGAATCCAAAGCAGGTTCCAGCTTCTGAGCTGTCAGCACAGAGCCTGACACGAGGCTCGAACTCATGAAGGGCGAGATTATGACCTGAGCCTAAGTCAGACGCTTAACCACTGAGCCACCCAGCTCCCCAATATAGTTTGGAATTTAGAAGTAACCACCGAGAAACTAAAAACAGTAATGCTTAAATTTCTGCCTTTAGGAAATGTCCCACAATTCCTGGACTAAATAATAGTTGGTACTTTTGTGGCAAAAAAGATGCTGAAAATTCTATATCACAGAGGTGCCTGGGTGCCTCAGTCAGTGAAGCGTACGACTTCAGCTCAGGTCATGATCTCACAGTTCGTGGGTTCGAGCCCCGTGTCAGGCTCTGTGCTGACAGCTCAGAGCCTGGAGCCTGCTTCGGATTCTGTGTCTCCTTCGCTCTCTGCCCCTGCCCTGCTGGCGCTCTGTCTCTTTCTCTCTCTCTTAAAAATAAACACTAAAAAAAGGAAGAAGATGACGCATCCTATTCTTACTGCCCTGTGTGCGCACACGCTTGTCCATGTGTGTGCTTGATGTTTTAAGTAATTCATAATATCAAAAGGAAAACTCGCCTTGAGGAAAAAACCACAAAGAATCCCCTCATATATTTATTGTGACCCATTAATTCTCAGCACCAAAATTCAAAACTAAAACATTTGTCACAAGCAAGTTTTCCACCAGGACAGTGAGCCCTTTCCAGGAGGCAAGTTGTCGTAAAAAGTACAGCACTTTAAAAAAAAAAAAAAAAAGTACAGCACAGCCACTACATCTGCAGGTGCGTGTACGGCCAGCTTCACACACAGACTCAGGAAGAAGAAGTCTAGGAGTTAGGATGTGTTCAAGAAAAAATATTGACTTTTCCATCTGTCTAGGAATCTGGAATTGTATTGGCTGAATAACAAGTATCTAGTCTCAGGAAAACGAAAGCCATGTTGCTGCACTCTTTAAAATGTGTCCCGCTCAACCCAGGTGTCTGTGGTCCTCGAAATATTACCAAGACCAGACCCGATGGCAAGGCATCTGGTGAGAAAAGATAGATGGCTTGAATTTAATTCCAAACATGGGGAATCCCCAAGGGTCCCCGTATAAAAGAAAGCAGTAGTGTTACAAAATCTAATAAAATGATTTGGTTTCAGGAAACGTGCAAAAATGTGAATTGTGCCTAAGATAGCCTTCCTCAGCAGTGTCCTAGAAGATGAGACACCCTGGAATACTCTTTATTTTATTTTTAATGTTTATTCATTCTTTTTTGAGAGGGAGAGACAGAATGCGAGCAGGAGAGGAGCAGAGAGAGAGGGAGACACAGAATCCGAAGCAGGCTCCAGGCTCTGAGCTGTCAGCATAGAGCCCAACGTGGGGCTTGAACTCACGAACTGTGAGATCATGACCTGAGCCAAAGTTGGACGTTTAACCAACCGAGCCACCCAGGCGCCCCCCCTGGAATACTCTTTAAAGACAGCCCTTCCGTAAGACAGTGGCCCCAGGATGTGTAAATCATTCCTCCACGGGTCACACCTTAAACTCAAATTTCTGGGCCTTCAGTGTCAATTTTATGTTAATGAGCTGGGAAGTAAGATTTCAA
This sequence comes from Prionailurus viverrinus, assembly GCF_022837055.1. Classification (NCBI taxonomy): domain Eukaryota; kingdom Metazoa; phylum Chordata; class Mammalia; order Carnivora; family Felidae; genus Prionailurus; species Prionailurus viverrinus. The sequence continues at coordinate 85,813,485 of NC_062573.1, forward strand.
GCCCTTCAAGTATATATAAAATGCATTGCGATTGTATACGTGTTGCAATAAAGATGCCCTGATTTAAAAAAAAAAAAAAAGTCCACCTGCCCTTGCCTGACACCCAAGGGAAGCAGAGGAATGGAGCTGCTGACCCGGGAGCAAGAGGTCAGCCGATCCGTACTTGCCTCTTGGGTTCAAATCCCCCGTCCTTTGCCTGCTGTGTGGCGTTGGATGGGTTACGTGGCCTCTCTGCCCTTCACCTTCCCCGTCTGTAAAGAAGAGCGACAGCCCTCCTCGCGGCCGTGGTGGGGAGGAGCGAGATGCGGGCATAGTACTGGGTTCACAGGACGCGCCGTGAGCAGAGCTACGGTCATGAAAGCAGTGGCTCCTGGGGGCCCAAAGCTCTCTCCCTCATCACCTCTGATGCCCGGTACCCTCCGTGCAGCACAAAGGAGCGAGGTCATTCAGAGTATTTGCTGATGTCCTGGGGAAGGTCTCCACAGGCCCGCACCATGTGCAGAACCGAGCCAGTAAGCAGCCAATGGACGCTCCTTTTGAAAGATCACCGTGCGTCTCTGCCTTCAATGGCCTTAATTATTATTATTTTTTCACTATAAGGAGTGTGATAGTTAGTTTTATCTGTCAATTCCACTGAAGTGTCCAGATACTTGGTTAAACAGGATTCTGGGCATTTTCTGGGTGAGATGAACATTTAAATCAACAGACTAATAAGGCAGAGTGCCTTCCCCACTGAGGGCATCCAGTCGACGGAGGCCCGAATAGAGCACAGGGCCAAGGAAGGGAGAATTCCATCTCTCTGCCCGTCCTCCAGCTGGACACGGTCTTCTGCCTTCAGATGTGGACTCAGATGGGCACCAGCACCATCAGCTCCTGGGCCTCCAGTGTGCCAATCACAGATCTGGGGACTTCTCAGCCTCCACGGTCACGTGAGCCAAATCCTTATAATAAATCTCTATTTGTATATCCTGTTGACCCTGTTTCTCTGGAGAACCCCGAGTAATACAGAGAAATAATACATATTAATGTTAAATATTTAACATACCAAAAAAAGCTATGGAAAAAAACCCCTGTAATCTCAATTCTCACAGATCACTAGGGACCTTTTGAGGTACTCTTCCCCAGCCCTTCTCCTATACAATGGCATGATACACAGCTTTGTGATCCCTTTTTTTGCACGTTGTTACATTTTTGAGAGTATGCTTTTTATTTATTTATTTATTTATTTATTTATTTATTTATTTATTTTTAATTTTTTTTTTTCAAGGTTTATTTTTGAGAGACAGAGCATGAGCAGGGGAGGGGCAGAGAGAGAGAGAGACACACACAGAATCCAAAGCAGGTTCCAGTCTCAGCTGTCAGCACAGAGACCAACGTGGGGCTAGAATTCATGAACCGTGAGATCATGACCTGAGCCGAAGTCAAATGCTCAACCGACTGAGCTACCCAGGTGCCCCATGAGAATATGCTTTTTAAAACATTATTTTTTTCCAAATGATAACTGATTCTTGTTATTTAAAAAAGTGATACAGACGTCAGGCTCTGGGCTGATGGCTCAGAGCCTGGAGCCTGTTTCCGATTCTGTGTCTCCCTCTCTCTCTGCCCCTCCCCCGTTCATGCTCTGTCTCTCTCTGTCCCAAAAATAAATAAACGTTGAAAAAAAAAATTAAAAAAAAAAAAAAAAAAAGGGGCGCCTGGGTGGCTCAGTCGGTTAAGCGTCCGATTTCAGCTCAGGTCGTGATCTCACGGTTCGTGAGTTCGAGCCCTGCATCGGGCTCTGTGCTGACAGCTCGGAGCCTGGAGCCTGCTTCAGATCCTGTGTCTCCCTCTCTCTCTGCCCCTCCCCTGCTCGCACTCTCTCTCTCTCTGTTTCTCTCTCTCATAATAAATAAACATTAAAAAAATATTATGGGGGCGCCTGGGTGGCGCAGTCGGTTAAGCGTCCGACTTCAGCCAGGTCACGGTCTCGCGGTCCGTGAGTTCGAGCCCCGAGTCAGGCTCTGGGCTGATGGCTCGGAGCCTGGAGCCTGTTTCCGATGCTGTGTCTCCCTCTCTCTCTGCCCCTCCCCCGTTCATGCTGTGTCTCTCTCTGTCCCAAAAATAAATAAACGTTGAAAAAAAATATTATGCATGCAATTTTTAAGTAAAGTTGTCAAACTAAGTTTTCTGGAATTTAATGGAAGAAGATGAAACAAGTGAGGAGTTTCTGTGGGTTGAATAAATTTTCTTCATAAGAGAAATTCATTTCTTTTTTAAAATTTTTTTCATGTTTATTTATTTTTGTGAGAGAGAGACAGAGCATGAACGGGGGAGGGTCAGAGAGAGGGGGAGACACAGATTTTGAAGCAGGTTCCAGGCTCTGAGCTGTCAGCACAGAGTCCAATGTGGGGGTCAAACCCACGGACCATGAGATCATGACCTGAGCCAAAATTGGACGCTCAACCGAATGAGCCACCCAGGGGCCCCTTATGGATTTTTTAAAAACTTGTTTTCAATGTTTATTTTTTTGATAGACAGAGACAGAGTGTGAGCAGAGAAGGGGCAGAGAGAGGGAGACACAGAATCCAAAACAGGCTTCAGGCTCCAAGCTGTCAGCACAGAGCCTGATGTGGGGTTCGAACCCACTAAGGAGCTGAGGGAAGCCCTCACCTGGGGCTCTAGTCACAGCGAGGGGGACGGGGGCGGGGGGGATGCGGGAAGGCCACGGGAACTGCCACAGACAGCAGGTTAGGGTCCTCTTGTTCTCTCTGTCACTGCAGAGAAGCCGACTCTCCGGGGAGGCGCTCTCGCAAGGTGTCTGGTCCCCTTGGCACCCAGCTGGCCACCTCATCCCGTGGCCAGGAGAGGCCCCAGCCCCCCGGGAGAGCTCAAGGAGCAGGCTCACGGTTGGGGAGGGTGCGGGGAGCGCACAGCAGCTCTCAGCCACTTGCTACACTTCCTGCTCGTCATGCTGCCTCGAGATGCGCTTTGTGAAGGGAGCTAGAAACAGAAGCCTCCGAGAAAACCTGCTGGGCTCCTGACAGGAGAGGCCCCAAGTGACTGCAGACCCCACAGACACCAGCAGGCAGGCCTCGTTCACACCCCCTTTCTGGAGATTTCTCTTCAGGGCCTCTGAACCAGCCACTTTGTAATCCTTGAGGAGGTTCCCAGTACACCCTGGGCTTTGGGCTCCCACTCTTTTTTTTTTTTTTTTATGTTTAGTTTTGAGAGAAAGAGAGACCGAGTGCAAGCAGAGGAGGGGCAGAGAGAGAGGGAGACACAGGATCTGAAACAGGCTCCAGGCTCTGAGCCATCAGCACAGAGCCCGACGCGGGGCTCGAACTCACGGACTGTGAGATCGTGACCTGAGCTGAAGTCAGACGCTTAACTGACTGAGCCCCCCAAGGCACCCCTGGGCTCCCAACCCGAAGCCGTGTGCTTTTTGTGGCAGCCAAACGGCAGTCGTTTTGTGCTCTATTCTAAGCGCTGAATGACAACTGCTCACAAGTTGGGTCCAAAGAAAACACTGTAGAAGTTCCTGGAAAATTTTGCATTAATTCTGGTACAGGGGAGCCTAGGTGGCTCAGTCGAGTGTCTGACTCTTGATTTTGGTTCAGGTCATGATCCCAAGGTTGTGGGATTGAGCCCTGAGTAGGACTGTGTGCTGAGTATGGAGCCTGCTTGAAATTCTCTCTCTCTCTCTCTCTCTCTCTCTTTCTCCTTCTGCCCTTCTCCCTCTCCCCTGCTCACACTCTCTCTCTCTAAAATAAAATAACAAATTAAATAAATAAATAAACAAAACTAGCAGACTTCAGAGTAGATGGCCCTCCATAATGTGGGTGGGCCTCATCTGATCAGTTTTAGGTCTTAAAGACTAAAGTTCCCCAAGGAAGAGGGAATTCTGCCTTCAGACTCAAGATTGCAGCAGTCTTCCCCGGGTCTCCAGCCTGCCACTGCCCCACAGATCTTAGACCTGCCGGCCAATTCCCCGAATGCGTCTCTTCCACTCTCTCTCTCCCTCCTCACCTCACTCCCTATAGTTTTACGTAATACACACAGTGTTGCTCCTGCTTCTCTGGAGAACCTCAGCCAACACCGCTTTCCTCAGCCAACTCATCTGAACACAGTGGCCGACACAGAGGTCTGTGCAGATGTCCTCCTGGGACGTTTCCACGGCCCGGGTCTCGGCGTGCACGTGCTCCCGACTGGCCCAGGGCCGGAGCTGGGGCAGGATCAGGGGGCTCCGGGAGGCGGGGGCCCAGACGGGCGTTTACAGCCCCCAGGGCAAGCACAGAACGCCTGCCGGGCAGAAGGCGGGTGACATATTCTTTTTCCAACCACACATCCACTCTGAGGTAATACGATTTTAAAGCATAATAATATTGGAAGTTAATGCCCACATGACTGTTTTGGGGAACTTGAGCAGGAGTTACGGGAACCATCTCGTGAATAATTGAGAACTCCTGCCATCAGTCATCAATGCATTAAAAACTATGACATGAAAACCTTGCAAACGACTGGAGTTACTGCTTGGAATCAAGCCCCAGCAGCACCGCCCGTGCTGTCTGTCCTGCCTTGCCAACCTCACCGGCCGCCCCTCCTGGCTCTGCGCACCCACACCCCATCTGCAGCCACACTGGAGAGGTCCGCCTGTTTGTCCAGATGCTGAATCTGTGTGGTGGAAATCAGCGCACAGCGATGGCGTCGACTATGTGAGAAGGACCCCAGAGCGGGGATCATCGAGTGTCCGTGTCATGACAGGGACATCGCCCCCTGTTTGGCAACAGGGCTGAAATCTCAGTCGTTCAGATCCTGGAATGATCTTTTGTGACTACAACTCCTGTCGATACTAAGGCCACACGGGCAGTCACCAGCCTAAGCTGTCCCAACCTCACTGCCGCAGTTCAAACCCACCTGATAGAAACATGTGAACAGCCTGTGTCTCGACTACCACATGCCCTCTTCCTAAGTATAAAATGCACTGTTTTCTTGCTATACTGAATCGTTGGGCAAATCTGCTCGAGGAAAAGAAAACCCAATGTTAAAAAGCTTCCATCAACGCTGGGGGCTGCAACTTTCTGTCTGTAATCACATGTGTCACCACCAAGAGTGACATATTTACCTCCGTTTCTTGAACGCATTTGCCAAATATTATTATATGACCTTCCTAGGCCCTCAGCCAACAAACACCCTGCATTCAACCAGCCCTGGTTGGTCAGTTACTGTCTGTCATAAACAACAGCACGTGCTGTTTTAAAGGATTTGCCTTTTAACTATCAATAGCTCCATACAGCTCAGTGTCCAACCCGGAATCAAAATAAGAGCTCCATCTACAATGATTTTTAAGAATGGTGTTCTCTTGGGGTGCCTGGGTGGCTCAGTCGGTTAAGCATCCAACTTTGGCTCAGGTCACGATCTCACAGTTCATGGGTTCAAGCCCCATGTTGGGCTCTGCATTAACAGCGTGGAACCTGCTTGGGACTCTCTCCTCTCTGCCCCTCCCCCACGTGTGTGCTCACTCGCTCTCAAAAATAAATAAACACTTAGGAAAAAAAAATGGGGTTCTCTTTTCCTTTATATTTCATGGCTGTGACCTAGTAACATGCATGTGTGGAGGCACGAGCCAGATGCAGAACAAGGACATGACTTCTGAGGGTCTTACGAACGCACTTGTGGATGTGGGCAGGTGTGCTGATCAGAGGGTGCACAGTCTAACCCCTTTCCGGTTAGCCACGAGCCACAAACAGCATGTAGTAGGTCCATGCAGTTTGGGCGGGGGGGAGGGTGACATTTAAAAACCATCCCTGACCAAACTGAGGAGCAAAAGGCAGAGGAAACGAGGGAGAGAACAGAGAATCAGACATGAAGGGAAGAGGGACAGGTACCCAGGGCGACAAATGTGGGGACAGAAGGCTCTTCAGCTGTCTGAAACAAAGCTATGTGGTCAGTAACTGTGACGTGTCCGCCTTCCAGAGTTCTACAAATACGCCTCATGGCCCCGTTCTCGGACCTCTGACCCCACTCCCACGTGAGGGCCAGGACAGATCAGCGCAGCCCTGTGTGTGGTTCATGTCTTCCAAGGTTCACATCAGCTCCTCCAAGAGCTTCATGCCTCCGTGACGACGAATGTCACTTGGACATAAAGGGGGTGAGTGTATGATGCTTGGCCGCCATTCCCGTATTCCCGAAACGTGCTGTTTCACGGACTGTCTGGTGCGTTTCGACAAGAATGATCTGGGAGAGGACTATGCACCTGATGTTCCTGCTGTCTCTGGAGAAGCCTGGGGGGGAGGAGGTGGGGTCGGGGGAGGCCCTCGAATCTACAGTGGGAGCAAACGGTAAGGCTGTCGGGTAACCGTGCAAATATCAGAACAAATCTTAATGCGACCTGTAAGCGTAAGGACAGAGATGAGAAGGAGCCGAGGGCAGTTCCGCCTGGCGCGGCTGCTGGGGTCACGTCCTTCTCCCCAGTAATGACTACATTCCAAGTCCCTTGTGGTGAAAACGAAAATACGACCACATTCTGGGTGTCTGCTTGGCTTGGATAAGCTAGACCCAGATTCAGGAAAAGAAGTCTGTAGAACATGGAGTCATTAGTTACAAAAGGAGCAGAGAAAGATAAAAGTCAGGAGGCATCTGATGAAAACCCGTTGAAGTTCATCATGGAAAGTGCTAGATCAGGGCAAATCTCTATACCAGTGATTCCCAGACTTTAGCATCGGAATCTCCTGGGCTTGGCGCTGCCAGAGGAAAGGCAGAAGCCCAGTGAAATCTGTATTTCAGAGAAACAATGAATCATTTTTAGTATAAGTATGTCCCATGCAAAAATCGGGTTTCTCTAAAATTCAAATTTAACCGTGTGCCTCTATTTTATTCACCGTGCCTGGCAGCCTTACCTAGACCGCCTGTTCAGACGCTGGTTTCTGGGCTACACACTCGGAGGTCGTGGCTCAGCAGATCCGGGTGGGGCCCAGGAATCTGCATTTCCAACCCTCTCGCTGGGAATGCTGACCCTGCTGGTCTGAGGATACACTTGGAGGATCACAGCCCCCAAAGCCCTCCCCGTGTGATGACGGCTGTGCACGTCTCTGGCCACCAGCTACAGGAGGGACGCTCTGGGGACACGGGCTGCGCATCCTCTGGTGCGTCATCTCCCACCTCCCCGGGAAGTGTGCGGCCCTCCGTGTTCAGGCAGGAGCGCTGGGCGCTCCCGTGAACCAAGAGGCAGGCCGGTTTTCTTCAACTGGGCCTCGGCCCATCCACACCTGCTCTGCTTGGAGTGCTCAGTAGAGAAGCACGGGGCAGGCAGGGTGACTGGCCGAGTCGTGGCCAGCGAGACGCTGGATCCGCGTGCACCACGGGCGATGGTTCTCTCCCGCTGCCTTCCATGGGGGGTTTACCACAAGCCAGCCGTTCTCATGTTGCAGGAAACACACTGTGCTTTTGACTGAGAGGCATTAGTACCTCGTCCACAGAGTGATTTAGTTATTGCTGAACATTTTATAATTTTTTTTAAGTTTATTTATTTTGAGAGAGAGAAAGAGAGCATGCGCCGGGGAGGGGCAGAAAGAGAGGAGAGAGGGGGAGACAGAGAATCCCAAACAGGCTTCACGTTCAGCAGTGAGTCCAACTCGGGGCTCGAACTCATGACCGCAAGATCGTGACCTGAGCTGATGTTGAGTGGGACGCTTACCCGACTGAGCCACCCAGGTGCCCCTTACCGCTGAACATTTTAAATTGCAGCATGAAATTATGAAGTTAAATTTCATTTTAAACGTATCGACATCTTGCTTGTTGGAAGTAGAAGTTGACCGCCAGACCCCCATTGCCCTCAGTAACCATGGCACGCCACGCGGTGGTTAGGAACTGGGTGGAATCTGTGCCCTTTGGAGCGGGACTCACCTGGCAGAGTTGCTGAGCCATGGGCTCACTTCTGACAAGGCTTCTCTAGGGTCTCCCGTCCAGAAGCCAACTGCCGCCATAACACTCTGTGCTCAGGGCTCCCAGAATTCATGATAGAGTTCTGATCCCCGGTGCCCCAGAATGAGACTGTGTACGCACAGACGGCCTTTACATCTTAGAGTAAAAATGAGGTCATTAAGGTAGCCATCATCCAACGCGACTTGTGTCCTTATGAACGGAGGAGATCAGGACACAGACACACAGAGAGGGACAAGCACGTGCAGACGTGGGGAGAGGATGGTGTCTACACGCCAGGAGAGAGGCCTCGGAAAGAATCAAGCCTGCTGACACGCTGATCTCAGCCTTCCAGGCTCCAGGATGGAGAGAAAGAAATGTCTGCTGTTTAGGCCGCCTGGCCGTGGTGTTTGCGCCAGTGCCCAAGCTGACTGAGACACCATGTGAGCACAGATTTTCCTTTATAAGGAAGAAGAATGGACAGAGAACACACCTCAGATGTGACGATTAAACTGTAGGATTCCATCTGAAATTCACCTTGAACTGACCTGTGACTGAGCATCTCACAGTCCCCTCCCAGCAGATTGTACTGTCTTATCCTTCAATCCCTCGGCACCCCCGACCAGAGGCCTAAAACGTGCACACATCTGAGGGGTGGGCCCGGGGCACTTCGTGTGCGCAGACTGACTTACCCCTTGCTTCTTCCGGCTCTAACTGTGCCAAGAATCATCATTAAAGATGATCTACTTAGTACTTTTCTTCTCTTTGCAACATGCAAATCTTGGCCTTGATAAAGGCAATATTCTTTGCTAATTTGAAGTACAGTGGAGGCATACAGAAAAAGAAAAAAGATTTCTGACACCCTCTGTTAATCAAGTGTTCAGAAACCTGCTTGTACTAAAATAACTTGACATTCTTCCCATGTCTTTTATTTCCTCTAATAGAATTTGGGTTTTTTTTCTTTCCCCCTCCACAAGGGGGATAATTCTTGATAATTACTTTCTCCTATCATTTGGAAAACTGCTAGAAATCATAGATCTAGTTCATAGTGTAATTAGATATAGCTTGCACTGAACATTTAAGACCCTTGAACACAAAGTCAGAGTCTGCACATAACCAGGCTGAGTACGACTTTCTGACTACTTGGATCTTGCAGTCTCCCTGTAGTTAATAAATATCTTATTTCTTCATGAGTTTTGTTTTTAATCATCATGCTGACTTGTACCACTCAAAATGACAATTTCATTACAGTACTTTGCTCTCATAGATACATGATTAGGCACATATTTAATTAGCTTCCCTTCACCCCAAATACTAATCACTTCCTTGATTGACTGTCTGAGTCATACAAACACTTGTGATTTCCTTGCTGTTGACTGCACGCACAGTTTAAACAGGAATAGCTCACGTTGCAAGTTAGGCTGAAGGGTAGCAGATGGTTAGGAAATTAACTTCACAAGTAAGTGGATCCCATTGACTCTGACAAACCAAATGTAAGAACAAAAGACAGTGAAAGCAGAAGACCCTTCCCTTCATCCTCCTCAGCTCGATTTTGCATATGCTGATTGTACAGCACGAAAAGTCCTGTATTAAAAAAGACTTATAGCTCCTTACTGCTTTATTCATACCAGTTTGTGTCATTTAAATTGCTGTTACTCTTGGGGCACCTGGGTGGCGCATTCGGTTAAGCCTCAGACTTCAGCTCAGGTCATGATCTCGCGGCTCGTGGGTTCGAGGCCTACCTCAGGCTCTGTGCTGACCGCTCGGAGCCTGAAGCCTGCTTCGGATTCTGTGTCTCCCTCCGTCTCTCTGCCCCTCTCCTGCTCGTGCTCTCTTTCTCTCTCAATAATAAATAAACATTAAAAATAAAGAAAAATTTTTAAAAATGTTATTACTTTTGAGGTCTGAAATGCCACAGCTGAAGCTGGGTCGCAACAATTTAGGGTAAAAGTCCTACAGGGGTGAGGGGACCCGTGGCCTGTGGGGAGGGTCCCTGGTGCACAGGGGCCAACCGCCCACCTGGAGGGCCCGCTGGCCGTGATGGCCTGTCTGGAGGTGCTCCCACTGCGCCACCTGGTGGACCATGTCTGGAACACATGGGTGAGCACCCCAGCGGGGTTGGGAGGGCTTGTCAGAAATGCAAATCCTCAGGCCCCACCAGACCCCCTGGGTCAGACACTCCGGGGGTGGAGCCCAGTGATCTGTTTTTAACAAGCCCTCTGGGCGATTCTGATGACACTTGATGTGCTAAACACGGGCCAAAAATCGAACTCTGGGCACAACGAATACGTATAAATATAGTCACAAAATTCAAACTACCCATAAGGGAAGCATGCTGGTCTTTTTAAAGAAAAAACTCTCTGAACACAGGTCTGAAAGCCGGTCTTTGGGAGTGTGGGTCCTACACCGTGTCCTCATAAGAAGACGTGAGGACACAGACATGCACAGAGGGACGCAGGGAGGAAGTGGCCATCTCCCAGGGCAGGGGAGAGGCTTCAGGGGAACCAGCCCTGCCCATGCTGGATCTCAGGCTTCCAGACTCCAGACTGGGAGACAATCCCTGTTGTTAGGTGTGTCTGTGGTCCTTGGCCACAGACAGCTGGAGCAGATAATGCATTCAGTCAAGAGCAACTCTCAACAAATGAAATCGTGATTTAAATGAGAGTTCATTAACCTCTCCTGGATATAGAGAGAGGCCACAGTATCTATGCATTAACTGATGATGAATGCAGTCTGTTGGGGGTGGGAGGGCACCAGCTTCAAGCAAGTGGTTGCTGCAAGACCGTCTCTCCATTCCACACGTCCCTGTTCCAAAGGTGCGTACGGTGGAGTTCGAGTTCGGGCAAGAGAGAAGGGCCCCCTCCTTCATGTCACAGACCGATGGTGCCACTGGTTTTAGCAAGTACGGCGCAGCTCGCAATACGCTACTCCGAATAGCTGTGATTCGGCCGTGTCCTTGTGCGGTAGTGAGTCTCCCCCGGACGCTGACCCGTGACCGCCGGGGGAACGCCCGTGAAGAACCGGCTCACAGACGCTGACACGTGATCGCGGGGGGCGGGGACCGGCCTGCAGAGAACCGGCCCCACCGATTAGGTGTGGTTGCATACTAAATAGATGAAGGATATGAGACTGTCAAGGTGACCGTGAACTCTGAAGGCAGAACAGCAGCTTCCTGCGGGAGTGGGGGCTGGCCAGGTGCCTGAGGCCTGGCCCTCCGCAGGCACACTCGGGCTCCCTCCCAGGACTGGGCTTCTCCTCCCCCCAGCTGCCGGCTGTGCTGCCTTCCAGGGCTCAGAGAGGAGTAGAGCCCTCCCCAGGAACTCCCCCCCCCCCCCCCCCGCCAGCTTTTGACCCTGGTGACTGTCACTCGTGGGATACAAAGGGGCAGTTCTGCAGCGCCACATCAGCCTCAGATCTCCCGAGGGATCAGATGACGCCTCTATGGCCACTGCCTTTTCCGCTGGCTCCCACTTCCCTCCCACATGTGGCTCCTGCCAGGGCTCCCGAGAAGCCCCCTGCAGGCAAATCTCACTCGGAATCCATTTCCAGAAGGACGCGGTCTCGACAACTAGCCGTGAAGAGGGGAACACCAGGTTGGGGAACACTGGATGTCCTTGCAGGATGCTGCGTGCTGGTGCCAGGACTCGGGGGCTGTGGCCATGCGGTAAGAGACCCCACAGTGTGTGCCCACACTCTGCTGCTGTTTTCATAGCATCTTGCAGGACACATGTGGTCTGCTTTGGGGACAGAGAAAGAGATGCAGATTACTTCTTCGACGACTGACACCGGTGTGATTCTGTCACGAGCTAACAGGGGCCAGACCGAATGTAGGAAAGCTGGAGAATCTTAACAATTTTCTTTCCCTTCCAATGTGAACCAGTTCCAATTAGACCTTCCTACTCCCCACGTGTGTGTCTTCTCCCATACAAAGGGACCTGGAAATAACTGGTGTTGGGAAGGAAGACGGTTCACAGGGAAGATGGTAAACGGTAGAGTAAACGTTTGGTAGACAGATGTGGGACGCGGAGGAGTTAACAGGCAGACAGGTGCCTCCCAGTCCCCCTCCTGCGGTACTGGGGTCACTGACGGCGACAGCTGCCCCCCGAAGCGGCTTCTCTGCCTACATTCTTCAGGCACCTGGGGGAGGTCAGGGTTCTTCCTGAGCCTTCTGTTTCATGAAAATAATCAGCCCAGAATAGACACACATGCCAGAGAGGACACATTTGGGGATGACGGCTTTTCTCCCCTGCAGCTCCACCACACAACCCACGGCGGCCCCTTACCTGTCCCCAGGCGGCTGTCCCCTCACCCCACACCTGACCGCAGCTCTCCGTGTGCCTCCCACATCTCTACTGAACCTTTCTCGGAAAGTCAGAGACACAGAAGGGTCTTCCCAGGAAAGTGCCCAGCAGAAGAGAAACAACGCTTAGATGTGTGTCTGAAGTGGGGAACCCCTCACACCAGCCCCCACCCAAGCTTCCAATCAGATGTTCTCTGCCTCGGTCTTAAACTCGAATGACTATTTGAGGATCGCCAAGTGTTGGGAAGAAGGCTGTAACACAAAAGACAGAGACCAACACAAATAAGGGGAAGAAAAGTGCAAGAGGGGAGCATTGTGGGAAAGCTTGGCCAGATGTCGTCGGCGTCAGTTCCGGGAAGCCCGTACACTCAGGCCACACCAGATGGCGGGCAGGGCCAGTCAGGCGTCGTCTTTGCACGTGTCCCGTGGATCCGAGAGTCTGTTCCCCGGACTGTGGCCGCACTTGCCGGCGAGGTTGAAGAGCGTCTTTCTGGAGGCATCTTTTCCGACAGACGAAGTCTCCGGGTCGCCAGGGGTGATGCAGGACGGCGTGTCCCGGGAGCACGCCGCGCAAAGCTTGCTCTGCCAAACCGTGGTTGTTTTTATAGGAGCGGCGAGCCTTGACGCTACGGAAGGAACCTCCCTTTACGGACTGTGGGTCGAGGAGGCAGGGCCAAGCGGGCCGGACGTCCTGTGACCGTCTCAAAGGGTGAGGGTCCAGGAGTTCCCCGGAGAATGGATCTGAGATTTAGAAGGACCAGTGGCAGTCTCCACAAGTTCTTCCAGCCGAGACTTCACGATGCCGCGAGTGAGTGTGACAAGTCTGAGGACTGAGCGTGGCGTGTGCACAGTGCAAGTGTGGTAACATCACACGGCCGAACAGTGCACGCCTAACTAACAAAGCACCTGAATGGTGAAGTGGGTTTCCCGACCACCATGATGTGTGAGAGGGGCCCCCAGGTAGGAGTAATCTTCTTTAACAGAATTTTAGCCACAGCAGAAGCATTGGCCTGTCTACAAGGGGAAGCTTCGGTCCGGTGGCAAAACATACAGACCACGACAAGAACATGTTTCTTTCCCTGAGGTAGGGAAGCCGTATGAGATCCATTTGCCAAACCTCAAATGGTCCGTCGGGCGGTTCAGAGTCTGGGAGAAGTGCGGTTTTCCCTGGATTATACCTTGGATGTGGGACGAGCGAAGTAGGCACCCTGTTATCTTTTCCGCACCTGTATTGGTCCACGAATGCCATCACCGTGTCAGGAGACCAGTGGTTGAAAGCACGTACAGTGGTGAGCAGCGGGGATTTTGGAACTTCTGTGGGCAGATTGTTATTTGGTCCACACCAGAGTTCTCTCTTACTATCAAACCAACAATGACTAGATTTCTAATACTGTTTTTCCTTTTCTGGGGCCAATTTTTGGGGTCTCTGGTCAATTTTTCCAAATTATCATTTGAGAGAACATCCCTTTGGACCAGGGCAGAGGTCTGACTGTTGGCCTCCGAGAGAACAGCACTTGGGGCAGAAATGTCAGTGAGGTGGTTTCCTTTGGCCTCCAGGGACTCACGTCTGGAATGCCCAGGAACCTTGGTAATGGCCAGAGCAGCCAGCAAAAGTGTGGCCTTGTGATAAATTGTGAACACAGGAGCCATTTTTTTTTTTTTATTATCTCCATTGGAGGTGAGGAAACCTCACTGTATGCATAGTCTTCTAAAGTCATGAACTCCTGGAAGGCGTACCAGCCATCTGTATAAAAGTTTGCAATTTTCCCTGCAGCCACAATACAAGGATGGTTAGAGGGGACCCCGTGACTATTTCCGCAGTGGCCTCAACCAAGAGGGCAGTGGCAGGAATGGCTGGGAGGCAAGGGGGCAGGGGGCGGGGGGGACATCCCTGAGCCACAGGTTCAAGTTGTTGGCTATAATGCCCTACGGGACAGCAGTGGTGCCCGTGATTTTGGGGTGAGCGCTCCAAGGGCATTCCCTTCCCTCTCACATACCAAGAGGGAAAAGGGGAATTGAAAGGATGTCCAAAGACAGGGGTCGTGTTAGGCTTTTCCCTAAAGTCCCAAAAGCTGTGTCATCCTGATCTTTCCAAATAACAGGGTCAGGTTGGTTGATTTTCAGGAAAGCGTGTGGAGGTTGAGCTGTAAGAGAGTTTGGAGTCCAGTTTTGACGCAGTCAGCTAGGCCAAGAAAACCTCGTAATTGGTGCTGGTTTTAGGTTTAGGGATGTTCAGGGTGCCCTGAAGTCGGCCTGGGTCCAAATCTAGCCCTGGTTCTGAGGTCAGGGGCCCTAAGTATCGAACCTGAGTTTGAGCAAACAGCAGTTTTCCTTTGGTGACTTTATGTCCGTTTAAGGCCAAAGCTTTGAACGGATGAACGTTGCCTTCCTGTGAAGAGATCTGGGAAGAGGGGCAGAAGGGCGAATCCTCTGCGTATCGGAACGAAGTAGAGCCTGCAGAACACTTTCTATCGTCCGAATCGGCTTTTAAAGTTTGTGGAAAGTAAGAAGGATTCTCAGTGTGTATAACTTCTGAATTGGTGGGGAGGGAGGATGGAATTTCGAGGAAAAGTTGGACAATACAAAGGGAGGCAGCAAAAGGGAGGGAGGAGGAACATCAGACTAAGTAGGAAGCACAAAATAGAACGGCAGAAATAAACGCGGATATATCCCCACATGTCCTGAAGACACAAAGTGCAGTTACGCGTTGTTTAGAGATATGCCCGCGGCACACAAAGGGAAGACGTGGAAGATGGGCAGACGCACCCAACACACCCGGCCCCACCATTCCTATCAGACGTGCTATCATTTTAAGGCAAAAAATATCAATAGCAGTTAAAAGTTCAAACAATTTTAGAAGGTTTGTGCCCAGTAACACATAAAATCTCAAAAAAATATAAAGCAGAAACTCCTGGAAATCCAAGGAGAAACTGAAAAATCTATGACCATGGTAAGATATTTCTCAACAACTTAGGAATTGAGTAACAGAAACTGGTAAATATTTGAACAACAAACCTGATCTCTGTATAGACGTATATAGAACACTGCACCCTTAAATTAGAAAATGCACATTAAGGGGCACCTGGGTGGCTCAGTCAGTTGAGCATCTGACTGTGGTTCAGGTCATGGTCTCAGGGCTTGTGGGTTCAAGCCCTGCATCGGGCTCTGTGTTGACAGTTTGGAGCCTGGAGCCTGCTTCAGATTCTGTGTCCTCCCCTCTCTCTCTGACCCTTCCCCTCTGCTCACACTCAGTCTCTCTCTCCCTCTCTCAAAAATAACATTAAAAAAAATACACATTATTTCCCAAACATTTAAGGGAAAACATACAAACATTGGCCATATCCTGGACCATAAAGCTAGCTTCAACAAATTTCAAAGAATTGGTTCACCTAGACTGCATCCTTTGACTATAACTCAATTAAAATAGGAACCAGCGGGGTGCCTGGGTGGCTGAGCCGGTCAAGCACCCGACTTCAGCTCAGGTTATGATCTCATGGTTCGTGAGCTCGAGTCCCGCATCAGGCTCACTGCTGTCAGCGCAGAGCCTGCTTTGGATCCTCTGTCCCCCTGTCTCTCTGCCCCTTCCATGCTCACACTCTCTCTCAAAAATGACTACATGTTTATTTAAAAAATAAAATAGGAAGCAGTAATAAAAGAAGATAGCATTAAGCGGGAAAAATGCCCATTTGCATAGAAATTAACCAGTCAACGATTCTAAGTAACTCGTGGACTAAAGAAGAAATCATGATAGAAGTTGGGAAATACTGACCTTGAATCTCAGTGTATACTAGAGCTACATACTAAAAGCACCATATAGGTGTAAATATCCAACAAAAAAATATATTCCCCCAAAAAGCAGAAGGCAGAACATAATAAAAATAATAGCAGAAGTGGATTAAAAAGGAAATAAAATATACCTAAAGGGGCCCCCAAAAAGTCTAAAATTGGTTCTTTTATATATAGATAGATAGATTCTTTTAACATTTTATTTAGTTTTGAGAGACAGAGACAGACTGCAAGCAGGGGAGGGACAGAGAGAGAGGGAGACACAGAATCCGAAGCAGGCTCCAGGCTCTGAGCTGTCAGCACAGAGCCTGATGTGGGGCTCGAACCCACGAACAGTGAGATCATGACCTGAGCTGAAGTTGGACACTTAACTGACCCACCCAGGTGCCCCTAAAATTGGTTCTTTGTGGAAGAACCAAAGAGATAAGTAAAAACCAGCTGACCTCTGGCACAATTGTTCACGAGGAGAGGTAAAGATACTGTAGGAGGTAAGACACTGCACTCTCACCACAGTAGGAGCCAAGAAGGAGGCAAGAATGAAGTTACCAAGATTCTTTCGTCATCATAGCAATAGTTAAAACAGAGGGCTGGCGCGCCTGGGTGGCTCAGTCAGCTAAGCGTCCGACTTCAGCTCGGGTCATGATCTCACAGTTTGTGGGTTCGAGCCCCACGTTGGGCTCTGTGCTGACAGCTCAGAGCCTGGAACCTGCTTCAGATTCTGTGTCTCCCTCTCTCTGCCCCTCCGCAGCTTGCTCTCTCTCTCTAAAATAAATAAAACATTAAAAAAATCTTTTTTCATAAAAATAAAAAATAAAACAGAGGGCTTACCATGCACCAGATGTAACTCAAGATGCTCCGTGAATGTTGTACAGCAACAGTCCTATCATTATCCTCCTATTTCAAATGAGAAAACTGAAGCACAGAGGCCAGTGACGCCCAAATTCAAACATCATCTCAGTGTTGCAGTTGTGACTGAACCCATCAGTCTACCCACACACTTCCAGCCACCAAAGTGTCAAAATCACGGTGAGAAGAGCACGTGAGGTTGGAGATGCTGTGGTCATCATCTTTGGAGAATAAAACATGTCCTCAACAGCAAACCAGAAGACAGAAGCCAACTTTGGAAGCTGGAAAAATCAAGAGCAATAATTGATCTAGCCCACCCCAGAAAGCTGAATTCTAAGCCCCAAGTGACTTCATCTGAGAACCAAGCTAAGTTTAAGAAGCAGCTGGCTCACTAGACCCCTTTCCCCAGCCTACGGAGCTTCATGACGGCCAACAGCCCCATGTGTTCTCTGGAGAGGAGCTCTGGGCTGAGGACTGACTTCAGCAGTGGTGCGTGAGGACAAGATCATCTCACAGTGAAGGACAAGGTCAACAAGCCACACCCACTTATAGGGCTTCCAGTAAGCTTTTCCATTCCATATCGTTAACCATGAGCAGACAACCACGGATTACCAGACCCGCTTCTAAAAGGGAAAATAAGACCAAAACAAGCAAAAACAATCAACGTGGAGGAACAAAAACTATGTATAAAATAGAAAAAAAACCTTCAAAGTTATCATTAATCCACAAATACATAATCTCCAAGGATATTATGCATATCCGTGTGTCTCTAGAGGAAATAAGAATATGGATATGGGTGCCTTTAAAAGGAGCATTCAGAACAAAAGAAAACGGGATGTGAGTAATTAAAAAGCCAATAGAACGGTTGGAAGAGAGAGTCAAGGAAATGTCACAAAGGAGAGTAAAGCTACACAGAAAAAGTTAAGGAAATTGGAGATTAGTTTCAGGAATCCCAATATCAAAGATGAGGATTTCCAGAGAGAACGGGCAGCAAAGTGTCGAGAAGAAGGGACAATGTAATGCGAGTACTTGCAAGATATGGTTGTGGAGTTTATATTAGCAACAATTATTTTTTGTTGGTGATATTATCCAAACTTTCTAAGTCCTTGTAAAATAGGGCCAGCGGGTTGTCCCCAAACACCTGCCCAGGGTGCTCCCCTCCGCGGAGACCCCTGAAGTGAAAATGGCACAAAATTGATTTAGCTCCTCAAAATCTGAGACGGCACGCGAGCCCTGTCACCCATCCCGTGCATCCCAAGGCCTTTGGGACAGGCCGGGCAGAGACTCGGGTCTCAGGGGAGGATGGACAGTGCAGCGACCCATCCCCACTCTGACCACCCGTCCCAGGTCCTGTCTCCCCAGACCTCCGTGGGCGAGGCGGGACAATGCGGACTGGAATCCTGGGAGGGTTTGTCTTTACTCAGAAGACACGGGGGTTAGGAGAGAAGGGAGAAAGAAAAATCCCCCCTTTTCTGGAAGACAAATAAAGGAGAAAAGGCAGAGAAGAATTTAAAAAGACAAGGGAGATGGGGCGCCTGGGTGGCTCAGTCGGTTGAGCGTCCGACTTTGGCTCAGGTCATGATCTCGAGGTCCGTGAGTGCGAGCCCCGCGTCGGGCTCTGGGCTGATGGCTCAGAGCCTGGAGCCTGTTTCGGATTCTGTGTCTCCCTCTCTCTCTGCCCCTGCCCCGTTCATGCTCTGTCTCTCTCTGTCTCAAAAATAAATAAACGTTAAAAAAAACTTAAAAAGACAAGGGAGGACCCTCCAGCTGCTTCTCCACAGCCCAACGCCACAGAGGGACCTGGATCCCTGGCAGGTGAGAGGTAGGCCAACTCACACTTGCAGTCTGGGTTGCGCAGGTAGAGGGGGCTGGGGTCAGCCTGGTTTGTCGCTGGCACAGGGGCTGCCCCGCCGCCGCCTTCCGTTTGCTGATGCCCGCACACCGACAGCTCTGCACGGGCCTTCTCAGCCCCGGCAAAACCGCGGGTGTCCCCCCTGCCTTTCTAGAGCGACGGCCCCTGCTCCTTCCATGCTCTCCTCTGTGGGGCAGGGGGGCACCTGCACCTGTTAGACCCGACGTGCAAACGCAGACTTCAGGTGGAGCACAGGGCGGGGTGCCCCCTCCTGGCACCGTGCTCCCTGGACCGCCCGCGGGAGTCATGCTCAGTGTCCTGGGGCCGGTTCTCAGCCTCTGTCCCCTGCCCCATCTCCAGTCTCCTCCAGAACCTGACTGTGCGTGCGCAGGCGTGAGTGAGGCCCCCCGACACCTCCTGCCTCTGCTCACCCCCACCTTCCTGAAGGGGGGCTGTCCGGGGCACTGGCTGCTACGAGGCCGAATGAGTATAGGAGACCCCAGAGGGGGGATGCATCCTGGGGCCTGGGACACGTTCCCTGGGGGTCTGAGAGGGGAAGGCTCCCCAGGACTTGATGCTCAGCCCACTGAACCCAAAGGCCACATTGCTTAGCAAATGTCTTTTCCCCCCTCTCTGCCCTGGACACGCCGAGCTGGGGTGGATGATTCTGCACGTGGTGGGCCAGACCAGGGCCGGGACCAGAACCAGGAGCATTTCGGAAGTTTCAAGTGGTTCACCTGAATGGTGCTGGTGTGCCTTTAAAGGCATTTATAATTAGGTGGAGAGATTTAATAAAAAAGAGAAGGAAGGAGGTTGAATTTGGCTAATTATCTGCTCAGATTCTTTCCTGTAGAGGATTTAATTAGCTGAATGGTTCTCGCCCAGATGTTGAAAACAAGACTATATGTTGTTAAATATTCATTTAGAACGTTGTTTGAAATGGGTGCATAATAGTTCATGTTCTAGAAGATCTGTATAATTATCCATTCTGTGGTCCTTAAACCTTGCAAATTTCTCCCAACTTTCTTTTTTCTTTCCTTTTTTTTTTCTTTTAGAGGGATAGCACAAGAGGGGGAGGGGCAGAGGGAGAGGAAGAAAGAGAAGCTTTGTCACAGGGCTTGATCCCATGACCCTGGGATCATGATTTGAGCTGAAATCAAGAGTCAGACGCTCAACTGACTGAGCCACCCCAGTGCCCCTCAGTTTTTACTATTACAAGCTCTTATGCATTTCCTCAAATATTGCACTATGTGTGACGAATGTTTTCATTTTTAATCCAATATACTGTGTAAAAAGTAGCATGGCACTATTTTAAGTTGCATTACTTTTTAAATTTTAGAATGATAACTTTTAAAATATGTTCATTGCCCATCTATAGGTACTTCCATTTTGGGAGGTGATAGTCGTCCTTATCTGGTGTTATTAGTTTCTCTGCTATTATAATTGCTCGTTTGGGGGCACCCGGGTGGCTCAGTCGGTTCAGCATCTGACCTCAGCTCAGGTCATGACCTCGCAGTTCACGAGTTTGAGCCCCGCATCCGGCTCTATGCTGACGGCTCGGAGCCTGGAGCCTGCTTTGGATTCTGTGTCTCCCTATCTGGCCCTCCCCTGCTCGTTTTCTCTCTCTCTCTCTCTCTCTCTCTCAAAAATAAACCCCGATCCTTCCTCAGACTCCTCCCGCTACTCCTCGGGCTCTCTCTGACCAGCTGCCTGGCAGATATGCACCTGGGCCGGGTGGAGAGGGAGGCAGGCAGCTGAGCAGCGAGCGGTGATCCGAGGAGACCTAGGGCCTCGGTGAGCCTGGCTTCCCCTCGTATATCCCCAAGCATTTCCTAACAAATACCAATCTTCTCAAGGCCTTCCTCCCGTGAAGCCAGATTCCTTGCTAATAATAGAAGACAGAGAGAAAGCAAGAGACAGCTGACTCCTTTGGATCTTTCGCAGCTACGGGAAGGTAGGAATCGCCAAGGCCTCGCTTCAGAGAAGGAACATCGCTCCCCGAGCTGCTCAGCACAGTTTCTGGGCCCGGCATCACCCTGGGTGTTTAAGAAACGGTTGGCAGGCATCTTGTGTCTCATCCCTACCAACGCCTGGCACGTGGTAAAGGGCCAGCTAATATTTGTGGATCATTCCGTGTGGACTCGCACGCTGCAGGTTGTTGTAGATACAAAGGGCATCAGAGGGAGAACCCACCCTGAGGTCAGCAATCCGCGCCATCCCAACAGGACGGCCGCTGGGTCCCCTGCCACGCAGCCCAGCTCTGGTCCCTTCTGGCTCCAGCCCTGGGAAATCCAGAACATTCTTCACGAGCAGATACGCAGGGCAGGTCCCCGACAGGGACGAGATCGTACCAGGCAGCTGGGGCTCTGCCTGCCGGAGTCACGCCCCATCAGCTGGGACTGTCTTCTGGGGAAGGGTAATGGGGGATGGGGGACACCAGGACTGCTGGCTAGAAAGATGTCTACGTATCCACACACCTGAGTTGGCCTGGCTTGAGACCCAGGGTACTGATGTAGACCCGGTTCTAGAGTGTTCGGCTGAAGCAGGAGGCCCCCCGGGCCTCAGCTGGCAAAGGAGGACAAGCAGGTGGACGTGGTGACACAGAGGCCACGGCAACATCACTCACAGAAGCCCTGGAGATCTGTGTGTCCGCCTTTCCTCAGGGACATGAAGTGTGGGCCCGACAAGCCGCTGGGCTCAGCTCCTGCTCTCTCAGGGCCGCGGGGTGGTCGATCTCTGGCGTCCGTCTGACTTAACACCTGCCCCTACTTGTAAGTTGGGCACAACTAATGTTTCCTCCTGTGTAACCTCGAAGGTGTGGTTCTGGTGACCAAGAGAGGTCTTCATGACTTCCCCATCCTTGAGGGCAGGACCACCGGCTGTCCAGGCGAGGTGAGCACCCTCCCCCACACCCCTTCTCAGTGCAGATGGGTGGGTGTTGGGGGGCCCAGACTACACTGTGGACCGGAGAGAAGGGACGCAGCTCAGGCATCCTCCCTGCTTCTCTCTGCTGAGATCCAGCCACTTTATGCCACACTTTGCATTAGACCCATAGGGCTCGTTTTCAAGAAACTTGTTTGCCCAGCACCAGGGACACGTCCAGTGTCCAGGAGGAAGCCACACTTGGCTGGACATGGGGACGGGGGAGCGGTGGGGGGGGAATGAGTGTGGGACCCTTGTGAAGGCCAAGGCCAGGTGGAAGGAAGCAGACGCTGTGCATGCGAAGAGGGACGAGGTGCTCCTCGTTCTTTATTGACCCTTGTACAAGGCAGCCCCGCCCTGTCCCCAAGCCCTCTCGGAGCCTACAGGACATTGTAAGTGCTCTGAGTTTACCAATGACTTGAAGGCAGGTCGCATGGGTGGTAAAAACAAAAAACTCCCTTTCCTCCCATCTGAGAACATCCCCCTGGATCCTCCGCTTGCCTGTCCCTCTGCACTTTATGACAGACCCCACTCCTGAGAGGTATGTCCGGGACACCTCTCCTCGCAAAGGACGCAAACCTTCATTCTCTTTTAATTTCGCGTAGTATTAAGCGTGCAGGGGAACCGCTGCTCACTCACTATCTCCTACCATTGGAGCTGAAGTCATTTCAACGTTTCGCTGTAGCAGCAGCTCCCAGCATGGCCCCACAGCTGCGGGATTGGGGGCCGGGGTGTGTGGGGGCCCCGGGGCCTCCCTCAAGCATCCCGTGTCCCAGGGGGGTGGGGAAACTGCTCCCGACGCCCATGGGCACCTGCTCCAGTGAGGGCTGGGGCCAGGGCTCGGTGGGAGGCAGGGGCCATGCTGGCTGCTCCCAGGGCCCCGGGGGCTGGGGCTGTGGGGGCAACACGTCTCGCTCCAGTGAGGGCGAAGGCTGCCAGCCCCACCACGGCTGCGGCTGCGGCTCACTGGAGGCGGGAGGCTGTTCCCAGCCCTGCAGGGCACAGTCCCCGTAGGGCAGGAGCTGTCCCAGGTCCCCCCACTGAGCTCCGGTTTCTTCCGGCTGGGAGAGGGGCTGCAGGGAAGCAGGAAGCGGACACAGGGCTTCGGGGCTGAAGCCCAAGGGAGAGAGATAGAAATCTCCGGAAGGCTCGCCCAGTGCGCTGCCTGGAGTCTCCAGGTCATGCAAGGCCACGTTCTCGTCCACGACAGCAGGGTGCCCCGATGGGATGGCCTGAGCAGAAGTGCCCTCCGACGCCAAGAAGTGGCCAGCGGTGCTCGGGGCCCCCACAAAGCTTGGCTGGCAGGCGCAGTGGGGGGCGCCCCCGCCGTGCTGACCGGACCCCGGCGCCTGGGCACCTGCCTCCACGCCTGGCCTCCTCTGGTTGCTCTTGGGGATTCGGGCTCTCCGGTTCTGAAACCAGACCTGCAGGGGCAAGGATGGGCATGGAAGGGGAGACGGAGAGGAGACACTGTAATAAAGCCAATACAATCATCATCACCGCGTAGCCGAGGTTAGACGGTCACCAGATGAAACTTGCAGAGTTTAGAACGAAAGCAAAATCCTTGGCTCGGCTGATCAAACCATTCCCTGTATGGCCCTCCCTACCTTCCAGGCACCTCTCCCCAAAGCACCCACCTTGTACCCGTGCACACACGCACACTGACGGACTCTCATGGACACGCCAGTGCTACGGGAAGGCTGCCTCGGGGAAACACTGGCTCTCTCCTGCCCGTGCTAGGGTAGGCGGTTATTATTAGGCCTTAACATGATGCCTGGAGGCTGGCAAAGGGGAGTCACTGCCATGGAGGGGGCAGTTAGAGACCTGTCCTGGGAGCATTCCAAGGCAAAGCCAAGGGAAGCTGGAAGAAACCAGCCCCTCCCACGACAAAGGCCAGAGACCCTGCCCAAATAAGGGAAAAAAGGCACAAAACCCTAGTCCCCTCCCCTAGTAATTAATATTCCACCCCCGGTTAACGACTATCAATATAAGACAGAGCCCCAAACCCCGTGCATCCTGGAGCTCGCTCACATCTCCAGAGTTCGCTCTTTTTTTTTTAATTTTTTTTTTTAACGTTTATTTTTGAGACAGAGAGAGACAGAGCATGAGCAGGGGAGGGGCAGATAGAGAGGGAGACACAGAATCCGAAGTGGGCTCCGGGCTCTGAGCTGTCAGCACAGAGCCCGACGCGAGGCTCAAACTCACGGACCGCGATATCATGACCTGAGCCGAAGTCGGATGCTTAACCGACTGAGCCACCCAGGCGCCCCTCAGAGTTTGCTCTTAAACAAACTTTCCTACTAGCACCGTTCAACCACTGTCTGGTCTGTCCTTGAATTCTTTATGGGGACGAGACCAGAGCGTGTGGTGTTGTCCAGGGGGCTCCACGGTCCACCAGGCAACACTCACACTCCGGCTCCCGCGCCCTCTCCCCGATCCTCCATTATCCGATAACCATGGGGATGCTGGTCCGAGCGCACAAACTTGCAGTCTTGAGATGAAGGAGTTCTGGAGGCCTCATAGAGCAGGGGGGCTATAGCTAATGATATTGTATCACAGGGGCGCCTGGGTGGCTCAGTCAGTTAAGAGTCCGACTTTGGCTCAGGTCACGATCTCATAGATCGTGGGTTTGAGCCTCCCAGCTGGGTTTGGGTCTCCCAGCTGTCTGTGCTGACAGCTCGGAGCCTGGAGCGGGCTTCGGGTTCTGTGTCTCCCTCTCTCTCTCTGCCCCTCCTCCACTCACCCTCTGTCTCTCTCTCAACAATAAATGAACACTAAAAAATGTTTAATGTATTGGAAAACAGTGAAGGGCTGAATATACAGTCGAGGGCCAGATCACCTGCGACCAGATCACAACAGAACCCCTACAGCCATCAGCTTCGACCATGCCCACCCAGGACCTGCTTTCAGCTCGGGACCAGCAGCCCAGTCTGCTCCCCAGACCAGTACACAGGTGCCCCTCTGGCTGACCGCACTGGCATCCGAGTACCCACACCTTGCACCGGCAGCTCCCCATCCCTGCCTGCCTCTGAGGCTCTGCTGAACCAGCGACGGGGCTGCACCCCGCCAAGATCACCCCGCAGCCTTCACTTGTTCTGTCTCGGTGGTCCCCTCTCCACCACACAAGGAGTAAGATGGACGCCTGTGAGTAAAGCCTCTTTCTGCCCAGGTTCAATGTCCGGTTCCTCTGGGGGGTCACCTGGGTCAGGTGGTTCCATGCCCCTCCCAGCAGCGGTCAGCCAGGCGTCCCCTCCACTCTTGGAAAACACAACAGAGGCCTCTTTTGGGGCCCAGCCACCAAGCGAGGCCTGAAGATCCCACAGAAAGATGGGACGTAAATAGGCAAAACAACTCCCAGGATTTGCTTGCCCCAGGGGGAGAAAAAAAAAATCCTCCGCACAAACTGCAAGACAAAAGCCCAATCCTCCAGCAGGCCGGTCCCAGAACTGCCACCTGGCACCCTCCCACACACACCCTGGCCCGGGGCCAGGCCCAGGTGCCGGCCGGCAGGGTGCTGGTGCAGCCTGTGGGAGCCAGAGCCTCTGCGAATCCTGATCACAGCTGCCCCAGCACACTTGGCCCCGGGATCTCACTCACTCGCCACCCAGGCGCCAGCCGGACCGAGAACGTCAGGGTTTTCCTCCCGGATCTGGGAGCTGCTTGAGCTGAAACCTGGAACCCACCCACCTCACCCCAAGTACTGAACTTCTGTGGCCAATTCTTTCTCCTGGGGGAAGGTCAAGTTGTACTTGGCATGGAGGGCTGTTTGGGCTGACGGGTTCTGGGAAGGTGATCTAGTCCTGAAGGGCTGTCTGCCCCTCCCTGAGTGAGGTTTCCAGGCCCGCCGATAAAAGGCCACTAAATCTAACGTCACAGGCTTGGGGCTTTCACTAAGCTTTTCTGTATCCTGGTTCTCTTTGTAAGGTTTGGGCCAGCAGGGGGCTTCTAGGACAGATACTGACGGCTCAGGCTATCTATTGCTTCTAGAAATAGGAAGCCCCAAGGCTTATCTCTCAGCCCCTGTAGGGTGTTTTTGGTAACCCTTCTCCCCTCTGGGCTGTGGTTTAATTATCTCTGGGGTTAGGTCAAAATTTTTTTAAATTAGCAAACCCTTGGGGCACCTGGGTGGCTCAGTCGTCGAGTGTCGACTCTTGATTGCGGCTCAGGTCACGGTCTGTGGGATCAGGCCCGCGTCAGTGCGGAGCCTGCTTGGGATTCTGTCTCTCTGTCTCTGCCCCTCCCCCAGTCATGCTCTGTCTCTTTCAAAATAAACAAACATTAGAAAAAAATTAGCAAACCCTTAAGCATTGTTCGTTCTCGTGCAGCAGCCTGTGATCCGTCCCACCACCCTCATCAAGGACCTCGAAAGCGGCTGGTAAGAAATGGGGGTGGTGGGCCCTGGAGGCCAGTGGGGTGACCCTGAGTCTGCTGCACCTGCGAACCACCTGGGGAGATTTCGGAACTCCAGGGCCCAGCTCGAACCCAGACTCAGTAGATGGTCGGCTCTCCGGGAGGGCTGGGCCCACAGCACGCGGGAGGGCAAGGGTCAAAGGGTAGGGGTCGGCATGCTGGAGTCACCTGGCAGTTTTAAAAACTTCTGCACATCTGTTCACTCCCAGAGATCCTGATCACAGTCTGGGATGAGACCCTGATGGTCTCAGATTGAAAGGCGCCTACACAGCAGAATCACCTGGGGGGGCTTCCCAAACAACCTTCGGTATCTGGGCTCCACTCTCGACGACTTGGGTTTCATGCAGGACAGCGGCCCTCAAACCCAGGCTGCACCCAGCAGCCTTCCTGGAGGCGGGGCCCGGTGCCCCCAACACTGAGACCCAGAGGACCCCGTGACCCGGGACCCCCAGGATCCCTGACATCCTTTCGGGATCGCTGTTAGCTCACAACGCTTTCCTTTACAACACCCAGATGTAATCCGCCTCTGCCTACTTCACACCCCACTTTCTCAAGGGTTTCTCAGAGCCCTCGGCAGAGGGGAGCCCCACCCCTGCTCTTCCCGCCCCCTCTGGCATCCTCTCTGAGTAAATTTTCTGGCTGTGACAATATGGTTGCTTATCTTGAAAAATAAGTTTCGGTTTACACGTAATGGGTTTATTATGGTTTGTTTTTTTTTTAATTAGTAAATATTTGAGGATTTCTCTTCATTGCTAACATGGTAACTGTTTGGCAGATACAACTCTCAGATCACCAGTTCAGGCTCTACCCCTTGCCAGAGCTGTAACCTGTCACCAAACCTCCGTCATCATTGTCCCAGCCCAGCTAAAGGGCATAATTAACGCCTACTCACAGGGGAACTGAGAGGCTTAACTCAAAGCAGGTTGTTAAGCCCGAGCTGGAACAGGCGCTTAGTACAAGGTTCCTTGCCCCCCTCGCCCTCCCGTCAGGGAGCAACCGGTCTGTAGTCACCTGGATTCTGGGCTCAGGGATCTGGGTTCGTCGAGCCAGTTCTTCTCTGGCAGTGATATCAGGGTATGAGTCCCTCTCGAAGGCCTCGATGAGCACCTGGTACTGGGTCTTGCTGAACTTGGTCCTTTTGCGTCTCCGACCTCCCTGGGGCGCTGGGACAGATTCGCACCCAGAAAGAGGAGGTGTTAGTGTGACCCCACGTTTAGGTCCGTTTTGAGACTCGCTCCCCGTCCAAGTCAGCGTGCAGCCTCCCCAAGACGAGGTGTCTGCCTGCAGACACGGGACTCCGGCCCCTCTGAAAAAGCCTCCCAGTCGTCCCGAGCTGCTGCCCCTGGCCGGTGCCCTAGGCGGACATGCTGGGGACCCTCCCTGAGCTCCCGCACCGACGGCTGCACCTGCTATCCCCGCATGAGCTGCCCCCCCCCCCCCAATCCCCGGCTGCGGGCTGCGGGCTGTGAGGGCATCTCGGAGGGCTCGGCCGCTCCGGGATGGGCACGACTGGGTCTCCCAGCCTCCGACTGCCCACTACCTCTGCTTGTGCCCAAGACACACGAGTGGGGAGAGAGGCCAAAAACCACAAGATAAGGAGACTTCGTGTGCAAAAGCCCAGCCCAGGGGATTTCTGTCTGTCAACACGGGTTTTTTTCCCCTGTGACCTGGGGAAGCTTGCTGGTCCCCAACCCCGGGCCGGGCAGAGCAGGCTCCCCTCTGACGGAATTTAGGTCAACACAGAATCCGCTGTGGAGAAAAGCCCGCAGAATACACGGCCCAGGGGAAGCCGGGCTCCCTTCCCTCCTGTCCTCCTCAGGCCCCACAGTGCCAGCCAGCACCCCCCACCAGAGGGGACTTGTGGACTGAAAAATGGTGTCGCCCGTGCTCCTCGAGAGGGCCTTTCCGGGTTTGGTCCGGGGTGTTGGTCTCTCCTCCCGGGTCCCCAAACCAGACGTCACGGTGAGCAACGCCTGAGACCTGCCTGGACCCCACTGCCCGGCCTCTCCGGCCACCACCCCCACCCCCAGGACCCCCCTCTAGGACTCACGGTCTGAAGACATGACCAAGCTGGAGACTGAAGCAGGTCAGAGGGATCTCGGTAAGAACTGCCTCCCTCTCTCCCACCCGCCCCAGGTCTTATAGAAGAGGCTGAGGGTCCCACCCAGTTAAGCCCCTGGTTAGCACTTTGCAAGACCCACCTCCCTTAATACTATCTTCTCGGGAAGCGATGATCCCAGAGTGGTGCCAGACCACCCGTCCCTCAACTGCTCTGGGCCCTGCAGGGCTGCGCAGGGCGAGCGCACCCGCATGCGTCCGGGCTTAAGACAGGACTTCAGGCTGCCAAGTGCAGGCTCTGCCGACCACGTGCGTTGCCAGTGGGTGCTGTTTTGAGGGGCTCGGCCACCAGTGAATTAAGCAGAAAGAATGTCAGTGAGCACCTGCCGTGCAGCACAAATACGCACCCCCTGCCCAGACCCGCGCCCAGAGCAGACCGGGACCCACACTCCTTGCTCAGCTGCCATGGAACCCTCCACTGCTGCTTCCTCATCTGTACCCTCCGAATCGTAACGGGCAAAGTGTGACCACGAAACGAGCTTCTCGTAAGGCAGCTGCCTCTGTGCCTGCCCGGCCCCCAGAAGGTTCGGATTTAGGTTGGTGCCGTACATCCGAGCCCCCTTCTCTCGAACCTGGGTGGACGGATCAAGTCCCAAGGGTTTTAGTAGTTTAGTAGTGGGTAAATCCACGTAAACAGGACGGCCCGTTGCGACGGTCCCCAGGCTTCAGGTCCCAGGAGAGGCGGAGAAGAGCAGAGGCTTCGGTTGAAGGCTTATCTCACTTTGGAGATTAGCAGGGCGGGGCGTTACTTGCAACCACGTTTTAATGGGCGGCAAGTATTGCCTTTCAAACTGTGTTGGGTTTTGCTCTGTTTTGTTTCTGGCTGGATTAATTTGCAAGTGAAAAGTTCTGGGACGTCCTCGTGAGGTTGACTCAGACAAGCAAAGAAAGAGAAAGAAATTATTTTCACCCAAGTCTGTGCTGAACTGATAGACGATAGACGTCAAGTGTCCGAGGAGGCAGCCTTGAGGAGATGGAGGAGCTGAGAAGCTGCGTGGGACTGTCCTGAGGGCTGCTGAGAGCCACTGGAAATGCCACGTTCGACTCCCCAGAGAGTCCCAGGAAGCCTGGTCCTTGAGCTGCAGGCCGCGAAGCTCGGGGGTGCAGGAGCACTGCCCTCCTGGCCTGCTTCGAGGGCCCAGCTGCTGTCCGCCCCCCTACAGGGAAGAAGCAGACCACGAGTCCAGAGTGCTTCCAGTCGTAAAAGGCACCCCCGTTCTGGTCAGAAATGATCCCCAAAGCTGTGTGTCCTTGAAGGACGTGCGCAGGGTCTCTGAGTGTGCTCGACATCAGAGAGCCAGCCTGGGAGGGACGGAGCCGCCCGACAGCTACTAACGTCTCCGCTCCTCCCCTGGGGGACGGACACACCAGCTACAAGCTACCTCGTTCCCCCCACTCAGCCCCGTGTTGCCCCATGCCGCCCTGAAGCCACCACACACCACCCCACAATGATCCCAAAGCTTCACATAAGCCACTGCAACCCTACAAAGACCCTACGAGGCCCCCCAGCACCCTACACGACCCCCAGCGCCACTGCCGGCCTTTCCACCCTTGAAAGCTCTCCCTTCTTCTCTGGCCTCCCATGGTCCCATTGAAGACCCACGAAGTCTGAGGAGCACCCCCGCCCGTGCAGGGGCGAGTGGAAGAGAGAGGGGGTCCCGAGGCGCAGGCGTAAGAAGGGCCGGGATACGTGACCCGAGCAGGTTGGCACAGGAGCAGAAGTTCTAGAAAGGTGTTCCGGGAGTTGGTGGTAGGAAAGGATGGATCCAGAGACTGAGGGGGCTGTTCCGCAGAGGGACTCTGGGGTCTGGACCCCTGGCAAAGCCCTGTAGCAAGCGGTCCTCACCTCTGCTCGCATCCCCGTTTCTTCCAGAGCAGAGGTCAGGCCCGGACCCGCGACAGACGCAGCCCTGGATTCAAGCCAGCCTTGGCCCTGACCTGCGGCCAGGCCCCTCCCCTGCCACAGGCCGTGAGGGCGTTTCTGTCCGGCAACCCACACGTGGCGACTCCAAGCTCGGATGTGCCGTGAGCGGGTACGCACTCTGCTTTGTGAACACTCGAGACACACAACATGAAGCAGCTCAGTGATGTCTGTATTCGTAATATGGCCAAAGCAATGACACGTTTGACACACTGGGTAAACTAAAATGTATTACCAAAATCCGTGTCACCTGTGTTCTGTTGCTGCAGAAGGGAGCCCCGGACAGTGGACACTGAAGCTGCCGGCAGACCTCGCCGCTGTGTGGGCAGAGCTGGGGAGCCGGCCCTGGCCCTGGGACAGCTGCCTGTCTGCGTTTCCATGGCAACGCACAGAGGGATGCCAAGCCTCCTGCCTTTATAGACAAATGCTTATGTCCTCTATCTTTTTCCCAAATCACCCCCGAAAACAGTTGACGATTCTTGACCTCTGCCCCTTCCCCACCTCTCTGGAAGAGAGGGCCCAGGTCACCTGCGGAGTTGATTGCTGCCCAGGTGCACAGGTAGCACTCCCAGAGGGAGACGCATTTTGGAGACTGAGGACTGTGCCCTTGGCGGAGAGAGGGCCGGCTCTCCCCTCGCCTTTGTCCAGCGAACTGCCCTGCCTAAGGACAGATCGTGGCCTTGATGGGACACTTTGCTTTCTGAGCCTCGGTGTCTGTAACAGTGAAACTCTAAAAGCTTTTGAAATGCAAACAGACTGGCCCTGGCCCTCTTGGAGCACCACCCAACGATTTCATGGCTCCAGGCAGGAGGGATACACTAGTCCCAATGTTGGCTGAGCCTTTTCTCCAAGTTTCTATTCCTAGGAGGTTATAACTATGAGTCAGAAAATTACCATAAATTACCCTGGGGCTGGGGCTGGGGGGTAGGCTGAAGGCCAGGGGGGGGTTGGGAAATCACTTCCCCAAGGGGACCACTCCCACCACTGGCAGAGCCCAGAGCCAACATTGGAACATGAACTTGAGAGTCCAGACTTTGGGGGGTGGGGTGCTGCTGGTCATGATCAAGCTTCTGTCACTTGAAAACGGCAGCGGTCTGGGGTCAGGACACAGACAACAACACAGAGACACAGTCCCTTCCTCCACATCCTAATTTTGTTTTCTTAGTTCCATTAGGAAAATATGTCATACAAATGAAGTTAAAACCCTACAATAATCCCAGTTTTTGAAATGGTATAAAACTGGGGTGCCTGAGTGGCTGAGTTTGGTTAAGCGTCTGATTTAGGCTCAGATTATGATCTCAAGGTTCGTGGGCTCAAGCCCCGCATCGGGCTCTCTGCTGTCAGCGCAGAGCCTGCTTGGATCCTCTGTCCCTCTCTTTCTCTGTCCCTCCCCCGCTCATGCTCTCCCTCAGAAATAAAATAAGCATTTTTTAAAAATGGTATAAAATTAGGGGCGCCTGGGTGGCGCAGTCGGTTGAACGTCCGACTTCAGCCAGGTCACGATCTTGCGGTCCGTGAGTTCAGGCCCCGCGTCAGGCTCTGGGCTGATGGCTCAGAGCCTGGAGC
This sequence comes from Prionailurus viverrinus, assembly GCF_022837055.1. Classification (NCBI taxonomy): domain Eukaryota; kingdom Metazoa; phylum Chordata; class Mammalia; order Carnivora; family Felidae; genus Prionailurus; species Prionailurus viverrinus. Next base: position 85,845,102 of record NC_062573.1, read on the forward strand.
CTGTTTCCGATTCTGTGTCTCCCTCTCTCTCTGCCCCTCCCCCGTTCATGCTCTGTCTCTCTCTGTCCCAAAAATAAATAAACGTTGAAAAAAAAAATTTTTTTTAAATGGTATAAAATTAGAGTAAAACATCTTCCAGGTCTCCATGGCCCCTGACGCCCGCCCCTCCAACGGCAACCCCAGGAGAAACGTTCACTTTGTCCCGCTGCATTTTCCTTGTGTTTCTATATATAGTATCTCAGTTATTTACAAACAACGTTCGCAAGCTACATCTGTGAGGCACTTCCTGCGGCAGGCCCCAGTGCAGCTGACCAGGGTTCACTCGCCCTCCAATCATCCTGCCTCCACGGATAGGCGTGTCCTTTCTCTCCTGTATTTTGGAGTCCGGTGGACGTCCCTGCAGGGACAGATGAGCGTTGACGAGACTCATCTCGGGCGGGGAGAGGGGAGGGGGCAGGGCGCTGCCTCAGCCCAGCAGGACCGCCACATGTGGGGCGGCCTGGCCTCCGGGGAAGATGCCAAGCCCGGGCTGAGCCTCCCAGGAGGAAGGGGGTCTCGTTTACCCGCAGCCTCCACCTGGAAGGAGCTGTTTGATTCTGTCAGAGAGGAGGGATTGCATGTGGGTAAGGACTTCAGCTGATACAGAGCAAATGTTTTCAGGGCAGAATGTGTCCTCCTGTTGTAGCCAAACGTTGAAGCATCTTTACAAAGTCCTGGGTGAAGCTTGCAGACCCTCTGGCTCTGTTGTCCCCACCTCCAGCCTGGGCAAGCCATCCACCTGCCAACGCTCAATGTTGCTTTTTTACGGAGCCCGAATAGAGAGAAGGGGCAGAGGCGAGAATCCCACGGAGCAGCTTAGCTGAACTCTGGACAGTCTGTCCTGGGATGCCCGGCCCTCAGCAGTAGCCATCGATGGAGGGATGGAGGAGCAGATATGTTTGTTTGTTAAATGTCTATTTATTTTTGAGAAAGAGAGTGGGGGAGGGGCAGAGAGAGGGGACACAGAGGATCCGAAGCAGGCTCTGTGTGATCAGCACAGAGCCCAACACTGGGCTCGAATTCACGGACTGTGAGATCATGACCTGAGCCGAAGTCGGACACTCAACGGACTGAGCTGCCCAGGTGCCGCAAGGACCAGATCTGTTAAAGGACATAGGTCCTGCTTTCTGCAGCCCCCAGAACGTACGCTGAATCGAGGCCGTCACGACGAAGCCTGGAGTGCATAGGCTCGCTGCTGTCTGCGGTCCTGTTCTCAGCCGTTGCCCCCAGGTGCATGGCGGGAGCCCTGCGACAAATCAGGGACCTCGGGGAGACGGAGGTTGTTGGATATTTCAGTTATATTCTACCTGACCTGATATCTGGAGGCCTCTCCTTCAGGTTGGCCTGTACTGTCGTGAGTTGTTCTGAGCAAAGCAAGGGGTGCCCGAGGCCCCGCACCCGAGGCCCCCAGGAACCTGTCCAGGTGGACCCTATCACTGTCCCTGTAAGAGGCCCCGTGCCCTCGGCCCCCGGGAACCTGCCCAGGTGGACCCCATCACCATTTGCCCAGCCGGTGGTGCTGTTGCTGATTCAGACTCGGAGCTTGGTGCTCTCTGCGTGTGGTTGATTAGAGCGGCTGGGAATTGCTCTAGGATGTTCTCCGTTCCTGCAGGGCCAGTGGAGCTGGCCAGTCCCTTACAGGATGGGAATAAGAATGGCTTTTGGTCAGCCAGCAGGACATGTTTGGGGGAGATGCCCAGAGGGCGAAGGGCGCTGGAACAGTCAAGGTAACAGAGTTGCAGGAACAGGGGCCATCCCTGCAGATGGCTTGTGGGCGGGCACGGTCTGCTGAACTTGCTCCTGGGCCTCGAGTCAGGTCCACTCTAGAGTCTGAGTGAGGCGTGGCCATCGGGGGACAGTGAGTACCCAGGGGGAGGTCCGGCCTTTGTGCTGGAGTGGAGCTGGAAGCCTTCCGACAGTGCCTGGGGTGCTGGCGGTGGTAGCGGGAAGCAGGGAGCAAGGCCTGTCGCGGGCGTGTCGCGCGCAAAGCAGGAGCTGTGTCCCAGTGCACCGAGCACTGAACGCGGCAGCAGGAGGCCCCTGCCTCACGAGGCCCAGGCCGTCACGCCGGGGTGATGCGGGAAGTGCCCTCAGAGTGGCTGCCATGGTTTACGGTCCACCACAAAGGTGAAATGCTGCCCAGGGTGCCAGCCAGTGGGCAGGGGACTTCCTCCCAGTTTGCGAGCCTCTGCTAGAGGCAGGATCTGAAGCCCAGCTATTCCAGAAAAATAACATTCTGCACGGTTGTCAGGGTCGGTCAGGGGGAGGCATGTGTGCAACTTGGCCTCCAGGTTACTGTGCCACGGGCACTGGCCCTCCCCCCCACCCCATGTGCAGAGAACACCTGGGAGGGGAAAGTCCCTGTGTCCAAGAGGTCACCGCGCACCGTCCCCATCATGCTCTCGGGCTGGGGTGACGTTGTCCGAGGCACTGGCGTACTTGGGGTGGTGGGGGCCAGCCAGGCGGAGGGCGACCCACCCAGGAGGAGACCCATGAGGGGCAGGAGCGGGCTGGTGTTAAGTCCCGAGTCCATCTGCGAGGGCCCGGGCTCAGGGTGGCGCTGCAGTGTGGGCTCTGTGGCTCGGCGAGCGGATTGTAGGCAGTTCCACCTGCTCGTGGCGGGTGCGCCTTGTCCGCGTCCGAGTCTCGTGGAGACTCTATCCACGGTGCTTACAGATTCCGGACACACTGATGGGCTAGTTGTCACCACGTTTGTGGATGGCGGCTTCACAGTCCGGAGACTTCCCCATTAAACTGTGGCATATCGTCAGAGCACACCCCTGCCAGCCAGACGGGCTGACTTGGTTACACCGGGAGGGCCCTCTGCCGGGGGCATAACCGGAGGCAGGGGATAAGGAGGAGCAACCCGTTTCCACGGCCCCAGTTAATGAGAGGGAGGTGAGCTCAGGGTCAGAACCCACGGCTGGCGGCCCACTGGCTGAAGCCCTTCTGACAGGACCTGCAGCACTGGCACTGATTCTGTTCCAGCCCATAGTCCGGGACGCGTTACCCTCCGAGGCCCACCTGCCACCCTACCATCCGGGCTGTGCAGGGGAGAGCAGGAGCCACAACCCAGGAGAGCATGTACAGGCTTGCAGGGCCTCTTGGGGACTCGGTCTGGATATTGGCCCCAGGTGCAGTGTGGCTGCCTCGGAGCCCGAGGTCATTCACCCCTCCACCTAGGGCAGGGTGGAGGCTTGGCCCACGTCTGCCGATAACAGCCACTATATTCCAGGATTCCTTTGTGGATTTCACTTCCCAATGGCATCACTAAGCAGAAGACCTCTTTTCCTGTCTCTGAGATCCACACAGTCCCACTAGAGAGGGAGAGAGAGACAGAGCACAATCAGTAGAGGGTCAGAGAGAGAGAGGGAGACACAGAATCTGAAACAGGCTCCAGGCTCCGAGCTGTCAGCACAGAGCCCGATGCGGGGCTCGAACTCACAGACCATGAGATCGTAACCTGAGCCGAAGTCAGACGCTCAACCGACTGAGCCACGCAGGCACCCCTGATGAATTTGTTTAAATTGATCAGCTATTATAACACAAATGTGAGGCAGCATCATCGGCCTTAGTTTTGCAGCTGGTACTGGGCCACCGTAACCGGGACCACTGAAATCTGTATGACCTCTAAGAATCTGGTGGGGTTGTCCCCTTGGCTTTCTATTATAAGAGGGTCATATTACACAATCAGCCCTCAATTGGGTCACCAGTTCAAAAAATGAAAATAGAAATAAAAAACTCAAAAGATCTCAATGGCGAGGGGAGCCTCCCCCGGTGACAGATGTGAATGACGCCCTCTGTGCTATGGCGGGATGAAGATCCCTGGAACACTCACAAGGAGATATCGCAGGAGACAGGTAGCTGGTGCGAGGGTTTTGGAGCCCTGAGAGCTGGGACTTGAGCAAGACCAGAGCTTAGGGCAAACTCTCTGTCCACCGGAGGGACCCCCTTGGTTTAAAAGCTTGAGAAGCACGTCTTTGAGTAGAACGTTTTGCCTCTCTGTAAACCAGGCTGCTTGGGACCGGTGAGCAAGGTGGAAATTCCACAAGGTGCCACGTTCTAGAACTCACGACAGGACAGCCTGGTAAGTGAAACGGGCACCTTGATCTCAATCCATGATGTCTGGTGTGTGTGCCAAGGGAGACGAGCCCAGACCTGCTTAAGAAGGTGGTTACAGGTTGGCGGCAGCATTTCTAGAGGAACGGCCAGCAGGAGTAAAGTGAAGGTGACCCAGATAGTGGTGGGGTGCCTGCTGTCTCTAGTGGGGGCTGCTCAAGAATAGGGTCTGTTCCCCTGGGGCACGGGTCCTCTCCTGGGAGCCAGTTATGTGCCAGCAAGAGACAATCCTGTGCCACCACTTTGCCTGGAGCCGCGGTGAGGGGCTGCCGTGCCCTGGGACCCGGCGTAAGGGGCCAACTCCGCTAGCGTACCTGCTAGTGGGTCAGCTGTGTCTGGAGGACTCGTCGTGTCGGGCTGTGTCTGGTACGCGTGGAGGTGGCTCGAGTGGCACGTTGGAACAGGCATGTCATTCGGAGCTGGAGTCCGCAACGTTACTACAAGGTGCTTCTGGTATGTGTTGGTGTGTGTGTGCAGAGATGCATGACCACAGTCAGCATGCATGAGCTGGCGATCTTTTTCCAGATGGAGATGCCCCAGGGAGGCCACTGTCTAGACCAGGCTGCTAACCCATTGCATACCACCCAGGAGTCAACACTGTGTGTCTTGGGAGTCTCTTTTTTTTTCTTTTCTCTTCTTTTCTTTATTTGTTGTTGTTTGTTTGTTTGTTGTTTAAGTAAGCTTCATGCACCGCACAGAACCCAATGTGGGACGCCAACTCAGGACCCTGAGATCAAGACCCGAGCTGAGCTCAAGAGTTGGACGGTCAACTGACTGAGCCACCCAGGTGCCCCCTCAGGAGTGTCATTCTTCTGACCTATTGTAGAGCCGGGCATACTGTCACAGTTCTGCCGGGACTGCCCACCCCAATCAGGGACAGGCTGTGGGACATGCCCTGGCTTTCTGGGGCGCTGTGCTCCATACAGCGGCAGCCCTGCCATTGGCAAAGAACTGGCTCCTTTTCCATGCTGTACCCTTGATGCCAAGGGCCCCCCAAACCGCTAGAGGGCCGGCAGTGGGGGTGCGGCCATCTGTGCCTCTACGTCAGTGGTGAGGGGGCCGAGTGTGGGGGAAGCCACACCTTCCTGTAATCAGAAAACAAAAAACTCCAGTTCGACAGTGAGGCCTCGGTGGCTGTGCTGAGCCAAGGCAGGATGGGGACTGTGTGCCTCTTGCTCGGGCTGGGAACCAGTAATGCCTCTGTCTGTAATAGGGCCCGGTAGGCTGCCAAACGTTGGCACTTGGGTGGCATGTACCAGGCTGCCGTCTGGGGCAGGTTTGGCCCAGAACCCCCGCGCTCAAGTAAAGCCGTGCTCATCCTGGGGATGCCTTGAGGCATAATCAGGGGCAGCCAGCGATTGAACTTGGAAGTCTGAGCCCAGAGGGACCAAGGGCAGGGCAAGCTGTAAGGCAGTTTTCTGAGGTTCTCCCCGAGGAAGGCAGCCAATTGGCAAGTAACGGCACAAGTAGGGCCAAGCGGGATGGAGAGTGGGGACGTTTTGCCTCCAAAAGGTGGAGAGACCTGCCACGTGCTCACCTGCCGCAGTGTCGTGGGAGAACCGGCTGTGAGGGGTGGAGGTTCACAGCAAGAGGAGTCTCGTGGCCCTCAGCTGACCGTAGTGTGCCGAGAAACTTGACAGAGCGGCTGGTCCTGGATCGTATTCGGAGTGGTGGTTCATCCCCTGCTGTGAATGTTGCGCTGCCTGGCGTGAGTCTTCCCGGACAGCATCTCAGGACCCCTGTAGCAGAATGTCCTCCATATGATGCTAAAGGCCACAGCAGGTTAGTCTGAGTGGATTTAGAGCTTGTCTGCATAGGTTATAGGAGACGCAGGGCTGTGCAGGGAACCCGTCCACAGCCGAGTAGGTGCCCTGGGTGTCTGAAAGTGAAAGCAAATCGATGTTGTGAGTCTTTACTGATGGGAATAGAGTATAACACGCTGTCTAGATCTCAGACTGCAAAGTAGGGGCCCTGAGTTTTTTTGATGTCATCGATCATCTCTGTCTTACTGGAAATGGGACACTTAGTGGCAGGAAACTGTGCATTTAAGTTGCCAGAGTCAATTGTTAGTCTCCACTCCTTGGTGGCCAGTTTGACACTGGCCAGACGGGGCTATTACAGGATGAGGTGGCGGGCTAATGACCCCAGGGTCAAGGGGCATCATCCCTCCGCACCTTGCTTCCGCCAATATTCGTGCTAGAGAAGCAGTTGAGCAGGTTCTCATGAGAAATGCCAGGAATTTAGGCTTATTCCAGTAGATGTGTGTTGAACCACTGCCTTCTTGGAGCTTCCCTGGTGAAACCTGAACTTGGCCCTTTACACAGAGGGCAGGAGACACCAAAGAAAGAGGCAGCTGACTCCCAGTTGGTAGGTGGTAGCTTTGCTAAGCAAAGGAAACTTACATACAAGGCTTGTCTTGAGCAGCAAGATGAATGGATTCCTGTACCTGCCCCCTAAGTCTTAAGCGTTTACAAAGAGGCCCTCAGGGGGTTTAGTCACATGCACAGTGCAGGTATTCTCCACACCACATCACTATCTCAAGTCCACATCCTTGGAGCAGCCTCTAGGATCAGGAAAGCCAAATGGAACCCACATTCCAAGGGCGGGAGGGGGTGAGGAGCCTCCAAGGGCCCGGGTCCAGCTCACAGGTCAACCGGCAGTCAATTCTCTTTGGTGACATTTCCCAACAATGTGTTGGTGAGCCAGGGCATCCATACCTGTAACAGGAAGAGGGAGCCAGGGGGCCAATAACACTAGCAGCTAATTTGGAAATATGGTGCCACAGACACGTCCAGCTTGACTTGTGCTCCCTCTAGTAGGGTGTAGGAGGCTCCCTTGGGGAATTACCCACTGGAATTACCGTGACTCAGGCTCCTGTGACTAAAAGAGCCAGGAATGTGATTATTACCTTTGTCCCAATGGACCACCAGAGTCATAAATGGGGGCTGTCCCTGGAAAGGACAAGCTTCTCGTAGCTGCTGAGTCCTTAGGGTAAGGCTCTCAGGGCTCCTGAGCTCCCAGGTTGGGGAAGATTTGGGGGAGGGGGAAGAGTAGGCCCCAGGGCCCTCTGCAGTCCCCTGGGCCATTGACACTGGGCTGTGTTGTGATCACCTGTCAAGAGAAGCCTGTACCAGGGCTGCAGAGATATGAGCTCACTGGGGACGCCCGGCGGGCAGAGCCGTGGCATGCAGCGCCTTGCTCCTCAGAGCCATCCTGGGCATTGCCTCCGATGGGGGTGGTATGTAGCTCAGGACCTGGAGGTGGAAAGGACGCTCTGGGAGGTGGGATGGGGGACCTGGCATCCAGCGGCTGGCCTTCAGGTTGTGGGCCATTAGAATACTGCAAAAGCTGAGACTGAGTGAGTGTCTCCCTCATGGCAGGCCTCTGTGTCTATTTCTCTAGGGCTCCCCAACATTATGGGAGTTACCCCAGAAGTGCAGGAGTGCTGCCCTGTAATAATTTAGGGGGGGATGCTCCCTGTAAGAAGAATTCTCTGGAGGTGGGGTTGACTGCTACGTCTTCGGGATTGGAGACGAAATCTGGGTCATCCAGAATGCTACCTTCAAAGGGGTGATGGAGGGCTGGGAAGATGCAGGAGGACCTTAACCTTGCTTCCTTCCATAGGTACAACTAGACAACCTTGCTTCCTTCCGTGGGTACAACTAGACAACTCATGCCAGCGTAATAACCCAGAAATCGACCTGAAGCCCAGCATAACGAACCCCACACGGAAAGGTTGTGAAGAGATCACATCAAAGAAGGTAGGAAGGGCAGAGACACAGTTTGGGAACAAAATGGACTATGGCCGTCCTCGGTGAGGAGAGAGCTGGTGGTGTGGAGAAGGGCAAAGAACAGACTTTCACACAAAAGCCCGTGACCCAGGAGGAAAAATCCCCATAATATTTGGCTTCGAAAGCAACAGGGGCCGGAATCTCATGGGTTCTTACAAACAGCAGGACTTAAAGCCTGGAGTTTTAAAAATCAGTGGGCTCAGCTCTGGGAAAGCCCGGAGGGCATTAGGAAGTGCCCTTAAAGAGACAGTATGACAAATGGCCCATAAAGACACAGCATAGAACTAACCGTTTGAAAAAAACTCTGGGGGCAGCTGGGAGGGAGAGTGACTTGCTCATCCTAGAGTGCAGCCCAGAGAGGCCGGGATCACAGGGCGACCCGCCCCCCAGGGAGAAGGGAGCTGGCAGGCATCATTTCCCTCCCCTGCCCCCTGGCATAAACACGGGGCTACCTTCAGGAGCTGGTGCCAACACTCACTCCATAACTTGCTTACACTAAGCCCTGTCCCCCAGCCACCCCCACCTGCTCTTGGGTGGATCTGCCCTTCCCAGTCACACTTGCCTGAGTCCCAGCATTGTGGGCCCCTCCCCAGAAGACCAGAGCAGACCCCACCAAGACCTGCCCTATACATTCTGCTGGACCTCACTCTATCTGTAAAAATCAGTCAGGGGATTCACAAAATAAAAGGATGTAAAATATGACACCATATACCAAAAACAGGGAGGGGAGGAGTAAATAATGGGTTCACATTTAAATGATCGTCAACTTAATATAGACTGCTATATGCAGACGTCATATACAAATCAAATGGTAACCAAAAATCAGAAACAACTGCCAGATGTGCAAAGAATAAAGAGAAAGGAATCCAAGTATACCGCTAAAGAAAACCAGCAAACTATTTGAGAAACAGAAGACAAGAGCAGAGGGAAACTTCAGAAACAACCACAAAACAAACGACAACATGGCAATAAATACGTAACTATCAATAGTTCAACTACGTTGAATGTACGTAGACTAAACATTCCAGTGAAAAGACATAGGATGATGGAGAGGATGAAAAAACAAGACCCATCTATATGCTGCCTCCAGGAGACTCCTTTCAGACCTAACTGTATGCTAACTAACTTGAATTTAGATAAATAAGTTTTTAAAAATAAAAAAACAGAGGTGGTACGTGTATAATGGAACATTACTCATCCATAATAAAGAACGAAATCTTGCCATTTGCAACAATCTGGGTGGAGCTAGAGATTATGCTAAGTGAAATATGTCAGAGAAAGACAAATACCATATGATTTCATCCACGTGTGGCATTTAAGAAACAAAACAAATGAACTAAGGAAAAAAGGGACAAACCAAAAAACCAGACTCTTAACTATAGAGAACAAACTGACGGTTACCAGAGGGGGTGTCTGTGGGGGGGGGGTGAAGTAGGTGGGCGGATTCAGAGCACACTTATCGTGATAATCACGGAGAAATGTATAAAATTGTTGACTCGCTATATTGTACACCTGAAACTAATGTAACACTGTGCGTTAATTATACCAGAATTTACAAAATAAATTTAAAAAATAAAGCAGTAAATGAAATTCCTGTGTGAAAGATGTCCTCCCTCCCTCCTGAAGATAATTCTCTTCCACCTGGCGATTGTGCAAGTGCAGGGAGAGGTTCCTGTGTGAGAGCGCCCCCTTCAGGGCCTCCTGGCTCCATTCTAAATGAGGTGTCCTTTATTTTCACAAAGGCATGTGGTGGGGTGACATACTCTAGTTTCTTTCAGTCTTAATGGAATTGTTACCTTATTTTTTATTTTCCTTCCCAAGGTTGCTTGGCAAATCAGTAATAAGTGGGTCTTAAAACAGCCTCCTTACTTTACAAAATGTAGGCTTGGGAACTGGAGATTAGGGAACAAACCCTCGAGACCTGGTTCCCAGACTCCCACCAAAGAGAGCAGCGGGGTCATGCTGGTGGGAGGCGGTGGTATTCCTACAGAGGCCTGGCCCAGACAGTCTGCAAGACGCTGGACCAAAGCCACCCAAGTTACCCGGCAGGGTCTGGGAACCCCTTAGAACCTGGACAAAACCCCACAGGGCCAGGAGGACATGGGGTGGTAGTTTCTCAAAAAACTAAACGTAGGATTGCTATGTGATCCAGCGATAATTCCATTTCTTGGTATATACTCAAAAGAATTAAAAGTAGGAACTCGACGAGATGTGTGCACACCCATGTTCACGAGAGCTGGGAGATGGAAGCAGCCAAAAGTCCAGACGGCGAACGGATAAACAAAATATATGTTGGTATCTGTGGCGGTACAGGAATCCAATGCAATATTATTCAGCCTGCAAAGTGAGGAAATTTTGACCGTATGCTGCAACAGGGATGGGCCTTGATGACATCATGCTCACCGCGAACTATGAATGTCAAGAGTTCAGGTCAGGCGCTCTACGGTGTTGCTGCCTCGGCACCCATTCTGTGTGGCCAGGTGGCCTGGGGGGCCTTGAACTGACACCCCTCCCTGGAACACGTGCCCTAGGTAGCCCTCAGAGTCACAAGCAAACGTAAGCTTCGGATATGACTCCTCAATAGCCCTTTAGAACAAGTGTCCCCCACCCCCCCAAACTGTTACCTCTCAGGGTCCTCTTCGTGTGTGTCCCTTAGATAAGACCCCAAAAGGTTACCAAAACCCCATTGTTTTTGAGGTGACTAATCTGCCCTTAGAAGAGGGGGACCCAAAGCACTGCACCCATAGACCCTAATAAAGGCATGAGCCCCAGGTCCTGCCTCTCTGCCTGCACTTTGCGTTGACCTCCCCATGTGACCCCTGGAGATGGTACCTTGACCTCCCAGTGTGACCCCAAGAGACGTGTACTTCCTCCAGGAACTGCGAATAATAAACTTCTCTATTTCAATTTCCTCGGTGGTGCTTTTTATTGTTATTGTTAAACCAGAACTCACCACGTGGCACCTGGGGCTCCTCTTTACAAATGCTAATTTAACTAAGTCACGGCAATTGTCTTCCTGAATGGAATGGATTCATCTGCTGGCAAGTGACCTGGGGGGCGGGGAATGCCTTTTAGCTGCAAATGCTTACCAACAGCCTCTCCCAGGAGATAATCTATCTGAGAGGGGTCCGCCACCCTCTGGCTTTCAGATGCTACTGTGGGCTGTACAGTATTGCCTATGCAGAGTACTTATTGCCTGTGCAGAGTACTACCTGTGCAGAGTACTTACTTCCTATGCAGAGTGCTACCTGTGCAGAGTACTTACTATCTGCGCAGTGTGCTGCCTTTGCATAGTGCTGGCTGTGCAGAGTAGTTATTGCCTGTGCAGAGTACTTACTGCCTGTGCTGAGTGCTGGCTGTGGAGAGTACTTCCTTCCTATTCAGTGTGCTGCCTTTGCACAGTGCTGGCTGTGCAGAGTACTTGCTGCCTGTGCAGAGTGCTGCCAGTGGAAAGTACTTACTGCCTGTGTAAAGTGCTACCTGTGCAGAGTACTTACTGTCTGCGCAGTGTGCTGCCTGTGCAGAGCAGTTACTGCCTGTGCAGAGTACTTACTTCCTGTGCAGTATGCTGCCTTTGCGGAGTGCTGGCTGTGCAGAGTACTAACTGCCTGTGCAGAGTACTTACTTCCTATGCAGTGTGCTGCCTTTGCACAGTGCTGGCTGTGCAGAGTACTTGCTGCCTGTGCAGAGTGCTACTTGGGCAGAGTACTCACTGTGCAGTGTGCTGGCTGTGCAGAGTACTTACTGTCTGTGCAGTGTGCTGCCTATACAGAGTACTCCTTGCCTGTGCAGAGTGCTGCCTGTGCAGAGTATTTACTATCTATGCAGCGTGCTGCCTTTGCAGAGTGCTGACTGTGCAGTGTGCCCCCACTCTTCTCATCCCAAATTGCAAGCTCAGAGGAAGGCAGGCAGAGATCCCCCCAAATTTTGGAACACTGCTTGTTGGAGCTGGTTGAGGTGTCATGGACATGTCTTCACCTATGAACACCCGTGGGAGTTAAGTCCTCCCGAGGTGTTATATTCTAAGATGGGACCTGGCTGACGGCTGTGAGGTGAATTGGCCAAGATTTTTGCAAGGTCCATTGCGTTAGTTAATGGACTGAGTGTCAACCCTCCCCGAGTGTGGGCTACCAGACAAGGGTGGCAAGCATGCCCTTAGGACAGGGAGGCTCCCCTTCAGTGACGGCTGTGCTGATGAGCAGTACCAGGACTCCAAGCCCATCCTCACTTTGGAAGTCATAGCTCCTGCAAAGGCAAGTGTGGCCATAGTCTGTGGTCCCTCAGTCGCTACACATCTTCCTGCTGTCCTGCCTTGTCCCCTGATCCTGTGAGATATGGTGAGTCCCACTCCTGGGGCAAGGTGGCATAAGAGCTAATGGCCCTAAATAGCACCTGGTGCTACAATGCCCAAGGAGCTTCGCAACCTCCTCACCGAATGCAAACCACCCAAGGAAGCAGCCCAGGCACAGCTCAGTGTGTGCTGACCCCTCATGCACTTGTTCTTGCTCTCGCAGGTCTAGAGGCCACACCCGCACTGCACTAGTGGGGGCTGACTCGGATTCCAGCGACATCTACTGGGACACCCTGGGGAAGGGAGCAGCCACATACAAGACCCGGCACTGGAGAGGTCCACTGCAGATCTTTCCAGTGACAACGCCTAAGGTCAAATCAATGAGGGATAATAGAGAATTAGGAACTCAAACTTGAAACTTCATGTGTCTTGAAACTCAAAATATCTTAAAAGATTTTGTACAGCAGGAGGGAGACAGTCTTTTTTATTAAAAGACCCCCAGAGCCTGAGGACCAAATTCCTGAAAGATGCCAGTGACCCTGACCCCTACCCACGAGGGACTGCCCCAGAGGCCATACCACTAAGTCCACCAGAATTAAAGGCTCCCACCACAGATGATCCCAATGCCATAACTGAGGCTACTGGTGACAAGGGAGAGCCAAATTATGCCCTGGTGCCAAGCCCACCCCTGTGTCATTGTTATTACAGCAGAGGCTCAAAGCCAACAGTAGTCACTGGATGAATCCTGACTCACTCTCCATCAGATTGGTGTGGTCAATGGGTCTATCACTTCTTTTTTTTATTATTTATTGTTAATTTTCTCTACAGGATGTTATAGGTTTTATTTTTACTGTGGCTTTCTTACTAAGTGCCAGATACTGTGCTAAAAGTTACGCATGCACTGTCTCATTTAATCTTTTTCTTATTAAGTTTTATTTTTTTCCAGTATAGTTAACATACAGTGTTATGTTAGCTTCAGGTGTAAAATACAGTGATTCAACACTTCCATATGTCAGCCAGTGGTCATCACAACAAATGCACTCCTTAATTCCCGCACCTATTATGAGTACAGGTCTCTCACCTCTCTGGTTAAGTTTATTCCCAGGTATTTTATTATTTTTGCTGTAATCGTAATTGGAATTTCTCTTTCTGCTACTTCATCATTAGTGTACAGAAATGTAACAGAATTCTGTATATTGATTTTGTATGCTGTGACTTTGTTGAATTCATTTATCAGTTCTAACAGTTTTTTCATGGACTCTTTTCTCTTTCTCTGTATATATACATATGTGTGTGTGTGCGTGTGTGTGTGTGTGTGTGTGTGTGCGTGTGTGTGTGTGTGTGTGTGTGTGCATGTGCGTGTGTGTGTGCGTGTGTGTGTGTGTTATCTGCCAACAGTGAAAGTTTTACCTCTTCCTTACCAATTTGGATTCCTTTTATTTCTTTTTCTTGTCTGATTGCTGTGGCTAGGGCTTCCAGTACTACGTTGAATAAAAGTGGCAAGAGTGGACATCTTTGTCTTGTTCCTGACATAGAGGGAAAGTTTTCAGTTTTTCTCCATTGAGGATGATGTTAGCTCTGGGTTTTTTATATAGGGCATTTATTATGTTGAAGTATGTTCTCTCTAAGCCTACTTTATTGAGGATTTTTATCATGAATGGATGTTGTACTTTGCCAGATGTTTTTTATGCATCTATTGAAATGATTATATGATTTTTATCCTTCTTTTATTGATGCAATGTATCACATTGATTTGTGAATATTGAACTACCCTTGCAACCCAGGAATAAATTCCACATCATTGTAGTGAATGATTGATGGACTGGTTGATTGATTTTAAGTAATCTCTACACCCAATATGGGGCTCTAACTTACAACACTGAGATCAAGAGTCATATGCTTCATCCACTGAGCCAGCCAGGCATCCCCAAAGTTGTTTTTTTTTTTTCTTTTTTAAAGTAGGCTCCATTCCCAGCATGAAGCCCAACATGAGGCTTGGCCCTGAGATCAAGACCTGAGCTGAAATCAAGAGTCAGATACTTAACCAACTAAGCCACCTAGTGAATGATGTTTTTAACGTACTGTTGGGTTCAGTTTGCTCATATTTTGTTGAGGATTTTTGCATCTATGTTCATCAGAAATGTTGGCCTGTAGTTCTGGGGTTTTTGTTGTTGTTGTTGTTGTTCTTTGTTTGTTTAGTGGTGTCTTTATCTGGTTTTGGTATCAGGGTAATGCTGACCTCTAAGAATGAATTTGGAAGCTTTCCTTCCTGTTCTTTTTTTGGAATAGTTTGAGAAGGATGAGAATTAACGCTTCTTTAAATGTTTGGTAGAATATACCTGTGAAGCCATCTGGTCCTGAAATTTGTTTGTTGGGAATTTTTTGATTACTGATTCAATTTCATTGGTGGTAATCAGTCTGCTCAAATTTTCTATTTCTTCCTGCTCCCATTTTGGTAGGTGATATTTGTAGGAATTTATCCATTTCTTCTAGGTTGCCCAATTTGTTGGCATGTAGTTTCTCCTAACATTCTCTTATAATTGTATTTCTGTGGTGTTGGTTGTTATTTCTCCTCTTTCATTTTTTATTTTGTTTATTTGAGTCCTCATTACCCCTGCCGCGCCTCTTTTTTATGAGTCTGGCTAAAGGTTTATCAATTTTGTTGATCTTTTCAAGAACCAGCTTTTGGTTTCATTGATCTAATCTACTGTGTTCTTAGTTTCTGTATCATTTATTTCTACTCTAACCTTTATTATTTCCTTCCTTCTGCTGGCTTTGAGTTTTGTTTGTTGTTATTTTTCTAGCTCCTTTAGGTGTAAGGTAGGTTGCTTATTTGAGATTTTTCTTGCTTTTTGAGGTAGGCCTGGATTGCAGTATACTTCCTTCTTAGAACAGGTTTTGCTGCATCCCAAAGATTTTGGACCATTATGTTCTCAATTTCATTTGTCTTCATGTATTTTTTTATTCCCTCTTGATTTCTCTGTTGACCCATTCATTGTTTAGTTACATGTTATTTAACCTCCACATATTTGTCCTCTTTCCTGTTTTCTTGTGGTAGATTTCTAGTTTCATAGCATTGTGGTCAGAAAAGATGCATGTTATGGCTTCAGTCTTTCTGAATTTGTTGAGACTTGATTTGTGACCTAACATGGGATCTATTCTGAAGAATGTTCCATGTGCACTTGAAATGAAAGTGTGTTCCACTGTTTTAGGATGGAATGTTCTTAATATGTCCATTAAATCCATCTGGTCCAATGTGTCTCATCTTCTGAAAGAAAGAGAAAGAAAGAAAGAAAGAAAGAAAGAAAAGAGGAAAGAAAGAAAGAGGAAGGAAAGAAGGAAGAGAAAGAAAGAAAGAAAGATAGATTTCTCCCTGCCCCAACAACAATGCAAACAATGTTTGCAGTCAATGAGATACTGCCACAACCTTGAACTCCTATTCTTTCCCAGTAAACTTTTGTTGAAAACAACCTTTCCCAATTTCTTTCTAACACCTAATAAAAGCTTACCTTCCCTTTGTCTCTTCTGATTTGCCTGTGGTTCACCATAGCATGCATGTTTCAAATTACAAGTCCTCTGTTATCCCCAAATAAGCTCATTTTGTTAGTGAAATAACTGGCTCTTTTATATTTAAGGTTGATGCCTTAACATAAAAATTATTTTGAGCTGAAGCATATTGAGAAGCAGCGAACCCAGAAAAAGCTCTCTCTTTACTGCCTAAAAGCAGGAAATAAATTCTCTTTTACTGGAGACAGACTTATCAGGCCAGTGATGGCACCAGAGGAATCTGCAGAAAACCTTACGTCAGTAGTTTCCTTCCGTGTTTCTACCTTCCCACAGTTTGCTGCCTTTGGAGCCTAAAATCCTCCCTTGTCTTATCATTTCTCTGCAAATTTATTATTGTTCATTGAAGACGGTACAGAAGCTGGAGTGCTAAGCCAGACTGCTTTTGAGTTACTTTTTTGAGGTTTCTCTATGCGATGTTCGCTGCTTGCACTATATAATGTTTTTCTCTTGCTAACCTGTCTTTATGTTAAACAGCCCCAGCTGAAAACGTCAGATAGGTGGGGGCCATGTTGCCTGCCCTACAAGGTGAAGAAGTCTACATTCCTTCCAAAGAGGTCACAGTCTTAGACACCTGGTTCTATCACCAGTTTCTCAGTTTCCTTCCATTCCTTACCCACACACTTGATTACCCCCTCACCTCCCAGCCCACCTTGAGACCCTGTACCCCCACACCTGGGCTCTTTAATCTTTATTCAAATTATCCCACGGCATGTAAAGCCCCCCTTCAAGTGCAAGTCAATTCTATCACCTTCCTCATAGAACTCTTTCCAGTTCCTCAGCTGGAAATAACAAGTTCCTCCCTTTGCTTGTCCATCCCCCTTAGATAGTAGCAGGTGAGTGAATGGTAAAATTACAAGAAAAAAAAAAACCTGTAAACCCAGCTATGGTGCTCTAGGCAAATCAATTAATAGCTGTGAAATTTCTGTCATCCAGAAAAGAAAACCATGTTGCAGTCTATGAATAATATTATGTAAATGATGTACTGTATCCACTTATAAATAGTATCCTAATTGCTTAAAACGTCCGTTTAACTGTTGTATCTCCTATAATGTGTTATACATACGCATGAAATACATACTCCTAGTTAGTACAAAATTTCATAAATGTAAAAGAACAATAGCACTGTTTTCTGAGTGATAAGAGTGTGGGATTTTCACCACATCTTCACTGTTTTGAAATCAAGCTACTTTGTCCCCTTCTGTAGCCACGCAGCTTCTGCCGATTTGTCAGTTTGTTGCTTCTCAGCTTCAAATTCACCCTTCTTGCCTGTTCCGGACAGTGGACAGCTGATCTGGCCCTTTCCTTTCCCTCCTGTCATGATAGGTATGAATCTCTGCCAGTGGACCATGCTGGAGCACGGAGGAGGAAAGACTTGCCTTCCTGCTTCCAGTGTGCTTACTCATCAGGCCCTCCAAAACTTCTCTCCAACACAAGAGCCACAGGAAACCTGGAAAAAAATGGTCAGAAACAACATTTTTGAAACTCTAGGAATTAGGGCCGCCTGGGTGGCGCAGTCGGTTAAGCGTCCGACTTCAGCCAGGTCACGATCTCGCGGTCTGTGAGTTGGAGCCCTGTGTTGGGCTCTGGGCTGATGGCTCAGAGCCTGGAGCCTGTTTCTGGTTCTGTGTCTCCCTCTCTCTCTGCCCCTCCCCCGTTCATGCTCTGTCTCTGTCTCAAAAATAAATAAACGTTAAAAAAAAATTTAAAAACAAAAAACAAAACAAAAAAACATACTCTTACCATTCAATTCAGCAACTGTTCTCCTGTTTTGGCGTCTACTCAAAGGACTGGGAATCTCATGTCTATACCACACCTGCAGATGGATGTTTATAGCAACTTTATTCCATAATTGCCAGAACCTGAAGGCAACATAGGTTTCCTTCAGTAGGTGATTGCATAAATAAACCTTGGTCTATCCCGACGGTGGGATATTACTGACGTGCTAAAAAGAGATGAGCTCGTCCACTTTTGTGTACATGTCCTTGGCAACTGAGGTGTTGGCAGGCAGGCACCATGGATCAGGTAATGGAGTGCATAAAGCCAAGTCGCCAGTTTGTGAAGGGCTCAGTTTGACTGGTTAAAAGATGCACTACACCCGACAGGAAAGAATTCCAGAAGATTGTCATGGCAACAGCAATAAGATATGCTATAATAGGATTCATTGGCTTTTTTGTGTGAAATCGATGCATATTCCTATCAATAACATCATTGTTGGTGGCTGAATATCTTTTAAGAAGAGTTTTTCATCTTGGGGATTGGTAAACAAGTGAGAATTTAAGAAGCTCATGGAGTAAAAATTTGCCTGTATGTTTTGGGTTTTTCTATCATTTTTTTCCTCCAGATGTTTTGTATTTCTAAATTAAAATAATTTTGAAATAACAAAATAAAAATTGAGCTATCAAACCATGAAAAGACATAAAGACATAAAGGAAAATTAAATGCGTATTACTGAGCGAAAGAAGCCACTCTGAAAAGGCTACATATTGTGTGATTCCAACTCCGTGACATTCTGGAAAAGCCTAAACTGTAGAGACAGTAAAAAGTTTGGTGCTTGCCAGGGGTGAGGGGAAAGGATATGAATAGGATGAACTCAGGGGATTTCTAGGGCAGTGAAACTATATACTATAATATAATACCATAATGGTGGGTACGTGTCATTATGCATTTGTCAAAATTCATGGAATGTACACCAAGAATGATGTAGACCACGGACTTTGAGCAATAATGAAGTGAAAAACTGCTAATAAGTAAACAAATAAAATTTTTACCTAACCCAAAGTCATTAAGATATTTTGTTTTCATCTACAAGCTTCATTGCTTACATTTCATATTTCGTTTTGCAGTACACCTGGAATGAATTTTTGTGTATGGTGTGAGGTTTGAGTCGGTGTACATTTTTTTCTTCATATGACTTTTCAAATGACTCTGTCCTATTTTTTGAAAACCATCCTTTTCCCAAGCCACACTGTATTTATCCTCGCCCTTTGTAATAGCTATAAAGGATTCCATTCTAAGTCACTCCCATTACTTATTTACCATCTGCCACGGCCTCTGCTATCATCAAGGAGCATGAACATCTTTGGAGATCAAGGCATTCTTCTGCAATTGTTAAAAGTGGAACTGAACTTCTGAGTCAGAAAACATTTTTTGAAAATTAATAAATGATATGGTTCAAAACTGAAAGAATACAAAAAGGCCCAGTGAAAAGTTCACCTCCTACCAATCCTTCCAGTCCCTCCACCAGGTAACTGCAGTCATGAAATCTTGAGTATCTTTGCAGAAACCTTATAATGGATGAACAAGCATTAGTTACATGTTTTTCTTAACATAGCTAGTGGCACACTGTATGTTCTGTTCTGCATCTTGACTTTTTAGCTAAACAATGTATGTTAGAAGTCTTCCTATTACTGCACATAAACAAGCATCGTCATTCATTTTCGAGGCCACATATTCCATTGGAAGGGTATACCGCCACTTAGTCTCCTACTGATGGACATCTGGAACGTTTCCAGTTTTTGCTGTTCCAATAATGCTACAATGAGTAACTTTGCACATGCCGTTTTACATGTGTGCGGTACATCTGTTGGGGGAATTTCTAGAAGTGGACTTGCTGGGTCCTAGGGGATATGCATCTGATATGCATCTGTCATTTGATCAGCATCGCCAAATTACACTCCCACAAGCAAAGGGTAAGAGTTCCTGTTTTCCCATAGCCCGGCTAATGGCCTTTTATTTATTTATTATTATTATTTAATTTTTTAAATGTTTATTTACTTTTGAGAGAGAGACAGAGACAAAGAGACAGAGCACGAGTGGGGTAGGGGCAGAAAGACGGAGACACAGAATCCCAAGCAGACTCCAGGTTCTGAGCTGTCAGCACAGAGCCCAACCCGGGGCCGAACCCACGAACCGCGAGATCATGGCCTGAGCCGAAGTCAGACACCTAACCGACTGAACCACCCAGGTGCCCCTGACTAATGGCCTTTTAGATCTGGGATCTTTAGCCATTTGATAGGTGGAAAATTGCAGATTATTTCGCATTTATTTCATCGTGGTGAGATCGCGCATCTTTTCCGAAGTTTAACTTCGCAACTTGTGTTTTTTGTCAAAATCCTTTGTATACACTTCTTTAAAATCGCTCACTGCAATTTCCTCCTAATGTTTCCTCATGAGAAGCCTTAGACTTGGGCTTCCTGGTCAGAGTTCGAACTTTTTAAAAGGTCCCAGCTGACCGTCCAGAAGGGAGGCCCCGTTGATGCTCCTTCCACAACTTGGTCCAGAACCGGGCTCCCTTCCTTACTGACTCCTGAGTAAGCTTGAAGCTGGCATCTCCAGCTACAGATGGGGAACCCTGGCCGGCTGGGGAGGAGTTGGCCCCGCCCAGTCACCAGGAGTCCCCGCCCCCGACGCGTAGCCCCGCCCCGGCCCCGCCTATCATGACCATGCGGCCCCGCCCCCTCTGCGTCCCTGGCGTCGCACGTCACGTGACGTCCAGAAGCTGCGGGCAGGTAATGCCGTCCGCCATTGTTTCCCCGCCCGGGCGCTGGCGCCCTCCGCGCACAATGGCTTCCCCCGAATGAAGCGCGCTGCGGCCGGACCGCGGGGAACCGGCGAAGGCGCAGACGACGCCCGGACACCGTCCCCAGCTCCGGTCGGCCGCCGGGCCCGGCTCCCGGAAGCAGCCCGTTGCTAGGCAACCGCGTCGCTCCAGCGGGGAGGGGCGGGGCGTGCGGAGGGTCTGCATGGACCAGTACTGCATCCTGGGCCGCATCGGGGAGGGCGCGCACGGCATCGTCTTCAAGGCCAAGCACGTGGAGGTGAGCGGGGCCGTGGGATCTCCGCCTGCAGCCGTTCCTGGCCGAGGGACGCTCCCCCCCACCCCCCGCCACCGTTTCCCCTGACCGCGTGTGCACCGCTGCGCCTGTCTCCTCGCCCCGCTTCGTGGTGTGCGCCCACCACTTTGGCCCCCATCAGTGGGGGCTGTCCGGGTTGCAAGCTTCCCACCCACCCGCGAGGCCACAGCAGCTATGCCTAGAGTGCCCGAGGAGCGTGGCCTGAAAGCCTCTTAGCTGTTTGCGCGGCGCTGGGACAGCTGGTCCCGGGCTGTACCTGATTTCCCTCCCTTCCCACCCCACGAGGCCCCTGGGCCTCTGCGTCCCACCCAGGTGGCGCCTTTCCCGTCCCCGCGGCCCCTTTCCCAGCCTGGGATGGGTGGCAGTGTCTGCGTTCTGTCCTGCACAGACTGGGGAGATCGTGGCCCTCAAGAAAGTGGCCCTGCGGCGGCTGGAGGATGGCATCCCCAACCAGGCCTTGCGGGAGATCAAAGCCCTGCAGGAGATCGAGGACAATCAGCACGTGAGTGGGGCTGGGGTTGGAGGGCCTCTCCTTCCCTTGTCCACCTCATCCACCCACCAACTTCACTCCTCACTCATCCCTCTTACCCACTGATTTTCTTCCCTTACTCATTCTCTTCTTCACTGACTTCTTTCCATAAAGCATTTAGTGATTTTTAATGATAATGATCACTGCCACCCATTGAGCTTCTGTTCTGGTCACAGGCTGGGTTAACTGTTTCAGGTATTTGTCATTCTGAGTTCTCCGCTGCTCGGCCAGGCCCGTTTCAGGATCTCCCCTCTGCCAGCTGTGGGCGCTCGGCTGGTCCCGGGAGGCTTTGGTCAGGGTCTGATCGAGGACGTTCTAACCTTGGGTCCTCTCATGGGCCCTACCCTGTGCTGGGCGTTGGCCCCGAGCGGACTTCTGATGATTTAAGTGCTGCAGGGCCCACGTGGCTTGCTCCATGGGGCTGGGAGGCGCTGTGGGCACGCGAGGAGGGGCACTTCCCCCCAGCCCCGTTGCTCTTCACGGTGCTCTCTCTCATCCCTGGCAGGTGACTGGTGTATCCTGTCCTGCTCTGACTTGCTTGTTATCCTCTGGAGATGTCCATGACATGTTGGTTATGTAACAGAAGCACTTTGTAAACTGCTTGTAAAACACATAAACTCTGCGCCCTAGTTTTGTACAAACATGTGTACCTATATGTGAGTGTGGGATTGTACGGACCCTGTCTGTTGTAAAGTCGGCTAGAATGTGCTGTAAGTTTGATTGTAGGTGATAGGGTTTTTCTTCTGTTGTTTTTTCTTTATAATTCTGTGTGTTTGAGTATATGTGTGTGACCTGGGGAATGATTGGGTGCTATCTTCAAATTCTGAAAACCAGCAATAAAAGTCCACGGGCTCAGGGCACCTGGGTGGCTCAGTCGGTTGAGTGTCTGACTTCGCTCAGGTTGTGATCTCACGGTTTGTGAGTTCAAGCCCCACGTACGGGGTTGCTGCTCTCAGCTTAGAGCCTACTTCAGACCCTCTGTCTCCATCTCTCTGCTCCTCCCCCTCCCCTCAAAAGTAAACAAACATTAAGAAAATTAAACAAAAAAAAAGGTCCACGGGCTTGCACACACAGCCCATACATGGGAGGGTGACACGGGCCCTCCACCTGTGAGTCAGCAGCCCTGGAGGTCCCACCTTCAGATGCCCCAGCGTGGAGCCCAGGCTGCCCTCATCTCCGACCCGAATGACCGCGCCGTTTCCTTGCTGGTGCTCCCCCCCCACCGTCCAAAAGTGTGGATGAAACCCTTCACTTCCCTGCTCGAAAAGCCCACTGGCTTTTCTTCACACCGAGAGCTGCAGCCCCTCTTCATCCTACATGACCTCTGAAGCGTCCCCTGTGACGGGTACCGTCCGGGCCTCAGCACAGGGCCAACGTCCTTCCCATAAAGGACCCTACATGCCCGTGTCCCTCCTGCCGCCTCACTGTCCCCTCTGCCCCCAGGGCTTTGTGCTTGGTGCTCCTCTGTCTGTGCTCCTTCCCGCATCCCTGCCTTACCGACTCCCCTCGCCCTATTTACTCTGTCTGTCCTCGTCAGAACCGGGACACCCCAGCCGTTGGCTCGCTCAATTGTCTGTCTCCCTGTGCCGTGAGCACAGCACAGGCCCTGCCAGGCCTTGCTCCTGCTCCGTGTTGTGCAGCCTGGCCCCTCTGACCCGTGGTCCCTTAGGAAGTGTATGTGACGTGTGTCCAGCTGTCCTGGTGCTGGGGTTTCGTGGCCCTAGAGGAGCCCAGAGGAGACCTGTGCGCTGTGTGTATTGTGTGTGTGAGTGTGAGTGAGGGGCGGGGGGTGGGAGGGGGGGACACTGCAGGTGGTTTTCCAGTTCCTGGGCTGGGGGGATGCCCAGTCACTGCCCTGGGTGACCTTCCCACCCCCTCTTCCCTGAGTGAGTGAGTGGAGTGTTAGATGGGGACCATCTTCTCTCTGGAGAGGGGAACAATTGGGGGTTCCGCATCCCTGGTTCTGAGCTCAGGTCTCACATCACCCACCCGCCTGGTCCTCTGTCTGGGGCGGGGCTGGGGTCCCCCAGCGGGTCTGAGTGATGTGGGTCCCAGGGCTGACGGGATGCCTGCCCGCAGGTGGTGCAGCTGAAGGCCGTGTTCCCGCACGGCGCAGGCTTTGTGCTGGCCTTCGAGTTCATGCTGTCGGATCTGGCCGAGGTGGTGCGCCACGCCCAGAGGCCCCTGGGCCAGGCACAGGTC
This sequence comes from Prionailurus viverrinus, assembly GCF_022837055.1. Taxonomy (NCBI): domain Eukaryota; kingdom Metazoa; phylum Chordata; class Mammalia; order Carnivora; family Felidae; genus Prionailurus; species Prionailurus viverrinus. The sequence continues at coordinate 85,868,493 of NC_062573.1, forward strand.
AAGAGCTACCTGCAGATGCTGCTCAAGGGTGTGGCATTCTGCCACGCCAACAACATCGTGCATCGGGTCAGTGTCAGCACGGGCTGCGGCGGGACCTGCGGGCCAGCCCTTGAAGAGGGGTCAGAGGGGCAGGACCCGTGGTGTGGCCACACCACAGACTCAGTGGCCCTGGAGAGGGTGGGGCCTGGGCTGACCCGGGTGCTTAGCCTGCCACATCCTCCTGCCCCAAGGTCCTCCAGGGGTGTGGAGGAACTGATGCCCCCTTTGGTGTCTTCAGGACCTGAAACCGGCCAACCTGCTCATCAGTGCCTCAGGCCAGCTCAAGATAGCAGACTTTGGCCTGGCCCGGGTCTTCTCCCCAGATGGCAGCCGCCTCTACACACACCAGGTGGCCACCAGGTAGGGAGGGCCAGTTCCCAGGCAGGAGTTGGCAGAGGACAGGCCCCAACCTTCTCACCGGGATGAGATGCTTCTGGACCTTCTGTTCAGACATTGCTTGTGGGGCTGATGTGGGGCGGGGGTGACCTTTCTGGGCAGCCTCCGTCAGACGAGCGAGCTGGCTGTGCCCACCCCCTCCTCCCAGGTGGTATCGAGCCCCGGAGCTCCTGTATGGTGCCCGCCAGTATGACCAGGGCGTCGACCTGTGGTGAGACTTCTGTGGGCTGGGCACGGGGGAATGTGGGGTTGCTAAGCCATTTGGGGGCGTCTTCGTGCTGTGAGCTCTAGGTTGCCTTGGGGGTGTGTTCCCTCGTTGGGGAGTCTCTGAGGAGTTTGGGGTCAGTTTTCACTTGGGTGGGGGTCAGGTGTGATGGGAGCGGGAAGCATCTGGGCTGGAGTCAGGGAGGTAGTTGAGGCTCAAGGCATGGATCCTCTAATCTGGTAGGCAGGGGGTGGTTATATGCCCGGGTGTGAAGGCTCTGAGCCTTTATTTGGGTAGGATGGTTTGTCCATGCCTAGGCACTTGAGATTTAGGGGCTATTTTGGAGGTCTGTCCCAGAAAGTGAGGAGTGGGAGACGGTGGCTGCGTGTCCCAGAAACTGAGGCTCTGAGAAGTCTCAGAACCACTGAGGGGGTTGCTATGTTTTCTAGGGTTGAGGCCAGTGAGCTGTTGGCGAGGGGGACGTGGTCTGTGTTCTAGGCTTGTGGGTTTTGTGTACGAGTCTGTAGCCTCAGGTACGCAGCCGCTGTGCTATTCTGTGGTTCCTTGGCCCTAGTATGGGGTGTGGGTGCAGTGTGGGGAGATCTGTGTCATAGTGTGAGGCGATCGAACTGGTGTGGGATCTCTGAGCTGTCTGGGTCTGTGTCTGCAGGGCTGTGGGCTGCATCCTGGGGGAATTGTTGAACGGATCCCCTCTCTTCCCTGGGGAGAATGACATCGAGCAGCTTTGCTGTGTGCTTCGAATCCTGGGCACCCCCAGTCCTCAAGTCTGGCCGGTTTGCAGGGGTTCCCAGCGGGGAACGGGTGGGGGCAGGTGTCTTTCCTTCCCCCCAACAGCTAGGACCACCCTCTGTGCCTTTTCCCTTGTGGCTCCACACCTCCCTGGCCCCCTCCCCTCCCCCCAGACCACTGTTCTGGCCTCTCTTGGCGGCTCCTCCCATCCTGCCCTGCTGGATGCAGGAAGCCGGGTCCTGTCCCTCCCCTCCTGCCGGCACACTGGCACTTTGTGCACATGCCTGAGACGTGGGGGGGTGGGGGGTGGGATGACCGGTGAGCAGGTGGGCCACGGCCGCACGGACTGATGACCATGGTCCTAGGAGATCACGGAGCTGCCCGACTACAACAAGATCTCCTTCAAGGAGCAGGCGCCTGTGCCCCTGGAGGAGGTGCTGCCCGACGCGTCTCCCCAGGCCCTGGACCTGCTGGGGCTGTTCCTCCTCTACCCTCCGCGCCAGCGCATCTCAGCCTCCCAGGTAGGGTGACCCCGTTTCCCTGACCCTCCTCACTCGGGGCCCTGTGACAGGCTGGCACCAGAACCCGGGGGGCCACGGGCAGGCGGGGACCCCAGTAGAAGGCATGGCCACCTTGCCGGAGAGCGCGCCTGGGTTGTGGGTGACCGGCTGCCTCATCCCTCCAGTGGATATTTACTCTGCGTCTGCACACGCCTGGCATCTTCCTGGGCCCTGGGGGTGGGCAGGTGGGACTGACTCTGGGGGGGGGGGTGCCAGTTTAAGCTTGGGGAGGCGTTTTTCAGGGAGAAATGGTGAGCAGAGGTCTGGCGAGGGGGACCTGGAAGGGGGTTTTGTGGCTGGGAAGGAGAGGCAGGACGTGGGAGCCTCTCTCGGGTGTACCCGTGGCCGCAGCCTCACCGTCCCCATGCCCTGCCCGCCCCAGTACTAGCAGGCCCCTGGTGAGCCGTCTCAGCGGACCAAGGCTGCTGGACCAAGGCCACCTGCCCGCCTCCCTGTCTACGCCACTGCCTCTCAGATCCTGCTTGTGTCTCTTCGGGGCACCCTCCCCTGGCAGGCCAGCTCAGACCCCAGCAGGGCTCTCCTGTGGCTCCCTCTCCGAGCAATCACATGCTGGGGGACATCACCTCTGTGACCCTCCTGGCCACTCTCCCCCCGCCCCCGGGCCCCGGGCCTGCTGTGTGTCCTCAGGCCTTAACTGTGCGCCTCTGGGATCTCTGCTCCAGCACCCCTCCCTGGAGCTCGCCCGCACTGCTCTACAGGCCCGCAGCCTCTCTGGTCCCCTCAATCTCCGCTGTCGCTCTGACACAGCACTAGTCATCTGACGCTCCCTGTCCCTTTCTCCTCTGTCTTGTCTGTCACCCATACCCCTGACTTGGGGAAGACTCACGGGGAGGCTCTGTGTTCTGCCCCCTGCTGGCTCCCGAGAACCTGTAACGCTGTTCAGGTGCTGAGCACGTGGAGATGCTGTGGAGCAGGTGTGGGAACGAGCCTTGGCAGGGCAGTGCTCCATCCTCCCTCAGAGGCAGGTGAGCTGAGGTTGGGACGGGGAGGTGACTCATTGCCTTCTGTCCCTTGCTTGCTGCCCGCAGGCCCTCCTGCATCAGTACTTCTTCACGGCTCCCCTGCCTGCCCACCCCTCGGAGCTGCCGATTCCCCAGCGCCCAGGGGGACCCACCCCCAAGGCCCACCCGGGCCCCCCCCACGTCCATGACTTCCACGTGGACCGGCCTCTCGAAGAGTCACTGTTGAACCCGGAGCTGATTCGGCCCTTCATCCCGGAGGGCTGACGCTGGGCCCGCCCTGCCGTCCTGTCCCCCAGAGCCCCCTGGGCTTCTTGTTTCTCTGCTGAGCCTGACCCGACCTCCTGTGGCCTCCACACGGCCTCACTAGGTCCACCCCTCACCTGGTCTGCTCCCAGGCTGGGGATGAGGACATCCGGCTCCAGCAGAGGGGACCTACAGCCGGTGCCATTGGCCTCCCATGTGCGTGCTGCCAACTGACCCATCAGAGGGAGACCGTGAGCTCCGTGGCTGTGGCTGCTGTGGTGCTGGTTGCAGGCCCTGCCTTCCCGGTCAGGGATGGCCCTGGTGGAGCCATCTAGGGGAGCAGAGAGTGTAAGGTGTCCTCACGTGGGAACACGAGTGGGAGGGCAAACTGATTTTGTTTTCAGAGGCATTGAAAGCTAGTTCACTTTGGAGGTTTATTGTAAAAAGCCCAGGTAGTTCTGCCTGGTGTCAGCCCCCCTCCATTCCTACCGAGGGAAGTGGCCAAGGTGGCAGGCATCGTTTCCTGGCCCTTGTTTCTCTGTGGTCACCAGGAATGTGGCTCCACTCACGGCTCCTCCGGTCCTGGGGGCTTCACGCAGTGGGGCTCCCATTTGGAGGTGCAGTGGCAGAATTCAAGCCCCAGGACCGATCGGGGTCAAGCCGCTTACCAGCATCTCTACCCTGAGGACAAGGGTGAGCCAGGACCAGACGTGCCACCTCCTTACTCAGGTACAGAGCAAGTGAGGAGATAGGCATTCTTGGAAGTCATTTGTTAATTCAGTAAATCCGAATACTTAAGCCCAGTTGGCTCTTGTTTGCTTGCTTAATAAATTTTGATCAGCTGATTCTATAATCTACACTGAAATGAAAGGGTTAAGAGAAGGCAGAAGAGAAAAACCAGGGAAGGACTCACTGTTAGACCTAAGACTTTTCATAGGGCCTGTTGAGACAGTGCAGTCCTGGTTCAGGAAGAGTTAAAAACGGACCAGAGAAACAAACATATCCTTAGCAATCTCTTACTCTTAAAATGTGCATTTTGTTCTTCATGTGGCTAAACCCGTGTCAGCCCTGAGCACAGGTGACACTGCCAGGCATTGCCTCCAAGCTTCTGGGGAAATACAAAACAATAGACACAGCGTTGCTTTCAGGGAGAGGTCTGATGTTTTAGGGATCTGTCCTCTGCCTGTTTGTCCAGCCACATCTTCTGTCGATGCCAAGCTCCAGTCTAGCTAATTTCTGGGAGCTCTCAGCTCCGTTTAAATTTGAGCCTGTACCCACGTCTGGATCACTGACCCTCCACAAACTCCATCCACAGGATACTCTAAACTTGCCCTTGAACCTGACCTCACCTTGAATGTCAAGGTCAGAGTGAGGCTGAGGGTCACTGTGAAAGCAAAGGTGAGGCCAGGGTGAAGATCCCAGTGATGGTCACAGTGAGTGTCAGGGTCGAGGGTAGGGATTCAGGATAGCGTGGATGGCAAGGTTGAGGGTTGTGAGCAGGGCGAGGTTGGAGGAGGGTCAGGGTCAAGGGTGAGTGTCAGGACCAGGGGCAGGCCTGAATCTGGTAAATGAGTGGCCCATGTCAAAGGCCAGGTTGAGAGCGGCAAGGGTCCGAAATGGAGGACAGGTCAAAAGTGAAGTCAAAGGCCAGAGCAAGGGCTTGGGAGGGGCTGGGTTCAAGACCACCACAATGTCCAACGTGAGGGTCAGTGCAGGGGTGAAGGTCAGAGCGAGAGCCAAGGGTGGTCAGAGGCAAGTGGAAGGTCAGGGAGGCGCGGGGCCGCTGGCTCCAGCTTAAGGCGGAGGGCTGGCGGGCTGGCAGGCTGGCAGAGGATTGACCCAACAGAACGGAAGCATTGAGCACTGGGTGGGTGTAGTCTGCGGGGCGGAAGTGGGGTGGGATGGGCGGGGTTTGGTCGTCCGGAGCGGAAGGAAGCATCTTGGCGTGCTCCTCGGCCTGCGGGCCAGAAGCTCGGCGTGATGGGCGGGGTCTGGCCCTCGGGGCGGAAGCGTGGAGGGATGGGCGGGGTTTGGCCGGAAGGCCAGAAGCGCGTGGAAGGCGTGGCCGGAGGGCGGAGGCTGGGCGGTGCGGGCGAGATGGAGCCGAAACTTGGGTTCCATGAGCTCCTGCACGTTTTCTCCTTCCTGGAGGCCCGAGACCTGCTCTGCGCCGCCCAGGTGGACAAGGTAGCGCGCCCTGTCCGGGAGGCAGGGCTGGCTTTATGGTTCCTGCGTGTCCAAGGCTGGCCCTTTTCTGGGCCTCAGTTTCCCCGTTTGGGCGGCGGCGTCCGGCGGCCAATTCCGTGGTGGGCCGAGCGCGCTGAGGCCGCGGTGGTGACCCGGAGGCTTGTGTGGGTGCTGCGAGCCGCCGCCCCGGGGACTCCCAGAGCCCTGTTCGCTGGTCTGCTGCGGCCCCCCTGCCATCAGCTTTCACTGCCTGGATGGGCTTGGGGGGCCTGTTTCCTTGCCCCTCCCACCTCTTCTGGAACATTCTATAATTTCCCTCTGGGTCTTGTCTGGGAAGCCAAGAGTTTCCTGTGAGTGGTGAGTCCCCTGGGGTCAGGGCGCCCGCACCCCTGGGTCCTGGCTGTCATCCGCCCCGTGTGCACCTGCGCCGGCTCCTCCTAGGGCTCCGCACAGCTTAACTGCTGGTATAGTGTATGTAGTTCATGTCCGCTTTCCCCCCGCTGGATTCGTGCCTGACAGCCAGCATCCTGTCTCTGGCACCCAGCGTGCCCTTTGTAAATACTTGTCGAGTCAGGGAATTTCATAGAGGAACCTAAAATACATTTGTTAACGTTAGATAGAAAACTGCCAGTTATCTTACCGGCAAAAATGGGTTTGTTTGGGAATAACGGAGAATTGCAATTTAAGACCATCGGGGCCTGGCAAAACAATAGTCCAGAGAAGAAAGCTGAAGAGGCTCTTTTACAGAGGAAGGTGAGGCTGGGAGGGCTGTTGTGAACTAAAAGTCCATTGCAGTCATTTGGGGACTGGAAGTGTGGTGGCTTCTCCCTGGCTGGGCTGTGACAGTCTCCTTTGCTGGGCTGTTGGGAGGTGGGGTGGGGAGAAATCTTACTCCCTCTGAGGCAGTGAAGGAGTAGCTAAACTAGCATTGGTTTGCAAGGGGCCGGGTCTGCAACTGACCAGGGCTGTGCCCTGAGAGCCCCCCTGCTGGCCTCCAGAGGATTTTCTTTTTCTTTTTTCGTTTTTAAGGTTTATGTATATTTTGAGAGAGAGCGTGAGGGGGAAGGGGCAGACAGAGACGGAGAGAAAGGATCTGAAGCGGGCTCTGTGCTGACAGTAGAGTGCCCGGTGTGGGGTTGAACTCCCAAACCATGAGATCATGACCTGAGCCCAAGGCAGACATTTAACTGCCTGAGCCAGCGAGGCGGCCCTCCTGAAGATTTTCCTTATTAATTGTCACACATTATCGTATCGTTTTACAGAAAGATCAATAAACATTCGTGTTTGAATTCAATAACTATATTTAAAATGTGTCAGGTAAAATACCGGGTTTTCATCCCCCTTTTTTTTTTTTTTTACCAATAAAGAGACGGTCCCACCCAGCTAGTCCCATACAGGGCTGGGACTGGAACCCTGCAGCAGGCGAGGGATGGCGCAGGGGCAGAGTTAGGAAGGAGGGCGACTTGTACCCTTGGGCAGCACAGGCTTCTCTGGGACATGGTTTCCCTGCCGGGGAAGATGAAGTCAGTTATCCTTGCGTCACTGTGTTGTCGTGAAGGCCAGCATCTAACAGAGGGGTCCTCTGGGTGGGTAGTATTCATTTTTCAGATTATATTGCACATCATACTCTGTGTTTGGGAAATAAGGTCTCAGTTAGGCTTTGAACTGGGAACTCCATAAAAGGAAAATGCGTAAATCCTCTTGACTGTCTTGGCTTGATTTCTGCAAATTATAAACTTTACATTCCTGCCAAAAAGACCGAGGCACTTTGATCCGGCAGGTGAGCAAGGGCTGTGTGAGCGGGGCCCGGGCTGCGAGGATGGTGTTTGCTTCTGCCAGGGACTGGCCAGCCAGGTTCTGGGATGGGGCCTTCAGTGCGTCTGGACCACACGCAACTCTCCAGAGTGGTTCCCTCGGAATCTGTGTGGGCTCCGGGATCCAGGCCGGCCTGGCTGGAGAGGCCAGGGCGTCCCAGGACGCAGCTGTGGGTCTGGGTGAGGGCAGGCATGACACTCTGGTTCCCTCAGATCAGGAGTGACTGATCCCGAGCCTCTCTCAAATACTTCTGCAGGGGGCGGTTTATGGGAGCAGGGCTGACCGTCTCCCAAGACGGCTGTTCTACCATCTTGGCGTCTCTGGGACACCCTCCAGGCCAGTGCCTGTAGTTACTCCGCTGCGGCAGCCTTTCTGGAGCCTGTTGCCCTGCCCGCATTTCCAATTCTTCCTTCTCGAAGGAGCCAGTGATCTAACTGAACAGGCTACCCCGCCACTCCTCATTCACAATTGCCAAGTGGCTTCTCACTGGTTTTGCCATTACGACTTTGCTAGTTGGCTCTAAGCAGATTTCCAGCTCCTTTCCCCAGAACCCTTTACTCCACTTAAGGCAGAATGCTCACTGGTTTCTTCTCACTTCACAGTCTTTGCTCCAGTAGTTTTCTCTCTCCCTGGAAGGCTTCAGCTATTGGGGATTTTGTCAGTAATCACTTCTGAGCCCCTCAGCCCCACCGACATTGTTATACTCTCCTTTCTCACTCTTGATTGTTTTTATTGGGCCGTCCACATATGTCTGATTCCCCAGGGTGAGTTTTCTTGCCCACAGGCACTGAGTCTGATCTAGCTCTCTGTCCCGTCTACGGTGCCTGGCAGGCTAGGTGCCAACTGCATACAGACTGACCAGACTTCTCTGTCCTCTTGTTCTAGGTCTGGAATGAGGTTTCAGGGACCAAGGAACTGTGGAGGTAAGTGAAGGAAGAGCCAAACGTGGGCAGGAGAGGGTCCTGCGAAGGTGAGGGGTGTAGCGTGTAAGTGTTTAGAGCACCGTGTGTCTGGCTCTACTGAGTACATCAGAAAGGACAATCCGTAGCACCTGTCAGTGGGGAACTACTCCTGTCATGCATGTAGTGAATACTTTTTTTTTGTAGTATATCGAAATATAAGAGATTTTATTAATTGAATGGGAGATTGACATGCATCAGGAGTACCAAACTTGGGCAGATATGTACAGCAGATGCATGTGGCCAGCTGATAGAAGACAAATCAACAAACCACTTTTATTTTTTTATTTTTAAATTTTCTTAAATGTTTGTTTATTTTTGAGAGACACACAGAGTGCGAGCAGGGGAGGGGCGGAGAGAGAGGGAGACACAGAATACGAAGCATGCTCCAGGCTCCGAGCTGTCAGCACAGAGCCCGATGCGGGGCTCGAACTCAGGAACTGTGAGATCATGACCTGAGCCAAAGTCAGACGCTCAACCGACTGAGCCACCCAGGCGCCTCCACATCACTTTTATTTTAACTCATCTTTGGTGTAACAACATAGCTGTGTATGAACGCATATGGTATCAGAATTTTTAAAAATTTAAAAAATTAAAGTTGAAAATAAAAAATATCTTAATCATTAATTTATTAAGTTTTTTTCTTATTCTTTTTTCCTTTGGAACCTGACTCCTTTTGGCCCAAGAGAGGAGTCTCACATCTTCTCTCTCTTGCTGAACATAAGACAGGCTGTGGCCTTGGCCGTCCACTAGGAGCTGTGTTTAGTTTTAGCCACTTATGATGGGAAACAGCTGTTCACACACAAAGAATCTTCCACGCTTGGAGGGAATCTCTGCTTGATGGGTTTTGCTTTCAGGGTAATGTTGCAGTTGTGGTCCTTGAGGATTCTGGATGCCAGGCCTGCCACTGCCGTGTTCGGTGTTCTGTGGCATCTGTTGCTTCTCATCCACTTCTTATTGCTAATATTTGTTAGAAAAATGATGCTGATCTCTTCAGTTAGTCTTGAAGAGAGCTTTTATCGGATTCCAGTCTTCATCTCTGCACTTTGGGGAATGTCTCTGGAGAGAACATTCAGTTCTGGACGTTGATTTCTCTGTAGGGGAGTGGACAAGATTTTTTGTCTTCCCAAATGTGATTCTCAATGACATTGGGAAATAAATGGATTGACTCCTGAGAAGCCAGGAAGGAATTTGAGTGACGGGAGTGAGTTCCTTCCCACAGCTCAGAAACTGTCTTCTGTGGCTTGTCACCTGACCTCTGCGCGTACGTGTGTGTTACCACGTTGTGCCTCCAGGTGCTTTGGGTAGATGGTTTGGCGTTTGCAAACCAAGTCACAGAGTGGTTTCAGTTCATCACTGTTTCATAATTGGTGCTGAACTTTTAGCATAAAGTCATTCCTCAAAATTGTATCCTTGGACTGTGTTCTAAAAACCCTGGGTTTAGGGGCGTCTGCGTGGCTCAGTCGATTAAGCATCTGACTCTTGGTTTTGGCTGAGGTCATGATCTCACAGTTCTTGAATTCAAGCTCCACATCAGGCTTCGGATTCTCTCTCTCTGCACCTCCCCTACTCATGTGTGCGCGCGCTCTCTCTCTCTCTCTCTCTCTCTCTCTCTCTCTCTCAAACTTAAACACACACACACACACACACACACACACACACACACACAAAACAAAAAACACTGAGTTTATGTTTCTGGAGCTGGGACAACAGCATTTCAGGAGCATTGTCATCTGTGGTCACATGCATGTCATTTCTGATGCTGTGTCTTATCATGAGGACCAGGCCCCAAAGTTCTCCAGGCCCGTTAGAAATTCTCATGGACACAGTAAATTAATGTAGTTAACTGGTCATGTATTTTTAATATGTATTGTATAATTTTATTTTGTTTCTTTTATTTTTTAATTTTTTAAAGTTTATTTATTTTGTGAGTGAGAGAACAAGACTGCGAGCTAGGGAGCGGCAGAGAGAGGGAGGGAGAGAATCCCAAGCAGGCTCCGTGCTGTCGGCACAGGGTCCACGTGGGGCTCGATCTCATGAGCCATGAGAACATGACCTGAGCTGAAATTAAGAGTTGGCCCCTTAACCAACTGAGCCACCCAGATGCCCCTGTATTGTGTAATTTTAGCTGGAAATGCTGCAAGGTCCTTTTTTTAATGCCTCAGGACCTTTTAAATTCTGTTTCTTCAATACAGTAAGCATTATGTTTTGGTTCGAAATAAAATCGCAAATATTTGCTTTTGTTTAAGGTACGTAATTTCTATTGTGTACAATAGATTATTTTGTCATTAGTTGCTATCTGAAAAGTTTTGGTATCAGTATTTTTTTCACTTGATATATTGCAGTTCAGAAGCATATCACATAATTTATTCATCTTCATACTTCAACCTTTTTGATGGTCTGCCTTCATTTTTGTCAAATCACTTTTTCATTTCTCAGTATTGCTCATAGGTCCTACTTAAGTTTTGAGTGTGTAATATGTAGAAATAGACTTAACTTCCACAAAGAAATGTGCCTTCTCCTCTTTTGCTTAAGCCACATTATTTTCTTGGTCTAGCTTTTGTTTTCCCACTCTTCAGATTGAGGTGCGGGTGCAAGAAATTTCCCTGTCTTCTTATTTCAACTCAAAGCCAACAACAGGGGTGGTGGTTTGAGGTGTCTCGGTCTCACCACCCAGAAGAGAAGAGAGACGGTGAAGCCGAGGGCTCGTTCTTGTGTGAAGGGCTCAGCTTCATGTGGCTCCAGATCCCTTTTGTCCGATGGGAATTTAGGTTCAGCATAACCAGACCCCCTGCCTTTTCCTGATTTTTATGTGAAAACTCAAGAGTTTTAAGTGTCGGCAGCTAGTTCACTGGGCTAATCCTGTGCAAGCCAAACAGAATAATCTGGGGGTCCATTCTGCCCACAGGCTGCCAATATGGTGCTTCTGATAGAAGGACTAGAGTTCCAGCAAACACAGTAAAACCCGTTTGGAGCGCAGGTGGTGGATCCTTCTCCGTGTGTTAGAAGGTCCCTAGTGCCTAGCACAGGCCTCGCGTGGAGGTACTCGGTGAGTGGAGACGCCATGAGGACTGGGTGTGGTACTTGTTGAGGCCACGGACCGTGAGCCCCGCGTTTCCCACCTGACCTTGTGTTCTCCGTGAGGTAGGAGTGCTGGGCTGGAGCCACATGATGCCACCTCAGCTGTGGGGACTGTAAATGCTGGAAGCCTCTGCCCGCGAAGCCTCCCCAGCCCCCTCCCGGCCGGACATCCGCTCTTGGTGCTCAGTTCCCATAGCTCCACATGTTGCCTCTCCTGAAACGCCACGTTTCTCCCCCACACTTTTGTTCTGCTCATCCTCCTCCCAATCACTGGCTGAGAGTGCCCTCGGCAGAAGCCATGTCTCACTTGCTCTGGTGCCCACAGACCGGGTGGGGATTCTGTAGTTCTCTACAGTGTGGCTGAGCTAACATTTCTCTCCTGAAAAGTCTCATGAGAGAGGTGCTGTCAGAGAATTGACAGTAGTCGCACGGAAGCGCAGAATGCAGGCTCTTGGGAAATGGTGGATTTGAAGTTTTTCTCCTCCCTAAAAGCAACGAGGAAACTGGCACAGATTGTCAAAATCAACTTTTTCAGGGCTCTGGAAATTAACAAGAGACTTGTAGTAGCTTAGGAAGTGTTTGTTCAAGAAGAAATATTTGAGTCTTAGAACACCAGGTTTTCTTGCCCTGTTCCCATAAAGCCCTCCAGTTCTGTGTTAGCCTTGAATGTCATCAGCGCACAATCACAGTGAGACCAGGAGCCTGGCAGTCACTGGAGGGAGAAGGATGGGATTGGATTTTCGTTCCTGGAAAATTGTCATTATTTGACCTGTCTGGTATTTCTTGGAAGACCCCATGGGCACACTGTTTTTATTTGGTCTGACTTCGAGTTCACCCAGTATGAAAAGCCTTTTCTTTGGGACCTTTGTCCAAATAATAACAGACAATTGACGAGCTTTGTGATTGTCAGAGCTGATGGGCAGCAATTGAGCAAACAAGTAGGCTAACCGAAAAGCTTAAAAGGAAAAGCCGAGGACATGACATCTTTAGGGACTTGGACCTTGAAAAGCTGTCACATTCCTAAAAAGCCCAGGCACGTGTAACAGGGTTGTGCACAAACTCAGGGAAGACCTAAGAAGGCTCTACACTCACATGTTTGGCTAACCCTGAGGTTCTGTGCAAGTAGGAAGTTAAGTCTAGGGCAGAGTGGCCAACTACCTTACTGGGTGTTGAGTGCATGCCCCAACATGCACAGAAGCCCTTTGGTGATGACTGGGAGAGTTGGTGGTTCTAGGTGTTTGGGAAATCCCTGTCCAATCATTAGTGAGCACTAATTTAACTGGGCGAGAGTTCAGTGGCCACAGGTAACAAAGAATGCAGGCTTTTCAGAATCTATTCAGAAACATCACTAAACAAACAATAATAACAGTGAGGAGGTGGAACAACAAATTTAGGGGTGGGGTCAGATTTCCAGAGTTCCACATTATTTAAAATGTTCAGTTTTCAACAAAAGTAATGAGTCATGCAAAGTAACAAGGTGTAGCTTCTACACAGGAAACAAAGCAAACAACAGAAACTGTCTTTGAGAAAGACCAGGCCTTGGACCTACTAGATGAAGACTTTAAATCAGCTATTTTCATTATGTTCAAAGAACTAGAAGAAACCATGTACAAAGAACTACAAGTAGGACAACGTCTCATCCAATAGAGCATATCAGTGAAGAATCATTATAAAAATAACTAAATAGAAATTATAGAGTAGAAAAGTATGCTGTTGACCTTTTTAAGTTTTTTAAGTGTTGTATTTATTTTTGAGATAGAGACAGAGTATGAGCAGGGGAGGGACAGAGAGAGGGAGAGACAGAATCCAAAGCAGGCTCCAGGCTTTGAGCTGTCAGCACAGAGCCCGATGCAAGGCCTGAACTTGTGAACCACGAGATCATGACCTGAGCTGAAGTTGGACTCCTAACCAACTGAGCCACCCAGACACCCCAACCTTTTTAATTTTAAAAACTCAGGATTTGAGCAGATAGAAGATAGAATCAGTGAATTTGAAGATAGGTCGGTGGAGATTATCTGAAGAATAGAATGAATATGAAGAAGGAAGAAAAGTCACCAGTGCCTAAGAAACCTGTGGGCCACCATCAAGCATGCCAACATTGTATAACAAGAGTCCCAGAATGAGAGGAGAAAGGGAGAAGGAATAAAATATTTAAAGAAATAAGGTGTGGAAACTTCCCAAATTTGATGAAAAATGTTAATTTATACATGCAAAAGCTCAATTAGCTGCAAGTAGGATAAACTCAAAGAGTTACACATCAAGACACATTTGAGGGACATCTAGATGGCTCGATCAGTAGAGCATGCAACTCTTGATCTTGGAGTGATGAGTTCAAGCCCCACATTTGGTGTACAGATTGCTTTTAAAAATAAAATATTTAAAAGGAGCCATTATAATCAAAGGAGAGCTGAAGACCTAGAATCTTGAAAGCAGCAAGAGAGAGGCAACTCCTCATGTAGAAGGGAACCCCAATGAGATGACCAGTTAAAAACCATGAAGCCCGGAAGGTAATGGGATGACATATTGAAGGTATAGGAAGAAAAGCTTGTTACTAAGAATTGTATGTCTAGAAAAATGAAGGAGAAAATGAGGACCTTTTCAGATTAGCAAAAAGCTCAGAGGGTTTGTTGCTATATGCTTGTCCTACAAGAAATCCTAAAGGGAATCTTTCATATTGAAATGAAAGAACATTAGGCAGGAAGTTGAATCCACATTAAAAAATAAAGAAACACTAGTGAAGTAACTCTATAGGCATATAGAAAAAGCAGTATAAATATATTTCTTATTTGTTTTAAGTCTTTTTTTTTCCTGTATTATTTAAAAGACAACTGCATAAAACAACTGTAAGTCTCTATTCATGTATATTTAACATGTAAAATGTAATTTGTAGATGTAGTGGCACAGTTGAGAGGAGCAGGAAATGACGCTACAAAAGAGCAAAGTTTTTGAATAATGTTGAAATTAAGTTGCTGTTGGGGCACCTGGGTGGTTCAGTAGGTTAAGCATCTGACTCCTGATTTCAGCTCAGGTCATGATCTCATGACTTGTGGGTTCAAGCCCAGTGTTGGGCTCTGCACTGACATCATGGAGCCTGCCTGCTTGGGATTCCTCTCTGCCCCTCCCCTGCTCGGGAAAAAAAAAAAAAAAAAAGAAAAAGAAATTAAATCGATATTAATTAAAACTAGATTAGTCCTCAAGGCAACCACTAAGAACTCAAAAAACATGATAGAAGAAATGACAAGGGAATTAAAATAGTATATCAGAAAATATTTAAGGGGTGCCTGGGTGGCTCAGTTGGTTAAGCATCTGACTCTCAATGTCAGCTCAGGTCATGATCTCACAGTCCTGAGATTGAGCCCTGCATCAGGCTCTGGGCTAAGTGTGGAGCCTGCTTGGGATTCTGTCCCTCCCTTTCCCCACCTCTCTCACTTGTACCTGTTCTCTCACTCTTTCACAAAAATAAAAATAATTAAAAAAGAAAATATTTAACACAAAAGACTAAGGCAATAATAGAGAAAATGCATCAAACTTACAGAAATAAGTAGCCAAATAACACATAAATTGTGTCTTATCATTGATTACATTAAGTGTATTTAATGTACACTCCAATAGAAAGAGGTTGTTAGAAAGGATAAACAATATTCAACTTTATGCTGTCTACAAGAGACATACTTCAGATTCAAGGACATAGATAAATTGAAATTAAAAGAATGGAAACAGATATGCCATGCAACAGTAACCAAGGGAAAGCTGGAATGGCCATGCTAATATCAGACAAAATAGACTTTAAGACAAAAAAGCATTACTACAGAAAGAATGCCATTTCATGATAAGTCTATCCACGAAGATCAAAAAATTATAAACATATGCACCTAATAACAGCAACAAAATACACGAAGGGCTGACAGAACTGAGAGGAGAAATAGGCAATTCAGCAGTAAGAGTTGGAGACTTCAAGAAATACTCTTGAATGGCAGTCGCATGACCAAAGCTGCATGCCCTTGGCCTTGGGTCAATTGTTAAAGTTCCCTGTCATGTACAAGGGGATCAGGTAGACTTCATGGGGGTGTCAGGAAAACTGGCTAATACACAAGAAACACTGACACCTGATGGTGGTGAGCGCTTACTCATTGTCACTTCCTTGCTTTCCCCATTTTACGGTGGGGACAGTTAAGGCATAGGTAGGCAGAGTGAGTTGTCTAAGCTACTAGATGGTGAAGCCAGGAATCAAAGCTAGACCTGTCGACACCACAGTACCTTCTTCTAACGTGTGTCATGTCCTGCCTGGGATCATGGGTCTGTTTTCCAGGCAGCTGTGTCTGAGACGCTGGTCATCATGTAAAACCTCCCAGATGACCTTGGGCACACAAACATGGAAAGAGTACTATCTCTGCCGATCCGAGCTGGAGTTCCGAATGGAATGTGGGCGGCCAGAGAAGGACTTCATCTGCAAAGCCATTGCCGGGCACACAGGTATGGTGGGGAATGTAGTCCTGTGTGCTTTCCCACTGCTCACTCCTCCTGGTCGAGTGTCGTGGGACTTGGTGTTCAGCCATTGAGCAGGAAGGCGACACTTGATGAGTACGTGCCCTGCTGCGTTCTGTATTTGCGTCGTGTCACTTGGTGCCTGTGGTAATCCTGTGAAGAAGGAATTGTTACATTTATTTCAGAGTAGAAAGAAAGAAAGTGAGATATTAGGCACTTGTTTGTGTCTTTGTGGGTGGTGGACAGGGGCAGTCCAGGGTGTGAAGCCCTAGTTCTTTCTGTCCACTGCTCACCCCTAACGAGCACCTGTGTGCTTCTGAGAATGCAAGAGGAAGGCGTGTCCTGCCTGTCTTTCCCCAGTCTGAGTGTCCATATCCCAGGCATCTGTGTATGCATTCAAGGCCAGTCTGTGTTCTCTTCCAGGAGAGATAGACGAGCTGGCTTACATCTCAACCAAGGAGTGCCGGTTTGATGGGCAAGAGAAGTCCATGGTGTGCACCGTGTCCTCGGACAGCACCGTCCGTGCCTGGGATGTGCAGGAGGTGAGCCTGCGGAGGGGCCAGGGTGTGACCCGCTGGGTCTTTGTGAGGTCTTTCCCTTTTGCCAGCTATTTAAGCCTCCTGGCCAGCTTGGAGGTGGTGGGATCCCCGTGGTACGGACGAGAACTCTGAGCTGCAGGAGACCTGGTCACACTCGGAACTCAGGTCTGATCGCAGATGGAGCCTGATCTGCCTTTGACTCTGTGCTGCCTGCCTCGGAGAGGTGGCCACCTGCCTCAGTGCCAGTCCCGGACCTGCGGCAACTACTTTGGAGCCAGTGCCCAATCTGGGTGGTTTTTCCCAGACAATTGCCACTTTTAGTTACCGTCGTATACCAATTAAGTGTTGAGACCTTGATAACACGATCGGTGTTTTCACGCTTGGTTGTCGCAGTTAAAAAGCTTCCTGGTCTTATTTTCTCACGTGGTTCTCACAGCAGCCAAGCAATATGTGCATTGTTATCATCATGATTTTATAGACCGTCAGTCCGAGACCAAGAGGGAAGGTGTCTCAGAGTCTTGAATCATGTGGTTCCCTGTAAATCCATGGGTTCTGTGCATGTAGACAGAACCCAACCTCCTATAAAGGACTTTTTCCTGGATAACTACAGATCAACTCAAGATTTTCCAGGTCCTTGCTACACTAGGTAGGGAGCCTGCTCGTGTCCCCGTCGGTCAGGTCTGCTGGAAGTGCCCGGTCCTGCTCATGGGAGCCTCGTGCACAGAGAGCAGAGGGGCTCCCCTGACCCCCCTGGCCCCTGTGAACAGGGCATCCTGACTCAGTAAACTTCCTTGTCAGTGCGCGAGGGAAGCAGACCACTGGGAGCTGCGTCTTTGCGCCCCCATGCTAGCCGTGGGGTCACTGCTCTGCCCAGATGTCACGTTAGAGTCTGGTAAGTGTGGGTGTGCACCACATTTGGCCACATGGGGACGCTTGAGAGGCCACCCGAGGCTCCTGGTGGTGAGTGAGCCTCAAAAGCCTTAGCTGGGCTCTCGCCAGATCCTGAGGGCCAGGGGGCTGGGGCAGGGTCTGGGGACAGAGGCGGGTGGTGCTGGGTGGGGGGACTTTGGGGATGGGCTGTGGTTAGTTACAATTTATTTTGCTTTTGAATCATGAAAGTGAAACAGTTGAGGGTTTGGGAAGGTCAGGACTAGGAGATATTTCATGAGTGAAATAGTTCTCCCTGCCTGTTCTCAGCAGCTCTTCCCAGAGGTGACCACTGCTCAAGTGCTGTCTGAACCGGTTCCCGGTTCAATTCACCAGTGTTTGTGTTAGTAGACTCGGTTTCTTGATCTGCATGCTTCGGAGGACATGTTGTCTGCCTACTTTACAGAAACTTCTCTAGTTTCCAGGTCCCCATTCTTATCCCCTATTGTTCTGTTTTGTTTAAAGGGTCCAGAGTCATTTGTGTCCTTTCTCTCTGCTCCGTGGTCAGGTTTTCGGTTGTTGGTGGGTTCCTCTTTCTTGTGCTTGGTTTCTAGGGTCATTTCGTGGGAGGGCCCTGCGTGTGCCGATGTGGGGGGCTGCCCGCCTCCCTGTGCCTTCTCTGAGGACCCGCCTCAGCTGCAGACCCCTAGCCGAGGTGTGTGGCTCCGGGTGGGGACCCGGCAGGAGACCCGGTGGCTGGGAGGGCCCAGCGCTGCCCAGATACATGGTTCTCAACTTGAAAGGGGTGGGTGCCTGGGTGGCTCAGTCAGTTAAGCATCCGACTTCGGCTCAGGTCATGATCTCGTGGTTTGTGAGTTTGAGCCCCACGTCGGGCTCTGTGCTAACAGCTCAGAGCCTGGAGCCTGCTTCGGATTCTGTGTCTCCCTCTCTCTCTTCCCCTCCCTGTTCATTTTCTGTCTCTCTTTCTCTCTCAAAAATAAATAAACATTAAAAAAAATTTTTTTAGGGGCACCTGGGTGGCTCAGTCAGTTAAGCGTCCGACTTCGGCTCAGGTCATGATCTCACAGTCTGTGAGTTCGAGCTCTGCGTCAGGCTCTGTGCTGACAGCTCAGAGCCTGGAACCTGCTTTGGATTCTGTGTCTGCCCTTCCCCTGCGCATGTTTTGTCTCTCTGTCTCAAAAAGGAATAAAAACATTAAAAAAAAAAAAAAGGGGAGAGTGCTTTGGTGCAGGCTCGGCCGACATTTTCTGGAAAGAGCCCTGTGGTCCCGTTGCAACCACTCAGCTCTGCCCTGCAGGAGCGGAGAGCAAAGAGAGATACGCTGTGTTCTGGCTGAGCTCGTGATGCGGCTGATGGACAGGTGCATGTGTTTCCATGTGTCATGAAGTATTCCTTTGATTTTTTTTTTTCCACCAAAATACAAATATGGGCAGTGGGCCAAGTTGTACTTGCGTGTGGTCTGTGTTTCCATCATGGGCCTGTTCCAGAGCGGTCTGTGCACATTCTGCCTGGTTGCACAACCTCAGTACTCTGCACGAGCAAATCTCTTGTAGAAGACGACCCCTCTTTCCTCCTCCAACATCCACACAGGATAACCTTCCCGTCCCCACATAATAACGTGTATTCTTAGTATTACAATCATTGTGTAAAAGCTGTTCATACCAAGCCAAGAGGCGAACTAACATTTTGCTTTTCCGGAAGTGAATAAATATTCCTAATCTGTTGAGACCACATTTTTGACTGGTGATACTGGTGTCTGATCCGGCTGTCCATCCGGTTGTATCCACTGCCCCCGGAGAATTCTAGGGTTTGAGTTTGTCTTTTTCTTTTTCTTTTTTTTTTTTTTTTCAACGTTTATTTATTTTTTTTGGGACAGAGAGAGACAGAGCATGAACGGGGGAGGGGCAGAGAGAGAGGGAGACACAGAATCGGAAACAGGCTCCAGGCTCCGAGCCATCAGCCCAGAGCCCGACGCGGGGCTCGAACTCCTGGACCGCGAGATCGTGACCTGGCTGAAGTCGGACGCTTAACCGACTGCGCCGCCCAGGCGCCCCAGAGTTTGTCTTTTTCTGGCATCAGTCTTGGTGCCACCAGCAGAGCCCCCTTCCTTCCTGTGGCAGGTGTGTGGCCTGTGGTCCCTGGCGCGTTCCTGCACTCTGTCCCCCGACCTCCTGCAACCAGGAGTCTCGTGCCTTCTTCACTGACGCTGTGTTCCTCAACACTCCCTGCCCTTCCCCCATCACTGGTGCCCAGCTCCTGCTCGCTGAGCTCTTGCTGGTTGATGATGGTCATCACCTTGCTGCTTGAGCAACAGAAATCAGCTGAGAAAGCAACCCATAGAGGAGTCAGACATCTGGTTGGAAAGAGATACAGATCGTGGCGCAATGAACGTGTGCTAGAACAAGGTCGTAATGACCTGGCACTGGACCCTGGGACAGTGGAGAGTGGATGGTTCTCTGCCCCCCTTCAAGTACCCTGGGCCTGCTGGCACTGACTCTTTACCACCGATTCCAGTTGTACAGTCCTGGGAGAGGCTGTGGAATCACCCAGCTCGGGCCTCGGCCAGGGCACGCCACTGGAAAGGGGGTGCTCTGCGCAGGGCAGACTGTGAATATAACCTGCGAGCCTGAGTTAGCTGATCTAAACGGGGCTGCCTGAGGACAGGCGAGAAGTTCTCCCTACGCAGCCATAGTGGCCCAGGCTGCGCTCCCTGGCCGGCCTTCCTCAGTGGAGCTGGGTAACCACCGTGTGCACGCCTGGCCCCCCGCCCCCCAGTGCCGGTGGTGCCTCTCAGCCCTGGGGAGTTTCCACACACCCTCAGTTTAGCCACTGCTCTCCAACGTCTGTGTTGTGCTCTTTGCTGCGTGGATCCCGTGAGGGGTGGGGACCCTGCTCTTTCCCCCCTGTGCATCCCCTGTGCGCACTAGGGAGTGATTGTTGAACGAACAAAAACAGTACGTTTGTGAAACGAACAGCCCCCAAGTAAGTTGTTGTGTTCCTTTTGTTGTTGCCCAGGGCACAGAGATCTGGTCAAGCCCTCTGCAGCCCGCTGCTCTGGTGAACGTGGTGACCTTCCCTCGGCTCCAGCTGGCCATCACCGTGGATGAGCAGGGCCTCATCAAGGTTTGGGGAGCGGAGAACGGATGGGAGCAGGCCTCCTTCCGCCTGCCTACATTCTCGTCTGCATTGCAGGCCTGCGACCATCCAGAGGGCCCTTTCCTGCTGGTGAGTGACTGGCTCTCAGGAGCCTCTGCGTGTCCTAGCCGTCCCCCAGGGTCGTGGACACTGTGATGGGGGGGCGCCTGGAGCTGGGCACTCGCTGTGGCAGACCAGGCAATGATTCTGCTGTCCGCACAGCCGGTCTCCCTGGCCCCCCTCTGCCAGTCCCCAGGCGTCAGCGAGACCGGGTCGTGGGCTGCCTGTGCCCTTGCTTTCTGCCTCCTGACCTTGCATGTATTCTTTCTTCTCCCTGCAGTTCCTTCTCTCTTCTGCATTCTTACCCTTCCTTCCCTTGTTTCAAGTCCCAGCTATGGTCCAACTCAGGAGAAGCTGAGGCACGTTTGACAAAACATGAGCGTTTGCCCAGGACACCAAAGGCTACTGTTACCAGGATGTCCATTTAGAAGTGACTCAGGCATCGGGAGGGTTTGGCGAGAAGAAACCAGGAAAGTGGGTTTACGGTGGCAGGTGGACGAAGTGGCTCTTGGCTGGAGGCAGTGTCCCCACCTGTGGGGAGGAGGCCCTGGAAAGGACGGGCAGGCTGGTGTCCCAAATATCAGGAGGAGTGGGTATCCTGGAGCAGCTTTACGTGCGCACGGAATCAAATGGAAAGGGACTAAGCTCAGCAAACAAAACAAGTAATGTCTAGTGAAACAGATTTCTCATAAACCACTCTGCAGTTGTTGAAGACTTTAGAGTAAATGTGATTGGTATCCCCAGATGCGTTTGAGAATCTGTCACGCAAATGAGGAGGCCATGGGCTGTCCCTGGGAGTGGTGGACGGTGTGATGCCCAGTTACTTGTCTGCAAAGGGCAGTTGGAGAAGTTAGAGCGCACACAGTAGTGGAGAGCAGAGAGCTAGGTGCAACAAAAGGGTCTGGACCGAGGTTCAGGAGATGCGGCGGAGACCAAGTGCTGAGCCCAACGCTGCGGCTGCTTTGCCCTGGAGACGCTTTCCCCAGGCAGCCGAGAGGCCACAGACCTTTGAGAGCTGAGGGGACGAGTTGGGGTGCGGGGCCACTGAGGGTCAGGCCCCGTGCCTCCCCTTTTACTCGGGGGTTGTCAAGTGGTACGGCCCAAGAGGAGGGTGTGAAGGTTGGCAGTTGCCCGCCCTGGCTGCAGCCTGGCACCCCGGCCACCTGGGAGGAGTTTGCGAAAATCCCTTCTGAGCCAGGATAACACCACCGAGACCTCATGTTATTTCCGTTTGCAAATGTAGCATTCAGCACACACTTAGAGCTAAGGGGACCACGAGAGAGGAACTAGTACCAGCCACAGTGGCTGGGTGAACCGCGGGTGACGTCGGGAGAGCCACAGGGTTTCAGACGCTGCAGTTGCTGCACACTGAGACAGCTGTGGCCTCTGTGTCCAGCGAGGTGACTTTGAACAGAGAGCTCAGAACTATGAAAAATGACGCAACAGATTTAGAAAAGAGCCAAGTAGAAATTCCAGAACAGAGAAATGGGGCACAAAGGTTAGCTCGGGGGCTGGGGGTCATAGCAGGGTGGACAGTGGAATCACTCTAGGATGGGGGACATAGGGGAGCTTGTGGGCCTCTGGCAACATCCTGTTTCTTACTTGCATGGTGACGTGAATATTTGCTTTGTAACAATGTATGGAGTGCTATATTTGTGTTTTGTGCACTTTTCCATCTATGTGTTTTCTGCATCAGTGAAAAGTTCATAAGAGAGGTTACCTGGAGTGACATGGGGATGTCAAGTGAGGTGAATGGGAAGAGAGGGGAGGAGATGTAGACAGTGCTCCTCAGGCTTTGGTGGGTTGTGAACCACCGAGATGTTGTTTAAATGCAGATTCCGATTCGGTGAGTCCCTGGGGGTGACTAAATTCTGACTTTTTAACAAGCTTCCTGGTAGTATTGGTACTGCCAGTCCGCAGACGACACTTTGAGTAGCAAGGCCATAGAGGAAGACCCATGACAAATTCTGGTATTTGGTAGCAGGAGCAGGTGAGGGAGCGCATGGGTCAAAGGCAACATTTGAAGAGGTGACGGCAGACGTTTTCCTAAAGTAGACTAAGGACGTTAATCTCTGGAATCAAGAAGGCCTGTGAACCCAAGGGGGATAAACCAAAATAGATCTGCACACGGGCCTGTCAGAGTGAACTGAGATTATCCAAGGACCAACAGAGTGAAGATTATCCAAGGACCAGGAAAGCAGCCTGGGGACGTAGACTGCCTTCAGCCTCTGACTTGTTAACAGCAAGTATGGGACCTCAGAGACAGTGGAATGGTATCTTGGAAGAAATAGTTGCCGGCCAGGAATTCTAGAAGAGAAAGTGTCCTTCAGGAATGAAGGGGAATGAAGGCATGTCAGATCAAATGGAGAATTAGCACCCGCCACACCACCAGTGGGAAGGACACGCGTGGACTTGAAGCAGAAGGAAGATGAGCAAAGCTGGTGTCCCAGGGTGTCGGGAGACGTTGGTGAACAGCACTGGTGGAGGCAAGGAGATCTGAGGGGACCGACCGTAGCAGTAACCATGTCTCGTGGATTTTAAACTTAGGTGCAGAAAAGAAATTTGTGACGGCAGCATTTACATTAGGAGAAGGTTAGGGAGCACTAAACAGCCCAAGATCCTTGAATTGGGCGGGCTGAGTCATGTACTGATGGGCAGGGACGTCTGTAAGGCAAGGCCGCATGTAGCAGAGAGAAATGGAGGAGCGTGCAACCTTTACATCGTGAGAGGAAAAGGGGTAGGATCAACTCTGGCACCAAATTCGGCTTATCAAGCCTGATGAAGCCACATGAGCCCCAAGAGGATATGAAGAGGTAACTGCCATATGACAATCTGCTTTTGGGGACAGCGGCTCCCAGGAGGCTGGTCTGAATGGCTGGAGGCCAGCAAGTGACTGGCTTACTCTTCCTGTGGGTGGAGTAGGCGGTGGGAGGGCTAGGCGCAGGGGCCGGGTTTCTGTGGGTCGAATTCTCGGCAGGTGCTCTTTATCTGCTCGGCCTGGTTGGGAACAGAGCCGGGGGACCACCAGGCCTAAAAGCTGTCAGCAACCAAACATCAAAGGTGGAGTCGGACTCCAATATGCTTCCCTTCTGATGACTTTACTGTAATTCTGTCTTCGGGCCGATGGCTGAAATGTGCAGCTTTTCTCTCCTTGAACCAGGGCTTGTGTGAGCCAGCCATTTGTGCGGTGCCCCATGAGGCTCATAAGGTTCGTTCGGGAGCTCGAGTGTTGTGTATTTGAGAAGTGAAGTGAGTACCTTGGTCGCTGTTGGTATGTCTGGGTCTCCAGAGGGGAGGCGGTGTCTGCTATGTGTGGAGACATGTGTGATGGCCATTTATGTCTTGTGGGGGGGGGGCGGGGAGTCCAGGGTTCCTGAGGTCTTCAACAAGAGGGAGAATTTTGGACGAGACGCTTTGTTTCTGGCCACATGGCTGCAGCGCTGGCAATGGCCTGAGAGTGTAAATGTGCATCTGTGGCTGGTCCTTACCTGGGGCTTCCCGGGCTAAGGTGACCGCCCGAAGTTAGGTCCACATTTATCAGGGATGTTCCCGTTAGCAGGTGGGCTGCAGTGGTGGGCCCTTCGCGTGCGATGGCAGCAGCGCGGCCTGTGCACTGCGGGATCGCTCTTTCCTGTGTATCTGGAGGGTGGCCTTCTCCAGGGTCCTTGCATGTGACACGGATCTGAGGACAACAGGAAGCTCCTTCCTTGTGTAGAGGGAAAGCCCAACGTGACCCAGGCCTGCCTGGGTCCTGAGGATGCCATTTTTAGGTCAACAGGGAGGCTTCTGTGGCTGTGCTGAGCCTGCAAGGTGCTGCCCCCACATCCCCAAGACATAACGCCTCCCTGGGAAGTCGGGGGCTCAGGCCCTCTGAGCACCAGCCACACCACAGGGCCCAGATGCGGCCGGCAGCATTCGCTGGATGGGTTGTTGTGTGGACAGCAGGCTTTGGCCACAAGCACTTGTGTTTTTTTGGGTTGCCCTGTAGGAGGATGGGGCAGGGTCAATTCCCTACCGAGATTTGGCTCAGATTTGGAGATTGCTAATTCTGTACATGTACCGGGAGAGGATGGTAAAGGGTATCCCCACTCACCACCCCCCCAAATTCATGTCTACACAGAGCCTTAGAATGTGACCTTATTTGGAAATGGTGTCTGGTTAAGGATCTCAGGTATAATCATCCTGGATTTAGGTTGGGCTGTCATAAAGGGAGGAGAAGACACAGACACACAGAGAAAGCCCTGTGCACACTGAGGCAGACAAGTCAAGGAAAGCCCTAGAGTCTTTAGAAGGAAAGGGCCCTGCCAGCACCTTGATTTTGGGCTTCTAGCCTCTAAAACCATGAGAGAATTAAATATATATATATATGTTTTTTGATTTGTTTTGTTTTGTTTTTTTAAGCCACCTGATTTGTTATTGCAGCCCTAAGAAGTTAATATAAGACTCTAAAATGGAACACTTTGGGGCCCCTGGCTGGCTCATTTGGTAGAGCGTGCGACTCTTGATATCAGGGTTGTAGGTTCAAGCCCCATATTGGGTGTGGAGATTTATTAAAAATAAAATCTTTTAAAAAACCCAAAAAACAAAAAACACTTAAGGACGTTTGGAATGAAAAGGATGAGAAGAGGACACGCACTGGAGATGCTAACCAAAAGCAGGCTGATAAGCTATTAATGTTAGGCCAGAAGACTTCAAGATAAAAGTCATTGCTAGATATTTGGGACGCTTTGCAATAATAATTAGATCAGCCTCCTAGGAAGATACAGCAAAGCTAATTTTGGATGCACCTCAAAATTGGCCTGAACTATATAGAACAAAATTTGTGGGATTTCAAGGAGACTGGTCAAATCTACAGGCATTATGAGAAGTTTGTTACACAGCTAAAGGAAAATGATCTGGGTGGGCCCACTGAAATCCCATGAGTGCTTTGAAGGCAGAGAGTTTTCTCTGGCTGGACACAGAAGTCAGAGGCTGGAGCCCGGGGGGGCAACTCACGTGAACTGGTCATTGGCTGCCATGTTGGGGGGGGCCTGGGAACCTGGAACGCCCCACCCCTCACCACCAGGGAGACTTCGGTTCTGCCTGCAGCCACAAGGGATTGAGCTGCCAACAACCCTAGTGGGCCCCCAGGTGAAACCCTGGCACCTAGACTCAGCTTTGTGTGACTTCTCTTACCCAAGGATTACTTGGAAGTGCAACATGTAGATCGTTTAAAGTTAAATTATATGTGTGTGCAAGGTCAGCATTGAGGTTCATTTTTATTTACAAATGGATATCCGGAACATGTAGGAAAGGCCATCCTTTCTTCACTGAATTACATCAGCACTTTTGTTTGTCAGTATACCAACATCATGTGTGAATCGATTTCACTGCTCTGTGTGTCTGTCTTTGAGAAAGACACAGGCTCTCGTTAAAGTAAGTCATGATCTCTAGCAGCTTCTTTCTTTCTTTCTTTCTTTTTTAATGTTTATTTTTCGGAGAATGAGAGGGACAGAGCATGAGCAGGGGAGGGGCAGAGAGAGAGGGGGACACAGTATCCAAAGCAGGCTCCAGGTTCTGAACTGTTACCACAGAGCCTGACACGGGGCTTGAACTCATGAGCCACGAGATCATGGCCTGAGCTGAAGTCTGGTGCCCAACTGACTGAGCCACCCAGGCGCCCCCTCTAGCATTTTCTTATTTCAAAATTAGATTTCTGTAAAAATTTTCAAGTCAGCTTGTCAATTTCTATTAAACTGCTTACTGAGATTTTCATGACATTGAATCTATAGATTGATTTGGGGACAGCTGACATCTAAATATGTAATCTAAGTCATAAATAAGGCATATATGTCTCTGTTTACTTATAAAGTTTTTTTTTAATGTTTATTTTTGAGAGAGAGAGCAAGAGAGAGACAGAGCACAAGTGGGGGAGGGGCAGAGAGAGAGGGAGACACAGAATCCGAAGCAGGCTCCAGGCTCTGAGCTGTCAGCACAGGCCTGACACGGGGCTTGAACCTACGAGCTGTGAGATCATGACCCAAGTTGAAGTCAGACACTTAACGGACTGGGGCACCCAGGCGCCCCAAAACATATCCATTTAGAGGGGACTTTACTTATGTCTCTCAACCAAGTTTTGTAGTTTTAAGTGAAGAGGGCTTGCATATATTTTATTAAAATTACTTATTTGTATTTTATACTATTTTAAATGTTATTGTTTAAAAAAATAATTTTCCAATTTGTCCTTGCTAGAATATAGCATATATAGAAATATATGGAAATGTGTAAATAATTTATAAATGCAAGGTTTTGCATTTATAAATTGCTTTACATACTATAGCACACATAAAAATTATTTCTATATAAACATACATGGGAATACATTTGAATTTTGTGTATTTTGTATCTAGCAGCCTTACTAAGCTTGTTTTTTAATTTTAATAGGTTTTTTTTTTTTGGTGGACTAGAAAATTTTCCTAGGAAACAAAAAGCACTGACTGTATAAGAAAAAAATAAATTGCACTTCATCAAGTTGAGAAATTTTGCTCTTTGAAAGCATTGTTCAGCAAAAGGCAAAACTTAGGAGAAAAAATTTATAATAATGCAAACTGTCTCAGGACTTTGTCTAGAATATATAAAGAGCTGTTATCACTCAGTAGGTAGGAGACAGCCCCACTTTTAAACTAGGCAGAAGATTTGAACACTTCACAAAAGAATATAAACAGCCATTAGCACATGGAGAGAGAGGCTCCATCAGTCATCAGTGAGATGCAACTTAGAACCGTGGTGAGATCCAGCACCATATTGTCCTAAAGAGCTGAAATTAAACACGTGTTTACAAAGATGTGGCACAACACTTTGGAGAATTGTTTGACAATTATTTTAGTATTAAAAAATGCTTACCATATTTTCCAGCAGTTTTCTCTTTTAGGTATTTACCCATGAGATACAAAAATCTTTACACAAAAAGACTTGTACACAAGTATTTGTAGGAGTTTTAGTAATAATAGCCAAATTGGATGCACCCCAAGTACTTATCAACAGGTGAATGGATTTATAAAAATGGTATATGTGTACAGTGGAATATTACTCAGCATGGAAAAAGAACAAGGTTGTGGATCTGTGCAGCAGCGTGGATGAAACTCAGAAACGTGCCAAGTGAAAGAAGCCAGCTACAACAGAGTATGGATATACTGTAGGATTCTATTTCTGGAAAGTCCAGTCCCAAGAGAATAATCTGTACTGTCAGCAGACTGGTGGTCCTTAGGTATGGAAGGGACTGATAAAGGACACAACTTTTTAGATGATGGAGATATTGCAGAACTGGATTATGGTTGTGATATCTCATAAGTCTGCTTCCCCTTTTATTTTTTCAAGGTTTCCTTAGCTACTTTCATGTTTATTTTTCATATGAACTTTCTATCTCCTAAAAAGAAAATGATGTTTTCATTGATACCAAGTTCAGTTTAAATACCAACATGGAGAAAATGGACATCTTTATGATGCAAAGTCTGTCCAAGAATAAACGATGTATTTCCATGAATTCAGGTTTGCTTTTTTGTTCTTCAGAAGTGATTTATATTTTTCCTCAGATTAGTTTAGCACATTTCTTGTTGTTAACTTTATTCCAAAGTATTTTATTGTTTTTGTTCCACTGATATGTGAGAGTATTTTCTGTCCTATTGTTTTCTAACCAGGTGGTGTTTGTTTAAATGAAGGCTGCTGTTGTTCTTTTTTTTTTTTTAATTTTATTTTTTTATTTTTTAAAATTTACATCCAAATTAGTTAGCATATGTGCAACAATGATTTCAGGAGTAGATTCCTTAGTGTCCCTTACCCATTTAGCCCATCCCCCCTCCCACAACCCCTCCAGTAACCCTCAGTTTGTTCTCCATATTTATGAGTCTCTTCTGGTTTGTCCCCCTCCCTGTTTTTATATTATTTGTTTCCCTTCCCTTATGTTCATGTTTTTGTCCCTTAAAGTCCTCATATGAGTGAGGTCATATGATTTTTGTCTTTCTCTGACTAATTTCACTTAGCATAATACCCTCCAGTTCCATCCACATAGCTGCAAATGGCAAGATTTCATTCTTTTTGATTGCCGAGTAATACTCCATTGTATATATATATACCACATCTTCTTTATCCATTCATCCATCGATGGACATTTGGGCTCTTTCCATACTTTGGCTATTAATAGTGCTGCCATAAACATGGGGGTGCAAGTGTCCCTTCGAAACAGCACACCTGTATCCCGTGGATAAATGCCTAGTAGTGCAATTGCTGGGTCATAAGGGTAGTTCTATTTTTAGTTTTTTGAGGAACCTCCATACTGTTTTCCAGAGTGGCTGCACCAGCTCGCATTCCCATGTTGTTGTTCGTTTTATATTCTGTCATCTTATTGAATTCTCCTACTTGCATTTATTTTATAATTGATTCTCTTAATTTATAACATTTATTCATTCTTGAGAGACAGAGAGAGACAGAGCATGAGTGGGGAAGGGGCAGAGAGAGAGGGAGACACAGAATCTGAAGCAGACTCCAGTCTCCAACCTGTCAGCACAGAGCCCGACGCGGGGCTTGAACTCAGGAGCTGCAGGCCTGATCTGAAGTCGAGACCACGGCCTGGTCTGAAGTCGGACACTCAACTGACTGAGACACCCAGGCACCCCCCTTTTTTTTTTCCAATTTTTTTTTAAACATTTATTCATTCTTGAGAGACAGAGAGTGACAGAGCATGAGTGGATTCTCTTCATTTTTTTAGGTAAATACTTTATCATCCAAAAGTAGAGATACTTATTTTTTCCAAGCCTTCGGCATCCAGCTTTCTTTTCTCTGACTGCTCTGGCTAATACTTCCAGGAAATGTTAATTAGTGCTGGCACTGGTGGCCATTTCTCCATGTAGCTGAGCATAGTGGGCCGACCTGGAGAGCTTCGCTCTGGGGGAGGGGGATGCTGGCTTCAGGAATGATGTTAATGAAAAAGCCATCAATGACTATTTGACTATTAGTTTTTTCTCAAAAAGAGTCCATGAGTTTTATTAGATGTGCATGTGAGTGGAAGAGAGAAGCGACAGTTTCTGGTTTGAAAACTCTCCAGATATTTACACCTTTTAGATAATAGAAATAACCATTACAAATTAATTACCAGGCAGCAAGTATCAAATAAAACAGTCTTTCAGAGTTTTTTAAAGATTTTTTTAAAACTATATAAAAGCGTATTTTTAAAAATAATTCATTGTCAAATTAGCTAACATACGGTATATACAGTGTAGTCTTGGCTTTGGGAATAGATTCCCATGATTCATCACTTACATGCAACACCCAGTGCTCCTCCCAACAAGTGACCTCCTCAATGCCCATCACCCATTTCCCCCACCCCCATCAACCCTCAGTTTGTTCTCTGTATTTAAGGGTCTCTTATGGTTTGCCTCCCTCTCTGTAAGTTATTTTTCCTTCCCTTCCCCTGTGGTCTTCTGTTAAGTTTCTCTAATTCCACATATGAATGAAAACATAATATCTGTCCTTTTCTGACTAATTTCACTTAGCATAATACCCTCCAATTCCATCCCTGTTGTTGCTAATGGCAAGATTTCATTCTTTCTCATTGCCAAGTAGTATCCCATTATATACAAACCACATCTTCTTTATCCTTTCATCAGTTGATGAATTTGGCCTCTTGCCATGATTTAGCTATTGCTGATAGTGCTGCTATAAACATTGGGGTACGTGTATCTCTATGAGGCAGCACTCTTGTATCCTTTGGATAAGTTCCTAGTAGTGCTATTGCTGGGTTGTGGGGTAATTCTATTTTTAAAAAAAAATTTTTTTAACGTTTATTTATCTTTGAGACAGAGAGAGACAGAGCATGAACAGGGGAGGGGCAGAGTGAGAGGGAGACACAGAATCCGAAACAGGCTCCAGGCTCTGAGCTGTCAGCCCAGAGCCCAACGCGGGGCTCAAACTCACGGACCATGAGATCATGACCTGAGCCGAAGTCGGCCGCCCAACCGACCAAGCCACCCAGGTGCCCCTGGGGTAATTCTATTTTTAATTTTTTGAGGAACCTCCATACTGTTTTCCAGAGCGGCTGCACCAGTTTGCATTCCCACCAACTTCACTATTAGTTTTTAAAGATCATGATAAGGTGTAGAATTTTGTGAAAGCCTTTTTCAGCATGCAGATATAATTACAGGACTTTTATTCTTAGGTTTATTATGGTGATGTTTTTAGATTTTAAAGTATTAAATCACATATTTCCTTTTTTAAATATATATATATATATATATATATTTTTTTTTTTTTTTTTTTTTTTTTTTTTTTGAGAGAGAGCACGAGTGGGAGAGGGACAAAGAGAGAGGGAGACACAGAATCTAAAGCAGGCTCCAGGCTCTGAGCTGCCAGCACAGAGCCCATCACTGGGATCAAGCTCACTAACTGCGAGATCATGACCCAAACCAAAGTTGGAGACTTAACCGATTGAGCCACCCACGCACCCCATATATTTCTTTTTAAAGTGCTTTTTAAATGCTAGTATTTTAGTTGGATTTTGCATCTATGTGAAGTAGGTCTTTAGTTTTTTGTAGCTTCCTTTATCAGGTTTACATATAAATGCTATACTTCATTTGAGGAATCTGCACGTTTTTATTCTTTTTTAATGCCCTGGAACAATTTAAGTTACATTGGGATTATATGGTTTTTCAGTTTGGTAGAATTTATTTTTGACATTATTTGGTGCTGGGTGCTTTTTTTGTGGGGAAGTTTTAAAACAGTTTTCTCAGTGTCTTCTATGGAAATTGGTCTGTTCAAGCTTTTCTTTCTCTGCTAAGATCAAATTTTAATATATTGTATTAAACTACCCACTGTATCTAGGCTTTCAACTTTTTTATGCATACAGTTGTCTAGAATGCTCTTTAGAGATTCTTCCCTTAAATTTCCTCTGTTTGAATATTTGTTTCCCCTTGTCATTTCTTTCTGTATATATGTGATTTTTTCCCATTTTTTTGTGCTTATTTTAGCTGGCACCTTGTCTATTTTATTTAATATTTCCATTAATTTCTAGTTTCATTTCATTTCATTGTGATCAGGGACTGTTGTATTACTTTACCATATAGAATTTACTGAGATTTCTTTGTGATGATATATTCAAGTTCTGTGAAAGTTTGTGTGTGCTTGCAGGGAAGGGGTAGTCTCCATTATTATGACGCAAAGATCCAAATTCTGTCATTAATTATATTGTTAGGTCTTATATTTATTTACTGTTTGTCTACTTGGCCTGCCTTAGACTGAGAGCATTGTTACTATTTATTTTTATATAATAATATATTTAATTCTGGGGCACCTGGGTGGCTCAGTCAGTTAAACAACTGACTCTTGATTTCAGTTCAGGTCATTATCTCACAGTTGTGGGATCA
This sequence comes from Prionailurus viverrinus, assembly GCF_022837055.1. NCBI lineage: Eukaryota > Metazoa > Chordata > Mammalia > Carnivora > Felidae > Prionailurus > Prionailurus viverrinus. Next base: position 85,900,211 of record NC_062573.1, read on the forward strand.
AGCCCCATGTGGGGCTTTGTGCTGGGCATGGAGCCTGCTTGGGGTTTTCCTTCTCTCTCCCTTCCTCTCTCTCTCTCTCTTTTCTTCCCCCCTCTCAAAAAGTCATAATATATTCATAAATATTTATTTATTTATTTATTATTTTTTAATGTTTATTTATTTTTGAGAGAGAGAGAGACAGAGACAGAACTCGAGAGGGGAAGGGCTAGAGAGAGAGGGAGACACAGAATCTGAAGCAGGCTCCAGGCTCCGAGCTGTCAGCACAGAGCCCACTGCAGGGCTCGAACTCACGAACTGTGAGATCATGACCTGAGCTGAAGTCGGATGCTTAACCGACCTAGCCACCCAGGCGCCCCATAAATATTTAAGTATTATTGTGTTTCACTCTGTTTCTCCTTGTATCTGCTTCATAAAGATTATTGGGGGTGTTTCTTTAATAGGTGTAATAGGTTTTATTTCTTTGTTGTGAATTACAGCCTTTAATATTGTTAACTTTGAAAATAAAACTTCCAGTTATTTTATTAGCAAAAATGGGTTTATTTGGGAATAGCAGGGAATTGCAATTTAAGACAAGCTGGTCATGGCAAAACTATAGCTGAGTCCAGAAAATAAAGGAGAGAGAGGCTCTTTTATGAAGCGGGAATAGGGAGGAGCTGTTGTAAACTAAAAGTCTGTTGGAGTAAACTGGGAGCCGGAAGTTGAGTGGCTTCTCATTGGCTGAGCTATGCCTGCCTCTCATTGGCTAGGCTGTACTGGTGAGGAAGGAACCTTCCTCCCTCCTGCTGGGGTAGTACAGTAGCATCCACCTGTGAGCTCCTTCTCTTCTTGTTGGGTCTACAAGTAACAACCAGTGTTTGGCATGGGCACTCCCAATGCCCACCTCCTGACTCCCATCTTATTTTATTATTATTTTTTTTTAATTTATTTTTTTTGAGAGAGAGGGAGCACGAGTCGGGGAGGGGCAGAGAGCTAGAGGGAGGGGAGAGAACCCCAAGCAGGCTCCATGTTGTCAGCACAGAGCCCAGTGCAGGGCTCGAACTCAAAAACTGTAAGATCATGACCCAAACTGAAACCAAGAGTTGACACTCAACCAACTGAGCTACCCAGGTGCCCTGGACTCCATTCCAAATGAGGTTTCCTTTTGTTTATTTTCACAGTGTGGGGAAGTGTCTATTGTTGCATTTCCTGCTTTGGGCCTGAGTCCTCCCTTTTCTGGTATCAGGCCCACTTCACCTGCTTTCCAAGGATTTGTGTGTGCCTGGCACACCATTACCCTTCCATCATGGTTAAACTTTCTGTTTTGATTGAGCCTCTTGAATATTCAGCCATGTTTTCTTTTGTTCATCAATCTGATCATCTTTTTATTCTAACAAAGTGAGTTAAGCCATTTATATTGAACAGTGTAACTTATGTGCCTGATCTCAACTTTTGTTTTATGTCATATTTAGGGTGTGATGTGGCCCATCACTGAGCTCCTTTCTCTGAATATGTTTTCCCATTTTTACATGTTTTTGGGTAGTGGTGATATCTTATGTTATTTAGAAAGGTTTGTATTTTTGTGGGGGTGGTTACCTTTGTCTTAATACTTTCTGTCTCCATTTTCTCTATTCAAGCCTATGTACTATTTTGTTGGCTTTAAATGATACCACTTACCTCCCATGGCAATCGGTGAACTTATTCTACTTTGATACTTCGCCTTTGTCTTCCCACTTTTGAAGATCCATTATTCCCACCTTTTTGAGAACATGCAACATTTACACACCTTTTCCTTGTCTCCTTTTTTTTTTTTTTTTCTTTTTTAAATTCTTTGACCCATAGTGTACTGTACATAGTAGCCACACCAGTTCTGGTGACATTTTCCCTGTATCTTGTGATCTGGTGGGACCCATTCTCTAGTAGATCCCCAAGGAAGTCTCGTGGATGCATCCTTGTGCAGATCCCAGTGGGCCTGACACTGCTTTTCTGTAGCCTGGAGGCTTGAAGGATGGCCTGGATGGGCCTTAAATCCCTGGCTCATACTTGTCTTGAATTTTGTGAAAATATTATTTCACTGTGTATGTGTCTGTTGAAAAGTCTACTCCGACCTTGACTTTTCCTTGTTAGACACTTGGGACTTTTAAATCAAAGACCCATACGAGTTTTGAAATATTTAAAGGGTAGTAGTTTTGTTGTGAGATGTCTATGGTGACTGTCTGGAGTTGAATTTTCCAGGAACATATGTACTCTTTCAGTATATGGATTCAGGTTTATTTGCAGAAAGTTTCATTGTACATGAGTTTTAAGTATTCGTCTGTTAATTGTTTGCTTTTCCTGCAGGAGCTTCACTTGTCTTTTTACTAGGTCGTCTTTGCCTGTCTTCTTGGACACCTGCTCTTGGATGCATCTTAACTCTTTATTCCGTCTTTGTTCTCTTGCCCATTTTCCTTCTTCCCTTTAGTGTCCTTATGGGTCCAGTAGAATGTATTCTCCCTTAGGCATATTGCGATTCTTAAGATAATTTTTTCTTCATAATCTTTCCTGAATTAATTTAACTCTTATTTCACATCTTGGCTTTTTGTCCATTTCGGTCTGAGTGTAAAATGTCTGATTCAGGGTGTTCTTTCATGTCTGCACATGCTTATTTTATGATAATTTGATTCATGTTGGGGTGTGGCTACCGGTATCTTGGTTCCTAGTTGTTCTTTGGGGAATCAGCTAAAAAGTTTTGCTTCTCACTTACTTTCTCTTCCTTCTAATGACTTTGAATGTTGCCTGCCATTTTCTGCACATTGTGAAGTTTTTGTGTTTTCTTGGCCAGTAGGAATAGGTATCTTTATGTAAGTTGAACAGAATACAAAGTCCGGAGAGAGTTCCATGTGTAAATGCCTGTGGAAAGATGTCCTTTTAAAACAGTAGGTGAAGGCTTTTTTCCAAGATGGCGGAGCAGCATAGACGTTCTCAGCTTGTCTCATCCCGGAAATGCAGCCAGATCAACACCAAACCATTTTGCACACCTAGGAAATTTTATCTGAGGATTAACACAACAATCTGCATGACTTGAGCCACAGAACTTGGCAGGTATGTGAGGTGGAGAGGTGAACTGGTAGAGAAAAATCCTTGGAGGGTAAGGAGCTGTTTTTGCAAAGAGAGGGCAGAGAAAGGGAAAGGGAGGAGTGCGGCACACCAGGATCGTGCAGGAAAAGCACTCCCCTGAAAGTAGCTGGCGAGAAAGAGAAAGAGTGGAAACTCTTACAAAGGATTGAACAATAAATCTGTTCCCCAAAGACATTCATGGGAAGAAAGGAGAGGGTCTCACTACCATTAGGATTCTATAAACGGTGGAGCATAGAGTTGGAAATTCTGGGGCTCAATATCTGGCAGTGCTCTGGTGAGGAATGAATCTCCAGGAGCAGGCAGTGAGGTCCAAGGGGTCTGTGGGCCACATGAGAAGCGGTTCCCCTGCTTGGAGTGCATTTGGTAGAGGCCATACAGCCTCCCCACAGGCAAAAGTCCCAGCCGACCCTGGAGAGCAGCCATGTTTGCTGGTATTGGGACAAAGGTGCCACAGTGTGGTGAAACCTGATGCTGGCTGTGTGTTGTGATCTGTCACAATCTCTCAACCTCTTGCTGCAGTGTGATTGCTGAACATTTTCTGGGGCAAGCTGGCACCTGGCCATTGCTCAGCGAGACCCTCCCCCAGAGTGTCAGGGGGCATCCAAGCCTTAGGGTTTTCTGAAGTGAGGGGTTTGGAGATACAGCCCCATCTGAGCTAAAACTTGGAAGGGAGGGGCACCTGGCAGGCTGACAGCTTGAACACGGACAGGATAGAAGTGGGGAGCGGACAGAAGCCTGAGACAAAGCAGGGGGCTTGATTACCAGTCGGTGAGAGCACAAAGTTCTTGTGCCAGAGGCTAGGAAGCTAGGTGAAGCCATTTCCACCCCACCCCACTCACACGCACGCACACACACATACACATGTACATCACGCTGATCCACCTCAATAAGCTAAGCAGTGACATCTAATGGAGCATGGAGCCATTACACCAAACCCCGCCCAACTGTACCCTCCAGGCACATCCCCCTAGAAGACCAGCACAAGTCACTCTGCCTGCTTAGTGTACAGACTATAGAGTGCTTCATAGTTTTATTTCTAGGGAAACTGGATGGAACTTCATTTGGGTTTCAATCTCTTTGCTGGTTCATCTTTTGTTTCTTTTGTTTCTTTTTGCTCCTGTCTTTGTTTAAATTTTTTTTCTCCTTTTTCTTGGATACAGAAAGAGAAAATTTTATTTTTCTTTTCTTTTTTTCTTTTTTAAAGTTCTTTTTACTGTGTTTTTTATTTTTTCTAAATTTTAAAATTCTATTTCACTTTCTTCATTTTATTCTATTTTATTATATATATTTTTTTAATTTTTAAACTTTTTCTTACCTTTTCTTTTAATTTTCTTTTTTTTCTTTCCCTTTTTTTCTCTATTACATCAAGCTTCTTTCAACAACCAGACTAAAACACACCTAGGATCTAGCTTCCATTATTTGATTTTTTGTGTTGTTTTTAATTTTTAGTTTTTAATTTTTATTTATTTTATTAACTTTTTTTCTTCTTCCAAAATGACAAAATGAAGGAATTCGCCCAAAAAGATAGAACAGGAAGAAATGACAGTCAACACAAATATAAGGTGTCTGAACTAGAATTTAGAATCATGATAATAAGAATACTAGGTGGGGTTGAAAAAAGCATAGAATCGCTTACTGCAGAGATAAAAGAAGTAAAATCTAGTCAGGACAAAATTTAAAATGCTGTAACTGAGATACAATCTCAAATAGATGCCATGGTGGCAAGGATGGACAAATCAGGGCAGAGAATCAGCAATATAGAAGACAAAATTCTGGAGAATAATGAAGCAGAAAAAAAGGGAAACTAAGGCAAAAGAGCACAATATAAGAATTAGAGAACTCAGTGACTCATTAAAAGGAGTAACATCTGAATCATAGGAGTCCCAGAAGATGGAGAGAGAAAAAGGATAGAAGGTTTATGTTAGAATTATAGCAGAAAACTTTCCTAATCTGGTGAAAGACACAGACATCAAAATCCAAGAAGCACAGAGAACTTCCACTAGATTCAACAACACTGACCATCAACAAGGCATATCATAGTCAAATGTACAAAAAACACAGACAAGGAAAGAATTATGAAAGCAGCAAGGGGAAAAAATCCTTAACCTATAAGGGAAGACAGATCAGGTTCACAGCAGACCTACACACAGAAACTTAGAAGGTCAAAAAGGAGTGGCAGGATTTATTCAGTGTGCTTAATCGGAGAAATATGCAGTCAAGAATTCTTTATCCAGCAAGGCTGGATTCATTCAAAATAGAAGGAGAAATAAAGAGTTTCCCAGACAAAAACTAAAGGAGTTTATGGCCACTAAACCAGCCCTGCAAGAAATTTTAAAAGGGACTCTGAGTGGAGAAAGATGAAACAAAACTAAAAAGACCAAAAGCAACAAAGACTAGAAAGGACCAGAGAACATCACCAGAAACTCTAACTCTACAGGCAACATAATGGCACTAAATTCATATCTTTCAGTTCTCACTCTAAATGTCAGTGGACTAAGCGCTCCAATGAAAAGACACAGGGTAACAGAATGGGTAAGAAAACAAGATCCATCTATATGCTGTTTCCAAGAGACCCATTTTAGACCTGAAGATAACCTTCAGGTTGAAAGTAGGGGGGTGGAGAACCATCTATCATTCTAATGGTCGACAAAAGAAAGCTGGAGTAGCCATGCTTCTATCAGACAATTTAGATTTTAAAATAAAGACTGTAACAAGAGATGAAGAAGGGCATTATATCATAATTAAGGGGTCTATCCACGAAGATCTAATAATTGTAAACATTTATGCCCCCAAGTGGAGGCACCCAAATATATAAATCCATTAATCACAAACATAAAGAAACTCATTGATAGTGATACCATAATAATAGGGGACTTCAACACCCCACTTACAGCAAAGGACAGATCCTGTAAGCAGAAAATCAATAAGGAAACAATGAGTGGCACACTGGACCGGATGCACTTAATAGATAATAGAACATTTCATCCTAAAAGCACATTCTTCTCAAGTACACATGGAACATTCTTCACAGTAGATCACATACTGGGACACAAATCAGCCCTCAACAAGTACAGAAAGATCGAGATCCTACCATCCGTATTTTCAGACCATAATATTATGAAACTCGAAATAAACCACAAGAAAAAGTTTGGAAAACCACGAATACCTGGAGATTCAAGAACATCCTACTAAAGAATGAATGAGTTAACCAAGAAATTAAAGAGGAAATCAAAAACCTCTGGGATGTAGCAAAGGCAGTCATAAGAGGGAAGTATAGAGCAATCTAGGCCTTCCTAAAGAAGGAAGAAAGGTCTCAGACACACAGCCTAACTTTACACCTTAAAGGACTAGAAAAAGAATAGCAAGTAAAGCCCAAAGGCAGCAGAAGTCAGGAAATAATAATGATTAGAGTAGAAATCAATGGTATTGAAACCAGAAAAAAAAAAAAAAAACACAGATGAATGAAACCAGGAGCTGGTTCTTTGGTTCTTTGAAAGAATTAACAAAATTGATAAACCCTTATCCAGTTTGATCACAAAGAAAAAGGAAAAGACCCAAATAAATAAAATCAAGAATGAAAGAGGAGAGATCACAACCAACACAGCAGAAATACAAACAGTAATAAGAGAATATTATGAGCAATTATATGCCAATAAAATGGGCAATCTGGAAGAAATGGGAAAATTCCTAGAAACATATAAACTATCAAAACTGAAACAGGAAGGAATAGAAAATTTGAACAGACCCATAACCAGCAAAGAAATTGAATTAGTGGGGCACCTGGGTGGCTCAGTTGGTTAAGCGTCTGACTTCGGCTCAGGTCACGATCTCACAGTTTGTGGGTTCGAGTCCCGTGTCAGGCTCTGTACTGACAGCTCAGAGCCTGGAGCCTGTTTTGGGTGCTCTGTCTCCCTCTCTCTCTGCCCCTCCCCTGTTCATGCTCTGTCTCTATCTCAAAAATAAATAAACATTTAAAAAAATGTAAGAAATCAAATTAGTAATCAAAAATCTCCCAAAAAAATGAGTCCAGGGCCAAATGTCTTTCCAGGGGAATTCTACCAAACGTTTATTTTTTTTTAAGTTTTATTTTATTTATGTTGAGAGAGAAAGAGTGAGGTAGGGGCAGAGAGAAGGAGAGAAAGAATCCCAAACAGGCTCTGCACTGATGTGGGGCTTGAACTCACAAACCTTGAGATCATGACCTGAGTCAAAATCAAGAGTTGGATGCTTAACCAACTGAGCCACCCAGGTGCCCCCAAACACTTAAAGAAGAGTTAACACCTACTCTTTTGAAGCTGTTCCAAAAAACAGTAATGGAAGGAAAACTTCCAAACTCATTCTACAAGGCCAGCATTACCTTATTTCCAAAACCAGACAAAGACCCCACTAAAAAGGAGAACTACAGACCAATTCCCTCATGAACATGGATGCAAAAAATCTCAACAAGATACTAGCCAGTTGGATCCATCAATACATTTAAAGGGTTATTCACCATGATCAAGTGGAATTTATTCCTGGGATGCAAGGCAATATCTGCAAATCAATCCATGAGATACACCACATTAAGGAAAGAATAAGAACCACATGATCCTCTAAATAGATGAAGAGAAAGCATTTGACAAAATACCCCATCCTTTCTTGATTAAAACCTTTAAGACAGTAGGGATAGAAGGATCATACCTCAAGATCATAAAAGCCATATGTGAAAGATTCACCGCTAATGTCATCCTCAATGGGGAGAAACTGAGAGCTTCCGCATAAAGTCACAACACTGTCCACTCTTGCCATTCTTATTCAACATAGTGTTGGAAATCCTAGCCTCAGCAATCAGAAAACAACAACAAAAAATAAAAGGCATGCAAATCGGCAAGGAGGGAGTCAAAACGTTCACTCTTTGCAGAAGACATGATACTCTATGTGGAAAACCCAAAATATTCCACCAAAAAAACTGCTAGAAGTGATCCATGAATTCAGCAAAGTCGCAGGATATAAAATCAATGTACAGAAATTGGTTGCATTTCTATACACCAATAATGAAGCAACAGAAAGAGATATCAAGGAACTGATTCCATTTACAATTGCACCAAAACTATAAAATACCTAGGAATGAACCTAACCAAAGAGGTGAAAAATCTGTACACTTAAAACTATAGAAAGCTTCTGAAATATATTGAAGAAGGCACCAAAAAAAAAAAAAAAATACATTCCATGTTCATGGATTGAAAGAACAAATATTGTTAAAATGTCAAAACTACCCAAAGCAATCTACATATTCAATGCAATCCCTACCAAAATAACACCAGCATTTGTCACAGAGCTAGGACAAACAATCCTAAAATTTGTAGGGAACCAGAAAAGGCTCCAAATAAGCCAAAGCAATCCTGAAAAAGAAAACCAAAGCTGGAGGCATCATAATTCCAGATTTGAAGCTGTATTACAAAGCTGTAGTCATCAAGACAATATGGTACTGGCACAAAAACAGACACATAGATCTAAGGAACAGAATAGAGAACCCAGAATTGGATCCACAAACATATGACCAACTAATCTTTGACAAAGCAGGAAAGAATATCCAGTGGAATAAAGACAGTCTCCTCAGCAAGTGGTGCTGGGAAAACTCGACAGCCACATGCAGAAGAATGAACCTGGACCACTTTTTTACACCATACAGAAAATAAATTCAAAATGGATGAAAGACCTCAATGTAAGGCCAGAAGCCATCAAAATCCTCGAGGAGAAAGCAGGCAACAACCTCTTTGACCTCGGCTGCAGCAGCTTCTTACCTGACATGTCTTTGGAGGCAAGGGAAACAAAAGCAAAAATGAACTATTTGGACCTCATCAAGATAAAAAGCTTCTGTACGGCAAAGGAAACAATCAGCAAAACTAAGAGGCAACCAATGGAATGGTATGCAAAAACCGAGAAGATATTTGCAAATGACATATCAGATTAAGGGTTAGTATCCAAAATCTATAAAGAACGTACCAAACTCAACACCCAAAAAACAAATAATCCAGTGAAGAAATGGGCAAAAGACATGAATAGATACTTCTCCAAAGAAGACATCCAGATGGCCAGCTGACAAAATGCTCAACATCATTCATCATCAGGGAAATACAAATCAAAACCACAATGAGATACCAGCTCACACCTGTCAGAATGGTTAAAATTAACAACTCAGGCAACAACAGATGTTGGTAAGGATGTGGAGAAATAGAAACCCTTTTGCACTGCTGGTGGGATTGCAAACTGGTACAGCCACTCTGGAAAACAGTATGGAGGTTCCTCAAAAAATGAAAAATAGAACTACCCTACGACCCAGCATTTGCACTGCTAGGTATTTATCCAGAGGATACAGGAGTGCTGTTTTGAAGGGGCACATGCACCCCAAAGCTTATAGCGGTGCTATCAACAATAACAAAGTATGGAAAAATCCCAAATGCCCATTGACAGATGAATGGATAAAGATGTGGTATATGTATGACAATGGAATATTACTCGGCAATCAAAAAGAATGAGATCTTGCCATTTGCAACAATGTGAATGGGACTAGAGTGTATTATGCTAAGCACAATTAGAGAAAGACAAATATGCCTTCACTCATGTAGAATTTAAGATACAACACAAATGAACATAAGGGAAGGGAAGCAAAAATAATATAAAAACAGAGGGGGAAATCCATAAGAGACTCTTAAATGCAGAGAACAAACAGGGCTGCTGGAGGGTTTGTGGGTGGGAGGATGGGCTAAATGGGCAAGGGGCAATAAGGAGGACACTTGCAGGGAGGAGCACTGGGTGTTATGTGTCGGCGATGAATCACTGGATTCTGCTCCTGAAACCATTGTTGCACCTAATGCTAATTAAAAAAAAATAAATTAAAAAAAAATAAGACATAGGTGAAGGAGAAGCTATTTGAGAAACTGAAGACTTGGTCAGGAAGAGAAAACAAGTTATTCCCATGTCATTCAGTAGAAATATATTTAGAATAATTAAAAACTAATGCAGAAGGCAAGAGTATAAAGGTATCTGGAAATACACAAATGGTTTTGAGTCAAGAAAAATTACACAGGTTTGATTTACCTAAAAGTCTGTTCAGATTACCAAAACATCTGAACCAGAGAATAATATTAAGATCCATGAAAAGTCGTGAGTAAACACTGTATCTTCTTTAACAAAGCACCGATAGCAGATGATATGAAGCATAGAGTGTAGGTGAAAAAAACAGCACAAATGGTCAATAATACGTAATTACTAACTGGTAAGTGACATTAGGATGAGGCTTTTCAAAAATTTGAGGAAAGAAAGTTAAAAATAGGAAAAAAAGGTTGAGGCTTTTTTTTTTCACTTATTAGGTGAGCAAACATTTTCAAAGATTAGCATTGTAATGAGTTGGATGAGAAAAAGGTATTTTTTGTACATGCATAAGAACACAGATTGAGCTCTTTTCAAAAAAATTTTTAAGTTTATCTTGTGAAAAGAGAGAGCGAGAGCACACATGTGAGCAGGGTGAGGGGCAGAGAGAGAGGAGAGAGAGAATTCCAAGCAGGCTTTGTGCACTGTCGGCCCAATGTGGGCTGGAACCCACAAACCGTGAGATCATGACCTGAGCTGAAATCAAGAGTTGGATGTTTAACCAACTGAGCCACCCAGGTGCCCCAGATTGAGCTTTAAAAAACAAATGTTTATTTACTTTGAAAGAGAGAGAAAGCATGAGTGGGGAAGGGGCAGAGGGCGAGAGAGAGAGAAAGAGCCTAATCAGGCTCCACACTGAGTGTGGCTCAATCCCACCACCCTGGCATCATGACCTGAACTGAAATCCAGAGTCACATGCTCAACCGACTGAACCATCCAGGCACCCCAGGTTGATCTTTTTTGAAAAGCTTGTTGGTTTTCTTCTGCTAAAAGTCTTCAGTCTGATGCTCTTTGACCTAATAAAGCCACTCTCGGGATCTCTCAGGAGGAAATCCTCGTGTCGGTGCACAAAGCTTATGCACAGGAGTGCTCGGTGCTGCAGTGGCCAGAATTGTGAACAGCTCACATTTCCACCGCAGTGAGAGAAAGTGGAAGGTCATGGGAAGTCTCCTCTGACAAGAAATAGTTCCGGGGAGTATTACAGGCAGAAAGGCCGTCTGCAGACAGCGCCTGAGTCTCACACAGAGAAGAATCACTGAAGGTCCTGCCCGGAGGCTGCAAAGAGCTGGCGGAGGGTTCCCTCTGGAGGCTTACCTCCTGCTCGGACGTTCCTGTTTCTGGTGTGAGGAGGTGGCATTGCCTCAGCCGGGAGGCGGGCAGGCAGCTGACCTCTGCCCTGGGGTGAGGCCACGTGCTGACCGTGGCCCTTGCCTTGCAGGTGGCCTGTGCCGAGGGCTTCCTGTATGCGCTCACGGTGCCCCAGCTGCAGCTGCGGTCCAGGACTCGCGTGTTCCCGAGCAGCCCCACCAGTCTCCTCTGCTCTCCTGACTGCCAGTGGGTGTTTGCTTCAACCCAGAACTCAGACCTGGGCCCGAAGGTCAGTGGTGGGCTATGTCCCTTGCTCGGGGGGCCTGGCTTTGTGCGCATAAGGCGGTGGGTCCTGTGCCCAGGCTTGTGGATGCGTCTAGGAGGGTGGCTTCCGGTGCAGGACCAAGCCCGCCAACAGCACCGGCACCTTGACGGGATGGTCCAGGGACAGAGGAGGCATCTGAAGCAGACTGCAAGCAGATAGGAGAGGAAAGCAGAGGCATGTCAGGGACAGGCGCTGCCCCAAACCACCAGAGTCATTGATTCGGTTGTCCTGGTACACTGACCGACGCGGGACTGGTGGGCAAGGCATTTCCCGCCAGACCAGACGGGCTGGTCCCAGCGTCTGGGGGTGCACAGGTGGTTCCGGCAACCCCGTAAGACAGAGTGAGGTCACTGGGTGTGGGTCTGCGGTGCCCTTGGGTGGTTGTCAGCGGCATGGGCCATGTGATGGTGTTTCCCCAGGTGTTCCACACTCGCTCCCTGCTGTGTCTGGTGGAGGATGAGCCTCCCGTCTCCACCACTCTACCCATCTGGCTGACCTCCAGAGCCTGCTGGGCCCCTGACGAGACAGCCAGGCTGATGGTGACGCACAGAAATGACAACGGTATGCAGCTGGTCATCACCACCTACGAGCTCAGGACCAAGCAGTCACGGGAAGGGGTAGACGTCGTGGGTAAGGATCCCCGTACCAGGACTGTCACCGTTGTGCTGTGGTGCTTCAAGCACAGATTGCTCAGGTTTCCTTCGGGCCACTTTTCTTCCCTCTCAGTGAATACAGTGGCCCAACAATTGTTTTGTTGTTTGTGATCGTAGGTCCTGGCCGAGTGGCTGAGCACTTGCTGTGGGCAGGGCCCTCTCTGTGGCCCTGGAAGCCAGACAGTAACCGCTGGCCACGTAGTTTCGCCTCCTCACTGTCTTGTCACAACTCTGACAAATGCACTCAGTCCTCAGTGTGCAGAGAGGTGACTAAAAGCCACAACCATTTCTTCCTCAAGGAGCTCCTAGGCCAGCAGGCAAATAAGACCGACAGTCATCTCCTTTTCTGCCTTCTCTGTCTCCCAAACCACATGTCACTGTGCCTGGCCAGCCCTGTGGCCCTTAGCATTTTTTCTCTTATATTATGTTCATTTGTTTTCATATCATCATTTGACAATAAACTTTACTCTGAGCTTCCTAGCACCTCAGGAAAAAAGGGAAGTGGGATGTGTAATATAATCCCTTGTCTGATACAAGCATGCATTCTTCAAGAGAGGTAATTTTTGGGGTGCCTGGGTGGCTCAGTTGGTTGAGCGTCCAGCTTTGGCTCAGGTCGTGATCTCACAGTTCATGGGTTTGAGCCCTGCATCGGGCTCTGTGCTGACAGCTCAGAGCCTGGAGCCTGTTTCGGATTCTGTGTCTCCCTCTCTCTCTGCTCCTCCCCTGCTCATGCTCGCTCACCCTCTCTCCCTCTCTCTCTCTCAAAAATACATAAACGTTAAAAAAAAAAAAGAGAGGTAATTTTTTTTCCTGGTGCTAAACACCATAAGGAAATGATCCAGTTAATTGTTTTTAAATGAGGAACGCCATACAATATAAAAGATAGTATTGTCAACAGCAGTTTTTCGCAGATGTTGTGAATGTCATAGTTCTCATGTAGCCACTTCTTACCTCACCCTGCCGTAGATGGGGAAGCACGGGGGACCCCATTCCCAGGAGGGTATGTGTGCAGATATGGTCACTTCCACATGCATATTGCCTCAAATCTTTGTAGTGCCCGTAACTAGGGTGTTGGCATCGGTGTTGGAGAGCTGGTGAACGGGAGGCTCCAGGGGGTAAATGCTTGGGTTGGGATTGAACGTAGGCGTGACCACAAAAGTGCTGCTCTTTTCAGTGCCACGCACGGCATGTTCGGTGAGGCCCGTGTGCTCCGGACCCCCAGCTGCTATCACAAGATGACAGTCTGTGTGTTTTTCTTTCGCAAAGTACAACAGATGGCAAGTTTCCTCCTGCCCAGCTCCATGATACCTCCTCACCTCATGAAGGGCCACGGCTCTCAGGTGATCCTGCTGGTGTCCGGGTCGGAGCTGGCGCTCTTCACCATCCACGGGGTGCAGCTGGCAGCCTTCCAGGACCACCAGAGGCCCATCACGTCCATGTGGGTGGTGAGTGTGGGCTTGCCTGTGTTGCACCCCCACCTGAAGAGCCCGTGGCCCCACCTCACCTGGCTTTTCATTTCAAGGACCAGAGCCGAGTCATCACCGCTTCCTTTGACCTCTCCCTGCGAGTCTATGTGTGGAATAAAGAAACGAAGCCTCCCGTCCTCAAGAGCTGCTATCACCTGCTTGGGGGCTCCCACAGATGGGCCAGGTAACTGCTTCCACTTTCCTTCACAGTGGCCTCACCCAGCCTGCCAGCGGCATCTGTAAGATGGCCACTGGAAAGGGTGAGACTGCGGCTTGGGTCTTAGCTCCGCCATTCCCTCACTGTCTGGGCACCCGAGGCAAGTCACCGCTCAGATGCTATTTCCTACTCTGCTTAAAAAAAAAAAAAAGATGCTAAGCATCGTGTACATTATCTCCTCTAATGTACAAAGCCACCACCTGAAGTTGGTGTTACCCACTTTTCCAGATGAAACAGAGGCTCTGGGATGTGGATACTTTGCTCACAGTCCCCCAGGGACGCGTAGTGATGCCCAGGGGGGCCCAGCACCGCCCTGCAGTCCAGCTCTCATGTGATTCCGAAACCATATACCACGTACAGGTGGTGGTGGAGTCAGTGGGACTGAGATGGTGAAAGTCCCGAAGAAGGCAGTTTTGCTTTGGGTTCTAAAAGTAGTGTTTGGAATCACTTATGTTTCTTCTTGCCACAGTGAGTTCTACAAAGTAGACAGGCCGTGGATCTTACTCCCCCGGCCTGCTCATGACAAGAGCGCTGACAGCCATCAGTTACTTGGTATGAGGTCTGGGGTAAATTCGACCTCCTGGGGCAAACATCTTAACCTTCGTAAATGAAAAAACACTAAGCCCAAAACCAAATATTTTAAAAACTAGATTTCTATAACCTACTTCGTTTCTGAGTTTTCACTTAGTTGTCATTCGAAGATAATTATTAAAGCAAACTCCTAATTAACACAGAAGAATCTTCATTTTTAGTAAACAACTCAACTTTCTGATAAGGTAAAGAATTAACTAGAGAGTCAACTTAAATCTTAACGACAACTGGCCTGTAAGTCGGTTTTAACCCTCTCTCTTAAATTTCTAAACAAACTGTACTGGACAGCCTGATGCTCTCTGTCTTATTGTTTTTTAAAGTTGATTTATTTATTTTGAGAAAGAGAGTATGAATGAGTGGAGGAGGGGCAGTGAGAGAGAGAGAGAATCCCAAGCAGGCTCCGTGCTGTCAGCACAGAGCCTGATGCAGGACTCCATCCCATGAAATCATGAGATCATGACCTGAGGTGAAAGCAAGAGTTGGACACTCAACCGACTGAGCCACCCAGGCCCACTGCGCCCCCCGCCCCCCCCTCCACCAGATGCTCTCATTCTGAGGACTTGGCATCTTCACAGTTGCTTCTTCACTCAGGATTCCTCCTTAAATTCCTTTGAAGTTCAAGGCCACGTTCACATCTGTAGGTGCTGTATTTTTGCTAGTTAATGCCCCAGTGCTGTTACCCCTTCAGGCCCCTGCCCTCAGCGTGGGGGTCTTGCGGCCTTGTGGTGCTGAGTCTGCGAGTGACCAGAGAGGCCTTTGCGACAAGCCTCTCAGGTTGGGGAGGTCCCGATTTATAGGCCGCAAACACTCGGACTGTCTGTGATGGCTTCCATCTGCAGCGGCAGGAAAGCCTCTGTCTTCTGAGGGACACACAGCACACACACTTGTCCTCATGGTCGCTGAAAGGAGGCTGGGTGGGGAGGCTGCCTGCCAGGGATTGTGCTCCCATGTCAGCCTCAAAATACACTTTTTGTCCTCCCTTTTCTGTACGCGTCTTTAAAGAATTCTCTACATCATTACTGAGTGGTTAGAACAGCCTCTCACTGAAATAACACTGTTCTCAACTTAGCAGGCAAGTGGCACTTTTAGAAATTTCTTTTTTGCATGTCTTTTAAAACACATACCCATGCATTACACAACACATCCATTCACTGACATGACCCTGTTCTTTCATGCTGAGCACGTAGCACTCTTAGAATCTTCTTTTTCATATGTGTTTTTACACACTGAATTACATGGATGTAGAATGGTGAATACATCCTTCACTGAAATGACACCATTCTCAATGTGACAAGTAAGTAGGACACTAAGAAATATCTTTTTAAAAATGTGCTTTAGGGGTACCTGGGTGGCTCAGTTTGTTGAGCATCCGACTTTGGCTCAGGCCACGATCTCGCAGTTGGTGGGTTTGAGCCCTGCACCAGCTGACAGCTCAGAGCCTCGAGGCTGCTTCAGATTCTGTGTCTCCCTCTCTCTCTCTCTGCCCCTTCCCCACTTGTGCTCTGTCTCTCTCTCTCAAAAATAAATAAATGTTGGGGCACCTGGGTGGCTCAGTGGTAAGTGTCCAATTTCGGCTCAGGTCATGATCTCACGGCTTGTGGGTTCGAGCCCCATGTTGGGCTCTGTGCTGACAGCTCGGATCCTGGAGCCTGCTTTGGATTCTGTATCTCCCTCTCTCTCTGCCCCTCCCCCACTCATGCTCCATCTCTCTCTCTCCCCTTCAAAATAAATAAACATTTAAAAAAAATTAAAAATAAGTAAATATTAAAAAAATTAGAAAATAAATATAAATTAAAAAATAAAAATAAAAAATGTGCTTTAATCAGGACCCTGGAATGAATCATGATAATGAATTATGCCCCATTCCTAATTGAAAACAGATTCCTCAGGAAATCCTTAGTTGAGTGGTAATTTCTCTTGGGGAGCTTCATTTGACAACAAGAAATCCTGCCATCTTGTTTCATGCTGTTCCCCATAAATTTTTTCCAGCATCTTTTGAATGCTGCAAGACATAACCAGTACTTTCTGAGAGCTTTTCAGTTTCCCAAAATGTTATCATCTGTGAATACCTACTGATTCTCTAAAGAAAACAGGGAAGACAAGTATGTTAAATATAAATTTACCAGCAACCTAGCTGCATACTCCCAGGTATCTACCCAAGAGAAATAAAACTTATGTCTACACAGAGATTTGTACATGAATGTTCTTAGCTTTATTCAACATACCCCCAAAGTGCAAATACTGTGAGTGCCCACCTGCTGGTAAATGGATAGATTCAGTCGGGAATCTGACTCCACAGTGACAGGGAACAGCTTTTTGACACGGACACTGTGGGTGAACCACAAAAACGTGCTACATGAAAGAAGCCAGATGTGTGAGACCACGTTGTGTGATTCCATTTACATGACCCTTCTAGAAAAGACGAGTCTGTAGAAACAAGGCAGACTGTAGAAACAAGGCTGCCTGGGGCTGGGCGTGGGAGGGGATTCACTGCCGACGCGCCCCACGGATCCTCTGGAGTGATGGAAATCCAAACTGGATAGTGGTGATGGTTGCACAACTCTGCACACTTACTAAAAATCAATGGACGAAAAAAGACTAAGGAATTCTCTAAAGAGAATAAGAAAGGAAGCAGATGCTGATTCAACTTTTCTTGCCAACAAACCGTGAGGACCACTGGCTGACTGACTATGCTGCCTGCTTCCTGCCCAGCCCCAGTGTAGACTATCCAACGCTGCAGTTTTCTGAGTCTGGAGATGCCACCTTGCATTCTTGATACTAATTTCTAAGTTAAGTAGAACTTCAGTTGCTACTTAAACTCAGTAAGTCAGTGTGGAATTTACTCCAAGCTAAAAGGTATTTCATAAAAGTCAGAGTGCCAGTGTTTTTAGAAGCAATCTATAGCCAGAAACAGCTTCTGGAGGAAACTCCAATCCCTTCTGTGGTTCGGTTGGTTTGGTTCTCTCACCAGCTCATTCTCTGTCATGCTCAGAGCAGCACTGTCTGGTCTTTCTAGGTGAAGAGAACACTGTAGAAAATGATGGCCCCATTAGCTCCTGCATTTATCTTTCACTGAGACTGGTCAGGAGTTGATGGGCTGATTCTCACTTCCAGGGAAATGACTCTACCCCGCCAAGATTGGATTAGATACCCGTTCTTCTCTATCAGGAGATGTTTCTAGACCAGCTGGAATCGTTGTGATTCAGGCAGCTACTGTCAGGAGGGCCCCAAGCTGTTATCCCCACTCCAGAATGTGATCATCTTGCTATCTGTTAGAGTGAACACAGGTCTCAACACAGATGGGGTGCGCTGGCTGGAGACGGTCAGGACGTTGCACTCCATTCTCTGTGTAAAGGCTTAGCTACTTAACCACATGTCTCTTCCTCAAGTTAACGTGCAACCTGTCCCTTCCTTTCACAGTGGATTCACCCATGTGGAAGGCGACAGTATGAGCATTGTAGGTGTGGAAGCCAGAAACATTGGGACGAGTATTCTGAGGTCCTATTGCTTCAAAGTGCAGCGTGGCTCAGATGACTGCATCAATTGAAGATAATCTCACTTTGGTGAAGAGCTTGTCTACATACAGACTAAATGATGACTTATCACCATTGAGACAGAAATGAGCAATTCTCAGATACCTGTTATGGACCAGGCACTGTGCTATGTGACTTTTTTTTAATCCTCACAAACCAGTTAAAGAGGTATGATGTCTCTGTTTTTCACATGAGGAACAGGACCAGTAATGGGAGAGTAACCCATTATTGGCCTGTTGTCCAGCTGCCACGCCACCTGCCTAAGCTTGTTCAGATAGTAAGTGGTAGAGAGGAGTGGATGCCAGAAGGCCCAAGTACATGGGGCTGGGCTTGTACCATGATTATTTTGTTGTTAGATACGTAACGAAGTAAGGAAATGGTTTCCCCCCCATTCTGTTATGTGCTTTAGGCACACGTTAATAAATGGTTGTGTGGCACCATGCTGCCCAGCTCTAGGGATGCCATTCTGTGTCTTGTACAGATGGCATCCCTGGAGTTGGTCCACAGGGAGGCCCTGGCTGCTTTGGTGGGTGGGTCACTGGGGTTCTCAGCTACAGGCAGCAGGGACAGAAAGCTAGCTAACTAACACCAAGAAAGCAATTTACTGGAAGGAGATAGAGAAGTGTGCCGGGTCAGTGGGGAGGCTGGAGAAACAGATCTGGAACCATAGGAAGCAGGGCCTGTTCCAGCAGCGTCTGGCCTACCGTCCCTGTTTTCCCCAACACTTCCACGCTGCTGCCACTGCATCTGTGGCACTGACACCGTCTGAAAACTTACCAGCTGCTTCTGGGGAAGGGTGACTTCAAGGCTAGGAACACCAGGATGTGAGTGTGATTTTCTGACTTTGCCATAAGCCCCCACCATCCAGGCCAGGATGGGAGAGTCTGACCCTTTAAGCTTCAATAGAGCAGCTCCCAGTCCAGACTCACACTGTGAGAAATTCTTCAAAACTAGGAAAAGTTCCTGAGAAACAGACAATGAGGATGAAGAGCTCGCTACCGCAGCCTGCCACTTCAGCTGTCCAGTACCGATACCCCCTTGCCCAGTACTTGCACTTCACACCCAACATAGCACCCGTGTCCCATAGAAGCCCAGACGCAGTTATTTACCCAAGAGAAGATCTGTGTCCTCCCCCTTTTAAAATCTAAGGTTTGTTTTGGGATAATTCTACATTTACAGAAAAGTTGCAAAAACAGGGCAGTGGATCCCCATATGTCTTTTGCTCAGCCTCCCCTCGTGTGAATACCTTACATAAGGTGGGCATTTGGAAACCCAGAGTCTTTGTCAGCTTGAAGTCAGAGCTCTCTGTTTGTCCCATCACAGTCCTACCGGGTGTTCAGCGGTCCTAGTGCATCCTGCTTACAGCCATGGGGGAAGGGAGAGGAGGCAAAAAATTCGCTGAAAAACACACACACATGACACAGCAAGAAAGGAAATAGCTGTTCAGAAGATAAAGGGAAGATTCAGGTAAGTTGAGATAGAGGAGTTTTTGCTGAAGACACGGGAAAGGGGTTGGAATGTTGGCAAAAGAGGGGAGGTCCGATAAGCGAATGGTGAGGGTACAAGCCACCCGAGAGGCGTGGACATGTGATAGCTGGGGAAGCAGTGTGGTCAGTTCTTAGGGAAGGCAGCCCACCAGGGCCTCATGTGTGCTGGCAGCAGCATTAAATGGTGTCACGTCTGGGTGTGGTGGCCCTGCCCAAGGACAGCTCTGTGGTGCGGGAGGCTTAGCGAGAGAGTTGCCCTAACTCGAGCACAGGAGACTCTTGCAGAAACCATGTGTTGAGTCTGGCAGATGGGCTCCTTAGGGAAAAGCAACATCTATGAGGTGTGATGCCACAGCCTGGGGGAAACACAGGAAGTGCCTCCTGCTCCCAGGTACTGTAAATCCAAGTTCTGAGGCTTCTTTCCCTTTGAGGGCTGATGCTGCCAGGGAGCATGAAGGCCTTAGCAGCACCTCTGATTCCTGCCAGCAGGTAAATCTCAACCTTCCTCAGAGCCTCTGTTACTGCAGGTGCAACGCCCAAGATATTCTGTATAAGTACAGAAAATACTGAAAAAATTTCCCTAGTTCTTGGCCACAGGTGACATCTTAACAATTTCTAAAATATTAATTACTAACTATAATAATGCCTTTTTAAAAAGACAGTTACCACAAAGACAGTCACTCTTAAAATTCACTTTTTTTTTTTAAAGTTTATTTTTATTTATTTTGAGAGAGAGAGGAAGAGAGAGAGAATCGCAAGCCAGCTCCATGCTGTCAGTGCAGAGTCTGACACAAGGCTTGGACACACAAACTGTGAGATCATGACCTGAGCTGAAACCAAGAGTCAGGTGCTTAACTGATTGAGCCACCCAGGCGCCCCTAAAATTCACTTTTAAGTAATTGATGGGTTAAGTAGAAAGTACAAAATAACAAAATAAGAATGGAAGATAATTTTCTTAACTGGATAAAGGGGATACAAAAGAGCAAATATGCTTAATGATGAGTAGTCAGAAATGTTTCCACTGATGCTAGAAACAAGGTAAGTGTGACATTGATCACCACCATAATTAAGTATTGCCCTACAGGGGGAGGAGTCAACATGGTGGAGAAGTAGGGGGACCCAAAGTTCCCTTGTCCCTCAAACATAGCAGTATTGAGGCCAGAAGACTTGGAATTCCAGGCTACAGAGTGACAAAAACATCTCCAGGGGCCCATGAGGATAGCTTGGCAGGCCATAGGTGCATGACTGTGAATTGGGAGAGAGAAAATGGACAGTGTAGGCATGGAGGGGAGGAATCCCCTTCGGTGGAGAGACAAAAGGAAGAGACTGTGTAGGATTGTATTTGGACAAAAGAAAAACGTCCAGACCATAGACTAGGGAACAGAAAAAAACAGAGAAGGAACAAATTCCTAACACAATCCAGGGTTGCAGGGCTTTCTCTGGACTGGGGTCTGCTGCCCTACACACGTGCCCTGGGGGAAGGGGGAGGCAGAGCCCAGCCCTGGGCTCAGTAGCCAGCTCAGAGGTACAGTCAGAGAGAGGAGTCCTGTCCCTTGAGTGCTGTGGGAAGAAGGTATATAGCCTCCAAGGACAAAAGACCCTGCAGGTGCCCACCAGCCAGAAGCCCTTTGTCATCTGGCTGGGTGGAGTGGCACGACCTCAGAACTGGGGCTTGTGGAGTGGGATCCCTTAAGACATCAGGGTTTGAATCCCAGCCGAGTGCGTGGGAGGTGTGGGAGACTGTGGAGTGGGACAAACTGGCCTGTTTGTGCCCCCGCAGCACTGTGAGAACAACCTGAACAGAGTGGTCTGGGACACCCAGTCCGGGAAGGAGAGACTGGGGTTTCACCATTTTTCTCCCCATCCAACAAGGTGGGGCTTCAGGGAAGGGACAGCAGGCCCACAGTGGAGGCGGGACTCACCTCTACAAATTGTGCCCCTCCATGCCTGGTAACTGCGTATCTACAAGAGCGGGATTGATGCTGACAAATCAGACAGCCTCTCCTCCAGACCAGCACAGCCACCGACTCCAAGGCACTGTCATATATTGGTCCAGTGGTTTTGCATTTTCTGATATTATTGGTCAATTCTTATTATAGATTATATACATATATATTATTATATGTATACACATATATGTATGTGTGTGTGTGTACATATATATGTGTATATATGTATATGTATGTGTATATATACACACGCACACATTTCTTCCTCATTTCTTTCTTCCTCATTTCTTCCCTTCTCTTTTCTGGTTGTCCGTTTGTTTAAGCAGAACACTTCTAATCTAGTCTTTTTACACGTATTCTGTATCTCCTTTATTTTCCTCTCTCTCTCTGGATTAAACCATGTAGTTTCTCTGATTCTCTGCCTGGTCAATTTTTTTTTCTTTTCTTTTCCTCACCACCATCATTTCTCTCTTTCTATGGGATAAGGCTTCTTCCACCACCACCCCCCCTTTAAAAATTTTTTTTTAAATTTTTTTTTCAACGTTTATTTATTTTTGGGACAGAGAGAGACAGAGCATGAACGGGGGAGGGGTAGAGAGAGAGGGAGACACAGAATCGGAAACAGGCTCCAGGCTCTGAGCCATCAGCCCAGAGCCTGACGCGGGGCTCGAACTCATGGACCGCGAGATCGTGACCTGGCTGAAGTCGGACGCTTAACCGACTGCACCACCCAGGCGCCCCACACCCCCCCTTTTAAAATTTTTCCAGGGTTACTTCAATGAACAAGTCAAACCACAACTGGTGGAAGATCCAAACTGCCACTATGAGTAAGAAGAGAAAGCAACCAGAGTCACAACAACAGAGAGCACGCAACACATTCCAAAAACACCTCCTGAAGGGTCAGGCCCTGGACAGTGTATGACCCCTTTTTAATATAGTAGTGCTTGTAGGTGCAGGACACATAACAAGCTATTAAAACACATGAAAGATAGAAAACTAGCCCAAATGACAAAAACGTAACTCTCACTAAAAATTCCAGGAAGAAATGGCAGCTAGAGAATTGCTCAAAACAGATAAAAACAATATAACTGATCAAGAATTTAGAATAATAGTCATAAGATTAATAGCTGGGCTTGAAAAAGCATAGAAGACAGCAGAAAATCTATTGCTGCAGAGATCAAGGAGCTAAGGCATAGTCATGACAAATTAAGAAATGTTGTAAATGAGGTGCAAAATAAACAATGCAATGACAGCAAGGATGGAGGAATCAGAGGGGAGAATAAGTGAAATAGAAGATGAAGTATGGAAAATGATGAAGCTGAGAAAAAGATAAGAAAATGCTAGACCATGAAGGGAGAATTAGAGAACTAACTGATTCAGTGAAATGTAATAATACCCATATCATAGGAGTTCAGAAGAAGAAGGAGAGAGAGAAAGGGGCAAAAGGTTTACTTGAACAAATTATAGTTGGGAACTAACCTAATCTGGGTAAGGGAGCATCAATCCAAATCCAGGAGGCACAGAGAATTCTTCAGAATCAACAAAAATAGGTCTTCAACATGGCATAACATAGCTAAACTGGCAAAAACAAAGATAAAGAGAATTCTGGAAGCACTTGGGGAAAAACAGGCCTTAACCTATAAGGATAGACACATAAAGGTAGTAGCAGACCTGTCCACTGAAACTTGGCAAGCCAGAAGGGACTGCCAGGAAATATTCAATGTGCTGAATAGGAAAAATATACAGCCAAGAATCCTTTATCCAGCAAGGCCATCATTTAGAATAGAAGGAGAGATTAAGGCTTTCCCAGACAAGAACTGAAGGAGTTCATGACCACTAAACCAGCCTTGCAAGAGATCCTAAAGGACACTCTGAGTGGAATGCTGTAAAGACTACAAAGGACCAGAGACATCACCACAAACATGAAACCCACAGATAACACAGTGACATTAAGTCCCTATCGTTCAGTAATAACTTTGAATGTGCATGGACTCAATGCTCCAATCAAAAAACATAGGGTATCAGAATGGATTAAAAAAAAAATCCATCTATATGCTGTCTACAAGAGACTCATTTTAGACCTGAGGACACCTTCAGATTGAAGTAAGGGGATGAAACACCATCTATCATTCTATTAGAAGTCAAAAGAATGCTGGAGTAGGCATACTTATATCAGACAAACTAGGTTTTAAACTGAAGACTGTAACAAGAGATGAAGAAGGGCATTATATCATAGTTACAGGGTCTATCCATCAAGAAGAGCTAACAACTGTAAATGTTTATGCCCCCAACTTGAGAGCACCCAAATATATAAATCAATTAATCACAAACAAGTAATCTTATTGATAAGAATACAGTAATTGTAGGTGACTTTAATACTCCACTTACAACAATGGACAGATCCCGTAGGCAGGAAATCAATAAAGAAACAATGGCCTTGAATGGTACACTGGACCAGATGGACTTGATAGATATATTCAGAACCTTTCATCCAAGAGCAGCCAAATACACATTCTTGAGTGCACATGGAACATTCTCCAAGATAGATCACATACGGGGTCACAAAAAATGAAAATGAAAACATGACAGTCCAAACCCTTTGGGATGCAGCAAAGGCAGTGCTAAGAGGTAAATACGTTGCAATCCAGGCCTATCTCAAGAAATAAGAAAAATCCCAAATACAAACCTAGCCTCACACCTAAGGGAATTAGTAGCAGAGCAGCAAAGAAAGCCCAAGGCCAACAGGAGAAGAGAAATAATAAAGATTAGAGCAGAAATAATATAGAATAAAAAAAAAAGTATAACAGAGCAATGAATCTAAGAGGTTTTTTTTGAAAGAATAAACAAACTGGATAAACCCCTAGCTAGACTTCTCAAAAAGAAAAGAGAGAGAACCCAAATAGATAAAATCATGAATGAAAGAAGAGAGATCACAACTAATGCCACAGAAATGCAAACAATTATTGAATATGAAAAATTATATGCCAACAAACTGGACAACCTGGAAGAAATGGACAAATTCCTAGGTGCACACACACTACCAAAACTCAAACGGGAAGAAATAGAAAATTTGAACTAAATCAGTTATCAAAAATCTCCCAACAAATAAGAGTCCTGGTCCAGATGACTTTCCAGGGGAATTCTACCAGACATTTACAGCAGAGTTAATACATTCTTCTCAAGCTGTTCCAAAAACTAGAACTGGAAGGAAAGTTTCTGGACTCATTCTATGAAGCCAGTATTACCTTGATTCCCAAACCAGACAGAGATACCACTAAAAAGAATTATCCCTGATGAATATGGATGTGAAAATTCCCAACA
Organism: Prionailurus viverrinus; assembly: GCF_022837055.1. Classification (NCBI taxonomy): domain Eukaryota; kingdom Metazoa; phylum Chordata; class Mammalia; order Carnivora; family Felidae; genus Prionailurus; species Prionailurus viverrinus. Next base: position 85,925,066 of record NC_062573.1, read on the forward strand.
AGATACTAGCAAATCAAATTCAACAGCACATAAAAAGAATTATTAACCGTGATCAAGTGAGATTCATTCCTGGGCTGCAGAGCTGGTTCAACATTCACAAATCAATCAGTGTGATACATCACATTAACAGAAGAAAGGATAAGAACCATGTGATCCTGTCGACAGATGCAGAAAAAGCATTTGACAAAATACAGCATCCTTTTTAAGTAAAAACCCTCAAGAAAGTCGGGATAGAAGGAACATACCTTAACATCATAAAAGCCACATATGAAAAGGCCACAGCCAATATCATCCTTAATGGGGAAAAACTGGGACCTCTCCCCCTGAGATCAGGAACATGACAGGGATGTCCACTCTCACTGCTGTTGTTTAACATAGTGTTGGAAGTCCTAGCCTCAACAATCAGTCAAAAAATGAAATAAAAGGCATCCAAATTGCCAAAGAAGTTAAACTTTCACTTTTCACAGATGACACGATACTCTACATGGAAAACCCGAAAGACTCCACCAAAAAACTGCTAGAACTGATACATGAATTCAGCAAAGTTGCAGGATGTAAGATCAATGTACAGAATTCAGTTGCATTTCTATACACCAATAATGAAGTGACAGAGAAATCAAGAAATTGATCCCATTTAAAATTGCACCAAGAACCTTAAAATCCCTAGAAATAAACCTAACCAAAGTTGCAAAAGATCTGTATGCTGAAAACTTTAGAAAACTTATGAAAGAAATTGAAGAAGACACACAGAAATGGAAAAACATTCCATGCTCATGGATTGGAAGAAAAAATATTGTTTAAATGTCAACACTGCCCAAAGCAATCTACACATTCAATGCAATCCCAATCAAAATTGCACCGGCACTCTTCTCAGAGCTAGAACAAACAGTCCTAAAATTTGTATGGAGCCACAAAAGACCGAAATAGCCAAGGTAATGTTGAAAAAGAAAACCAAAGTTGGAGGCATCACAGTCTTTAGCCTCTACTACAGACTTTAGCCTCTGCTACAAAGCTGTAATCATCAAGACAGTATCATATTGGCACAAAAACAGTCACATAGATCAGTGGAATAGAATAGAGAACCCAGAATTGGACCCACAAATGTATGGCCAACTAATCTTTGACAAGGCAGGAAAAAGTATGCATTGGAAAAAAGAGAGTCTCTTTAACAAATGGTGCTGGGAGAGCTGGACAACAACATGCAAAAGGATGAAACTAGACCACTTTCTTATACAATACACAAAAGTAAACTCTAAATGTGAGTCAAAACTAAATGTGAGGCAGGAAACCATCAAAAACCCTAGAAGAGAAAACAGGCAACAACTTTTTTGGCCTCAGCCGCAGCAACTTCTTACTTGACATATCTCTAAAGGAAAGGGAAATAAAAGCAAACATGAACTATTGGGACCTCATCAAGATAAAAATCTTCTGCACAGCAAAGGAAACAACAAAACTAAAAGGCAACAAATGGAATGGGAAAAGATATTTGCAAATGACATATCAGATAAAGGGTTAGTATCCAAAATCTATAAAGAATTTACCAAACTCAATACCCCAAAAACAATCCAGTGAAGAAATGGGCAGGCAGGAGACATGAATAGTCACTTTTTCAAAGAAGACATCTAGATGTCCAACAGACACATGACAAGATACTCAACATCACTTCTCATCAGAGAAATACAAATCAAAACCACCATGAGATGCCACCTCATATCTGTCAGAATGGCTAAAATTAACAACTCAGGAATGAACAGATGCTCATGGGGATGTGGAGAAATGGGAACCCTCTTGCACTGTTGGTGGGAATGCAAACTGGTGCAGCCACTCTGGAAACAGTATGGAGGTTCTTCAAAAATTAAGAATAGAATTATCCTATGACCCAGCAATAGCACTACTAGGAATTTATTCAAAGGATGCAGGAGTGCTGATTCATAGGGGCACATGTACTCCATTGTTTATAGCAGCACTATCAATGATAATCAAAGTATGGAAAGAGCCCAAATGTCCATCAACTGAAGAATGGCTAAGAAGATGTGATTTATATGTACAACGGAATACTACTTAACAATGAGAAATAATGCAATCTTGCCATTAGCAACAACGTGGATGGAACTGGAGGGTATTATGGTAAGTGAAATAAGTCAGTCAGAGAGAGACAGATATATATTTTCACTCATATATGGAATTTGAGAAACTTAACAGAAGACCATGGGGGAAGGGAAGGGGGAAATAGTTTCAGAGAGGGAGGTAAACCATAAGAGACTCTTAAATACAGAGAACAAACTGAGGGTTGATGGAGGGGCAAGGGAGAGGGAAATGGGTGATGGGCATTGAGGAGGGCACTTGTTGAGATGGGCACTGGTTGTTGTATGTAAACAATGAATCATGGGAATCTACTTCTGAATCCGAGAGTATACACTGTATGTTAGGTAACTTGACGATAAATTGTATTAAAAAAAAAAAAAAGTATTGCCCTGGAGGTGCTGGTTAATTGTAAAATTTTTTTTTAATTTTTTTTCAACGTTTTTTATTTATTTTTGGGACAGAGAGAGACAGAGCATGAACGGGGGAGGGGCAGAGAGAGAGAGGGAGACACAGAATCGGAAACAGGCTCCAGGCTCCGAGCCATCAGCCCAGAGCCCGACGTGGGGCTCGAACTCACGGACCGCGAGATCGTGACCTGGCTGAAGTCGGACGCTTAACTGACTGCGCCACCCAGGCGCCCCTGTAAAATTTTTAAAAATTAAATTCTAAAAATATTAGAAATGGATGTTTGTTGTAATTTCCAAACAGTACCTTCTCCCTTAGAAACCTAAAAAAAGCATTAGAATTAGCAAATCAGCATGATTTGAAAATAATATTTGAAATCAGTGTAACATATTGAGATCAGTGTAATAATAATTAGAAAATATGATAGGAAAATTATCCCATTTGCCACAACACTGGCAACTATGATACCTTGGAATAATCTAAAATGAAAAAAACTTTATGAAGAAAAAACACAGCTTTTCTAAAGGAATAAAGAATAGAGAGATAACCCATGTTCATGATAGAAGAATTACTACTTTTAAGAGGCCATATATTGAATACAATACTGATAAAATTGCTACCGTTTAAAAAATAGGATGTAAAAAGATGATTATCTGATTTATATTCATCTGTACAAGTACAAGAGTAGTCAAGACAATCTTGCAGAAACAAAAAGGCAGAGAAAGGGGTAGACCTGCCCTGTGAATTATGAAGACAAAGTTAAATTTTATCATTGAGACCAGCAGCATCAGTGCATGAATAGACAATAGAGGATCAAGAAACAGACCTATGTATAGTTTGAAATTTGGTATAAAATAGGTGACATTTCAAATCAGAATGGAGAAATCATGCTTCAGTAAGTGATCTTGGAAGGACTGGCTATCCACATGGAATGAAGCAGATTCTTTCCTCATACTGTGCACAAAAATAAGTTTTTTATGTGTGAAGGATCTAAACTTTTTTTTAAGCTCTAGGGAAAAAATTAGAAAAGAGTAGGCTTTTAAAGCAGGATTAAATAATACAAAAGCAAAACTTATAGCAAAATAATTAGTCTATATAAAGATTTAAATCTTTTGTACAAGTGACACCATAACCAAAATTAAGACATGCTGTTGACAGCAACCCCTAAATTGAGCAAAGAGGAAACATAATTTGCAGAAGAAACCAAATCCTAAAGTACAGGGTAAAGTGCTCAAAATCATTAGTAATCACAACAAAATAAAACAGTAATGACCTATCACTTTGTACTATTAGGCTGGCCAATAAAAAGAAACAAAGAAAGCTGGATGATGCCGAGTGTTTGCAGATGCATAGGGACACAGGACACAATGATGGAAGCTGCCTCTACCTGGCTCACATCTGAACGTCTTTGGCCAATCCAAGGTATGTGTTCCCAGTAGTGTGGGTTCCGGGTAACAGTGTCTCAGCTCCCCACCATGTCCCTGCCCATCCCCTGTTCTGATCATCAGAAGGCTGCATTCTCTACTATTCCCTGCATCTGGCAGGAGGGGCAGACTTAGATGCTAATCTCTTTGCTCTGAGGGTATAGCTTTTTGAAGTCCTAGTTCAGTGTGAGGCTGACTCCTGTGCACCTCCATTAGGCACATCCAGCACCTAGGTGGCTGACAGAGAGCCAGCTCCAAATGCCCTGCAGTATATACCTCAGTCAGTTCCAAGTTTGGGGCAGCCTGGGGTAGATGGGGTGCCAATCGCAGGAGAGCAGGAACTGGTTGAAGGAACTGGAGAAGGTGTACAAGCTTTGTGTCCCAGTTTAGTCCACCGTTTGCATCACTCCCATTGTGTACAGCTTTCATACACATTGTGGGGCCTGCCATCCCCGAGCCTCCCTTGACTGAGAACAAAGGCATCCTTACTCTTTGCAAGTGTCATTGGAGTCTCCAAGTTGATGATGACCTGTTCTAATCTGAACACCTGTGCCAGAGCACTAGCAAAATGAGCAAGAGTTCTTCTCCTGGATTCCCTTTACTGTAAGCAGCACTTTGGGCTCTGTGTGTTGCTTGTTTGGTGGGGTGATCCAGACCTTCATCCCCAGGGTGATGTGGTGGTTTTCCTTGCTCATTGAAAGTCATTGCTGGGTATGACAGTTAAGAGATACCCAGTTATTTACATAGACACACTCCACTCTACTTGATTCTCTACGAGCAGTCTAGTCCCTGATGCTTGTCAGTTACAATCCCAATCATCAGAGCCAATCCTTTCTTTACCTTTGGGCCACTGGCCAAGAACAGAGAATAGTCAGGTGGTAGTCATAGCTTCCACTTAAGAGGAATGTTTGCTGTGACCCTGAAAGAAGTGTCTCCACTCATATCTCCAGGCGCTAGGACCTGTAATCCCAGAGAGCCAAAGGTTGCATGAATGGGAAACAAAAAAATATGTAGGGTTGCGGTCTGTCATAAGAGAGGGGGCCACCCCTATACTTGTTGGTTCTCAGACTCGTGTATTCTAGTGATAGTGGCACTATTGGTCATCAGTCATTATTGATTCAGAATGTATGCCACATCCTGGATTGGAAGATGGTATCCAAGCCACACTAAGTATTGACTCTTGGCCAGCACCTTAGGGGAACCATCAATAGGGCATCCCACCATCATATCAGACCAGTTAATTCTGGATGATGGGTAGGGGACAAGATCAATGCATTCCATAGTCATGAGCTCATGGTTACACCTCCTTTGGTGTAAAATGGGCCCTTTGTTCTGAGGCAGGACTGTGGGATATCACAGGTAAGGCATTCTGCAGGTGTCTGGGTGATGTGCCGGTACAACCATGGGCAGGGGTCATAAGGACAAAATCCTGCCTTCTGATTAATGGTGCCAAGTTGATAGCATCAGTCTGCTGTCGACTAGATGGGCCTTTGGCAATGGTGGCAACTATGTCAGTCTTGACATAGGAAGCCCTTGCCATTGGGCCTGTGCTTAGCTCTCACCCCTGACACTGTTCACGGGCCTTTGCACAAGGACTGGGTTGTCAAGAATAGTCTGTCTGGCATGGCAGCCAAAAGATGGTCATCCTGTTACCAGTAATACTGAGAGCCTTTTCTGCAGTGTGTGGTCTCTGGCAGGCTTTCAAGTAACACACAAAGATCTCATGCTGTCTGCCCTACTGCACATCTCTTTCTCAGACCTCAGACCCTTCTAGGCCCCTGACCAGACAAGCCATCTGCCACTGTCAAAAGTCCATGTGTCTCTGTACCTCTAGTCATTTTCTTTCATATGAATGAATTACTAACAGAGCCACTCCAAGCTTGGCTCACCTGAAGGACTTCCTTTCATGGTGTCTTTCAGGGATGTCCCAAGTGGCATTCTAATGAGGCAGGGGTGCAGCAGCAGACCATTTCAGCCAACACCCACATAATGAGCCAGCCTAGTTGTGATTCACTCTGAGTCATTTCTTCATGCTGGTTAGTCATAGGAAGCCCCCGTGAAACATGGGTGCTGGTTGAGGGAGAGGCAGCACAGGTAGGAGTCCGGGCCACCTGTTCCTGTGATTTACCTGGGCCTTATGGCTCCGCTTAAGCCCAGTCCCAAATGGGCCACTACCATTACACGATTGATCATTGCTGTACACACCAATTTCTGTGATGATGGATCATATCATATCTAGTTTATGATGGCAAATTCAGATCACTTGTCACTTTGTGTCCTGTGGTGGGGTGATCTGTAACTACCAGGGCATGAGAGCTGCTCTTCAAATGACTGGTGCTCCTCTGTAGAGGGTATCAGTTTACTCCAAATCATACCTCTCTGTTCTGTTTTCTCTATTGGAGCTTTCCAGATTCCAAACAACGTCCTTACCAACCGTAGATCTCACGAGCAACTTCCGACCTGCTGAGTTCTAGGATCAAGAAGGAGGGCAGCTTGTGCCACAGTTGGGATCTTCTCTGGACCCTTGGGAATTTGGCAGCCTCTGGGGTTATCCAATAAATGAATCAGAGTATTCCCAACTTTGGTACTTGTTTCCTCCAAATTCAAATTCCAAAGAGACACACAATGTATTATTTTCATTGTTTTTATTTAAGTGGAGAGATATTTCAAGTGCAGCAGCTTGCCCATCACCTGTGAAGAAACATCCCTACCTGACCTTGATCTACCCAGTGCCTGGAAATAGCCATAAGCTCCTTTGAGAAATGGTTGCAGGAATATTTACTGTGTACATTTGTGTGGAGTTACAGGAGTGTTACTAAAGGGGGACTGACCTTCCACTTCATGTACTCTGAGTGTGTAAATTTAGAGCTGAGCCCTGGGTGTGGGACCCTGATTTTCCATTAAGGTAGCAAACAGCTAATTATTTATTTATTTTGTTTGCTTGTTTATGTAAATAAATTATCACCCTGGAGAACTGTGGTATCAGCCACCACCTGAGATCCCTGCAGATCGAACCATCTTGATTGCCACTCCAACTTTGCCTGTCCTTAGTCCGCTGAGATGGCTTTAGGTATTTGTGCTTAAGTAAAAGTCATGAATCAAAGGTGAGTGCCCGGGTCAATAAATGATCTCTCTGCTCTTAAATTCTACATTCGCTTATCTAACACCAGGATCCACTTTTACACAGACCCCCCAGGCCCTATTGTTAGGCAGCTCCTGGAATACCTTTTGTTATATAGGCATTTTTTTCTCATAGGAGGACTTTTTATTTCTCTCCCCAGGCTGTGCTGGTACCTGACTCTTGGTATCAACACAGAGACAATGAGGAGTTGGGGGAATGGAGGGGCAGGTAGGTCCTGAGAAGGACAAACATCATCATTTAAGGCATCCACTTCAGGTGAGGCTAATGTGGAAAACGCTGTTTCTGCCATCAGGAAGTGTTCAGGGACATGAGGGGGAGGGGTATCAAAATGATCAGATTTTGCTTCCAAATATCCCAATCCCAAATATTAGAGTATTACTCGTCCTGCATCTGGGCCTGATTTTCACATAAAACCTGCTGAGGCTGTAAATGTAAACTCCTTTGCATTCCACCCTGTGTTGACAGAAGATAAAGTTCTCTGGCTTTCAGATATTTTCTTAAGTTGGAGAATGACTGTCATTTAATTTTTGTAAACTGACATGATATTGAATTTCATCCAAGTACTAGAAGGTAAACTAATTCAAGTAGGTCACTGACCAAGAGAAAGAAGCAGGAGTTCTCGAGAATATAAGGAGGTACACAGTTTACTTCCCAATATGGACATCACATCTACAACTACAGAATGTTTTCTTTGCAAGTACACAGAACATTTACAAAAAAAAAAAAGAAATATACTGGGAAATAAATCAAGTCTCAGTAAATAGTAAAGAATTACTATTATTCAAAGTATGTTCGCTGGCCACAATAAAATTATTTTAGAAATAAATGACAAAAATATCAGAAATTTCCATGTTTTGAAATTAAGCTTACTACAAAATAACCACATGTCAAAGAGCACGTTGAAAGAGAAATTACTTTTGAACAAATGATGAAAAAATACTATGAATCAAAACCTGCAAAGTGCAGCCAACTCAGGATGAGGTTGAATTTTATAGCCATAAGGCCCTATATTGGGAAAGAAAAAAAAGCTACAAATTAATGAGCTTCCAATCCATCTTAAAATGTTATAAAAAATAACAGGAAAACAAAAATGGAAATGAAACAATAAAAACAATGAATTCATAAAACAAAAAAATGCATAATAAAAAGGAACAACAAAAGTTAACATGTGGCTCTTTGACAAGACTAATAAAATTGACAACTCCTTACGAAGACTAAGTAACAGAAAGAAACAGCACAAAAAGCCAACAGTGGGGATGTGAAAGAGGACATTACTAAGGAGAGTGTGGAGGATATCATGAATAATGATATGCCAGTAAATTCTCAATCTGGATGACATGGATGAATCCTACAAAAGTATTACCCTGCTAGAAGGAGTCAGAAAGCTGAAGAGTCCTATATTCATTTAAAAAAAGAATTGAACAGAGTTGAGAGTTTCCTCAGAAATTAACAGAGAAGATATGTAGATGACAAATAGCACTTGAAAAATGTTCAGGATCATTAGTTACTGTGGAATGCAAATTACAATCACAGCTACTAGTATAGGTAAAAATTTAAAGGTAAGAGTGGAAAATAACAATTGTTGGCCAGGATGTGGAGCAGTAGGAACTCTCCTGGCCTGCTGTGGGAAAGACAAAATGGTTCATCCTCTTTTGAAAATGGTTAAACAGTTTCTTACCAAGTTACACATGCACTTAACAGACCAGCAATCCATCCCATTTCTTGTGTTTACCTAAGAGTAAAAAAAAAAAATACATGTGTACCATAAGAAAGAGTCTAACATCTTTTTTTTATTTATTTTTTTTTTTTTTAATTTTTTTTTTTCAACGTTTATTTATTTTTGGGACAGAGAGAGACAGAGCATGAACGGGGGAGGGGCAGAGAGAGAGGGAGACACAGAATCGGAAACAGGCTCCAGGCTCTAAGCCATCAGCCCAGAGCCCGACGCGGGGCTCGAACCCACGGACCGCGAGATCGTGACCCGGCTGAAGTCGGACGCTTAACCGACTGCGCCACCCAGGCGCCCCGAGTCTAACATCTTTTGATGTTTTTGGACAACTTTTAAGCCTAACACCTCTCTCTTCCCCTTCTTCCCAGTTTCAAGCATGCTAATAATACCTCAACACAGGTGCTCTCTCACTGCTTTCGTGAAGATATGAGGCTCAAACCACACAAGTCCCTGCCCATGCTCTGGAACCTTCCTCCAGCCCCACTCCCATAAAACTCCAAGCCAGTCTCCTTTCCTTGATCTTCTAAGTCATTTTTTGGGCCTGCTTGTCAGGCATTCTGCTCTCCCCAGAAAGCCTCCGTATGTGAAAAAGTGAGTAAGAAGTCTTTTCTTAATTTGGAGTGCCTGGGTGGCTCAGTTGGTTCAGCATCTGATTTCAGGTCATAATCTCACAGTTTGTGAGTTTGAGCCTCACATCGGGTTCTGCTGACAGCTCAGAGCCAGGAGCCTGCTTCAGGTTCTGTGTCTCCCTCTCTCTCTCTCTCTCTGCTTCTCCCCCGCTTGTGTTCTGTCTCTCTCAAAAATAAATAAACATTAAAACAAATGTTTTTTTTTTTTTTTTTTACAAAAAGAAGTCTTTTCTTAATTTGTGCTAGCATCATCAGTCTGGACATCCAAACCAAACTTGGCAAATCTGCCTCTGCAAGGTGACTGCCATATCCGTGCAAAGGCTTGCGTGTGAATGTTTATAGGAGCTTATTGAAAACAGCCAGGTACAGGAACAACCCAAATGTTCATCAACTGGTGAGTGGATAAACAAGTTGTAGTTCATCTATATACACAGTGAAATATCACTCAGCAATAAAAAGGAACAAAATCCTGATACATACACAAGCATGGATGAATCTCAAAGGCGTTATGCTAGGTTAAAGAAGCCAGTCACAAAGGCTATATACTGGTTGATTCCACTATAGGAATAGAAACCAAATTAGCAGTTTCCTGGGCCTGGGTAAGGAGAGAGGATTGAAAACAAAGGAGCATGAAAAGATTTTTGGTTGGTGTTAATGGTCTACATCTTGTGGTAGTGGTATATGATGTGTACATTTGTCCAAATTCAATGATCTGTACATAAACCTGACTTAAAAGGAAAAAACTTCCTCAAAATGGAAGCTTCAGGCTTCACTGGTGAGTTCTGCTAAATATTCAATGAAAAAGTAATTCTAAATCTTATACCGTTCCCAGAGAATAGAAATAAGTGAATATTCCCAACATTTTACAAGGCTAGCATAACTTGATAATGAAACCTGACAAAGACATAAAGAGAAAAGAAAATTATAGGTTTATAATTATAAACATGGATACAAAATGGCAAAATGTCAGTAAAACAAATCCAGTGATATATTTTAAAAACAGACAATATATCATAGTCAAGATAGGTTCATTCTAGGAATGTAAGGTTTGTATATTAGAAAACCTATCAATGGAACTTACCACATTAACAGATTAAGTAAGGATAAAAATCATGTTACACCTCAGAAGATGCAGAAAAATTATTCAGTAGAATTTAAAATTTATTTTAATAAAAAATTAGCAAACAAGGAATAAACGGTAACTTATATTGAGAAATGTGTCTATATTAAACCTGCCACAAAACATCCTTACTGGTACATTGAAATCTTTCTATTTATAATCAGGAACAAAACAATCCACTTCTGTTTAACGTTTTATATATCTATATCTACATCTATATCTACATAATTTATTGTCAAATTGGTTTCCATACAACACCCAGTGCTCATCTCAACAGGTGCCCTCCTCAATGCCCATCACCCACTTTCCCCCTCTCCTCCACTCCCTCATCAACCCTCAGTTCTCAGTATTTAAGAATCCCTTATGGATTGCCTATTTCCCTCTCGGTAACTTTTTTTTCCCCTTCCCCTCCCCCCTGGTTTTCTGTTAAGTTTCTCAGGATCTACATATGAGTAAAAACATATGGTGTCTGTCTTTCTCTGACTGACTTATTTCACTCAGCATGGAACCCTCCAGTTCCATCCATGTTACTGAAAATGCAGGATTTCATTCTTTCTCATTGCCAAGTAGTATTCCATTGTATATATAAGCCACATCTTCTTTATCCATTTGTCAGTTGATGAGCATTTAGGCTCTTTCCATAATTTGACTATTGTTGAAAGTGCTGCTATAAACATTGGGGTACAAGTGCCCCTATGCATCAGCACTCCTGTATCCCTTGGGTAGATTCCTAGCAGTGCTATTGCTGGGTCATAGGGTAGATCTATTTTTAATTTTTTGAGGAACCTCCACACTGTTTTCAAGAGCGGCTGTACCAGTTTGCATTCCCATCAACAGTGCAAGAGGGTTCCCATTTCTCCACATCCTCTCAAGCATCTATAGTCTCCTGATTTGTTCATTCTAGCCACTCTGATTGGCGTGAGGTGGTATCTCCATGTGGTTTTGATTTGTATTTCCCTGATGAGAAGTGACGTTGAGCATCTTTTCATGTGCCTGTTGGCCATCTGGATGTCTTCTTTAGAAAAGTGTCTATTCATGTCTTCTACCCATTTCTTCACTGGATTATTTGTTTTTTGAGTGTGGAGTTTGGTAAGTTCTTTATAGATTTTGGATACTAGCCCTTTATCCGATATGTTATTTGCAAATATCTTTTCTGATTCCATTGGTTGCCTTTTAGTTTTGTTGATTGTTTCCTTTGCAGTGCAGAAGCTTTTTATCTTAATGAGGTCCCAATAGTTCATTTTTGCTTTTAATTCCCTTGCCTTTGGAGATGTGTCAAGTAAGAAATTGCTGCGGCTGAGGACAGAGAGGTTTTTTCCTGCTTTCTCCTCTAGGGTTTTGATGGTTTCCTGTCTCACATTCAGTTCCTTCATCCATTTTGAGTTTATTTTTGTGAATGGTGTAAGAAAGTGGTTTAGTTTCAACCTTCTGCATGTTGCTGTCCAGTTCTCCCAGCACCATTTGTTAAAGAGACTGTCTTTTTTCCATTGGACACTCTTTCCTGCTTTGTCAAAGATTAGTTGGCCATACGTTTGTGGGTCCAATTCTGGAGTCTCTATTCCATTGGTCTGTGTGTCTGTTTTTGTGCCAATACCATACTGTGTTGATGATTACAGCTTTGTAGTAGAGGCTAAAGTCTGGGATTGTGATGTCTCCCGCTTTGGTATTCTTCAATATTACTTTGGCTATTCAGGGTCTTTTGTGGTTCCATACAATTTTAGGATTGCTTGTTCTAGCTTCAAGAAGAATGCTGGTGCAATTTTGATTGGGATTGCATTGAATATGTAGACAGCTTTGGGTAGTATTGACATTTTAACAATATTTGTTCTTCCAATCCATGAGCACGAAATGTTTTTCCATTTCTTTGTATCTTCTTCAATTTCCTTCATAAGTTTTCTATAATTTTCAGCATACAGATCTTTTACATCTTTGGTTAGGTTTATTCCTAGGTATTTTATGCTTCTTGGTGCAATTGTGAATGGGATCAGTTTCTTTATTTGTCTTTCTGTTGCTCCATTATTGGTGTATAAAAATGCAACTGATTTCTGTACATTAATTTTGTATCCTGCGACTTTGCTGAATTCATGTACCAGTTACAGCAGACTTTTGGTGGAGTCTATTGGGTTTTCCATGTATATCATGTCATCTGCAAAAAGTGAAAGCTTGACTTCATTATGCCAATTTTGATGGCTTTGATTTCATTTTGTTGTCTGATTGCTGATGCTAGAACTTCCAACCCTATGTTAAACAACAGCAGTGAGAGTGGACATCCCTGTCGTGTTCCTGATCTCAGGGGGAAAGCTCTCGGTTTTTCCCATTGAGGATGATATTAGCTGTGGGCTTTTCATAAATGGCTTTTATGATGTTTAAATGTGTTCCTTCTATCCCAACTTTCTTGAGGGTTTCTATTAAGAAAGGATGCTGAATTTTGTCAAATGCTTTTTCTGCATCAATTGAGAGGATCATATGGTTCTTATCTTTTCTTTTATTAATGTGATATATCACATTGATTTATGAATATTGAAGCAGCTGTGCAGCTCAGGAATGAATTCCATTTGATCATGGTGAATAATTCTTTTTATGTGCTGTTGAATTCGATTTGCCTAGTATCTTGTTGAGGTCTTTCTCCTGTCCAGATATGGCCCTGCACTTCCCTAGCCACTCTTTCTCCTCCCGTGTCTCTCCACAGAAAGGGGTTCCTCCCCTCTGTGTCCACGCAGCCTTTTTTTTAATCTCCCCCAGTTCGCAGTTACCCACCTATCTTTTTTTCCAGCTTTCCCATTTTCTTCCTAGTAGATTCAGTCTCTTTTCCTCCTGAGCTCTGGTGTTCAAAGTCCTTTGGCTTCTACACTTCTTTGTTTGAGAGACGGGAAGGATGGATCCCCCTACTTCTCCACCATGTTGGCTCCCTGCTCCTTGCTGTTTAACATTTTTATTGGAGAACTGAGCCTGAGCAGTAAGGTACATAAAAATAAGTGTATAGTGATTGGAAAGGATGAAATAAGAGACTATCCTTTTTGGAAATAAGATGATAATATATGTATCAAATCCCAAATAGACTTCAGGTCAACTATTTTAATCAATAAGACATTTTAACAATTTTGCTAGATAAAAAATGAGTAAATAAAAATCTAGTGTTTGTCTACATGCCAATTATTTACAAAATAAAGGAGATACTAATTACAATGCAATAAAAAGTTTTATTTTTAAGTAGGCTCCACACCCAATGTGGGGCTTGAACTCACAATCCTAAGAGAGATCGAGTCAGGTGCTCTACTGACTGAGCCACCCAGGCATCCCAATGCACTAAAAAGTTTTAAGTACCTAGGAATAAATGTAATAAAATGTGTATACAGTCTTTTTAAGTGAAATTATAAATCTTTAATTAGATTTATTAAAGAAGACCCAAGTAAGTGCAGAATATTATGTTCCTGGATCAGAGGACTCTGGATATATCAATATCCTCAGTTTATATATTTCCCCCCAATGCAATCCCAACACAATCTCAATACATTTTTGTCTGGAATTTGACAACATGGAAATGCAGAGGGCTGAGAATAGCTAAGGAACAGTAAAAAATGGTACTTGTTTTTTTTTTTTTTTTAATTTTTTTTTCAACGTTTATTTATTTTTGGGACAGAGAGGGACAGAGAATGAACAGGGGAGGGGCAGAGAGAGAGGGAGACACAGAATCGGAAACAGGCTCCAGGCTCTGAGCCATCAGCCCAGAGCCTGACGCGGGGCTCGAACTCACGGACCGCGAGATCGTGACCTGGCTGAAGTCGGACGCTTAACCGACTGCGCCACCCAGGCACCCCGGTACTTGTTTTTTAATGTTTATTTTTTTGAGAGAGAGCACAGGCAGGGGAGGGGCAGAGAGAGAGAGAAACACAGAATCTGAAGCAGGCTCTAGGCTCTGAACTGTCAGCACAGAGTCTGACGGAGGGGTTGAACTCATGAACCATGAGATCATGACCTGAGCTAAAGTCATATGCTCAACGAACTGAGCCACCCAAGCACCCCTGTAACAGTCAAAAATGAAATTAAGTGGCACAAAAACAGACACATAGACCAATGGAATAGAATAGAAACCCCAGAACTAGACCCACAAACATATGGCCAACTCATCTTTGACAAAGCAGGAAAGAACATCCAATGGAAAAAAGACAGTCTCTTTAACAAATGGTGCTGGGAGAACTGGACAGCAACATGCAGAAGGTTGAAACTAGACCACTTTCTCACACCATTCACAAAAATAAACTCAAAATGGATAAAGGACCTGAATGTGAGACAGGAAACCATCAAAACCTTAGAGGAGAAAGCAGGAAAAGACCTCTCTGACCTCAGCCGTAGCAATCTCTTACTCAACACATCCCCAAAGGCAAGGGAATTAAAAGCAAAAGTGAATTACTGGGACCTTATGAAGATAAAAAGCTTCTGCACAGCAAAGGAAACAACCAACAAAACTAAAAGGCAACCAACGGAATGGGAAAAGATATTCGCAAATGACATATCGGACAAAGGGCTAGTATCCAAAATCTATAAAGAGCTCACCAAACCACACCCGAAAAACAAATAACCCAGTGAAGAAATGGGCAGAAAACATGAATAGACACTTCTCTAAAGAAGACATCCGGATGGCCAACAGGCACATGAAAAGATGTTCAGCGTCGCTCCTTATCAGGGAAATACAAATCAAAACCACACTCAGGTATCACCTCACGCCAGTCAGAGTGGCCAAAATGAACAAATCAGGAGACTATAGATGCTGGAGAGGATGTGGAGAAACGGGAACCCTCTTGCACTGTTGGTGGGAATGCAAACTGGTGCAGCCGCTCTGGAAAGCAGTGTGGAGGTTCCTCAGAAAATTAAAAATAGACCTACCCTATGACCCAGCAATAGCACTGCTAGGAATTTATCCAAGGGATACAGGAGTACTGATGCATAGGGCCACTTGTACACCAATGTTCATAGCAGCACTCTCAACAATAGCCAAATTATGGAAAGAGCCTAAATGTCCATCAACTGATGAATGGATAAAGAAATTGTGGTTTATATACACAATGGAGTACTACGTGGCAATGAGAAAAAATGAAATATGGCCTTTTGTAGCAACGTGGATGGAACTGGAGAGTGTGATGCTAAGTGAAATAAGCCATACAGAGAAAGCCATATGGTTTCACTCTTATATGGATCCTGAGAAACTCAACAGAAACCCATGGAGGAGGGGAAGGAAAAAAAAAAAAAAAGAGGTTAGAGTGGAAGAGAGCCAAAGCATAAGAGACTGTTAAAAACTGAGAACTGAGGGTTGATGGGGGGTGGGAGGGAGGCGAGGGTGGGTGATGGGTATTGAGGAGGGCACCTTTTGGGATGAGCACTGGGTGTTGTATGGAAACCAATTTGTCAATAAATTTCATATAAAAAAAATGAAATTAAGGTGTAATATGAACACTTGTTATGAAGAAGATTAAGATAGTACAGTGTTGGTAGTGGGATGAGGAAGGTGAGAGAGATCAAGGAAAGAAGGGAGAGCCCAGAAACAGATCCATGGACATAGTAACACAACAGAACAGGAAGTAACACTGAAGAGCAATGGGAAGGAAGGATAATTTTTAGAAATAAATAGTGTTGGGATAATTGAGTAGCCATGTGGAAAAAAAACGAATTCTTCCTCAAACCATATGCAAGGATCAACTCTATGACACATGGAAAGTAAACTATAAAGCATTTAGAAGAGTGAGCATATGGAAGAGTTTGTTTGTTTTTACTGTGTGGTATGTTAGAATTATTTAAATCAGTCATAATAGAATTGCCCATTAAGGAACAGATTTATAATTTACACTAAAATTTAAAAATTCTGGGGGCGCCTGGGTGGCGCAGTCGGTTAAGCGTCCGACTTCAGCCAGGTCACGATCTCGCGGTCCGTGAGTTCGAGCCCCGCGTCAGGCTCTGGGCTGATGGCTCAGAGCCTGGAGCCTGTTTCCGATTCTGTGTCTCCCTCTCTCTCTGCCCCTCCCCCGTTCATGCTCTGTCTCTCTCTGTCCCAAAAATAAATAAACGTTGAAAAAAAAAAAAAATAAAATAAAAATTCTGTGCATTAAAAGCACCACTTAAAACTTGAAGAGATAAAGTAAGGGTGTCAAATTTTTCCAACATATATAAACAAAGGGTTAAAATGTAGACTAT
This sequence comes from Prionailurus viverrinus, assembly GCF_022837055.1. Lineage (NCBI taxonomy): Eukaryota > Metazoa > Chordata > Mammalia > Carnivora > Felidae > Prionailurus > Prionailurus viverrinus. The sequence goes on from NC_062573.1 coordinate 85,941,786, forward strand.
ATATATTTAAAAGTCTCGGGGTGCCTGGGTGGCTCAGTTGGTTAAATGGCGGACTTCGACTCAGGTCATGATCTCGCAGTCTGTGAGTTCGAGCCCCGCGTCAGGCTCTGTGCTGACAGCTCAGAGCCTGGAGCCTGTTTCAGATTCTGTGTCTCCCTCTCTCTGACCCTCCCCCGTTCATGCTCTGTCTCTCTCTGTCTCAAAAATAAATAAACGTTAAAAATTTTTTTTAAAAAAGTCTCTTCAATGAGAAAGAGCAGGCAAAGAATGGAAAATAGATGGGAATTGATAAATAAGAATTGCCAAATATGAAAATTTACTTAAAATTATTATTCAGGAAATGTATATTAAGGTATGGTGAGATACCACTCTAAACCCTCAGATTGGCAAGAAACTTAGAAAGCTTAAAAGTAACAAATGTTGAAGATATGTCACAACAGGAACTCATTCATCACTAGAGTGCATATTAGTATCTCCCCTTGGAAAAATGTTTATTAAATGGTAAAGTCAGAGGTACTCATATCACCACTCCTAGGAATATATATCTTTAGAAGCTTTTGCACATGTGAACCATGACATATGAACAAGATTTTTCATAAAAGTGTTCAGTAGCCCCAAATTAGAAAAAAAAAACCCCAGGAGTTCAAAAATAAAATAAATATTCTATGGCAGAGTTACACAACAGGAATAATAATACAAATAAACAGACTACATGCAGCTACATGCAACAACACTGATGTATCTTACAGAAGGTTGAGCAAATGAAGTAAGATATAAAAGAATAAATCTAGTACAGTTACACTTAGATACAATTCAAAAATAAGCAAAATGAAATGGTATTACTTACAGATGTAAACATAGGGGGTAAAACCATGAAGCAAAACAAAGAATTGATTACCACGAATTCAAGATTCAAGATTGTGATTACATATAAAGTGGATTAAGAGGGTTTTTATCATGAAAGAACACATATGTTCTTTCTAGGGACCTGCAGTTTTCTATTTCTTAACCTGAGTAGTAATTGCATTAGTGTTTGCTTTATAATACTTTGCTAAACTGTACATCTATGTTTTATCCATTTCTCTGTACATAGTTTCACTACAAAGTTTAAAATTGTATGTAGTCCGTTGTATAACAAATCACCACAATATTTAACAGTTTAAGCAATCAAATATTAATTATTTCACACAGTTTCTGAAGGTCAGGCTTCTGGGGATGGTACTGGCTAGGGCTGTGATCATCTGACTGGGACTGGAATCCACTTCCATGATAGCTCACTCTCATGGCTGTGGGTGGGAAGTCTCAGTTCCTCACCACACAGGCCTCTTCAAAGGACTGAGTGTCCTCACAATGTGATGGTTGGCTTTCTCCAGAGAGTGATTTGAGAGAGAGGACAAGTCTGCAGTGCCTTTCATTACCTAGTATTGGAAGTCAGACAGTGTCACTGCCACATTCTGTGCAAAAAAGGAAGTCATTCACACTCCAGTCGTGCTGAAAGATAGGGATTAATAAGATCAATTTCTCCAAGGGAGGAATATCAAAGTATTTGTGGACATACTTAAAATCACCATAAATTTTATAGAAAGCCTACTATAAACAAAAGTACTTGCAACATATATGAAGCAGAAGACTATTACAAACAAGGACAAAGACCCAATATGCATACCGACAAAGGACATAAAACATTCCAGGGAAAATATAAAAGAAACTATCAAGAAACATTGCTAATAAAAAAAATCTGGGAGCGCTTGGGTGGCTTCAGTCAGTCGAGTGGCCGGCTCTTGGTTTTGGCTCAGGTTATGATCTCATGGTTCCTGGGTTTGAGGCCCACATCAGGCTCTGTGCTGATAGTGTGGAGCCTGCTTGGGATTCTCTCACTCCCTCTCTGTTCTACCCCTACTCGCACGTACATGTGCACGCATGCTCTCTATCTCAAATAAATAAACAAAAAAATTTAGAGTCTCTTGTGGTTTGTTTACTTCTGTCCTTGATTCGCCTCCCTTCCCATATGTTCATCTCTTTTCTTTCTTAAATTCCACATGAGTGAAATCATATGGTATTTGTCTTTTTCTGATTGACTTATTTCGCTTAGCACAATATATTCTAGCTCCATCCATGTTGTTGCAAATGGCAAGATTTTATTTTATTTTATTTTTTTAACGTTTATTTTTGAGACAGAGACAGAGCATGAACAGGGGAGGGGCAGAGAGAGAGGGAGACACAGAATCTGAAACAGGCTTCAGGCTCTATGCTGTCAGCACAGAGCCTGACGCGGGGCTCGAACTCATGGACTGTGAGATCATGACCTGAGCCGAAGTCGGATGCTTAACCGACCAAGCCACCCAGGTGCCCCAAGATTTTATTCTTTTTGATAACTGAGTAAAAGATTCCATAGTATGTGTGTGTATACACACACACACACACACACACACACACACATACACACACACACACTACATCTTCTTTATAAGTTGATGAACCTTTGGTCTCTCTCCATATTTTGTTTATTGTTGATAATGCTGTTATAAACATTGGGGTTCATATACCCCTTCGAATATGTATTTTTGTATCCCTTGGACAAACACCTAATAGTGTAATTTCTGAATCATAGGGTAGTTCTATATTTAGTTTCTTGAGGAACCTCCATACTGTTTTCCAGAGTGGGTGCACCAGTTTGCATTCCCACCAACAGTGCAAAAGGGTTCCCCTTTCTCTGAATCCTCACCAACATCTGTTGTTTCTTGTGTTAATTTTAGCCATTCTGACAGGTGTGAGGTTGTATCTCATGGTTGTTTTGATTTGTGTTTCCCTGACAATGAGTGACGTTGAGCATCTTTTCATGTGTCTGTTAGCCATCTGGATGTCTTCTTTTGAAAAGTGTCTATTCATGTCTTCTGCCAGTTTCTTAACTGGGTTGTTTGTTTTCTGGGTGTTGAGTTTGATAAATTCTTTATAGATTTTGGATATGAACCCTTTATCCGATATATCATTTGCAATTATCTTCTATTCTGTAGGCTGCCTTTTAGTTTTGTTGTTTCTTTCACTTTCACATCTTTATCTTGATGAAGTCCCAATAGTTCATGTTTGCTTTTGTTTCCCTTGCCTTTGGCAACTTGTCTAGTAAGAAGTTGCTATGGCTGAGGTCAGGAGATGCTGCAAGTCCTCTCCTCTAGTACCTTGAATGATTCCTGTCTCATATTTAGGCCTTTCATCCATTTTGAATTTATTTTTGTGTATGGTGTAAGAAAGTGGCCTAGTTTCATTCTTCTGCATGTTGCTGTCCAGTTTTCCCAGCATCATTTGTGGAGTGACTGTCTTTTTTCCACTGGATACTCTTTCTTGCTTTGTCAAAGATGAGTTGGCCATATAGTTGTGGGTCCATTTCTGGGTTTTCTTTTCTGTTCTGTTGATCTTTGTGTCTGTTTTTGTGCCAGTACCATACTGTCTTGATGACTACAGCTTTGTAGTATAGCTTGAAATCCAGAATCGTGATGCCTCCAGTTTTGTTTTTGTTTTTCAGGATTGCTTTGGCTATTCAGGGTCTTTTGCGGTACCATAAAAGTTTTAGGATTGTTTATTCTAGCTCTGTGAAAAATGCTGGTGGTATTTTGATAGGGATTGAATTCAATGTATAGATTGTTTGGGGGTAGTACAGACATTTTAACAATGTTTGTTCTTCCAATCCGTGAGCATGGAATGCTTTTCTATTTCTTTGTGTCCTCTTAAATTTCTTTCATAAGTGTTCTATAGTTTTCAGAGTACAGATCTTTTACCTCTTTGGTTAGGTTTGTTCCTAGGTATCTAATTGCTTTTGGTGCAATTGCAAATTGGATCTATTCTTTGATTTCTTTTTCTGCTGCTTAATTATCGGTGTATACAAATGCAACAGATTTCTGTACATTGATTTTATATCTTGTGACTTTGCTGAATTCATGTATTCTTGCAGGGTTTTTTGGTGGAGATTTTCAGGTTTTATACATAAGCTTTCATGTCATCTGAATAGTGAAAGTTTGAATTCTTCCTTGCTGATTTGGATGCCTTTAATTTCTTTTTGTCTGATTCCTGAGGCTAAGATTTCCAGTACCGTGTTAAAAAGTAATGGTGAGAGTGGAAATCTGTGTCTTGTTCCTGACCATAGGGGAAAAGCTCTCAGTTTCAGTTTTTCCCTGTTGAGGATTATATGAGCTGTGGGTCTTTCGTATATAGTGTTCTTGATGTTGAGGTATGTTCCATCTATCTCTCCTTTGTTTGTTTTTAATCAATAATGGAGCTGTATTTCTCAAATGCTTTTTCTGTATCCAGCGACAGAATCATATATATGGTTCTTATCCTTTCTTTTATTAATGTAGTGTATCATGTTGATTGATTTGTGAATACTGAACCATCCCTGCAGCCCAGAAATAAGTCCCACTTAATCATGGTGAATAGTTCTTTTAATGTACTGTTGAATTTGATGTGCTAGTATCCTGTTGAGAATTTTTGCATCCATGTTCATTAGGAATATTGGCCTGTAATTCTCCTTTTTAGTGGGGTCTTTGGTTTTGGAATCAAGGTAATGTTTGCCTTATAGAATGAGTTTGAAATTTCTGTTTTTTGGAACAGTTTGAAAAGAATAGGTATTAACTCTTCTTTAAATATCTGGTAGGGGAGCCTGGGTGACTCAGTCGGTTAAGTCTCCAACTCTTGGTTTTGGCTCAGGTCATGATCTAACAGTTCATGGAATCAAGCCCTGAGTCAGGCTCTGTGCTGACAGTGCAGAGCTGGCTTGGGATTCTCTCCCACTCTCTCCCTCCCCCACACATTCTCTTTCTCTCTCTCTCAAAATGAATACACAATAGATATATAGATATATAAATATAGATATAGATATATAGATACATATAGATATAGATATATAAATATATAGATATAGCTGGTAGAATTCCCCTGGGAAGCCATCTAGCCCAAGACTCTTGTTGGGAGTTTTTTGATGATGGATTCAATTTCTTTGTTGGTTATAGGTCTGTTCAGATTTGTTTCCTCCTGTTTCAGTTTTGACAATGCATCAGTTTCTAGGAATTTGTGCATTTATTCCAGATTGCCCAGTTTGTTGGCATATAGTTTTTCATAGTATTCTCTTATAATTGTATTTCTGTGGGATTGATTGTAATCTATCCTCTTTTATTTGTGATTTTATCTATTTGTGTCCTTTCTCTTTTTGATAAGTCTGGCTAAGGGTTTATCAATTTGTTTATTCCTTCAAAGAACAGTTCTTAGTTTCATTGATCTTTTCTACTGTTTGTTGTTGTTTGTATATCATTATTTCTGCTCTAATCTTTATTATTTCATTCTTCTTCTGGCTTTAGGCTTTATTTGCTTTGCCTGTTCTAGCTCCTTTAGTGTAAGGTTAGGTTGTGTACTGGGGACTTTTTTGCTCCTTGATATAGGCCTGCATTGCAATATACTTGCCTCTTAGGACTGCCTTTGATGCATGCCAAAGGATTTGGATTGTCATGTTTTGTTTTCATGTGCTTCCATGTATTTTTTTAATTTCTTTTTTAATTTCCTGGTTAACCCATTCATTCTTTAATAGAATGTTCTTTAACCTCTCAACAGTGTTGATAGTACACATCTGTGTCTTACTCCTGACCATAGAGGAAAAGCTCTCACTTATACCCTACTGAGGATGATATTAACTGTGGGTTTTTCATATACGGCCTTTATGATGTTGAGGTATGTTTCCCTCTATCTGTACTTTGTTGAGGATTTTTATCAAGAATGGATGCCGTATTTTGTGAAATGCTATTTCTGCATCTGTTGACAAGATCATATGATTCTTATCCTTTATTTTATTAATGTGGTGTATCATGTTGTTTGATTTGCAAATATTGAATCACTATTGCAACCCAGGAATAAATCCCACTTGATCATGGTGAATGATTCTTTTTTTAAGTTTATTTATTTTGAGAGAGAGAGGGAGAGTAGGGGAGGGGAGAGAGAGAGAAAGAGAGAAAGAGAGAGAGAGAGAGAATATATCTCAAGAAGACTCCACACAGTCAGCACAGAGCCCAATGTGAACTCACAAACCTTGAGATCATGACCTGAGCCAAAATCAAGAGTCAGACACTTAACTACTGAGCCACCCAGGGTCCTCATGGTGAATGATTCTTTTAATGTATGGTTGGATTTGATATCCTAGTATTTTGTTGAGATTTTTTTTGTGTCCATGTTCATCAGGGATATTGGTCTGTAGTTTTCTTTTTCTTTTTTTTTTTTAATTTTTTTCTCAACGTTTATTTATTTTTGGGACAGAGAGAGACAGAGCATGAATGGGGGAGGGGCAGAGAGAGAGGGAGACACAGAATCGGAAGCAGGCTCCAGGCTCTGAGCCATCAGCCCAGAGCCTGACACGGGGCTTGAACTCCCGGACCGCGAGATTGTGACCTGGCTGAAGTTGGACGCTTAACCGACTGCGCCACCCAGGCGCCCCTGTAGTTTTCTTTTTTACTTGAGTCTTTATCTGGTTTTGGAATCAGGGTAATGCTAGTCTTATACAATGACTTTGGAAGTTTTCCTTCCATTTCTATATTTTGGAATAGTTTGAGAAGAATAGGTATTAACTCTTCTTTAAATGTTTGGTCGAATTCCCCTGTGAAGCCACCTGGCCCTGGACTTTTGTATTTTGGGAGGCTTTTTAATTAATGATTCAGTTTCATTGTTGATTATCAGTCTGTTAAGGTTTTCTATTTCTTCCTGTTTCAGTTTTGGTAGTTTATGTGTATCTAGGAATTTATCCATTTCTTCCAGATTTTCCAATTTTTTGCCATATAATTTTTCATAATATTTTCTTATATTTGTTTGTATTTCTATGGTGTTGGTTGTGATTTCTCTCACATTTGTGATTTTATTTTCAATTTCCTTTCTCTTTTTGGTAAGTCTGGCCAGAAATTTATAAATTTTACTAATTTATAAACAGCTTTGGTTTCACTGCTGTTTTATTGTTTTCTGGGTTTTGTTGTTGTTGTCGTTGTTTCTATATCATTTATTTCTGCTCTAATTATTTACCTTCTCCTGATGGCTTTAGGCTTCATTTGTTGTTCTTTTTCTAACTCCTTTATGTGTAAAGTTAGGTTGTGTATTTGAGATTTTTCTTGCTACTTGAGGTAGACCTATATTGCTATATACTTCTTTCTTCTGACCATTTTTGCTGCATCTCAAAGGTTTTGGACTCTCATGTTTTCATTTCCATTGATTTCCATGTGATTTTCAATTTCTTCTTTAATTTCTATTTATTCTTTAGTAGAATGTTCTTTCTTTTTTTTAATTTTTTTTAAATTTTTTTTTTCAACGTTTATTTATTTTTGGGACAGAGAGAGACAGAGCATGAACGGGGGAGGGGCAGAGAGAGAGGGAGACACAGAATCGGCAACAGGCTCCAGGCTCTGAGCCATCAGCCCAGAGCCTGACGCGGGGCTTGAACTCACGGACCGCGAGATCGTGACCTGGCTGAAGTCGGACGCTTAACCGACTGCGCCACCCAGGCGCCCCTTTCTTTTTTTTTATTGAGGAGAGACAGGATGCAAATGAATGAGGGAAGAGAGAGAGAAATCTAACAAAGGTCAGAGAGAGAGAGAGAAGCGGAGTTCACCCAATGCAGGGCTCCTGCTCACCCGATATGGAGCTCAAGCTCACCCAAAGCAGGAGCTCACCTGATGTGGGACTTGAACTCACAAACCATGAGATCATGACCTGAGCCAGAGTCAGGTGCTTAACCAACTGAGCCACCCTAGTAGGATGTTCTTTAACTTCCAGGTATTTGTGGTCTTTTCTAATTTTTCTTGTGGCTGAATTCAAGTTTCATAACATTGTGTTCTGAAAATATGCATAGTATAATCTCAATCTTTTTGTATTTGTTGAGGCCTGATTTGTGACCTAGTATGTGATCTGTTGTGGAGAATGTCCCATATGCACTTGAAAAGAATGTGTATCCTGCTGCTTTAGGACGAAATGTTCTGAATATATCTGTTAAGTCCATCTGGTCCAGTGTGTCATTTAAAGCCACTGTTTCCTTGTTGATTTTCTGCTTAGATGATCTGTCCATTGTTGTAAGTGGGGTGTTAAAGTCTCCTAATATCATTGTATTATTACCAATAAGTTTCTTTAAGTTTGCAATTAATCGTTTTATATATTTAGGTTCTTTCAAGTTGGGGGCATATATATTTACAATTGCTAGATCTTGTTGGAAAGACGTCTTTATTATGATATAATGCCCTTTTTCATCTCTTGTTATTGTCTTTGATTTAAAATCCTGTTTGTCTGATATAACTATGGCTACTTTGGCTTTCCTCTGATATCCTTTTGCAGGGTAAATGTTTCTCCATCCCCTCATTTTCAGTCTGCAGGTGTATTTGGGTCTAAAGTGAATTAAACAATTCTCTTATAGGCAGCATTTAGATGGGTCTTTTAAAAAATCTATTCTGACATCCTATGTCTTTTTTTAAGTTTTATTTATTTATTTTGAGAGAGAGGAAGAGAGAATCTCAATCAGGCTATGTGCTATCAGCATAGAGCCATTTGCAGAGCTCAATCTCACCATGAGGTCATGACCTGAGCTGAAACCAAGACTCAGGTGCTTAACCAACTGAGCCACAAGGGCGCCCTCACCTTGTGTCTTCTGATTGGAGCATTAAGTCCATTTACATTCAGAGTAATTATTGATAGATATATATTTGGTGCCATTTTATTACTTGTTTCGTCATTGTTTCTGGAGATTTTCTCCCTTCCTTTCTAGTCTTTGTCGCTTTTGGTCTTTCCCACTGAAAGAGACCCCTTTAATATTTTTTGCAGGTGGGTTTAATAGTCATGAACTCCTTTAATTTGTGTTTGTCTGGGAAACTCTTTATCTCTCCTCTATTATGAATAATAGCCTTGCTGGATAGAGTATTCTTGGTTGCAGATTTTTCCCATTCAGCACATTTTCTATATCATTTTCTATATAAGCCCTTCTGGCTTGCCAAGTTTCTGTGGAGAGATCTACTGCTAAACTTATAGGTCTTTCCTTGTAAGTTAAGGACTTCTTTTGTCTTGCTGTGTTTAGGATTTTTTATTTATATTCTGCAAATTTAACTACAATATGTCTTTTGTTTATTAGCCTGCTTTTGTTGATTTTTCTGAGTTCTCTGTGCCTCCTGGATTTGGATATCTGTTTCCTTTACAAAATTAGGAAAGTTTTCAGCTATAATTTCCTCAAATAAACCTTCTCCCCCCTTTTCTCTCTCTCCTCCTGGGACTCCTATGATCTGAACGCTATTACATTTGATGGAGTCACTGAGTTCCCTAAGTATATTTTTGTGATCCCAAGATTTTTCTTTCCCTTTTTTGCTCAGCTTCATCATTTTCCATAATTCTATTTTCTGTATCACTTATTCATTCCTCTCCTTCTTCTGCCCTCATGGTCTTTCCATCCAGTCAGTTTCAAATGTTGGTTATTGTATTTTTGATTTCATTCTGATTGGTTTTAAGCTCTTTTATCTCTGCAGTAAGGGAATCCCTAATGACTTCTATGCTTTTCTCAAGCCCAGCTAGTATCCGTATAGTTGTTGCTTTAAATTCTGGATCAGGCATATTACTTCTATCTGTTTCAGTTAGATCCCTGGCTGTGACCTTTTCTTGTTTGTTCTTTTAGGATGGACTCCTCCATTTTGGCATTTTGTTTAGGTCTCTGCCTTCTTCTCTGTGTTAGGAAAGCCTGTTATGTTTCCTGCTCCTGAGTAATGGCTTTATGAAGAAGAGGTCATATACTATCCAGAGCCTGGAACTTCAGGGAGTGTCTCTGGTGTGTGCTGCATGCACTCTGCTGATATTACAGCTGCTCTTTTCCACAGGCCAGTGGCTCTGCAGAGTTTCTTCTTTTCTGCAATGCAGAGCGTTTGGACCTTGGACTCATGGTGGTGAGTTTTAATTAGGTGTGCTTTGAGCTGCTTTCAAAGAGACCTGATGCTCTTCCACTAGAACTGAAGCTTTGCAGAACTCTGTGACCAGTAGACATGGTGTTGTGCAGGGGTTTGTGCTGGTCTTCTAGGAAAGAGGCCTGCTGCACTCGTCCTAAGGTACACCTACCAGAGAAAAGCAGCACTAGCAGAGCACAGGGAGGGTGGGACTTGGTGTAAGCAGGCAGCCAGTATTGGCTTTGTGCTGTTTACTAAAGTTTGTCTATGCGGGGTAGTGGGTAGGGGGAGGATGGGAGGGAAATGGCACCAGCCGTCTCCTTTGTCCCTGGAGAGGGGAGTTCATGCTTACTGTGGTCAGGGAGGCCCTCCCAGAAGAGTGAATAATTTCCCCTTGTTCTTCCTAGACATTTGTTTTTCAACGTTTATTTATTTTTTGGGACAGAGAGAGACAGAGCATGAACAGGGGAGGGGCAGAGAGAGAGGGAGACACAGAATCGGAAACAGGCTCCAGGCTCTGAGCCATCAGCCCAGAGCCTGACATGGGGCTCGAACTCACCGACCGCGAGACCGTGACCTGGCTGAAGTCGGACGCTTAACCGACTGCGCCACCCAGGCGCCCCATTCCTAGACATTTTTAAGATTGCTCTTTTCACATTGTGTCCAGTTTCCTTGCCTGCCTAAAGCAGCTCGGTGCACCTTGGGCTCTATCCCAACCAGGCCAGCTAACTTTAAAAACTCCAAACTTTAGGGACCTAGTATGGTGGGGAGCTGTGCTGGTCTTCTGGGAAAGGGTCTCACTGATTTGGGACTGATACAGTCTGATCAAACTGATCAGACTGATACAGACTGATAAAGACCCAGAAGATCTGTTGCATCAGAGCACAGAGGCATGGGATTTGGAGCAAGCAGCCAGTGTCCAGGTTAGCCACCCTCAGCAGGTGTCTCTGCACCTATACTGAGGGTTGGGGAAGGGAAATGGCACCCACTGACTCTTTTGTCCCCAAAGAGGCAATGCTATCTCTCTCAGATGTGCTCTAAGAAGGAACAATCTCTCCCAGTGTATCTTAAGTGATCCTGATTGTGCCACCTGTCCCTGGGTTACTTACCTGCCTCCTCTGCTGGAGCACTGCAGCACCCTCAGGGCTATATGCCAGCCACACTGCAGGCCTCTTAAACTCCAGTCTTTGAGCCCTGCTAGTTGCAAAAACTCATGAAAATAAGCCCCTCTCATTTTCCCAGTTAATGACTTTGGTGAAGTGTTCTCCTTGTATGTTCCCCTATATGTTCTCTCCCTCACCTTTCTCTGTGATCAGGGCCCCTTCCCCTCCACAGCACCAGTGATCCATTTCTTCCCCAAACCACGCCTCCACACCTACCTTCCACAATGTGGCCTCTTCTCTCCCTTTAGTTGTGCAGCTTGCTCCATAAGTCCTCAGATTGATTTCTTGGGTATTCAGAATGATTGGATATTTATCTAGCTGTGGTTAAGGGATGAGGAAAGACTAGGGTCCTCCTATTCCTGTACCATCTTTACTCCTCTTCCAGGATATGCCTGAACTTTAATGACCAAGGTAAGGAGTACCTTGTGGATATTCTCAGAATCTCCAAAGTTCACATGCTGTGATTGGTTGAATATAATATCTAATAAACTTTAACACAATGTGCTTTGCAAGGAACCTTATTTTGTGACAGACAGCATACTGAGTGTTGACTGTATGTTATTGTCTTCATGAAATTTATTATATTATTTATTTATGAATTGGATAATTCATGGATTATTCGTATTTGCTTTATAATCTTTATAATCTGTGATAATCTTTCCTCTCAGAGCAAAAATTGTGTCAAAGCAGCCTTGGTTACATTAGATTCCTGTAGAAATACTCAATAATGATAATCCTCTATCAGATGGGAGTATTCTCACTAACTCCTATTATGAAATATTCACATTTTATATCAATATAAAGTGTGTGTGTGTGTGTGTGTGTGTGTGTGTGTGTGAGAGAGAGAGAGAGAGAGAGAGACAGAGACAGAGACAGAGACAGAGAGAGAAAGACAAACAGGGAGGGAGAGGGAGAGAGAAATTGGCTTTCAACTGCTGCAAGTGACCTAGGTTTGTTTTCATGTGCTTATTTTGTATTATAGAACTCTGAGTCATTGTAAAATATTTTATTTTAAAGTGAAAATAAGATGATAGTGATTATGAGGCTCAAGATGATTCAGGGATGATGTTTTACCAAATACCTTTTACATTAACAGGTTTGGAAAATTGCTCCATGTAAATTTATTTGTCAGTCTTCAATTTTCCCTACAAATGTAGAGCTTTGAATTCCAGTATACAAGATAATTTATTAAATTCTCTTTTTTCATATTTGAATAATCACAGGGGTTGGTAGGTGTCATATTTTTGAAGCCCTGACATTAATGTAAGAAACTGAGCTGAAAGGATATTTATTTTGTTTACTGTGTCAGGAAATTTCAGGCAAAGTGACATCCACAATTAAGATTTAATTTATCACTTGTTTGCATTCTGCCCAGATAGAGAAACTCTCCACATGGCCCTTCATTGGTGGTTATAGTAAAGCAATTTATTTGAATTTGATGCCATAAAGTCAGTGAACAGTTTATACAAACTTTAAGTATTGGTCATTTGAAAGAATCCTCTTGTTTCTGAGTATTGCTCCTTTTTGTTTTGTATTTCTGATGATACTTATAACTCCCCACCCACGTAGTTATTTTTATTTTTGAAGGTTCTAAATTATGTAATAGAGTATGGGATAGGCATATGGTATGAAGTTTGTTATTTAACTTTCTTCATTAAAGTGCATTTGTATACATTTCTTAGCAATTATTCTGAATCAGAGTGTTTCATTTGTACACTGCCTTTGCCATTAGTTTGGAAATGCACTCTGTCTTATTGCCATTATGATCCCTGAAATTCTTCAAGAATTTATATTCTTTCTTAGGTTTAGCTGTTCATATTTTGTTTTTATAATTTTATGTGGGCAGGAAAGCCACTTTTCTTCCTGTCATGAAATTTACCCAGCCCACAGATATATAAATTTTCATGAGATTTTTTTTTCAAAGAAAAAAGCTAATAATACACATCTTTCCTTTTTTTTCCCCAGAAGTTCCTGAGCCATGACCATTCCATTTTGAAGGAGGATTAGTATACTGAAGAAGAGAGTAATGATGATGACAGGTGTTTTCCTTGCTAAACTTGAGAGAAAAAAAATAAAGGAATGAAGAACAGGTTAGGGAGGTGAGATTGTATTTTTGTATGTTATTTCCATAGTACTGAATCTCAATATTAAAAATATTTGACATTCAAGCATTATATTACTTATGGGAGGGATTATACTATCCTTGTGAATGTTTTATTGTACCTTTAATATTAAAATTTTAATGTTTATTCTTTTTTTTTTTTTTTTTGAGAGAGAGAGAGAGAACGAACGAGTTGGGGAGGGATAGAGAGAGAGGGAGACACAGACTGAAGCAGGCTCCAGGCTCTGAGCTTGTCAGCACAGAACCCAATGCAGGGCTCGAACTCACTAATTGTGAGACCATGACCTGAGTTGAAGTTTGATGCTCAACGACACCCAGGTGCCCCTTTATTGTACCTTTGGAACTATAGATCTGAGATTATAATTTCCCTGTCATGATAGGAATTACTTACCTTACTTTTGTCTGAGTCTCCTACTTTGCTACCATGTTTCTTATTTTCCATTAATTTTCAGGAGTTGTTTATATATACTTGCAAAGAGCCCTTTGTGACTTAATATGTGTTATTAATATTTCTTACAGTGTGGACTGCTGATAACCTTCTTATGGTGGTTTTTGGTACACACAGTATTTAAGTACTTCAAATATCAATATTATACTTAAAACTTAGAACTATTCATTTTTTGGTGACATATTACAATTTTTCTTTTCTCTTTTTTCATTCCATTCATATATATATATATATATATATATATATATATATATATATATATATATAAATTCAAGTTACTTAATATACAGTGTAGTCCTGGCATCAGGATTAGAACCCAGTGATTCTTCACTTACATATGACACCCAGTGCTCATCCCTAATGATGAGCATTTAGGGCATCCCTAAAAAGTGCCCTCCTTAATGCCTATCACCCATGTATCCCACCCCTTACCCACACCCCTCCAGCAACCCTCAGTTTGTTCTTTATATTTAAGAGTCTCTTATGGTTTGCCTCCTTCTCTGTTTTTATCTTATTTTTCCTTCACTTCCCCATGTTTCTCAAATTCCACGTATGAGTGAAATCATATATTTGTCTTTTTCTGACTTATTTCACTTAGCATAATACACTCTAGCCCATCTACGTTGTTGTAAATGGCAAGATATCATTCTTTTTCATTGCCGAGTAGCATTCCATTGTATATATGTACCACATCTTTATCCATTCATTAGTCAATGGACATTTGGGCTGTTTCCATAGTTTGGCTATTGTTGACAGTGCTACTATAAACACTGGCATCAATGTGCCCCTTCAAATCAGCATTTTTATATCCTTTGGATAAATACCAAGTAGTGCAATTCCTGTGTCATAGTGTAGTTCTATTTTTAATTTTTTGATGAATCTCCATACTGTTTTCCAGAGTGGCTGCACCAGTTTGCATTCCCAATGGTGCAAAAGGGTTCTCCTTTCTCTGCATCCTCGCCAGCGTCTGTTGTTTCCTGAGTTAATTTTAGCCATTTTGACAGGTATGAGGTGGTATCTCATGGTGGTTTTGATTTGTATTTCCCTGATGATGAATGATGTTGAACATCTTTTTCATGTGTCTGTTAGCCATCTGGATGTCTTCTTTTGAAAAATGTCTATTCATGTCTTCTGCCCATTTCTTCACTGGATTATTTGTTTTTTGAGTGTTGGATTTGGTAAGTTCTTTATAGATTTTGGATATGAACCCTTTATCCAATATGCTATTTGCAAGTATCTTCTCCCATTTAGTTGACTGTTTCCTTCACTGTGCAGAAGTTTTTCTCTTGATGAGGCCCCAATAGTTCATTTTTGCTTTTGTTTCCCTTGCCTCTAGAGACATATCAAGTAAGAAGTTGCTATAGCCTAGAAACTAGAGGTTAGGCTAGAAACTATAGGCTAGTTGCTATAGCCTAGCAACTAGAGGTTGCTGCCTCTTTTCTCCTGTAGGATTTTGATAGTTTCCTGTCTCACATTTAGGCTTTTCATCCATTTTGAATTTATTTTTGAGTATGGTGTAAGAGTGTGGTCTAGTTTCATTCTTCTGCATGCCGCTGTCCAGATCTCCCAGCACCATTTGCTAAAGAGATGGTCTTCTTTCCATTGGATGTTATTTCCTGATTTGTCAAAGATTAGTTGGCCATATATTTGTGGGTCCTTCGCTGGGTTCTTTATTCCATTGATCTATTTGTCTGCTTTTTTGTGCCAATACCATACTGTCTTGATTACAGCTTTGTAATACAGCTTGAAGTCCAGGATTGTGATGCCTCCGGCTTTGGTTTTCTTTTTCAACATTACTTTGGCTATTCAGGTATTTTGTGGTTCCATACAAATTTTATGATTGTTTGTTCTAGTTCTGTGAAGAGTGCTGGTGTTATTTTGATAGGGATTGCATTGAATGTGTAGATTACTTTCAGTAGTATCAACATTTTAACAATATTTGTTCTTCCAATTCATGAGCATGGAATGTTTTTACATTTCTTTCAGTCTTCTTCAATTTCTTTCATAAGCTTTCTGTAGTTTTCAGGGTACAGATTTTTCACTGGTTTAGTGGTTAGGTTTATTCCTAGGCATGTTATGGCTTTTGGTGCATTTGTAAATAGAATCAATTTCTTGATGTCTCTTTCTGTTGCTTCATTACTGGTGTATATAAATGCAATGGATTTCTGTACATTGATTTTATATCCTGTGACTTTACTGAATTCATGTATCAGCTTTAGCAGTTTATTGGTGGAGTCTTTTGGGTTTTCCATGTAGAGTATCATATCATCTATGAAGAGTGAAAGTTTGGCTTCCTCATTGCCAATTTGGATGCCTTTTCGTTTTGTTTTCTGATTGCTGAGGCTAGCTAGGACTTTATGTTGAACAACAGTGGTGAGAGTGGACATCTCTGTCGTGTTCCTGACCTTAGGGGGAAAACTCTCAGGTTTTCCTCATTGAGGATGATATTAGTTGTGGGTCTTTCATATATAGCCTTCATGATCTTGAGATATGTTTATTATATTCCTAATTTTGAGGGTTTTAATTAAGAAAAGATTCTGTATTTTTTCAAATTCTTTTTCTTCATCTATTGACAGGATCATATGGCTCTTATACTTTATGAATGTGGTGTATCATGTTGATTGATTTGTGAATATTGAACCATCCCTGCAGCCCAGAAATAAATCCCACTTCATCATGGTGAATAATTATTCTAATGTATTGTTGAATTTGATGTGTTAGTATCCTGTTGAGAATGTTTGCATCCATGTTCATCAGGGTTATTGGCCTGGTTTTGGAATCAAGGTAATGTTGGCTTCATAGAATAAGTTTGGAAGCTTTCCTTCCATTTCTTTCCTTTTTTTTTTTTTTTTTTTTGGAACAGTTTGAGAAGAATAGGTATTAACTCTCCTTTAAATATCTGGTAGAATTCCCCTGAGAAATCATCTGGCCCAAGACTCTTGTTTGTTGGGAGATTTTTAATACCAGTTCAATTTCTTTGTTGATTATGGGCCTGTTCAAAAATTATATTTCTTCTTGTTTAAGTTTTGGTAGTATGTGAGTGTCTAGAAATTTGTTCATTTCTTCCAGTTTGTTGGCATATAATTTTTCATAGTACTCTCAAAATTATTTATATTTCTGTGGTGTTGGTTGTAATCTCTCCTCTTTCATTTGTTATTGTATCTATTTGGTTCCTCACTTATTTTTGAGAAGTCTGGTAAGAGTTTTATCAATTTTGTTTATTCTTTCAAAAAGTAATCACTTTGTTTCATTTTTTTTTATTCTATATCACTTATTTCTGCTCTAATCTTTATTGTTTCCCTTCTGCTGGCTTTGGGTTTTATTTTCTGCTCCCTCTCTAGTTCCTTAAGGTGTAAAGTTAGGTTGTGTATTTGGGACTTTCTTGGTTCTTGAGATAGGCCTGAACTGCAATGTATCTTCCTCTTAGGACTGACTTTGCTGCATCACAAAAGGTTTGGGCTGTCATGTTTTCATTTTCATTTGCTTCCATGTATTTTTTAAATTTACTCAATTTCCTGATTAATCCATTCATTCTTAAGTAGGATATTCTTTAACCTCCATGTATTCGAAGGCTTTCCAAATTTCTTCTTGTGGTTGATTTCAAGTTTCATAACATTGTGGTTTGACAATATGGTATGATCTCAATTTTTTTGCACCGGTTGAGGCCTGACTTGTGACCCCAATATGTGATCTATTCTGGAGAATGTTCCATGTGCACTTGAGAATGTGTATTCTGCTATTTTAGTATGTAATGTTCTGAATATATCTGTTATGTCCATCTGGTCCAGTGTGTCATTCAGAGCCATTGTTTTCTTGTTGATTTTTTGCTTAGATGATCTGTCCATTTCTATGAGTGAAGTATTAAAGTCTCCTACAATAATGGTATTATCACTAAGTTTGCTTATGTTTGTGATTAATTGATTTATATATTTGGATGTCTCAAGTTGGGGGCATAAACTTTTCCAATCGTTATCTCTTTTTGATGGATAGACCCCTTCGTTATGACATAATGCCCTTCTTCATCTCTTATTACAGTCTTTGTTTTAAACTCTAGTTTGTCAGATATAAGTATGGCTACTCCAGCTTTCTTTTGACATCGTAGTATGATGCAATGGTTCTCTATCCCCTCACTTTCAATCTGCTGGTATCCTCAGGTCTAAAATGAGTCTCTTGTAGGCAGCACATACATGGATCTTGTTTTTTATCCATTCTGATACCCTATGTCTTTTGATTGGAGAGTCTAGTCCATTTACATTCAGAGTGATTACTGAAAGATATGAATTTAGTGCCACTATGTTATCTGAAGATTTTGTGTTTCTGACAATGTTCTCTGCTCCTTGTAGTTTTGCTGCTTTCCACTCAGAGTCCCCCCTTAAAATTTCTTGCAGGGTTGGCTTAGTGGTCACGAAATGCTTTAGTTCTGGTTTGTCTGGGAAAGTCTTTATCTCGCTTTCTATTCTAAATGGCAGCCTCACTGGTTAAAGGATTCTGGGCTGCATATTTTTCGTATTTAGTATATTGAATATTTCCTGCCATCCCCTTCTGTTCTGCCGGGTTTCAGTGGACAGGTCTACTACTAACCTACATGTCTACCCTTGTAGATTAAGGACCTTTAGTCCCTAGTTGCTTTCAGAATTCTCTCTTTATCTTTGTATTTTGCAAGTTTCACTTTGATATGTCTTGATGTTGACCTGTTTTTGTTGATTTTAAAGGGAGTTCTCTGTGTCCCTTGGACTTGGATGCCTATTTCTTTCCCCAGATTAAGGAAGTTCTCAGCTATAATTTGTTCTAATAAACCATCTGCCCCTTTCTCTTGCTCTTCTTCTGGACCTCCTATAATACAGATATTTTGTTTCATACCATTGCTTAGTTCTTTAATTCTCCCCTTGTGATCTAGTAATTCCTTTTCCCTTTTTTTTCAGCTTCATCACTTTCCATAATTTTATCTTCTGTTTCATCTGTTCTCTCCCCTGCTTCTTCTATCCTCGCTGTCACTGTATCTAGTTAGTTTTGCATCTCAGTTACCACGTTTTTAAATTAATCCTGACTAGTTCTTACATCTTGGATCTCTGCAGCAAGGGTTTCTCTGGGGTCTTCTATGCTTTTTTCAAGCCTGGCTGTTAGTCTTATAACTGTTGTTCTAAATTCTTGTTCAGATATATTGTTTATATCTGTTTTGGGCAATTCCCTGGCTATGATTTTTTTCTCGACCTTCCTTTTGGAGAGAATGCCTCCATCTTGTCATTTTGACGAAGTTTCTGTCTTTTGCGTATTTTAAAAGCTTGTTATGTGTCCTGCACCTGAGAGTACTACTTTGCTAAAAAGGTGTCATACAGTGTCTGGGGCCTGATGCTCCAGAAATTGTTTCTGTTATATGTTGCATGCACTCTGCTTTTGCATTTGGCTGCTCAATCCCACTGCAGTCTTCTGAAGAGTTCCTCCTTGCTTGCAATGGTGGAGTGTTTGGACTTTTATCTAGGTGTGCTTTGATTTGTTGAAGTAACCCTAGAAAAAAAAAGGTGGGGGGGGGGATGGGAAGCCTGATCCCATAAAAAGAGAACAAGGAATGGGAGAAAAGAAAACCAGAGAATCAAAAAACTGTAAGGCTAATTAAAAGGAAAGAAAAAGAAGAATAAAAGCAGAAGAAAAAAGATGGAACGTGAATAGAAGTAAAAAGCCTGATCAAAAAAAATTACATATATATATATATATATATATATATATATATATATATATATATATAAAACAAAAAATCAGAAACTATGAGCCTGATTAAAAGAAAAAAAAGGGAAGAAAGAAAGAAAAGAGAAAAAAAATTGTCTGTTGGTGCCTGGGGATTGGTGGTTGTGCTGGTTGGGAGAAGCCAGCTGCCTTGGGTCAGTCAGTCTTGCTCTAGTAAATAAGCACTTGCCAGGCATGGAGGGGTGGGGTTTGATATAAATGGGTCCCACCTTCACTGGGGGCCGCTGTGCTGCTCTCTGAAGGCCCACTGTGTTGGTGGTGGGAGGAAAAATGACCATCACTCCAATCTCTCCTCCCTGGACTGGGACTCTCAACCCACGTTGTTTCAGGAAGCTTTCACAGAATAGTGAGGGCGGTCAGCTTGCCCCATGCCACAGTTCTCCTGAGATTTCCTTTTGGTTCTTGACTAGGATTCAATACCAGATGTCTTAATAGACCCAGCACCACATGGATCTGCCCCTGTCTTCTGGAGTAGAACCTTTACACTGTGCTGATGAAATGCTTTTGGCTGGCATCTGCAGGGTCTTTTGTCCTTGGGGAGGCAATAACTTCTCTTCCCAAAGTACTCTGGGAAGAGGACTGTTCTCTCCCAGTGTGTCCTGGAGACTGCTACACCACGCTATGCACTCTGGGGCCAGCTCCCTCTTCCCCAGGAGTGCATGCCATGGCTCTGCTCCAGACAAAGTTGCCCACTTCCAAAACCTCCAAGTTTCAGCTCCCAAGGCTGTTTACAAAAAAGAACTGGCAATCTCTGTACTTCTCGTTTCCCAGTATGTGGTCCAGAGAGGTTTTATTCTTGTGCTAGCTCGATGCTGCACTTTCACAACCCCTCTCTTTCTCTCCTTTTGTCTCTCCACAGAAAGGGTTCCTTCCCTCTGTGGCTATGCCATATTATCTCCCCCAATTCACATACATACACCTCTATCCTGCCAAGCTATCTCCCTTCAACTGTGGAGATCCTTATGCTGCTCCACACATCACTTTCCTGGATATTCCAAGTGATCCGATCTCAAAACAGCTGTTTGAGGGATCAGGAAAATTCTGGTCCCACTATTTCTCCACCGTCTTAACTTAGGATTGATATATTTCAGTGTTATTTCATTTTCCTTTAAAAACTGAGGTGAAATACACGCATACACTCATGCACACACAATCATCTTTATCAGTTTATCTATTTGTCTATTGATGGACATTAGATTGTAACCATATTTTGTCTATTGTAAATAATGCTGTAGTAAGCATAAGGGTGCATATATCCTTTCAAATTAATGTTTTCATTTTCTTTTTAAAATTTTTTAAATGTTTATTTTTTAAATGTTTTGAAGGAAAGAGAGACAGCGTGAGCAGGGGAGGGGCAGAGACAGAGGGAGACACAGAATCCGAAACAGGCTCCAGGCTCCAAGCTGTCAGCGCAGAGCCCACCTCGGGGCTCGAACTCACAAACTGTGAAATCGTGACCTGAGCTGAAGTTGGTCATTTAACCAACTGAGCCACCCAGGCGCCCCAATGTTTTCATTTTCTTTAGGTAAGTGCCCAGTAGTGGGATTATTGGATTATATGGTATTTCTATTTTTATTTTTTTGAGGAATATCAGTGCTGTTTTACACAATGGCTGTATCAAATTACATTCTGACAGTGCACTAAGTGCACTAAGATTCCCTTTTCTCCACAACCTTGTCAACATTTGTTATTTTTTGTCTTTTGACACTAGCCATTCTGACAGGTGTGAGATATCTCATTGTGGTTTTGATTTGCATTTCCTTGATGATGAGTGATGTTGAGAATATTTTCATGAGCCTGTTGGAGAAATAGCTATTTCAGGTCCTCTACCCATTTTGAATCATATGACGGTGATGTTGATGATGATGATGTTGATGATGATGAGTTTGCTAATGAGTTGTATTCTGGATACTAACCCTTATCAGATATATCATTTGCAAATGTCTTCCCCAATTCCAAGGTTGTCTTTTTATTTTGTTGGCTTCCCTCACTATGCAAAAGCTTTTTATTTTGATGTAGTCCCAATAGTTCATTTTTGCTTTTGTTTATCTCACTAACTATAGCCAATGTCTGAGAAATTACTATGTTCTCCTCTAGGACTTTTATGGTTTCAGGTCTCACATTTAGGTTTTTAATCCATTTTGAGTTTATTTTTGTGTATGATGTTAGCAAATTGTTTAATTCTTTTGCATGTAGCTGTCCAGATTCCCAAACCATTTGTAAAAGAGATTGTCATTTCCCCATTGTATATTCTTGCCTCTTTTGTGATAGATTAATTGACCATATAAGTGTGGGTTTATGTCTGGGATCTTTATTCTGTTCCATTGATCTACATGTTTGTTTTTATGCCAATACCATACAGCTTTGATTACTACAGTTCTGTAGTATATCTTGAAACCTGGGGCTGTGATACCTCCGGCTTTGCTTTTAATTAAGATTGCTTTGGTTATTCAGGGTCTTTTGTGCTTCCATGCAAATTTTAGGATTATTTCTAGTTCTGAGAAAAAAAAATATTATTGGTAGTTTGATAGGGATTGCATTGAATCTGTATATTGCTTTGGATAGTGTGGAATTTCAACAATATTAATTCTTCCAATCTTTGAGCATAGAATATCTTTCCATTTCTTTGTGTCAGCTTCAATTTATTTCATATATATATATATATATATATATATATATATATATGTTGCATTTTTCAGAATACAAGTCTTTTCATTCTTTGGTTAAATTTATTCCTAGGTATTCTTTTTGGTACAAATGTAAATGGATTTTTAGAAATTTTTCTTTCTGATTTGTTATTAGTGTACATATTTCTGGATATTAATTTTGCATCCTGCAAGTTTACTGGATGTATTTATTCTAGAAGCTTTTTGGTGGAATGTTTAGGGTTTTCTGTGTATAGCATCATGATGTATGCAAATAATGACATTTTAACATCTTCTTTATCAATAATGTGTCTTATTTCTTTTTCTTGTCTGATTTCTGAGTGTAAGATGTCCAGTACTATGTTGACTAAAAGTGGCAAGAGTGGACATCTTTGTCTTCTTCCTGATCCTAAAGAAAACCTCTGTTTTTACAGAGTATGTATGGTGTTAGCTATGTTTTTTTTTAATGTTGATTTGGAGAGAGCACAAGTAAAGGAGAGACAGAGAGGGGCAGAGGATCCGAAGGAGGCTCTGTGCCAACAGCTTTGGTGCTTATGGCCGTGAGCCTGATATGAGGCTTGAACTCATGATCCATGAGACCATGACCTAAGCCAAAGTCAGACACTCAACCGACTAAGCCACCCAAGCACCCCAATGGGTTTTTCATATATGGCCTTAATATGTTATGTTCCCTTAAGCCCACTTTGTCATTATCATGAATGGATGTTGAATTTTGTCAAATTCTTTTTCTGAATTTATTGAGATTATATAAATTTTTCCTTTGTTTTATTGATGTAGTGTACCATGTTGATTGAGGGGCAAATCACTATCATCCTTGCATACCCAGAATACATCCTACTTGATCATGGTGAAGTATCCTTTTAGTATATTCTTTTTTTTTCTGACTAACATTCTCTTTTTTTCTTCCAACGTATTACTTAAATTCACTTGGTTCACATATAGTGTAGTACTGGATTCAGAAGTAGAATTTAGTGATTCATCACTTAATATAACACTCAGTGCTCATCACAAGTGCTCTCCTTAGTGCCCATCACTCATTTAGCCCATCCCCCCACCCACCTCTCCTCTAGCAACCCTCAGTTTGTTCTCTTTAGTTAAGAGTCTGTTATGGGTTCTCTCCTTCTCTGTTTTTATCTTATTTTTCCTTCCCTTCAACAGTGTTCATCTGTTTTGTTTCTCAAATTCCACATGGGTGAAATCATATATTTGTCTTTTTCTGCCTGACTTATTTTGCTTTGCATAATACACTCTAGTTCCATCCCCATCACTGCAAATGACAAGATTTCATTCTTTTTGATGGCTGAGTAATATTCCATTGTAAATATACACCACATCTTTATTCATTAATCAGTCAATGGACATTTGGGCTTTCTCCATAGTATGGCTATTTTTTAATGTTTACTTATTTATTCTTGAGAGAGAGAGCACAAGTGGGGGAGGGGAGGAGAGAGGGATGGAGACACAGAATCCAAAGCAGGCTCCAGGCTCTGAGCTGTCAGCACAGAGCCTGATGCAGGGCTCAAACCCACAAACCATGAGATCACGACTTGAGCCAAAGTTGGACACTTAACTGACTCAGCCACCCATGCTCCCCTGGCTATTGTTGATAATGCTGCTATAAACATCGAGGTGTATGTGTCCCTTCAAATCTTTATCTTTCTATCATTCGGTAAATACTTAGTAATGCAATTGCTGGGTTGTAGGGTAGTTCTATTTTTAATTTTTTGAGGAACCTCCATATTCTCCAGAGTGGCTGCATCAGTTTGCATTACCATCAAAAGTGTAAGAGAGTTTCCTTTCTCCACAT
Source organism: Prionailurus viverrinus (assembly GCF_022837055.1). Lineage (NCBI taxonomy): Eukaryota > Metazoa > Chordata > Mammalia > Carnivora > Felidae > Prionailurus > Prionailurus viverrinus. The sequence continues at coordinate 85,965,660 of NC_062573.1, forward strand.
CCTTGCCAATATCTATTGTTTAATGAGTTGTTCATTTTTGCCATTCTGACAGGTTTGAGGTGTTATCTCATTGTGGTTTTGATGTGTATTTCCCTGATGATGAGTGATGAGCATTTTTTCATGTCAGCCATTTGTATGTCTTCTTCGGAGAAATGTCTGTTCATGTCTGTTGCCTATTTCTTAACTGGATTACTTCTTTTTGGGGTGTTGAGTTTGATAAGTTCCTTACAGATTTTATCAGATACATAATTTGAAAGTATCTTCTCCCATTCTGTAGGCTGCCTTTTAGTTTTGTTGATTGTTTCCTTCACTGTTAAGAAGTTTTTCATATTGATGAGGTCCAAATAGTTCATGTTTGCTTTTGCTTCCCCTGCCTCTGGAGACGTGTCTACTAAGACATTGCTCTGGCCAAAGTCAAAGAGGTTACTACCTGTGTTGTCTTCCAGGATTTTGATGGTTTCCTGTCTCACATTTAGGCCTTTCATCCATTTTGAATTTATTTTTGTGTAGGGTGTAAGAAAGTGGCCTAGTTTCATTCTTCTGCATGTTGCTGTCCAGTTTTCCCAGCATCATTTGTGGAAGAGACTTTTTTCCATTGGATACTCTTTCTTGCTTTGCCAAAGATGAGTTGACCATATAGTTGTGGGTCCATTTCTGGATTTTCTATTCTGTTCCATTGATCTATCTGTCTGTTTTTGTGCCAGTACCATGCTGTCTTGATGACTACAACTTTGTAGTATAGCTTGAAATCCAGAATCGTGATGCTTCTGGTTTTGTTTTTCTTTTTCAGGATTGCTTTGGCTATTCAGTATCCTTCATGGTACCATAAAAGTTTTAGGGTTGTTTATTCTAGCTCTGTGAAAAACGCTGGTGGTATTTTGGTAGGAATTGCATTAAGTGTGTAGGTTATTTTGGGTAGAACAGACATTTTGACAGTGTTCTTCCAATCCATTAGCATAGAATGCTTTTCCATTTCTTTGTGTCATCTTCTATAAGTTTTCAGAGTACAGATTTTTTCCTTTTGGTTGGGTTTATTCCTAGGTATCTAATTGCTTTTGGTGCAGTTATAAATGGGATCTATTCCTTGATTTTTTTTCTATTGCTTCATTACTGATTTATAGAAATGCACGAGATTTCTGTACATTGATTTTATATCCTGCGACTTTGCTAAATTCATGTATTAGTTGTAGCAATTTTTTGGTGGAGTCTTTTGGGTTTTCTACATAAAATATCATGTCATATGCACATAGTGAAGGTTTGACTTCTTCTTTGCTGATTTAGATGACTTTTATTTCTTTTGTTGTCTGCTAAGGCTAGTATTTCTAGTGCTATGTTAAATAGTAATGGTGAGAGTAGACATCTGTGTCTTGTTTCTGACCATAGGGGAAAGGCTTTGTTTTTCCCCATTGAGGATATTAGCTGTGGGTCTTTTGTATATTGCCTTTTTGATGTTGAGGTATGTTCTATCTATTCCTACTTTGTTGAGGGTTTTAATAAGAATGGATCCTGTATTCTGTCAAATACTTTTTCTGCATCCATTGAGAGGATCATATAATTCTTATTCGTTCTTTTAGTAGGGTGATGTATCACAATGATTTGCAAATACCGAACCACCCTTGCAGCCCAGCAATAAATCCCACTTGATTTTGGTGAATCATTCTTTTAATGTACTGTTGGAGTCGTTTTGCACTTGTTGACAACTTTTGCATCTGTGTATATCAGGGATATTGGCCTGTAATTCTCTTTTTCAGTGGGGTATTTGCTTTTGGAATCAAGGTAATGCTGGCCTCGTACAATGAGTTTGGAAGTTTTCATTTCTATTTTTTGGAAAAGTTTGAGGATAGGTATTAACTCTTTTTTAAATGGAAGGGCACCTGGGTGGCTCAGTTGGTTGGGCATCTGACTTTGGCTCAGGTCATGATCTCATGGTCCATGGAATTGAGTCCCGCGTTGGGCTCTGTGCTGACAGCTCAGAGTCTGGAGCCTGCTTCAGGTTCTGTGTCTCTATCTGCCCCTCCCCACTCACACTCTGTCTCTCAAAAATAAATGTTAAAAAGAAAAAATTTAAATGTCTGGTAGTATTCCCCTAGGAAGCCATCTGTCCCTAGATTTTTGTTTGTTGGGAGATTTTTTATATTTTTAAAAAAAAATTTTTTTTTTCAACGTTTATTTATTTTTGGGACAGAGAGAGACAGAGCATGAACGGGGGAGGGGCAGAGAGACAGGGAGACACAGAACGGGAAACAGCCTCCAGGCTCTGAGCCATCAGCCCAGAGCCTGACGCGGGGCTCGAGCTCACGGACCGCGAGATCGTGACCTGGCTGAAGTCGGACGCTTAACCGACTGCGCCACCCAGGCGCCCCTGTTGGGAGATTTTTGATTACTGTTTCAATTTCTTTGCTGCTTATGGTCTATTCAAATTTTTCTATTTCTTCCTCTTTCAGTTTTGGTAGTTTGTTTCTAGAAATTTATCCATGTCCTCCAGGTTGCCCTTTTTGTGGGCATATAGTTTTTCCTGATATTCTTGTAATTGTATTTCTGAAGTGTTGGTTTTGATCTCTCCTCTTTCATTTGTGATTTTTGAGTCATTTTTCTTTTTGATAAGTCTGGCTAAGGGTTTATCAATTTTATTAATTCTTTAAAGAACCAGCTTCCAGTTTCATTGATCTATTCTTGTCCGTTTCTGCATTGTTTATTTCTGTTCCAGTCTTTATTATTTCCCTTCTGTTGGCTTTACGCTTTATTTGCTGTTCCTTTTCTAGCTCCTTTAGGTGTAAGGGCAGATTGTGTTTTTGAGACCTTTCTTGCTTCTTGAGATAGGCCTGTATTTCAATATACTTCCCTCCTAGGACTGTCTTTTCTGCCTCCCCAAAGTCTCAACTGTTGTGTTTTCATTTTCATTGGCTTCCATGTACTTTTTCTTAATTTCCTGGTTAACTGATTGGTTCTTTAGTAAGTTGTTTTTAACCTCCATGTATTTGTGATCTTTCCAAATTTTTTTCTTGTGGTTTACTTCAATTCTCATAGTGTTGCGATCCAAATATATGCATGCTATGATCTCAATCTTTTTGTAGATGTTGAAACCTGATTTGTGACCCTGTATATAATTTATTCTGGAGATCATGTGCACTCAAAAAGAGTGTGTATTTTGCTGATTGAGGATGGAATGTTCTGAATATATCTGTTAAGTCCATCAGGTCCAGTGCCATTCAAAGCCATTGTTTCCTTGTGGATTTTCTGCTTATTTAATTTGTAAGGGGGTGTTAAAGTCCCCTCATATTATTATCAATGATTTTCTTTGTTAGTAATGATTTACATATTTGTGTGCTTTCATGTTGGGGGTATAAATATTTATAATTGGTAGATCTTGTTGATGGACAGAGCCCTTAAGCATGATATATAATGCCCTTCTTAATCTCTTGTTATAGCCTTTGTTTCTAAATTTCTTTTAACACTTATTCACTCTTGAGAGAGAGACACAAAGTGTGAGTGGGGAGGGGCAGAGAGAGAGGGAGACACAGAATCTGAAGCAGGCTCCCGGCCTTGAGCTGTCAGACAGAGCCCGATGCAAAGCTCGAACCCATGAACAGCGAGATCATGACCTGAGCCCAAATTGGATGCTTAACCAACTGAGACACCCAAGCACCCTTATAGTCTTTCTTTTAAAATGTAGTTTATCTAATATAATAAGTATAGCTACTCTTTCTTTGGCATCCATTAGCATGAAATCTGGTTCTGCATCCCCTCGCTTTCAATCTGCTGATGTCTTTAGTTCTAAAATGAGTCTCCTGGGGGCGCCTGGGTGGCTCAGTCGGTTAAGCGTCCGACTTTGGCTCAGGTCATGATCTCACATCCGTGAGTTCGAGCCCCGTGTCGGGCTCTGTGCTGACAGCTCAGAGCCTGCAGCCTGCTTCCGATTCTGTGTCTCCCTCTCTCTCTGACCCTCCCCCGTTCATGCTCTGTCTCTGTCTCAAAAATAAACATTAAAAAAAATTTAAATGAGTCTCCTATATGCAGCATATAGATGGGTCTTGTGGGTTTAAAAAAAATTTTTTTTAATTTACATCCAAATTAGCATATAGTGCAATGATTTCAGTAGATTCCTTAGTGCCCCTTACCCATTTAGCCCATTCCCCCCTCCCACAACCCCTCCAGTAAACCCGGTTTGTTCTCCATATTAATGAGTCTCTTCTGTTTTGTCCCCCTCCCTATTTTTATATTATTTTTGTTTTCCTTCCCTAACGTTCATGTTTTCCCTTACAGTCCTCATATGAGTGAAGTCATATGATATTTGTCTTTCTCTAATTTCACTTAGCATAATACCCTCCAGTCCCATCCATGTAGTTGCAAATGGCAAGATTTTATTCTTTTTGATTGCTGGGTAATACTCCATTGTGTGTGTGTGTGTGTGTGTGTGTGTGTGTGTGTGTGTACACACACACATACATACACACCACATTTTCTGTATCCATTCATCCATCCATGGACATTTGGGCTCTTTCCATACTTCAGCTATTGTTGATAGTGCTGCTATAAACATGGGGGTGCATTGTCCCTTCGAAACAGCACATCTGTATCCCGTGGATAAATGCCTAGTAGTACAATTGCTGGGTCATAGGGCAGTTCTATTTTTAGCTTTTTGAGGAACCTCCATACTGTTTTCCAGAGTGGCTGTACCAGCTTGCATTCCCAGGGTCTTGTGGTTTTTTTAATCTGATATCCTGTGTATTTTGGTTGGAACATTTAGTCCAGTTACATTCAGAGTGATTACTGAAAGATACGACTTTAGTGCCATTGTGTTATGTCTAAAGTTGGTATTTCTGGTGATGTTCTCTGTTCCCTTCTGGTTTTTGTTGCTTTTAGGGTTTTTTTTTTGTCCCACTCTAAGAGTCCCCCTTAATATTTCTTGAAGAGCTGGTTTAGTGCTAAATTCTTTTAGTTTTTGTCAGAGAAACTCTTATCTCTCCTCTTAGGAATGACAGCCTTGCTGGATAAAGTATTCTGGCTGTATATTTTTCCCATTTAGAATGTTGAATATATCCTTCCCCTCCCTTCAGGCATGCTAAGTTTTTGTGGACAGATCTGTGAATCTTCTCTTCCCTTTTAGATTAAGGACTTTTTTCCTTTTCTGCGTTTAGGGTTCTTTCCTTGTCTGTGTATTTTGTGAATTTGACTGATATGCCTTGGTGATGACCAGCTTTTCTTAAATTTAATGGGACATCTATGTGCTTTTCGGATTTTGATGTCTATCTTTCCCCAGATTAGGGAAGTTTTTAGGTACGGTTTGTTCAAATAAACCTTCTGCCCCTGTTTCTCTCTCTTCATCCTCTGGGACTCTTATGATCAAATGTTATTCCAATTTAATAAGTTGCTGAGTTTCCTAAGTCTACCTTCATGATGCCTGACTTTTGTTTCCTCATTTTCAGCTTATTTTCCATAATTTTATCTTCTATATCACTAATTGTTCCTCTGCTTCATCCATCCTCACTGTTGTGGCACCCATTCAGGTTTGCAGCTCAGTTATACATTTATAATTTGTGCCTGACTAGACTTTGCTTTTATTTGTACAGGAAAGGATTCTCTAGGTTCTTCTATGCTTTTTTGAAGCCCACTAGAATCTTTGTAATTGTTTTAAATACTACTTCAGACAACTTACTTGTCTCTGTAATGATTAAATCCCTGGCCATGATTCCTTCCTATTCTTTCTTCTGGGATGAATTCCTCTGTTTTGTCGTTTTGGAGACAAAAAAATAATAAAATTTAAAAAGCTAAAAACATAAATAAATAAAGGAAGCTAGATTCTAGGTTTTAGTCTGCTTGACAGAAAAAGGAAGAAAAAGATGAAGTAAAATTAAACAAAGAAAATAAAAATTTGCTCTTTCTGTATCCAGGAAAAAAAAAAATCCAGAGACATAAAAACAAACCCAAAGGAAGCTAGATACTGTTTCCCCTAAAACTGATGCTTTGCAGCACTCTATGACTATAGACTTGGTAAAAAGTCAAATTTTAAGTGAAATGGCAAGGTTCTTGTCTTTCTCTGACTTAGTTCACTTAACACAATACTCTCTAGGTCTGTCCGTATTGTCACCAATGGCAGAGTCTCATTCTTTATATAGCAATGTGTATATATACACCACATCTTTTTTATCCATTCATCTATTGATGGACACTTAGGTTGCTTAACATATCTTGGCTATTGTACATAACGCTGCAGTTCTCCCATCACCATTTACTAAAGAAACACTTGTTACACGGAACCCGCACTCCTGGGAACACATAACCTTGGATTGGCCAAAGACGTTCAGATGTGAGCCAGGTAGAGGCAGCCTCCATCATTGTGTCCTGTGTCCCTGTGCATCTGCAAATCCTCGGCATCATCCAGCTAGCTTGCTTGTTTTTTTTTTGTGTGTGTGTTTTTTTTTTTTTTTGCCAGCCTAATAGTGCAAAGTGATAGGTCATTACTGTTTTATTTTGTTGTGATTACTAATGATTTTGAGCACTTTATCCTGTACTTTAGGATTTGGTTTCTTCTACAAATTATGTTTCCTCTTTGCTTAATTTAGGGGACAGCATGTCTTAATTTTGGTTATGGTGTCACTTGTACAAAAGATTTAAATCTTTATATAGACTATTTTGCTGTAAGTTTTGCTTTTGTATTATTTAATCCTGCTTTAAAAGCCTACTCTTTTCTGGGGCGCCTGGGTGGCGCAGTCGGTTAAGCGTCCGACTTCAGCCAGGTCACGATCTCGCGGTCCGTGAGTTCGAGCCCCGCGTCGGGCTCTGGGCTGATGGCTCGGAGCCTGGAGCCTGTTTCCGATTCTGTGTCTCCCTCTCTCTCTGCCCCTCCCCCGTTCATGCTCTGTCTCTCTCTGTCCCAGAAATAAAATTAAAAAAAAAAAAAGCCTACTCTTTTCTAATTTTTTCCCTAGAACTTAAAAAAAAGTTTAGATCCTTCACACATAAAAAACTTATTTTTGTGCACAGTATGAGGAAAGGATCTGCTTCATTCCATGTGGATAGCCAGTCTTTCCAAGATCACTTACTGAAGCATTATTTCTCCATTCTGATTTGAAATGTCACCTATTGTATACCAAATTTCAAACTATACATAGGTCTGTTTCTTGATCCTCTATTGTCTATTCATGCACTGATGCTGCTGGTCTCAATGATAAAATTTAACTTTGTCTTCATAATTCACAGGGCAGGTCTACCCCTTCCTCTGCCTTTTTGTTTCTGCAAGATTGTCTTGACTACTCTTGTACAGATGCATAAACCAGATAATCATCTTTTTACATTCTATTTTTTAAACGGTAGCAATTTTATCAGTATTGCTTTCAATATATGGCCTCTTAAAAGTAGTAATTCTTCTATCATGAACATGGGTTATCTCTCTATTCTTTATTCCTTTAGAAAAGCTGTGTTTTTTCTTCATAAAGTTTTTTTCATTTTAGATTATTCCAAGGTATCATAGTTGCCAGTGTTGTGGCAAATGGGATAATTTTCCTATCATATTTTCTAATTATTATTACACTGATCTCAATATGTTACACTGACTTCAAATATTATTTTCAAATCATGCTGACTTGCTAATTCTAATGCTTAGGTTTCTAAGGGAGAAGGTACTGTTTGGAAATTACAACAAACATATCCATTTCTAATATTTTTAGAATTTTAAAAAAATTTTACAATTAACCAGCACCTCCAGGGCAATACTTTTTTTTTTTTAAATACAATTTATTGTCAAGTTACCTAACATATAGTGTATGCTCTCGGCTTCAGGAGTAGATTCCCATGATTGTTTACATACAACAACCAGTGCCCATCTCAACAAGTGCCCTCCTCAATGTCCATCACCCATTTCCCCCTCTCCCTTGCCCCCCCCCCCATCAACCCTCAGTTTGTTCTCTGTATTTAAGAGTCTCTTATGGTTTACCTCCCTCTCTGTTTGAAACGATTTTCCCCTTTCCCTTCCCCCATGGTCTTCTGTTAAGTTTCTCAAATTCCATATATGAGTGAAAATATATGATACGTCTCTCTGACTGACTTATTTCACTTACCATAATACCCTCCAGTTCCATCCACGTTGTTGCTAATGGAAAGACTGCATTCTTTCTCATTGTCAAGTAGTATTCCGTTGTACATATAAATCACATCTTCTTAGGCATTCTTCAGTTGATGGACATTTGGGCTCTTTCCATACTTTGATTATCGTTGATAGTGCTGCTATAAACAATGGAGTACATGTGCCCCTATGAATCAGCACTCCTGCATCCTTTGAATAAATTCCTAGTAGTGCTATTGCTGGGTCATAGGATAATTCTATTCTTAATTTTTGAAGAACCTCCATACTGTTTCCAGAGTGGCTGCACCAGTTTGCATTCCCACCAACAGTGCAAGAGGGTTCCCATTTCTCCACATCTCCATGAGCATCTGTTCATTCCTGAGTTGTTAATTTTAGCCATTCTGACAGATATGAGGTGGCATCTCATGGTGGTTTTGATTTGTATTTCCCTGATGATGTGATGTTGAGCATCTTTTCGTGGCCATCTGGATGTCTTCTTTGGAAAAGTATCTATTCATGTCTTCTGCCCATTTCTTCACTGCATTGTTTTTCAGGTGTTGAATTTGGTAAGTTCTCTATAGATTTTGATGTCACTTGCAAGTATCTTTTCCCATTCTGTCAGTTGCCTTTTAGTTTTGTTGATTGTTTCCTTTGCTGTGCAGAAGATTTTTGTCTTGATGATGTCCCAATAGTTCATTTTTGCTTTCAATTCCCTTGCCTTTGGAGATGTGTCAAGCAAGAAGTTTCTGTGGCTGAGGTTAAAGAGGTTGTTTCCTGGGGTTTTGATGGCTTCCTGGCTCACATTTAGGTCTTTCATCCATTTTGAGGTTTTGTGTACGGTGTAAGAAAGTGGTCCAGTATCATTATTCTGTATGTTGCTATCCAGTAGTCCCAGCACCATTTGCTAAAGAGACTATTTTCCAATGGATACTCTTTCCTGCTTTGTGAAAGATTAGTTGGCCAGACATTTGTGGATCCAATTCTTGGTTCTCTATTCTATTGGTCTATGTGTCTGTTTTTGTGCCAATATCATACTATATTGATGATTACAGTTTGTAGTAGAGGCTAAAGTCTGGGATTGTGATGCCTCCCACTTTGGTTTTCTCTTTCTTTTTTTAAATTTTTTTTTTTCAACGTTTATTTATTTTTGGGACAGAGAGAGACAGAGCATGAACGGGGGAGGGGCAGAGAGAGAGGGAGACACAGAATCGGAAACAGGCTCCAGGCTCTGAGCTATCAGCCCAGAGCCCGACGCGGGGCTCGAACTCACGGACCGCGAGATCGTGACCTGGGTGAAGTCGGACGCTTAACCGACTGAGCCACCCAGGCGCCCCTGGTTTTCTCTTTCAATATTACTCTGGCTATTTGGGGTCTTTTGTGTTTCCATACAAATTTTAAGATTGTTTGTTCTAGCTTTGAGAAGATAGCTAGTGCAATTGGCATTGCAGTGAATGTGTAGAGTGCTTTGGTTAGTATTGACATTTTAACAATATTTGTTCTTCCAATCCATGAGCATGGAATGTTTTTCCATTTCTTTGTGTCTTCTTCAATTTTCTCGCAAGTTTTCTATAGTTTTCAGCATACAGATCTTTTACATCTTTCGTTAGGTTTACTATTATTTGGTTGGTTAGGTTTGCTTTCTCTTTCTGTTGCTTCATTATGGGTGCATAGAAACACAACCGATATCTGTACATTGATTTTGTACCCTAGGGTTTTGCTGAATTCATGGATCAGTTCTAGCAGCTTTTTGGTGGAGTCAGGTTTTCCATGTAGAGTATTTTGTCATCTGCAAAAAGTTAAAGTTTGACTTCTTTGTCGATTTTGATACCTTTGATTTAATTTTGTTGTCTGAATTCTGATGCTAGGACTTCTAACACTATGTTAAACAACACTGGTGAGAGTGGACATCCCAGTCGTGTTCCTGATCTCAGGAGGAAAGCTCTTAGTTTTTCTCCATTGAGGAGATAATAGCTGTGGAGTTTTCATATATGGCTTTTTTGATGTTAAGGTATGTTCCTTCTATACTGACTTTCTTGAGGGTTTTTATTAAGAAATGATGCTGTATTTTATCAAATGATTTTTCTGCATCTATTGACAGGTTCATATGTTTCTTATCCTTTCTTCTATTAACATGATATATCACACTGATTGATTTGCAAATGTTGAACCAGCTCTGCAGCCCAGGAATGAATCTCACTTGATCATGGTTAGTAATTCTTTTTATATGCTGTTGAATTCGATTTGCTAGTATGTCACTGGGAATTTTCACATCCATGTTCATCAGGGATATTGGCCTGCAATTCTCCTTTTTAGTGGTGTCTCTGTCTGGTTTGGGAATTAAAGTAACGCTGGCTTCATAGAATCCAGAAGCTTTCCTTCCATTTCTATTTTTTGGAACAGCTTGAGAAGGATAGGTATTAACTCTGCAGTAAATGTCTGGTAGAATTCCCCAGGGAAGCCATCTGGTCCTGGACTCATTTGTTGGGAGATTTTTGAGAACTGATTTAATTTCTTCACTGGTTATGGTCTGTTCAAATTTTCTATTTCTTCCCATTTGAGTTTTGGTAGTGTGTAAGTGTCTAGGAATTTTCCATTTCTTCCAAGTTGTCCAGTTGGTTGGCATATAATTTTTCATAGTATTCTCTGATAATTGTTTGTATTTCTCAGGGGTTCATTGTGATATGTCCAATTTCATTCATTTTATCTATTTGGTTCCTCTTTTTTTTTTTTTTGAGTTTGGTTAGGGGGTCATCAATTTTATTTTTTAAAAAAACTGAGCTCTTGGTTTCATTGATGTGTTCTCCTGGGTTTTTTTTATTCTATATTCTTTATTTCTGCTCTAATCTTTATTATTTCTCTCCTTCTCTGGCCTTTGGGTTTCTTTGCTGTTCTGCTTCTTACACAGGTTAATGATTACTATCTGTTTTCTTCACATTCACGCAGTAAGATCTTGAGAGATCAATAAATATGGGGGTGAAACCCCTGTTTGGGGCTCTTGTCTCCTCCCAGACATTAGCTTCTCTTGTATTCAATGCTGCATCCTCTGGGTCCTCTGCCTATGGGAGAGGCCATACAGCCTCTACAAAATGCCCTTCTAGCATGGGAACTGCTTCTCCCCATGTGGCTTGTGGACCCCTCAGACCTCGCTGCCTGCTCCTGGAGGATTCATCCTTCCCACCAGAGCACCGCCAGGTATTGAGCTGCAGAATTTCTGACTCTGCCTTCCCCTGTTTATAGAGTCCTAATGGTATTGAAACCCTCTTCTATCTCCCTTTCTTGTTCACTTGTGGGTGTTTCCACTCTCTTTCTCTCCACCTACTTTCCCTGGGAATGCTTTTCCTGTACTCTACCCCCTTTCTCTGTCCTCTCTCTGCAAAAACAGGTCCCTACCCTCTGTGGCTTCTTTCTCCTCCACTTCACCTCTGTGCCATGTACCTGTCAAGTTATGCAGATAATCCTCAGACCAATTTTATAGGTGTGCACAATGGTTTGGTGCTGACCTAGTTGTATTTCAGAAACAAGAGAGGCAGAGAACTTCCATGCTGCTCTGCCTTCCTAGCCTCCCAAGATTTTTGTTTCTTGAGGTAGGACTGTATCACTCTAAACTTCCCTCTTATAACTACTTTTGCTATGTTCCAAAGATTTTGGACCATCGTGTTTTCATTTTCAAGTGTCTCCATGTATATTGAAATTTGCTCTTTGATTTCTTCACTGACCCATTAGTTGTTTGGTAGCATGTTGTTTAGTCTCCATGTGTTTGTGTTTTTCCTTTTTTTCCTTATGATTGAATTGCAGTTTCATATCATTGTGGTCTGAAAAGATGCTTCCTGATACAATGCTAACCTTAAATTTGAGACTTGTTTTGAGGCTTAACATGATCCTGGATAAGGTTTCATATGCACTTGAATATATATTTTGTTTTGGGGGGATGGAATGTGTATATGTATTATCTGTTAAGCCCCTCTGTTCTAATATGTAACTTGTGGCCACTGTTTCCTTATTGATTTTCTGTCTGATCTATCCATTCGTGTTAAATTTTCCTACTATTATTTTACTGTCAATTTCTCTATGTCTGTTAGTATTTACTTTATGTATTTAGATGCTCCTATTTTGGGTGGATAAGTATTTATAATTGTTGTATCATTTAGTTTGACCTCTATCATTACGTGGTTAATTCCCTTCTCTGTTTCTTGCTACCATCTTTGTTATAAAGTCTACCTTGTCTGATAAATAAGCATTGCTACCATGGGTTTTTCCCCCACTTCCATGGAATATCTTTTTTCCATCCTTTTGCTTTCGGTATGTGTCTTTAGGTCTGTAGTGACTCTCTTTTAGGTAGCATGTAGATGAGTCTTTTCTATCCATTTAGTCACTGTAAGTCTTGATTGGAGCATGTGGCATGTAATCCATTTCCATTTAATTATTGATAGGTTATGTACTTACTGCCATCGAAATTGTGTGTGTGTGTTGTAGTTCTCTGTTCCTTTCTTCTGCTTTCCTGCTTTTTAGCATTATTCTTGGATTTGTCTTTATTGGGCATCTAGTATAGATTTAGATTTGTTGTTACCATGGGGTTCATATAGATCCTATATGATTAGCAGTCTAGATTAAGTTGATGATCACTTAAGCTTAAATACATTTTAAAAGCACTGAAGTTTTACTCCCCGTTTTATGTATATATTTTATCTTTTTAATGTGTCCTTTGACTAGTTTTTGTAGATGTTAATTGATTTTACTACATTTTTACTACTTTTGTTTTAATCTCCATGCCAGCTGTTATAATGTAAACCAATGATTTTTTGATTTTATGATTCTATTTCACATTTGGCAGAAAACAGCCTTAGATTGATGTTTTAGTCCACTTACAGTAATTGTAACTACTCACAACATAGGATTTCTGCCATATTTCTGTGTTTCCTCCATATTCTATTGCCTTTTTTTTATTTATTTATTTATTTATTTTTTTAAATTTTTTTTTTTTCAACGTTTATTTATTTTTGGGACAGAGAGAGACAGAGCATGAACGGGGGAGGGGCAGAGAGAGAGGGAGACACAGAATCGGAAACAGGCTCCAGGCTCTGAGCCATCGGCCCAGAGCCCGACGCGGGGCTCGAACTCACGGACCGCGAGATCGTGACCTGGCTTAAGTCGGACGCTTAACCGACTGCGCCACCCAGGCGCCCCTCTATTGCCTTTTTATCTATCTTTTAAGTATTTTGAAATACATATTTTAATTATCTTGTGCTGTAGATTCTACGTCTAAAGTTCTCTCTTGGCCAGCAAGAGAGCAGATGCAGGATTAAAAGCGAGAGACGGCTAATGTCCGGGAAAAGACAAGACCCCCAAGTAAGGGTCCTTACCCCATATTTATTAAAATGAGAAGGCTTACAAACATGATGGGAGTGCACAAAGAGACAATAAATTGGTAAACATGAACTCATGGGCATGAGGGAAAGGGGGTTTTGAGGATATACGATTGGGGTTTGGGTCAATATAAAACAATCCTGGCACCAGGCAGATGGTTGTTAACAGCAGACAGGAGGTGCCGTATCTGTTTGTCTTAGCTAGCCTAGGGCATAAGACACAGCAAGTAACCTCAGGGTTAACAACACACCTTTTCTTTTGCTAATCAGCTCTGCTCTGCAGTTTCATCTACAGTGCAGTGGTCTATAGCCCTATTTACCTGTTTGCCTAATTTAGTCCTTCCTTCCTGTGAAAGCAGCTTTCTGCTATAGTACTAAATTGGGGGGCACTTTTGCCTTGAATACCTAAGCTTGCTTACCTCATATGCCTTTGTACTGGGGGCCTTTGTGCCCCCCCCCCCTCCTCTATTCTGGGGGCAATCCTGTTTCCCAAGCGTGGATGTGAGCATCCTATGGCTTTGTAATTCTTTATGCCTTGTTAACCCATCAGTGCAGACTCAGGGAATTCCTAAGCTTATTCTCCACAGTGCCCCCTTTTTGTTTTTCTTAGTTCTTTTAGTTTTGTGTTTGAGGACCATCATGACAAGCTCCTGGTCCTTCTTTTGCTTTTGGATGGCTTGGAGGGTGATTCTGCAAAGACATAAAAAGAGACACGGTAAAAGCATTCCACTTTCCAGAGTTATCCAGAATTTGAGATGGGTGCTAGCTGTGAGAAAGGATTTACGTTGTGCCACATTTCCCAGGAATCAGCCCATTTTTCAGCTGATCTTCTACATATTGTAGCTGTTGGCACAATGTCGTATCTAAATTTTCTGTATTGTCAGAGAGTTAGGAAGAAAAGACACTGCGAAGGTGTGCCTGGACAGCATCCCAAGCCTAGGGGTGGTTATAAGGAATGCCAGTCATGCAGATATGCTGGTAGTTAGGGTCACAGGGCAGTTTAGAGTGAGGAACAAGCCTTCCTGTTGCTTTCCAATAAATTCCACTGCAGCCTCAAGAGCTTCAAGGCAGGCTGAAACTTGTTTATCAATGGAAGTCTGGCTTATAAATTCTTTGGTAGTGTTGACCATATTTATTAAGGACATGGGCTGTCTGGATAGTATGATGCAGGCTGACTCCAGCTACAGTGGCAGAGGCAATAACACCTACTGCTGCTAGGATGCCCATGATCAGTAGGCCAGCAAATCTTTTTTGCCTTACAGCAGAATGCCAGTGTTAAACAGGCTTGGAAAGCGCACCTAACTCCTGATAGATGCATATAGGGTTCTAGAGCTATTAACAGGAACCCAGGCTGAGACGTGCTAACTACTAATAAGGAGGAGATATTTAATTGGGTGATGTTATCAGTACTTACGCAGGATATAAACCAACTCTGGGAGGTAGAGATATGATAGTTGTTGGATCTGTAAAGTGGAGGTAGCAAAGAAAACATAGGGAGAAGGGACACAACTAGTGGTCCATGCTAATTGATTGTTGTGCAGGGAGGCCCAAGTTAGGTTAGTATGCTGATTTACATAAACTTCACCATGGCTAATGGTACGAATGAAGAAGGGAAGACCTAGCTTCCAAAAGTTAACAAGCCAACGTCCTTTTAATTTTCCTTTATGTGCAGAAATTGTAGGTCCAGACAAACCTCCATCTTTCCAAAAAATACTCTCCCTACTAAACTGGTTAAAGGATATGGTCTTTTTTGAATATTTTGTTTCAAGATGTCCTCTAGGACCCCTGTCAATAATAGTCCAATTACCCCAGTGAAGGTTATGCTCAGTCTCTCCATAACAGGTTGTCTAAGGAATATTATTCCAGGGGTTGTCTGAATATTTGAGACTAGAGCAAGCTATAACAGGAATGCATATCGAAGCTTATGGCTGAGAAAAAAAGTAAAATTGGCCTTGTAGAGGGTTTGGGCTATATATGCAAAAGCCTGTTGATTTTTAAGACAAGCAGATAAATTGCTGAACTTAGTAACACACATAGGAGACGCTGAAGTAAGCCATCACTGCAGTCTTGGCATATAAAGCTAATGTTTTTGTTCCGTTTGGAAGGGCGGGTTAAGACTGGCTCCTTCCATGAACTCTGTCATTAATGCTAATAGGAATATCTCAGGCTAGGAGTGTTAAGGTATCAAATATAGATGGCTTAAGGAGATGAGCCCAATATGAATATTGAGCTTGGCCTGGACAAATGAGGGCAAGGAGAAGAATCAGGGTTACACAAATCGAATTTTTGTTAATGACAGAAATCATGACCATCAGATGTGAATCAGGGGTGTATATATAACATCACTGTGTTATAAGAGGATGCCGGCCTGGTTAGACAGGCATTTAAGGCTTCCCCATGTTATATGAGGGGCAAAGACTTGCATTTGTGGACTGGCTTCAGGATGAGGAGTCCGTGAAGAGGCTTCCTCCATCTTGAAAAAGAGGGGCGGTGGCCGCTCACTCAGTCATTCTCCGGAAGTCTTGATTCATTGGAAGATATCCTACAGGTCTCCACCATACCATGGTAAGGCTTCACCTTACCCCGAGAGGGGATCCACAGAGGTCCGGAATCTGAAAGAACACAAGCATATCCTCGACCCCAGGTGAGAAGTTTAGTGAGCCCAGTTCGTGTGGGCCCCTTTCAAGGGTTTTGCACAGCACCATAGGGTGAGAGGGTTTATATTATTTTGAAGAATGTCACTCAGCTAGTTAGTCCTTGAGGATTAAGATTTAAAAAGCTAAGAGTAATCATAGTATGATTAAGAAGGAGCTGAGGTTGTAATGCAGACAACCAGGGGTATCTCCCCCTTTTTGTTTTTTTAACATGTTTTTGACAGTAATATATGCTTATTTTACAACTGTTTCACCTGTGGATTATAAGGAATGGGGAATTCCAACCAAGGCTTAAGTAAAACAAAAGGGTGTGTGGTCCTGTTGTTTTACCCTTTTTGTTAAAATTATTTATTTACTTATTTATTACCATTAACAAAAATATATCTTTCTGTGGTTGTCGTAGGATGCACTAATTTTATTTTGGCTCAGCAGTAACTTATATATTGATCATCCATCGGCAATTGGGGGAGGGGGCTAAATGACCAAAGTCAGGGTCTATTCCCCTGCCTTTTTTAGCAATGCCCATATAAATATGTTTCAGCCATGTGGATACCCACTTGTGGCATACAATGGGCTATGTTTAGTAAAATGGCTTCCATGTATCTTAGTAAAAGCCCTTCATATATTATCCATTCCTCTGCTAAACAGGAACAACACAAATGTGGAGGATTTGGAGGCTGGCACCAAGAGTATTGCCATCATTTTCCCAGACTTTGGATCAAAGGAGGGGGAATCTTAATCGTAACCCTGTGTGTTTTTAAAATGTATTTATTTTAACCTTAGTCTGTTCTGAGCACATGTAAAATTTCTTTTTAAAGATTTTTCTTCACGAAACTTCTACAACTTTTTTTGCATTTAGATTTTGTCCCAAGGCATTTCTTTTCAAATAACCAGTCTTATTTAGGACAAAATTACTTTCTTTTACCTTCAACAAAATTATATTTCCATTTCTTATGTCTTTTTTTCATATCTACTTTTCTACATACGGAGTTGCTTTTCTTATTTTTGTCAGTTTTAACTACATTTAGTAGATAAATTTTAATTCTTAGAAACTTCAATCTCCAGTGAAAACTAAGTAGTAACCAACTGTGAATTGTCTGTTATATGAGAAAATTCTTTAGGTGGTAGACTTATGAATCCATTAAGCATAAAGCATGTTTTTTTAATGGATTTATCTTTTTTTTTTTTTTTTTTTAGCATTTATTCATTTTTGAAAGGCAGAGAGAGACAGAGCGTGAGTGGGGGAGGGGCAGACAGAGAGGGAGACACAGAATCTGAAGCAGGCTCCAGGCTCTGAGCTGTCAGCACAGAGTCCAACATGGGGCTCGAACTCACGAACTCTGAGATCATGACCTGTGAGATCATGACCTGGGCCGAAGTTGGCCGCCCAACCGACTGAGCTACCCGGCGCCCCTTTAATGGATTTAAATATTCTTAGTTTTTTTGACTTAAGTCAGAAGCATAAACCTATGTTAAGTACAAAATGCTTCAACATTCCATTTGATTTAGAAGAGGCCTAAATGTCTGAAGAACTTAATTTATCATTTAAGCAAAACGTTCAAGTCTTAGGTTACCAAAGACCCTGAAAGCTATCTTAACAATTACCCATGAAAACTATAAGGCAAAAAAAGTTAACCATTAAGTCATCCTTTATGTTAACAAATTGGAACAGAGATAACATGAGCTTATTTGACCTTTAATAGACCTTAATAGAATAAGGATCTATAATTTAAAAGATATGCCTATCTTAACATCTCATCTGTGTCCCCTTAAAAGTTTACCATTGTTAATTTTCTTCCTGTGGAACCAGCGAGGAAATCTGAAGTTTAAGGGGGTGTTTTTTCCTTTTTGACAGTGTGGGGAGGAGGAGCTGATGCTACATGAGACACTGAAGAGCCAGATTTGAAGGCTGCACCCAAGGTAATGCAGAAACAGGAGGAGTGGGAAGGGAAGGCAGAAAAAGTAAGGTGCCTCCAAGAGGCCTGAAGGCAGACAAAGGCACAGAAGGCAGAGAAAAGAGTTCACGTGGTCCTAAAGCCTGTCATATCAGATAGGTGAGCAGATATCAATTTTTGTTTTGTTTTGTATTATTTGTTTTGTTTTCCACTAGTGGAATTAGGCAGTCTATGTCAGGCCAGAGAAGACAGGGAAGTTCCCCGAAACAAAAGGAGTTTTGGCAGCTGCTTGGGAATATTCCTTAAAATCTCTATCCAGAGATAGACTAGCCAGAGACAATTAGCTCTAGTCATCATACTCATTAATCCAGGAAATGAATGAGGGAGAAGCCCTCACATGTAGTTAAAAGTAACTAGTGTGTATAGGGAGAAACAGTAAGAGATAGAGTTAGAGTCTCCTATATTAGGGATAACCTGTGTAAAATACACTGCACTATTGTAGTGGACTGTTTTACTGACAATGATAGGAAGCTGGGCTTGCTGCCTTGGATGGGAATATTGCCCTGTGCCAGACAGTTGTTAAAAAGACCCCAGAACAACAGCAGCAAAGTTCTGCATAGCACGAGTCATGCAAGCACATGAAACTCTGGGGCACAGATAGCATACTGGGCTAGGGTCAGAATGATGTCCATAAGAGAGCCCCAGTCCCAGACACACATGGAATAAGCACCACAAATATTTTCTAAAATGCCAATTGTAAAAGGGCTGTGATGAACATACAGCTGAACTGATTTTTGCAATTCTTTTACTATTGGAAAGAGCAGGCCTTCATGGATGTAGTGCCTATTTTTCCTGATAATGGGAAACAGCTGGAATTTACTGGCCTCATGGGCTTTTTAAATGTACTTTTTCATTGGGCTAAGGACTTTATCAGAGCCGGCTGGTGAGGTTTTTAGAGGCTCGATATCGCCCCACCCTTTTGGGGGAGGAGGTGTATCTTTTGGCTGCACAGGCACCAGAGGCACAGCCTGATTATAGGGGGACGGAGGTTTTTCCTCCCTTTTAGATAACTCTGTGTCTTCATATACATTGTCCAATCTCAAGGGGAGAAAAGCAATATGGATGATGGACCAGGTGAGGATTACCTCAGGGGGGACATTAGCCTTTTCAGAATGCCAGGCCTTCAATGTTTTCTTTATTTGTTCCCATACTTCAAGATCTTAAGTTCCTTGTTCTGGGGACCAAGGGCAATTTTGTTGGACAGTCAGCAGTAATCTAAGGAGAGCCTTATAATTTAGAGTAGTCCATGCTGTGTCTCCTAGGGACTGATGAATTCGAATACAGCACTTTTGTTTAGGGGCTAGGGAGCCTCCCATGGTAGAGCTCTCAAAACATCCTGTGGCAGCAAATCCTAATATAGTTCCGCTTTATCCCTTACCTTGTCAGATAGAGACTGTATCCGGTGCGATTGTTTTCTTGGAGCCCCTTAATCGTTCTGCAGCATCATGCAGTCCTCGTGTCGCACCACCTCTTGGCCATGTTGGCTCCTTGCCCACGTTGGTCCATAGTACCCCTTTCCTTCTTTCACCTCAGGGTCACCATCTGTTGTAGACTCTAAGTCTAAAGTTCTCTCTTGGCCAGCAAGAGAGCAGATGCAGGATTAAAAGTGAGAGATGGCTAATGTCTGGGAAAAGACAAGAGCCCCAAATAAGGGTCCTTACCCCGTATTTATTAAGATCAGAAGGCTTACAAACGTGGTAGGCGTGCACAAAGAGACAATGAATCGGTGAACATGAACTCATGGGCATGAGGGAAAGGGGGTTTTGAAGATATACGGTGTTTGGGGTTTGGGTCAATATGAAACATGGGGCACCTGGGTGGCTCAGTCGGTTAAGTGTCCAACTTCAGCTCAGGTCATGATCTCACGGTCCGTGAGTTCAAGCCCCGCGTCGGGCTCTGTGCTGACAGCTCAGAGCCTGTTTCAGATTCTGTGTCTCCCTCTCTCTCTGCTCCTCCCCTCTTCATGCTGTTAAAAATACAATAAAAAATAAAAATAAAATAAATAAACGTTAAAAAAAATATGAAACAAAATCCTGGCTCTGGGCAGATGGTTGTTAACAGCAGACAGGAGGTGCCCTATCTGTTTGTCTTAGCCAGCCTAGGGGATAAGACAGAGCAAGTAACCTCAGGGTTAACAATGCACCTTTTCTTTTGCTAATCAGCTCTGCTCTGGGCAGTTTCATCTACAGTGCAGTGGTCTATAGCCCTATTTACCTGTTTGCCTAATTTGGTCCTTCCTTCCTGTGAAAGCAGCTTTCTACTACAGTACTAAATTGGGGGTGCACTTTTGTCCTGAATACCTAATCTTGTTTACCTCATATACCTTTGTATTGGGGGCCTTTGCCCCCCCCCCCCCGACTCTATTCTGGGGGCACTCTTGTTTCCCAAGCGTGGGTGTGAGCATCCTATAGCTTTGTAATTCTTTATCCCTTGTTAACCCATCAGTGCAGGCTCAGGGAATTCCTAAGCTTATTCCCCACAATCTTGTCATTTATTTCGCTCTACATCTCTTAGTTGTTTTCTTTTTGATTTTCCAGGGAATTACTAGTAATATAACAACCTAGCTTGCATTAACACCAAATTCTTTTAATAGTGTCCAAAATACTTGTTCATATACGGTTTTTGTCCTTGTGCCTTCCTTTGTGCTGTTACGTCACACAAAATCTCTTGTATATTTTGTGCCAACAACACAGATTGGTGCTTTATGCAGTTCTTTTAAATCAAGTAGGTTAGGGGCGCCTGGGTGGCGCAGTCGGTTAAGCGTCCGACTTCAGCCAGGTCACGATCTCGCGGTCCGGGAGTTCGAGCCCCGCGTCAGGCTCTGGGCTGATGGCTCGGAGCCTGGAGCCTGTTTCCGATTCTGTGTCTCCCTCTCTCTCTGCCCCTCCCCCGTTCATGCTCTCTCTCTGTCCCCAAAAAAATAAATAAACGTTGAAAAAAAAAAAAAATCAAGTAGGTTAAAAACAACAAATACAGGGGCGCCTGGGTGGCGCAGTCGGTTAAGCGTCCGACTTCAGCCAGGTCACGATCTCGCGGTCCGGGAGTTCGAGCCCCGCGTCGGGCTCTGGGCTGATGGCTTGGAGCCTGGAGCCTGTTTCCGATTCTGTGTCTCCCTCTCTCTCTGCCCCTCCCCCGTTCATGCTCTGTCTCTCTCTGTCCCAAAAATAAATATTGAAAAAAAAAAATTAAGGGGCGCCTGGGTGGCGCAGTCGGTTGAGCGTCCGACTTCAGCCAGGTCACAATCTCGCGGTCCGGGAGTTCGAGCCCCGCGTCAGGCTCTGGGCTGATGGCTCAGAACCTGGAGCCTGTTTCCGATTCTGTGTCTCCCTCTCTCTCTGCCCCTCCCCCATTCATGCTCTGTCTCTCTCTGTCCCAAAAATAAATAAACGTTGAAAAAAAAAATTAACAAAAAATAATAAAAACAACAAATACATTTGTACTGTCTTTTATATTTACCTCTCTGTAGTTAATACTTGCTGATGCTCTTTATTTCATCATGTGAGTCAAGTTTTCTCCATGTTTTTTCACTTAGTATTAATGACCTATATTTTTTTTAATTTGAATTTTTTAAATTCTGTATTAAAAAATTTTTTTAATGTTTATTTTTAGAGAGAGAGAAAGAAGAAAGAGAGAAATGAGAAAGAGAGAGAAAGAAGAGAGAGAAGTGAGTGGAGGAGGGGCAGAGAGAGAGGGAGACACAGAATCTGAAGCAGGCTCCAGGCTCTGAGCAGTCAGCACAGAGCCCGACATGGGGCTCAAACCCAAGAACTGTGAGATCACGACCCAAGCTGAAGTCGGACGCCCAACCAACTGCGCCACCCAGGCGCCCCTTAAATTCTGTATTTTTGAGAGAGAACACATGCACGCAGAGGAGGGGCATAGAGAGAGGGGCAGAGGATCTGAAGTGGGCTCTGCACAGACAGCAGCTTCAGCTCAGCGAGCCTGATGTGGGGTTTGAACTCATGAACCGTGAGATGATGACCAGAGACAAAGTCAGATGCTCAACCAACTGAGCCACTCAGGCACCCCAAGCATCTGACTCTTGATTTGGGCTCAGATCATGATCCCAGGTTTGTGGGATCAAGCCCCATGTCGGGCTCCGCCCTGAGTGTGAAGCCTGCTTTCCCTCTGCCTCTCTCCCTCTGCCTCTCTCCTCTGCTTGTGTGAACTCTCAAAAAATAAAAGATTTAAAATATTTTTATTCAAGGGTACCTGGGTGGCTCAGTCAGTAGAGCATCCAACATTGGCTCAGGTTATGATCTCAGGTTTGTGGGTTTTTGTTTTTAATTAAGTAATTTATTTTTAATTTGCATCCAAGTTAGTTAGCATACGGTGCAACAATTATTTCAGGAGTATATTCCTTAACTCCCCTTACCCATTTAGCCCCCCCCTCCCACAACTCCTCCAGCAACCCTCTGTTTTTTCTGTATATTTAAGAGTCTCTTATGTTTTGTCCCCCTCCATGTTTTTATATTATTTTTGCTTCCCTTCCCTTATAGTCATCTGTTTTGTATCTTAAATTCCTCATATGAGTGAATTCATGGGTGAATTCATGTCTTTCTCTAATTTTGCTTAGCATAATACCCTCTAGTTTCATCCACGTAGTTGCAAATGGCAAGATTTCATTCTTTTTGATTGCCGACTAATACTCCATTGTGTATATATACCACATCTTCTTTATCCATTCATCCGTTGATGGACGTTTGGGCTCTTTCCATACTTTGGCTATTGTCAATAGCACTGCTATAAACATTGGGGTGCATGTGCCCCTTCAAAACAGCACACCTATATCCACTGGATAAATACCTAGTAGTGCAATTGCTGGGTAGTAGGGAAGTTCTATTTTTAAACTTTGAGGAACCACCATACTATTTTCCAGAGTGGCTGCATCAGTTTCCATTCCCATCAGCAGTGCAAAAGAGATCCTCTTTCTCTGCATGCTTGCCAACATCTGTTGTTGCCTGAGTTGTTAATGTTAGCCATTCTTACAGATGTGAGGTGGTATCTCATTGTGGTTTTGATTTGTATTTCACTGATGATGAGTGATGTTGAGCATTTTTTCATGTATCAGTTGGCCATCTGGATGTCTTCTTTGGAGAAGTATCCACTCATGTATTTTCCCCATTTCTTCATTGGATTATTTGTTTTTTGGGTGTTTGAGTTTGATAAATTCTTTATAGATTTTGGATACTAACCCGTTTGCAAATATCTTCTCCCATTCCATCAGTTGCCTTTTAGTTTTGCTGATTGTTTCTTTCACCGTGCAGAAGCTTTTTATTTTGATGAGGTCCCAATAGTTCATTTTTGCTTTTAATTCCCTTGCCTCTGGAGACATGTTGAGTAAGAAGTTGCTGCGGCCAAGGTCAAAAAGGTTTTTGCCTGCTTTCTCCTCTAGGATTTTGATGGCTTCCTGTCTTACATTGAGGTCTTTCATCCATTTTGAGTTTATTGTCTTTGATGTAAGAAAGTGGTGGAGGTTCATTTTGCTGCATGTCGCTGTCCCGTTTTCCCAGCACCATTTGCTGAAGATACGGTCTTTATTCCATTGGATATTCTTTCCTGCTTTGTCAAAGATTAGTTGGCCATACATTTGTGGGTCTATTTCTGGGTTCTCTATTCTGTTCCATTGATCTGAGTGTCTGTTTTTGTGCTAGTACCATACTGTCTTGATGACTACAGCTTTGTAATACATCTTGAAGTACGGGATTGTGATGCCTCCAGCTTTGGTTTTCTTCTTCAAGATTGCTTTGGCTACTCAAGGTCTTTTCTGATTCCATACAAATTTTAGGATTGTTTATTCTAGCTCTGTGAAGAATGCTGGTGTTATTTTGGTAGGGATTGCATTGAATATGTAGATTGGTTTTGGTAGTACCGACATTTAACAATATTTGCTCTTCCAATCCAGGAGCGTCAAATAGTTTTCTTTTCTGTTTATCTTCAATTTATTTCATAAGTTTTCTATAGTTTTCGGTATAGGTTTTTCACCTCTTTAGTTAGATTTATTCCTAGATATTTTATGGGTTTTGGTTCAATTGTAAATGGGATCAATTCCTCGATTTCTTTTTCTGTTGCTTCATCACTGGTGTATAGGAATGCAACAATTTTCTGTGCATTGATTTTATATCCTGCAACTTTGCTGAATTCATGGATCAGTTCCTGCAGTTTTTTGGTGGAATCTTTTGGGTTTTCCATATGGAGTATCAGGTCGTCTGCAAAGAGTGAAAGTTTGACTTCCTCCTGGCCTATTTGTATGCCTTTTGTTCCTTAGTGCTTTCTGACTGCTGAGGCTAAAACTTCCAATACTATGATGAATAACAGTGGTGAGAGTGGACATCCCTGTCGTGTTCCTGACCTCAGGGGGAAAGCTCTGTTTTTCCCCATTGAGGATATTAGTGGTGGGTCTTTCATACATAGCTTTTATGATCTCAAGGTATGATCCTTCTATCCCTACTTTCTAAAGCGTTTTTACCAAGAAAGGACGTGGTATTTGTCAAATGTTTTCTCTGAATCTATTGAGAGGATGATGTGGTTATTGTCCTTTCTTTTACTGATATGATGTATCACATTGATTGTTTTGCAGATATTGAACCAGCCCTGCATCTCAGGTATAAGTCCCACTTGGTCATGGTGAAGAATTCTTTTAATGTATGGTTGGATCCAGCAGGCTAGTGTCTTGTTGAGGATTCTTGCATCCATGTTCATCAGGGTAACTGGTCTGTAGTTCTCCTTTTTGGTGGGGTCATTGGTTTTGGAATCAAGGTAATGCTGGCTTCATACAATGAGTTTGGAAGTTTTCTTCCATTTCTATTTTTTGGAACAGATTCAAAAGAACAGCTGTTAACTTCTCTTTAAATGTTTGGTAGAATTCCCCTGGAAATCCATCCATCCCTGGACTCTTGTTTTGGGGGAGATTTTTGATTACTACTTTAATTTCTTTACTGGTTATGGGCCTGTTCAAATTTTCTATTTCTTCCTGTTTCAGTTTCAGTAGTTTATATGTTTCTAGGAATTTCCCATTTCTTCCAGATTGCCCATTTTATTGGTGTACAGTTGCTCATAATATTCTATTGTTGTATTTCTGCTGTGTGGTTGTGATCTCTCCTCCTTCATTTTTGATTTTATTTATTTTGGTTCTTTCCTTTTTCTTTTTGATCAAACTGTCTAGGGGGTTTATCAGTTTTGTTAATTCTTTCAAAGAACCAGCTCCTGGTTTCATTCATCTGGTCTACTGTTCTTTTGTTGTTGCTGTTTGTGGTTTTGCTTTTTGTTTCCAGAACACTGATTTCTGCTCTAATATTTATTATTTCCTGTCTTCTGCTGATTTGGGTTTTATTTACTGTTCATTTTCCAGTTCTTTAAGGTGTAAGGTTAGATTGTATATCTGAGATCTTTCTTCCTTCTTTAGGAAGGCCTGGATTGCTATTTACTTCCCTCTTATGACCACCTTTGCTGTTTCCCAGAGGTTTTGGGTTGTGGTATTATCATTTTCATTGGCTTCTATGTACTTTTTAATTTCCTCTTTAACTTCTTGGTTAGGCCATTCATTCTTTAGTAGGATGCTCTTTAATCTCCAAGTATTTATCTTTCCAAAGTTTTTCTTGTGGTTTGAGTTTAATAGCATTGTGGTCTGAAAATATGTGGTATGATCATGATGTTTTATGTACCTGTTGAGGGATGATTTGTGTTCCAGTATGTGATCTATTCTGGAGAATGTTCCATGTGCACTGGAGAAGAACGTGTACTCTGCTGCTTTAGAATGAAATGTTCTGTATATATGTTAAGTCCATACGGTCCAGTGTGTCATTCAAAACCATTGTTTCCTTGATGATTTTGTTTAGATGATCTGTCCATTGCTCTAAGTGGGGTGTTGAAGTCCCCTGCTATCATGGTATTATTATCAATGAGTTTATGTTTGTGATTGATTTATATATTTGAGTGCTCCACATTTGGAGCATAAATGTTTACAACTGTTAAAACTTCTTGGTGGATAGACCCCCTTAATTATGATATAATGCCCTTCTTCATCTCTTGTTACAGTCTGTATTTTAAAATCTAGACTGTCTGATATAAATATGGCTACTCTGGCTTTCTTTTGGCAACCATTAGTATGATAGATGGTTCTCCATCCCTTTACTTTCCATCTAAAGGTGTCTTCAGGTCTAAAATGGGTTTCTTATAAGCAGCATGTAGATGGATGTTGTTTTCTTAGCCATTCTGTTACCATATATCTTTTGATTGGTACATTTAGTCCATTCACATTTAGAGTGAGTACTGGAAGATACGAATTTAGTGCCATTATGTTTCTTGTAGAGTTGGAGTTTCTGGTGGTCTCTGGTCCTTGCTATTCTTTGTTCCTTTTTGTCTTTTTAGTGTTTTGTTTGTTTGTTTGTTTTCGACTTTTCTCCCCTCAGTACACCTTAAAATTTCCTGCAGGGCTGGTTTAGTGGTCACAAACTCGTTTAATTTTTGTTTGGGAGACTTTTAATCTCTCCTTCTATTTTGAATGACAGCCTTGCTGTATAAAGAATTCTTGGCTGCATATTTTTCCAATTCAGCACATTGAATATATCCTGCCACTCCTTTCTGGTCTGCCAAGTTTCTGTGGATAGTTCTGCTGCAAACCTGATCTGTCTTCTCTTGTAGGTTAAGGACTTTTTTTCCCCCCGCTGCTTTCATGACTCTTTCCTTGCCTGAGTATTTTGTGAATTTGACTATGATATGCCTTGTTGATGGTCAGCTTTTGTTGAATCTAATGGGAATTCTGTTTCTTGGATTTTGTTATCTGTGTCATTCCCCAGGTTAGGAAAGTTTTCCAGTATGATTTGTTCACATAAACCTTCTACTCCTTTCTCTCTCTCTCTCCATCTTCTGGGACCCCTATGATTCTGATGTTATTTCTTTTTAATGAGTCACTGAGTTCTCTAATTCTTACACCATACTCTTTTGCCTTTTTCTTTTCTGCTTCATTATTCTCTGTAAGTTTGTCCTCTGTATCGCTGATTCACTGCTCTTGCTTCATCCATCCTTGCTGTCGTGGCATCCTTCAAGATTGCAGCTCAGTTGTAGCATTTTTTATTTCATCCTGACTAGCTTTTACTTATCTCTGCAGAAAGGGATTCTAATCTATTTTCAACTCCAGATAGTATTATTATCTTGACTCTAAATTCTGGTTCAGACCTCTTGCCTGTATGTGTGTTGATTCTTATTCTTGTTCCATTCTGGTGATCATTACATGCATTCAGTTTCAAAACTCTTATTGCACTTTTCATTTTGGCTTGATTTATTTTTAGGTCTTTTATCTCTCTGGTAAGGGTCTCTCTGATGTGTTCTATGGTTTCTCAAGTGTAAGGGTCTCTCTGCTGTGTTCTATGGTTTCTCAAGCCCAGCTAGTATTCTTATGATTGTTGCCTTAAATTCTGGATCAGAATTTGTTTTTATTAGATGCCTGGCTGTGACCTTTTGTTGTTCTTTCTTTTGGCATGAATTCCCCCATCTTGGCATTTTGTCTAGGTCTGTCTTCTTCTCTGTTAAGAAAGCCTGTTAATTTCCAGCTTCTGAGAGTAATGGCTTTACAAAGAAGAGGTGATAAAATGTCCAGAGCCTCGTGCTCCAGGAAGTGTCCTGCATACACTCTGCTGCTGTGTTTTGGTGCTGTATCCCTCAGGTAAGTTGCCCACAGAGTTTCTTCTTACCTGAAGTGGGCAGTATTTGGACCTTGGCCAGAGTGTGGCAAGTTTTAACTAGGTGTGCTCTGCTCTGCTCATTAAGAGAGACCTGATGCTACTTACACTAGAATTGAAGCTTTGAAGAACTATGGTCTGTAAACATGTACAGGGGTGTGTGCTGGTATTCTGGGGGAGGGGTCTGCTGCACTGTTCTTTAGGCACACTTGCCTGAGAAAGTACCAGAAGAGTGCAGAGGGGGTGGGACTTGGTGTAAGCAGATCAGGCAGCCAGTATTGGTGCTGTGCTCTTTGCTGAAGTTGGTTTATGCTTAGGGATGTGGGAGGGAAATGGCACTAGCCAGCTTCTCTCTGGAGAGAGGAGTACATGCTGGCTGCTCTCAGGGAGGCAGTTTCAGAGGAATTAATAAATTCCCCTTGTACATTTTTCAGATCCCTAATTTCAGTCTCTGGGCTGCTTGCCTTCCTGGAGCAGCTCAGTGCACCCTGGGCTCTATCACAGCCAGGCCAGCTGACTTTTAAAATTCCAGATTTCCAGGACCTAGTATGGTGGGTATCTGTACTGATCCTCTGGTAAAGGGTCTCACCATGCTGGGACTGATGCAGGTTTGACCCAGAAGGGCAGCTGTGCCAGAGCACAGTGGCATGCAATATGGAGCAAAGCAAGTGTCTGGGTTGGCTGCCCTCAGCAGGTGTCTGTGCACCTATGCTGAGGGGCAGGGTAGGGAAATGGCACCCACCAGTTCTTTTGTCCCCAGAGAGGTAATGCTACCTCTCATAGCTGTGCTCTAAAGAGAATGAACAGGCTCTCCCTCTGCCACTTAGGTGTTCCTTAGATTGCACAGCGTGCCCTGCCTCTGTCTCTTGAGTAAGGCAATGTCCTCAGGGTTCTATCCCAGCCAAGCTAAGGAAACTCTGATACTGCTTTGAGCCCTGCTGCTTGCAAAAACTCATGAAAATCAGCCCTTGTCATTTTCCCAGCCAATGGCTTTGGGGGAAGTGCTCTCCTTGTGCTTATCCTTGTGCTCTCTACTCTCTCTCGCCTTTCTCTGTGACCAGAGCTCCCTCCTCTCTACAGCACCATGATCCATTTCTTCCTCAAACCATGTCTCTGCATTTCCTGTCTTCCTCAAAGCGGCCTCTTCTCTCCCTTTAGTTGTGAAGTTTGTTCTATCCAACTCAGGTTGATTTGTTGAGTAGTCAAAATGATTTGATAGTTATCTAGCTGTGTTTGAGGGATGAGGCAAGCCTAGGGTCCTCCTGTTATGCTGCCATCTTAGTTTCCTTCTGATTACAGTGATTTTTTATTTATCTGTGTAGTTATCTTTATCAGTGTTATTTCTTCATATGGCTTTGAGTTACTGTCGAGTGTCCTTTCATGTAAACCTGAAGGACACCTTAAGAATTTATTTTGAGGGAGAGAGGGTTTGAGTGGAAGAGGGGCACAGTGGGAGAGAGAATCCTAAGAAGGCTCTGCTCAGTGCTACCCCAGCTGATGCAAGGCTCAATTCCATGAACTTTGAGATCATGACCTGAGCCAAAA
Organism: Prionailurus viverrinus; assembly: GCF_022837055.1. NCBI lineage: Eukaryota > Metazoa > Chordata > Mammalia > Carnivora > Felidae > Prionailurus > Prionailurus viverrinus. The sequence goes on from NC_062573.1 coordinate 85,994,919, forward strand.
TCAAGCGTCAGATACTTAACCCATTGAGCCACACAGGTGCCCCTAAACATTTCTTACAGGGCATATCCAACAGCCACACTCTCCCTTAGTTTTTGTTTATCTTGTGATGCCTTAATTTTTCCTTTACTTTTGAGACAGTTTCACCAGATACAAAATTATTTGTTGACAGGTTTTTTTTTCTTTCAGCAATTATTAAATATATTATCATCCTACCTCTTGCTAAAGCAATCTTCTGAGAGAAACTGGCTTAATTTTATTGAAGATCCCTTTTATATGATGTTACTCTGACTGCTTTCAATATTCTTTTTGTTTTTAGCTTTTGATGCTTTATGTTTTGGTGCAGGACCCTGAGGTTTACACACTTGGGAGTTAACTGAGCTTTTTAGATTTAAAGATGCATTATTTTTTTTTTTTATCACTTTGGGGAAGTTTTGGCCATGATTTATCCATAGATTCTTCCTGCCCCTTTCTTGCTCTTATTTCTGGGAGTCCTATGATGCATATGTTTGTATTCCTTTTTTTAAAGTTTATTTTATATTTTATTTTAAACTTTATTTGAGAGGGGGAGAGAGAAAATCCCAAGTAGGCTCCATGCTGTTGGCATGGAGCCCAAATTAGGGCTTGATCCCATGAACCACGAGGTCATGAACTGGGCCAAAATCAAGAATCGGCTACTTAACTGGCCACCAAGGCACCCCCATATGTTTGTATTCTTGATGGTATTCTACAGGTCTCTTCTCTGTTCACTTTTCTTTTTTCTTTCTGCTCCTCAGACTTGATCATTTCAGTTGTCTTACCAAGTTTATTGACTCTTCTGTTCAAATCATCTTTAAAAACTCTAGTGAATTTTTCATTTGTTATTGTATTTTTCAGTTCTAGAATGTTATAATTTCTTTATATAATCCTTTATGTTGAGAAACTTTTTCCTGATTTTGTGTAGCTCTTTTGAGCATATTAAAGATAGCTGATTTAAAGTTTTTGTAGAGCAAGCTCAATTTCTGTGCTTCTGGAGCTCAGTGTCTCTTAATTTTTCCTGTTTGTGAGCCATATTTTCTTGTTCCTTTGCATGCTTTGTCATTTTTCTTGTTGAGAACTGTATGTTTTAAATACTATAATTTGGTAATTCTGGACCCCAGATTCTTCCCCCTCTTTAAAGTTTGCTTTTGTTACTTAGTGTTGGTTGTAGTAGTTTGTTTAGTGACTTGATAAAGTTTCTATTTGTGGGATAGTCTCTAAAGTCTCTGTTTCTTTAATGCATGGTCAGTTGAATTCCTAAGGAAGGAAGCAAAGGAAAGGAGGAATGAAGGAGGGGCAAACACAAAAGGAAAGGAGGAGGGAAAGGAAATGAAGGAAGGAAACAAAGAGGAAAGGAAGGAATAAAAGAGGAAAAAATACTTCTTCAGTCTTTTACAGATTGGCTCTGTGTTGGAGCACTCACTTATTGTTTATTAGGCTTTTATAACACAGAACATGGAACAAGAATTTAAGGAAACCAGGAGAACAGTGTCCTAACAAATATACAGTATCAATAAAGAGAAATTATGAAAAAGAATGTAAATTCTAGATTTGAAAAATATAACTGAAGTGAAAAATTCTATGCAGAAGTTCAATAATAAGCTTAAGCTGGCAGAAGAATGAATCAAAAAATTTGAAGATATGTCAACTGAGATTATCCAGTTTGAGAAACTGATTGAAAAAAAAACTCTAACAAGAACATAGCCTGAGCTACCTGTGGAATGCCATCAAGCATGCCAAAATGTACATAAATAGATATACAGAAGGACAGAACAGATATAGAGGCAGAAACAGCATTTGAAGAAATAGTGATTGCAAACTTCTCAGATTTGATTAAAAACATTAAAAAGTGGGGGAGAAAGGGAAATGGCAGAGTAGTAAGGTCCTGAGCTTACTTCATCCCACGGACACACTGAGGGAACAACAAAGATGTATTTCACTCCGAAAATGACCTGAAAACTGACAGATCTTCCACAGCGACTCACAGAGGGAAGGCGACATCACAAATGGCAGGAGGGGCAGAGAAGTGGTTGGGAACCAGGTCCCCAGGGTGAATGACTGCAACAAAAGGGACATCACAAGCTTGGAGTGAGGGAATCAGATCCCACAATGGGCACCACTACCCTTAGGACATGAACTGGGAAGATGAGTCCCCATATGTCTAGTTTTGAAAATCAGTCTGGCTTAACTCTAAAAGTGTCTGAAAACTACAGGAAATCTAGCTTCCACCATATTTAGCCAGCATGCTAAACAACTATGCCAAGACAACCCCAGAAGCAGCAGTTTCAAAAGTGCCTGAAGTACATGGGGTAGAAGGGAAGGGATCTCCAGATTTCTCCAGGAACAAAAGTGTTGGCAGGTACCATTTTTCTTACCCTTCCGCAGCCTAGATAACTGGACCTTGTAGGAGCTAGTTCTAACATTCTCCATCTACATTGCTAGCACCACATGCCCTGCCCATGTCTTCCTCTGATGACCAACCCCACCCAACTCATCCCAGCACATGCCCCTCCAAAGCAGTTACTATCCTGCCACATCCAGCAGGCAACCCCACTGGTACCAACACCCCTGCAAAACAACTCTTGCCCTGAGTATGTAGGTAGCTAACCCCATACACTAACATGGCTGTAGCTCCTGCAGGTAGGGCTCTTACCTGGGTGTGCAGTGAGCCAGCCCTGCCTTTTGTTGCCCCTGGTATCATAGCAGGTAACTGCAGACAACCAGACTAAGCGCTGGTCATGCCCAAGAGCAAGCTTATGGTGAATGCAGCCAGTCCTCTCAGAAGCACAGGGAGAAACTCTTCCCACCAGTGAGCCTACAGCAGCTGCACTGGACCTCTCAGCCACTAGTGTATGGAGTAAAACCTGTCCACAATACACCTTCAGCATCCAGAGGAGATCATTACAGCCAGTCCTTCCCACCAGTATGCCCACAGCAATTAACACTTAAGGCTCAATGTCAACAAAATATTAGCAACCCAAATTCAACGCTACAGAAAAGGATCGTTCACCATAATCAAGTGGAATGTATTCCTCCAGGAATGCAAAGATAGTTCAATATTCACAAATCAATCCATGCAATACATCACATTAACAAGAGGAAGGATAAAAACCATACAGTCATCTCAATATGGGAGAAAGAGCATTTGACAAAATACAACACTGGTTCATGCTAGTAACTCTCAACAAAGTGCATTCAGAGGGAGCATATCACAACATAATAAAGCCCATATACAAAAATCCCACAGCTAACATCAGACTCAATAGTGAAAAACTGAAAGCTTTTTCTCTAAGATCAGGAATAAGATAAAGTGTCTACTTACCACTTTTACTCAATACATTACTAGAAGTTCTAGCTATAGCAATCAGACAAGAAAAAGAAGGAAATGAAGTTAAATTGTCAGTATTTGCATATGACATTATACTACAACCTGAAAGGCTCCACAAACATTATCAGCACTAACAAACTCATTAATGTTGCAGGATACATAGTTAATATACAGAAATTTTGTGTTCCTATATGCTATGAACAGTGTAGGAGAAAGAAATTAAAACTGCCATTTGTAAATGTACCAAGAAGAATAAAATTCCCTAGAATAAATTTAACCAAGGAGGTGAAAGACCTACACTCTACAGGACACTGATGAAAGAAACTGAATATAAACAAATGGAAAGATATACCACGCTCAAGGACTGGGAAAATTAATATTGTTAAAATGTGCATACTACCCAAAGCAATCTTCAGATTGAATGTACTTCCTATCAAAATACAAATGGTGTTTTTTTTAGAACTAGAAAATAAGCCTAAAATTTATAGAGACACAAAAGACCCCAAACAGCCAAAGCAATCTTGAGAAAGAACAAAGAAGGTATCACAATGCCAGATTTCAAGAGATACTACAAATCTGTAGTAATCAAAAACAGTGTGGTACTGGCACACAAGAGACATATACTTCAGTAAAATATACAGAACAGAAATAACAAGTTTATATGGTCAATTAATCTCCAACAAAGGAGGCAAAAACACACAACGGTTAACAGGCACTCTCCTCAATACATGGTGCTGAGAAAATCAGCTGATGCAGAAGAGTAAAATTGGATCACTTTCTTACACTATACACAAAAATAAATTAAAAATGGCTGACTTCTGGGGAAAATGGTAGAGTAGGAGGATACTAGGATCACCTTATCCCATGGATACACCTAGAGAACACCTGGCAGACTGGCAGAACAGACTCCCCAAAGCTAAATGTAGAGAAGAAGCCACATAAAAGAGGGTTGGAAGGGTAGAAACAGAGTCCAGAGTTAAATAGACCCATGGGACTATCCCTAGTAGGGAGGAACACCTTATACATGAAGAGGGAAGAGAAACAGACTCTCACACCAAGCACCCCAGGCATGGGGGGACCTGCATAAGACGAGTCTGTGTAATATTTGGCTGTGAAAACCAGAGGAGCCTAATATTTTGAGTTTGTGTAATTTGTGGGGCTTAACACTGGAAGTTTAAAAATCAGTGGGCTCCACTCTGGAAGAGTGGCTATCTGATGGGCAATAGGAAAATGAGTCCCTGCCCTTAAAGAGACAGAAAAAATGGCACCATGGTGATACAGCATAGAAGCAGCAATTTGAAAACCATTAGGGGTGTACAGGAGGGACATTTGTTTACTAATCTCATGTGTGTGCTGGAGGGGCAGGGATCTCTGGGGGGCTTCTCCAGGAACAAAGAAGCTGCCAGATGCCATTTCCCTCCCCTGCCCGCCCAAGCCTTGACACACGGACCCCCTATGGGAACCAGTGCAGTGCAAACACTTTTGGCCTAGCGTGTTGACAGCACCCACACCCTGTGTTCTCTTGTGGACCCAGCCCTCCAATACACCCTAGGCCCAAGCCCATGCAAAGTGATGCCACAAACCTGGCAGTGTGCAAGCAGCCTTGACAGGAGGCAGCACCACTCCAAAGTGACTCCTGTCCAAGGTAGAGGGGGAAGATGACCACACACAACAGTCCAAATGTGGACCCAGCTGTGCACTAGGGTCAGACATCTGTGGGAATGGCCAGGCCCACCAACAAAAGCTTCTCAGGGGACAACACAGAGAAATCACCCTGTAGTTTGGTGCTACTGTATCTCTGGCAAATACCTGGTCTGACTCAACTCAAGCTCACAGTGGCCCAACACTGGCCCACTAACAACAACAGGGACCAAACCCTGCCCATGACAAAGAAAGCCACTGCAGATGACTGAAGACAAAAGTGGCTCAGCCATAACAAGAGGGCTCACACAACACATATAGACACCCCTGAAGCACCAGTCTCTGGTGAGTGGGAGACTTTGCACAGGAAGATCCAACAGAGCCTATTCTTCAAAAGGCCACAACTTTCAAGAGTGGGAGATATAGCTGACCTTTCTAATACATAAAAACAGACACAGAGAAGTAGACAAAATGAGGATACAGAGGAATATGTCCCAAAGAAAGAACAAGACAATATCACAGCAAGAGAGCTAAACAAAATGGTCATAAGTAATATGCCCGCTAGAGAATTTAAAGTAATGATCATAAAGGTATTTACTGGATTTGAAAAAAAGAGTACAGGACCTCAGTGAGACTCTTAATAGACTGAAAACATAAAGAACCTATCAGAGATGAAAAACTGAAATTTAAAATACAGTAAAGAAAATAAATAGACCAAAGGAAGCAGAAGAATTGGTTGAGTGATCTGGAGGAAACAGGAATGAAAGCAAGCTGAACAGAAGAGTGAAAAATAATAACAAATGAGAGTTAGGGAACTCAGAAATACTATAAAGAGTAATAATAGCTGCATTATAGGGATCCCAGAACAAGAAAAGAGAGGAAGGAGGCAGAAAATGCACTTGAAGAAATAATAGCTGAAAACTTCCAGAATTTGGGGAAGGAAACCAATCAGGATCCAGGAGACACTGAAAGCCTCCAACAAAAATCAACCCAAGGAGGTCTACACCAAGACACCTGGTAATTAAAATAGCAAAAAATACTGATAGACACATAAATGTAAAGGTTGCAAGAGACAAAGATTACATACAAAGGAAACCCCAAAAGGCTATCAGGTGATTTTTCAACAGAAACTCTGTAAGGCAGAAGGGAGTGGCACGATGTATTCTAAGTGCTGAAAGGGAAAAATCTCCAGCCAAGAATATTGTATCTAGCAAGGCTGTATCATTCAGAATAGGAGAGATCCAAAGTTTCCAAGACAAAAGTTAAAAGAATTTGTGACCACCAAACTAGCCCTACAAGAAATTTTAAGGGGGACTCTGAGTATAAAACAAAAACCATGAGTAAGAAAAGTAGGAAGCACAAAAGCAAAATAAATAAATTATATCTGTAAAAATAAGTCAAGAAAAGCACAAAATAAAGACATAAAATATGATACTGAATATCTGAATAGTGGTGGGGAATAAAGAATGAGTTCAAAATTAAGCAACCATCAGTTTAATATAAACTGCTACATGCAGATGTTATATATACATCTAATGGTAATCATAAATAAAAAGATACGCAAAATATAAGAGTAAGAAATCCTTCACTAAAGAAAACCTGCAAACTATGAAAGATTGAAAGTATCAGAGAAAAATTACAAAAACCACAGGGCCAGTAACAAAATAGTAGTAAGTGCATAATTATCAATAACTACTTTGAATGTAAATAAAGTTCCAGGTTTTTTATTTCACAGACTGAAAAAAAAATACATAGATTGACAGAATGGATTAAAAAAAAATAAAAATAAAAACCAAGATCCATCTATATGCTGCCTACAAGAAAATCATATCAGACCTAAAGACACGTGCAGGTTGAAAGTGAGAGGATGGAAATGGGGAGCCAAGGAGGCTCAGTCAGTTAAGCATCTGACTTTGGCTCAAACCATGATCTCATGGTTTGTGAGTTCAAGTCCTGCATCAGGCTCTGTGCTGACAGCTCAGAGCCTGGAGCCTGCTTCACATTCTGTGTCTCCTTCTCTCTCTGCTCCTCGTCCACCCCCCCTCAAAAATAAACAAATATTAAAAAAAATTAGAAAGTAAAGTAAGGGGATGGAGAAACATTTACCACAGAAATGGATGTCAAAAGAAAGCAAGGGCGGCAAAACTGATATCAGACAAAATAGATTTTAAAACAATGACTGTAAAAAGAAAGACATTATATAAAAATAAAGGGGACAAACAATGAGATACAGCAAGTATAAAAATACATGTACCCAACATGGAAGCACCCAAATAAAAGCAGCTAATAATAAATATAAAGGAGGTATCTGACAATAATACAATAATAATAGAGAACATTAATGTCCCACTTACATCAATGGACAGGTTATCTAAACAGAAAATAAATAAGGAAATGGTGGCTTTGAATGACACACTGGAGCAGATGGATATAACAGATATATTCAGAACATTCCATTCTAAAACAGACTATGCATTGTTTTCAAGTGCACATGGAACTTTCTCCAGAATAGATCACTTGTTAGGTCACAATCGAAGTCATGCCATACATCTTTTCTGACTACAACACTATAAAATTAGAAATCAACCACAAGAAAAAATCTGGGAAGAATGCAAATCATGGAGGTTAAATAACATGCTACTAAACAATAAGTGGGTCAACCAAGAAATCAAAGAAATAAAAAAGTACACGGAAACAAATGAAAATGAAAACCTACCTACCTCAAGAAGAAAAATCTCAAAAAACCTAACTTTACACCTAAAGGAGCTAGAAAAAAGAGCAACAAGCAAAACCCAAAACCAACAGAAGGAAGGAAATAATAAAGATTCGAGCATATATATAGAAACAAAATGCATGTATATGTATATATGCATAATATAGAAACAAAAATAAACATCAATAGATCAAGAAAACCAGCTGATTCTTTGAAAAGATCAACAAAGTTGATAACCTCTATCCAGACTCATCAAAAAGGAAGGAAGGAAGGAAGGAAGGAAGGAAGGAAGGAAGAAAAAGGACCCAAACCAAATCACCAGTAAAAGAGGAGAAATAACAAACACCACCACAGAAATACAAACTATAAGAAAATATGAAAAACTATATGCCAACAAATTTGACAACCTGGAAAAATGCATAAATCTCTGGAAACATATATATTAACCCAAATTGAAACATGACAAAATAGAAAACTTGAACAAACCAATAAGCAGCTCAGAAATTTAATCAGTAATCAACAAGTAATCAACTCCCAACAAACAAAAGTCCAAGATCAGATGGCTTCAACAGGCAAATTCTACCAAACATTTAAAGAGTTAATACCTATTATTCTCAAACTATTCCAAAAAATAAAAAAGGAAGGAAGAGTTTCAAATTAATTTTCTGAGGCCAGCATTACCCTGTGATACCAAAACCAGATAAAGACTCCACTAAAAAAGAAAACTGAGTCAACATCCCTGATGAACATGGATGCAAAAATTCTCAATAAAATATTGGAAAATCGAATTCAACAATACATTTAAAAAATCATCACCACTATCAAATGGGATTTATTCCTCCTAGGCTGTGGGGGTGGTTCAATATTCACAAATCAAGTGATACACATTAAAATAGAACCATATGATCGTTTCAATAGACACAGAAAAAGCATTTGAAAAGTACACCATCCATTCATGATAGAATCCTCAACAAAGTAGGGAGAGAGGGAACATACCTTGACCTAATAGAGAGAGGGAACATACCTTGACCTAATAAAGGCCATATATGAAGACCCCACAACAAACAGTATATTCATTTGGGGAAAACTGAGAGCTTTCCTCCTAAAGTCAGGAACAAGACAACATGTCCACTCTATTATTCAACATAGTACTGGAAGTCCTAGCTACTGCAATCATATAAGAAAAAAAAGGTATCCAAACTGGTAAAGAAGTAAATCTTTTAACTATTTGCAGATGATATAATACTACATACAGAAAACCCTAAAAACTCCACCAAAAAAAACTACTAAAAGTGATAAACTCCAGAATGTCACAGGATATAAATTCAATGTACAGAAATCTGTTGCATTTCTATACACGAATAATGAACTAGAAGAACGAGAGATTAAGAAAATTCCATTTACAACTGCTCAGAAAATAATAAAATTAGGAATAAAATTAACCAAGGAGTTGAAAAATCTGTACTCTGAACACTGTCAAAAACTGATGAAAAAACTGAAGATTACACAAAGAAATGGAAAGACATTCCATGCTCACGGATTAGAAAAACAAATACTGTTAGTATATCTATACTACTCAAATCCATCTACAGATTTAATGCAATGCCTATCAAAATACTAATAGCATTTTTCACAGAGCTAGAACAAACAATCCTAAAATTTGTATGGAACCACAAAAGATCCCGAATAGCCAAAGCAACTTTGAAAAAGAAAAGAAAAGCTGGAGGCATCACAATTCCAGACTTCAAATTATATTATAAAACTGTAGTAATCAAAACAGTATGGTACTGGCACAGAAAGAGACACATAGATCAATGGAATAGAATAGAGAACCCAGAAATGGACTTACAAATATATGGCCAAAGCAGGAAAGAGTATCTAACAAATGGTGTTGGGAAAACTGGACAGCAACATGCAAAATGAAACTGGACCACTTTCTTACACCATACACAAAAATAAATTCAAAATGCATGAAAGATCTAAATGCAAGACAGGAAACCATCAAAGTCATAGAGGAGAACACAGGCAGGAACTTCCTTGACATTAGTCATAACAATTTCTTTCTAGATATTTCTCCTGAAGCAAGGGAAACAAAAGCAAAAATAAACTACTATGGCTACATCAAAATAAAAAGCTTCTTTCTGTCACAGTGAAGGAAATAATCAACAAGACTGAAAAGGCAACCTACTGAATAGAAGACATTTGCAAATAACATATCTGATAAAGGGTTAGTATCCAAAATATATAAAGAACTGATATAACTCAACATTCAAAAAATAAATAACCCAATTAAAAAAATGGGCAGAAGACATGAACAGACATTTCCCCAGAGGACATCCATATGACCAACAGACACATAAAACGATGCTCAACATCACTCAATACCAGAAAAATGCATATAAAAACTACAATAAGATATCATCTCACACTTTCCACAATGGCTAAAATCAACAACATAAGAAGGGATCAAATGTTGGCAAGGATGTAGAAAAAAAGGAACCTTGTGGATTGTGGGTGGGAATGCAAACTGGTGCAGCCACTGTGGAAAACAGTAGGGAGGTTCCTCAAAAACATAAAAATAGCACTACTCTACAATCCAATAATTGCATTACTGGGTACTTACCAAAACACACTCACACTCACACACACACACACACACACACACACACACACACACACCCAATTCAAAGCAATACATGCACCCCTATGTTTATAGCAGCATTATTTACAATATTCAAAGTATGAAAGCACCCCTACCATCCATCAATAGATAAATGGATAAAGAAGATGTGGTACACACACACACTGGATTATTATTCATCTATAAAAAAGAACAAAATTTTGCCATTTACAACAATATGGATGGAGCTAGAGAGCATAATCCTAAGCGAAATAAGAGAAAGAGAAACACCATATGATTTTGCTTGTATGTGGAATTTAAGAAACAAACAAAAATGAACAGAAAAACCAAGAAAGAGACTCTTAACTATAGAGAACAAGCTGATGGTTACCAGAGGGGAGGTGGGTGAGGGTATGGGAGAAAGAGGTGATGGGGATTAAGGAATGCACTTGTCTGATAGCACAGGGTGATATATGGAACTGTTGAATCTCTGTATTGTACACCTGAAGCTAACATAACACTGTATGTTAACTATATTGGAATTTAAAATTAAATTAGGGGCACCTGGGTGGCTCAGCTGGCTAAGCACCGACTTCAGCTCAGGTCATGATCTCACAATTCGTGAGTTCAAGCCCCACATCGGGCTCTGTGCTGACGGCTCAGAGCCTGGAGCCTGCTTTGGATTCTGTCTTCCTCTCTCTCTGACCCTCCCCCACTAATGTTCTCTCTCCCTCAAAAATAAATATAATAAAAATTTTTAAGGGGCACCCGGGTGGCTCAGTTGGTTGAGTGTCCGACTTCAGCTCAGGTCATGATCTCATGGTTCATGAGTTCAAGCTCTGTGTCAGGCTCTGTGCTGACAGCTCAGAGCCTGGAGCCTACTTTGGATTCTGTCTCCCTCTCTCTCTGACCCTCCCCCACTAATGTTCTACCTCTCAAAAATAAACATAATAAAAATTTTTAAGGGGCACCCGGGTGGCTCAGTTGGTTCAGGTCATGATCTCATGGTTTGTGAGTTTGAGCCTGGCGTTGGGCTCTGTGCTGACAGCTCAGAGCCTGGAGCCTGCTTTGGATTCTGTGTCTCCCTCTCTCTCTGCCCCTACCCCCTTCGTGTTTGTTCGTTCTCTCTCTCTCTCTCTCTCTCTCTCTCTCTCTCTCTCAAAAATAAACATTAAAAAAAATTTAAAAAATTTTTTTAAAGAAACTAAAGACACAAATAAATTGAAAAAAATTCCATGCTCCTAGCTAAGAATTACTATGTTTAAATATTCACACTACAAGCAATCTACAGATTAAGTGCCACCTATATCAAAATTCTAATGGCCTTTTCACAGAAATAGAACAAACAATCCTAAAATTTGTATGGAACCACAAAATACCCCAAATAACCAAAGCAATTTTGAGAAAGAACAACAAAGTAACATGCTCCTTGATTTCAAATGATCTTACAAAGCTGTAGTAATTAAAACAGTATGGTATTGACATAAAAACAGACACATAGATCAATGGAGCAGAACAAAGGGCCCAGAAATAAACTCATGCACATATTGTCAATTAATTTATGACAAGAGAACCAAGAATATTCAACAGGGAAAGGACACTCTCTTCAATAAATGGTTTTGGGAAAACTGGATAACTATTCCATACACAAAAATTAACTTAAAATGGATTAAAGATATGAATATAAGACCTGAAATCCTAAAAAGTCCTACAAGAAAACATAGGGTGTAAGCTCCCTGACATCTATCTTTGTGATGCTTTTTTTGATTTGAACCAAAAACAAAGACAACAAAAGCAAAAATAACCAAATGGAACTGCATAAAACTAAAAAGCTTATGAACAGTAAAGGAAATCATCAAGAAGATGAAAAGGCAACTACAGAATGAGAGAAGATATTTGCAAATCATGTATCTGATGAGGGGCTAACATCCAAGTTTATAAAAACTCATAACTCAATAGCAAAACCAAACAATCCAATGAAAAAATGCGCAGAGGATCTGAATAGACATGTTTCCAAAGAAGACATACAGATGGCCAACAGATACATGAAAAGAAGCTCAACATCATTAATCATCAGGAATTGTAGATCAAAACTATAATGAGACATTACCTCACAGCAGTTAGAATGGCTATTACCAGGAAGACTAAGTAAGTGGTGGCAAAGGGTATGCTTGCATCCTCTTGATGGGAATGTACATTGGTGCAGTCACTATGGAAAACAGTATGGAGACTGCTCAAAAAATTAGAAATATAACTACCACATAATTCAGCAATCCCATTTCTTGTTATTTATCTGAAGGAAATGAACTCACTATCTCAAATAGATATGAGCACTACCACGTTCATTACAGCACTATTTACAACAGTCAAGATATGGAAACAACCTAAGGATCCATTGTTATATAAATGGATAACTATGTTGTCAGATATATATAGGTACATGCATACATATACATATAATGGAATATTATGCACCCATAAAAAGAAGAAAGTTCAGGTATTTGTGACAACATGGAACAGACTCTTAACTATAGAGAACAGATAGTTACTATAGGGGAGGTGGGTGGAGGGATGGGTGAGATAGGTGAAGGGGGATTAAGAGTACACGTATCTTAATGAGCACTGAGTAACACATGGAATTGTTGAACCACTGTATTGTACACCTGAAACTAATATAACACTGTATGTTAACTATGTTAGAATTATTTTTTTAAGGCACAAACTTCCAGTTATAAGATAAGTAAGTTTTGGGAACGTAATGTGTAGCATGCTGACTACAGGTAACAATATTGTACATTTGAAAGTTACTAAGAAAGTAGATCTTAAAAATTCTCATCTCAAGAAAAAAGAATAAAATCGTACCTGTGAGATGATGGATGTTAACTAAACTTATTTTGGTAATCATTTTACAATATATACATATATTAAATCATTATGCTGTTTACCTAAAGCTAATATTACATGTCAATTATATCTCAATTATAAAAACCGTACATATCCCACCTTACAGAAGATAGAAACAATAATGAAAAAACAGCAAGGAAGAGAAGCTGGGAGGAAATTTCTTGGTGTGATCACACCACCACTTCCCAAGGTACCACCCCTGAAGCTACAAAAGCTGTACAAACATCTGCCCTAGATAGAGACAAGTGGAGCATGTGGTCCTACAGTGAAACACAGCAACATTCTCATAAATGGGCAAAAACGGGATGAATGTGTATACAACTGATGTCTATTTTTGAAATAACTTGGCCCACCTGTGAGGATCCCATGTGTGAGTACCCCATGATGAGGCTCTAATTTCGTACACAGCTAAAGTAACTTTTTTTCAAACCACCAAGAGCTCCTGTGAAACTCATCCCACACTCATGGAAGCACACTGATGCTCCTTACTACTGGCAATCAGGGGGAAGCTCAATCCCTAAGGCACAATAATCTGAGTAAAAAGGAATATACAACCGCTCACCAAACCAAACCTGTGTACAGCCTTAGCCACAGCAATATATACCTAAACAGACCTACTCGCATGCTGGACTTCATTCTGACAACTTGATTTTGGTGCACATAAGAATAATAGCTCTCCCATTGCCAAAGTCTCCTGTAAACTTCACTCATCGACGTGAACCTACTCCCCTCAACAAGAGCATTGAAATCCAATGAATCTGCGTGAGGCTAGCCACAGAAATGTGTGGGCAATGGTGGGCTAAGCACAAAACCCATTTAGTTGACCCGGGTGCTGAGTGTGAAGTTACCATCCATGGCCATTAGACCGTAATTATATGCTCCTATTCACACCACTTGGAATCTCACTGAGCCACACAAACTCACCCCTCTCAGGAACATATAGCATACAGGGAGCAGAGGGAGTCTGGTGGACCTAAAAGAGTCAAACAGCCTCCCCATCATAAGCTTTCCCCCATCCAACACTGCAAAGTACTTTCTGTACTTGGATATGGCTTAAAATCCCATTAGATTTTTACTCAGCAAGGGAACCCCAAGTACTTGTGTTTACAAACCATGCCAGCCAAAATTCTCCAATGCCACAAATGAGTTCTCCCACCAGTCCCCTGGTGCTAATCACTCTAGAATCACCAATTCTGAGCACCAATTCTGAGGACACCAGGCGTGCCGGGCACCTCACAACAGGTAAAAGAAACAAACAGCTGTGTCCAAGGAATTATCCACAGAAACTAAATGGCCCAGGGACAGGAACTCTTGGCTGAATGTCCATGTACTTTAGGACCATAGTGTTACACAACTGCAAAGACTTAGATTTCTTATAAGCTATTAAAGAGGGGTGGGATCATGCACTTGCTCACGCATCTTGCTGTATGTGGGTTGGTAATATTCATCAAGCTTTACAGATAGCCAGGGACATGTATCAATGGGACCAGAATGTCACTCTACTGACTAAACAGATCAAACAAGTCAAACTCTTCATTTCTGATCTATTCTCTGGGCTTTCCCTGCAGCTGGCTGTAAATGGGCTTTGAAATCTTGCTTTTGTAGGATAGGGGGTCCTTAGAATGCTTTATCACTGGCTCCAAACTTGGGCATTATAAAGTAACACACAATTTCAATTGTAAAACGAACACGGAGCCAACAGATGGAGTGTTAAGTGAACCAAAGACGCCCCATATATTGGATCCTATGCTGTTTATTTCTTCACAGCAGGCTGAGACCTCTAGTTCATAACATACTACTATCAAGCTCAAATTTTTACATTTATGCTTTAAATATAGTCCAAATAAGCCCATTTAGAGCCCACCTGCTTTGCATACCTTGTGAAACCGCACCTAACATCTGCTAGCTACAGATAAAGCAAACCTTGGGGCCATGAAAGACCCTACTATGCGGCTGCTCTTCAGAACATACGAATGTACCCAAATTCATTTGCTGTCATCTTAACTCCCAGTACCACAGAATGGGATTTTATTAGCAGATAGGATCCTTAAGAACTAGTTAAAGTAAAATAAAGTCATCAGGGTGGGCCCTAATCCGACCTGTCTCCTTATAAGAGGAGGAGATCAGGACACAGACACACACGTGGACAACCCTGTGAGGACTCCCTAGAAGATAGTCACCTGCAAGCCAAGGAGAGACCTCCAGAAAAACTTTCACTGCCGATACCTTGACCCCAGATCTCCAGCCTCCAGAAATGAGAATAAATTTGTGTGTAAGCCACTTAATTTGTGGCACCTTGCTACAGAAGCCCAAGCAAACCAATGCACTTCCCATCTTGTTGCTGAGGAACACTGCCTAGACACCTAAGCCCCCGTCCAATACCCCTCTTTCCCAGGAGTTCCTTTACCTTGTTCCCCCTTCTGGGCGGTAGTCCTGAGCCACTGCCTCTGGAAGGTTTTCTGTGAGGGACTCTGCCCCTCATGTAACCTATGAAAGCACCACCCTAATAAAGCTTACTGTGTGCTACTGCTGTCTGTGGTCATGTCTTTTCCTTGATCAGCCTTGGAATCCTCAAACTCACGACATTCTACCTTTAGATCTTTCTCATCTTTTTTGAATACACATATACACATTTCTGTTGCGTGTGCCTGTGATCTAGCTAAGCAGGTCATCTTGTCTGAGCTTCAAGAGTAATTATATAGTCCATAACGCCATTTCTTAGCTCAGAAGCTCCAGTTGTTGCCTATTCCTAGAAATTCCATGTATTGAAAGCCTACGATGCGTTAGACGTTGTGCTAACATCTATCTATATATACAGTATCACAGGAAGACATCACAACTATCTTCCAACTGAAGTATGGTTATTCCCATTGTACAGTTGAAAACTGAGACAACTTAAGGTACACAGAGGGTATTCAAGTGTTAGCTAATTTACCTAGTATCAAATAGCAATATCTGGCAGAATCCATGTCTGTTTGACTGCAGAGGCTAAACAGGTAATAAAGACATGCAACTCAATCCCAAAGGCTTTCAAGAAGTAGGTTGCATTTGCTCTGCAGTCACCCAGAAAATATATCACAAGAGGCTGCTAAGAATATACATACTTGAATAACGTCTACCTTTAAATGTGTGAGGGGCACCTGGGTGGCTCAGTTGGTTAAGAGTCCAACTTCAGCTCAGGTCGTGATCTCACAGTTCATGAGTTCGAGCCCTGCATCAGGCTCTGTGCTGACAGCTTGGCGCCTGGAGCCTGCTTTGGATTCTGTGGCTCCCTCTCTCTCTCTCCCTCCTCTGCTCATGCTCTGTCTCTGTCTCTGTCTCTCTAAAAAAAAAAAAAAAAAAGATAAACATTGAAAAAAAATTTAAAACATGTGATTGGTAAGTCATGGATGAATAGAAAATGTATCCAAGCCTCTAAAGTCACCTAGGTATGCATTCTGATTGCTGGATCCTTTCTCTGTGCTGTAGATACCTTCTGAAGTAGTGCTAGTGCTGTGTTAAGTAGCTGACAGGTGGAAGAGGCTTTGGAGATGGTCCAGTCCAGTTCTCACATTACAACCTTGCAAAATCTAAGGCCTGAGGATGGAAACAGACTTGCCTAGAAACCTAGGATGTTAGTAAAAGAACTAGGAATAAAACCAGAGCTCTATTACACAGGAATAATTAAAACAGAATCAATTACAATACTAGCTATTACTATGTTGAGGGTGTCTGCAGTATGCCCTGTATATACAGTACCTTATTTAACCCTTAAAGCAATCTTTTAATGGAGGTGTTATTTCCATCTTGAATGAGAGAAAGGAGTTTCTAAGTCCAGAATCACACAATACATGGCAAAGAAATTTGAATCAAGTTCTTTTATAGATTCAAGATTTTATGCTTTTCCTAATTTTTGCCTCAACTTTTATTCATGCTATTAAACTACAGGAAAATAATTAACAGTTATATCAATGAGAAAAGAACAAAAGGCAAATATATGATGCATTCCACGATCAATATAACAAAGATCTCTACAATAGCTAAGCTTTATTCTTGTCTCAAGGAAAGTTTGAATGGAAATAGCATATGCACTGCATGTTACCACTTCCAGTTGTAAAGTTATGGGAATTGTAGGATCATCTAGAAACAAGAAGGCCTTATTGTCTTTTTTGTAGGTGATATCTGTTGACTCCCTTATAGACATTCCACTTGGATCTTCCACTGTATAGTCTTTTTTCTCCACCTTGTCTCAGTGGTTCCTTGTAGTGCTTTCTTGGGTCACACAGAGATAACATGGGACACAGATGTGTTTTGTATTGAGCCTTTTCCATAAGCTCTTCACCTATAGTGGCACTGGTCACCAGAAGGGCAGTCAAAGAAAATAGCCAGTTGTCTTGTGAAGCTTTCCCAAAAACTTCCTCAGGGCTGCTTTTTCTTTATCAATCTCCCTGAACCGGATATTTAAAGCCTTTTGGAGTTTCTGAATGTGTAGTCTAGTCCTCTTCTCCTCTCCAAGGTTGTTCACAAGGGCCTTCCTCAGGTACATGGGATCTCCTATTTTCAAGGTGCTCTTCTGTACTGGGTAGCCCATTCCACCCATTGTGAAACTTTGGCAGAGGAAGGTCAAGGCAGGAGAGTGAGGCTTCCTGTAAATGTCTCAGTAAAATGAGTCTCCTACAGTTTGGAATATTAGAACCATGACACCATGGGAACAAGAGTCACAGAATCTTGGGGATGAGTGGCATCAGAGATCCATCTGCTTAACCTGAACTTTTGTGTCTGCCTATCAGAGGAAGTTTCTAAGTTTACATACACTCTTAGTTTAGAAACAGAGATGAGTGTTTCAACACACCAGAGTGGCATCAGGATGGCTACTGCTGTTTTGTAGTTACACATAGGTTGAATGGTAAGTGCCTTTGGGCACCCACATGCAGGACAAGAATGTTTACAGATAGAGAAAAATAGAAAGTAGAGTCCATAATTCAGATTAGTTTTAGAAGCTTCATTCCTTATGTGTTCCCCTGAAGGTGCTAAATGTTTAGATTCTCTCATTTGTCTAGGTATTGGATTAGACTTAAAAGGCAAAAACTTCCTCATGAAGTATCTACTTTTCATACAAGAAGGAACAGGAAACAAGAAAATATACATGTTATCACATGTGCAAAAAAAAAAAAAACCCTAAAGAAAATACAAACTAAAAACGAATGAGATGTTAGAGCTGGGAAGGGACAAGGGGCTAAGACGAGGAAATGGAAATAGGGTTGAAGGAACAGAGAGAGGAGCACTTGGGTATATCTTTTGTCAGTTAAGTGTCTGACTCTCCATTTCAGCTCAGGTCATGATTTCACTGTTCATGAGATTGAACCCCGCGTTGGGCTCTGTGCTAACAGTGCAGAGCCTGCTTGGGATTCTCTCTCTCTATCTCTCTCTCTCTCTCTCTCTCCTGCTCTCTCTCTCTCTGCCTCTCCCCACACATGTGCTTGCACTGTCAAAATAAACAAACAAACAAACAAACATTAAAAAAAAACTACAAACAAAGCAAAGGAGGAAGGCTATAACGTACTCTGCTGCTGGAGTGGAATTGAAGATATCAGTAGGACATGGTTCTAGGAGTCCATGTGGATTCATGGTTCTATGAATCAGTACAAATTCATAGTTCTATGAATCAGATTAATCTACAGTTCTATAAATCAGTATGAATTCTTGTGAAGAGTGGACCATTAGAAACTCTGGTCTTCAAAGATGACTTAAAGACTTTGTAACTCTCCCCAACATGGTTTGGGCTCCATTTATTCCTGAACTCAAAATTCCTTCTGGAAAGGACAGATAACAGGTTTTATGGCTCTGTTTTTAGATTTTAGCTAGGACTTTATTAATTTATTTTAAAGTTAGCTAACATACAGCATACCTGGCATCAGGAGTAGAACCCAGGATTCATCTCTCACATGACACCCAATGCTCAACCCGAAAAGTGCCCTCCTTAATGCCATTGTCCATTTAACCCACCCTCCCGTTAAGTTTCTTAGATTCCACATGAGTGAAGTCATATGGTATCTGTCTTTCTCTGACTTATTTCACTTACCATAATATCCTCCAGTTCCATCCACGTTGTTGCAAATTATAAGATTTCATTCTTTTTCAGCGCCAAGTAGTATTCCATTGTATATATAAACCACATCTTCTTTATCCGTTCATCAGCTGATGGACATTTGGGCTATTTCCATAATTTGGCTATTGTTGATAGAGCTGCTATAAACAAAATCTTTGATGATATTACTTTATTCCTTTTAGCCTCACTAAGAACAGATACATGTATATTTGTTCCAGTCCTCTTTAATAACGGGCAGGAAAACTGAGCAATGTGGAATGTTTCTAATTAACAGGAAAGCACGTTTTTCTTCTAACAAGAGAACTTCACTAATTTTCAACTTTCAACTGTAGCCTTTGGAAATCATCAAAAGGTTTAGCAAAACTTGTTTGTATTACCAACTAACTACTAATGAGTACAAATACTGATAGCCCAATCAGACACTTTAAGGGAGTCTGATGGGCCCACACTTTTGGAAGCAAGGAGCAAAGGGATCTTTACAAACATGACATACCAGAAGAGATTATCAGATTGGCAAGAAGCGTAGAAGTGATCTTTTGGTACAGAAGATTTGGACAAGACACTGCTTTCCAATAACTCAAGGACTATCATAAAAACTGCATGTATGCTGACAGGAAAACTAGTGTTAGCTGGCAGAGATGGAAGATTACAGCTCAGGATAATGAGCAACTCTCCCAGCATCTGGAGGTGACCATTAATAACATATTTGCCACTAGAGATGTTCAGGAAAAATCATTATAAGGGTGTCATACACAGCAATCACTCACATTGTATTTTGGAATATATCTCTAAGATGTCTTCTATATCTGAAATAAGGATGATAATGATCAGCACACCATCATTTACAACAACCCAGCATCAGGAAAGGATTACTGTTGCTATTTTACATGTGAGGAAACTGAAGCTCAGAGAGTTGAACTCTGTCCAAAATGGACCTCTAACCCTACGTGACTCCCTGCAGCCATTATCCCATCTGCAGAGCCAGCAGCATACATAGAGATGTGAACTCAAGAAGGCACTTCTGGGTACACAGATGCAAGCAGCACATGAACCAATGCATACATTCATGAACTAGGACACGTAAAAACACATGGGTGCACACACACACAGTCTAGGGCAGGGCTGTCCTGTAGAAGTTTCTGTAATAATGAAAATGTTCTATATCTGTGCTGTCCAATACAGCAGCCACTACCATATATGGATTGAACACTTTGAAATGTGGCTGGTGGGACCGAGGAACTAAATTTTAAATTTTAATTTTAATTAAACTTAAATTCAAATAGCCCCACGTGACTTGTGGTTATCGTACTGGACAACACAGGTCCAGACTTACAGGTGATGAAACGTGCATGTCCTTAGGTCTGTGACATGCTGGAGACAAGCATTTATACAGAGTCCCTTGTGCCTTCATGCAGTCACAACCAAACAGACATACTGCACTCTTCCACCCCTCAATCCCTCAGGTGTGCATGCACAGAAACATGCGTGCACCCACGTTAACACATGGGCAGACAGCAGCATCATTCCTTCACTGGCAGCCACCCCCTCCACTCCACTGAGGGTGGAGGAGGCAGGCCATCCTAGGACATGCATTCCTGCAGGACTGTCTTGGACTAGAAGAGGGGCGTGAAAGTGCTTACAGAGCGAACGTGTGCTTTAGAAACTGTTCTATGCAAGTTAAAGGGAGAGGTTGGCTAATGCTTTAACAACTGTGTGCTGTCACTTGTGTCGAGCTGGCATTTTCTGTAGTCCTCACAGGCTCCTCAAACCCAGTACTATCTCCCTTGTAATGTGTGTTCATTAAGCAGGACCTAAACTATACAGGTTTTACTACCGCCAACAGTGAATGGGTACTGTACCCCCAGCATGTCCCAGTGCCTCTCTGGCCTGTGCATGGTCCTGCATCTCTTCTGACCACTAAACCCTTCTGTGTCTGCTTGTGCTCACTCTACCCCTACTCATCCCACATTCCACAGTCCCTGCAGCCTGACCACCAAGCCCTCTGTCAGTCAAAGCTGCTATGATAGAGGTCAAAGTCCAGCTTTTGGAGAATGAGGGGAGTTCATACAAAGTTTCAGAAGTCGCCATAAGGTCTGGTAAGAAGGAACATCAGAAGTGTGTGTATGATCCTAGCCTGTCCTTGACCAGGGCTAAACACACCTCACATGATTCTTGCTGGAGGCAGGCCAGGGTGATCAGACACCACCTGGGGGATGGTGGAGGATGAGGAATCTAACCAGATACCAAGGGTGGGGACTCCAGCTGAACTGACTTAGCAGGACTCTTGCTAAAACTGAACAGTGCAGAGAACTCAGAAGAAGCTGGTTGGAAAAGTTCATAAAAGCCTGAGTAGAATCTTCCCAGGACAGAATCTCTGTCAAGGGGAAGGAGCACTTCATTCTCATCCCCTCAAAGATACCTGAGGACGTTTCTCAGCTGACTTAAGGTCACAAATCTCCTGGTCAATGTGTCTGGGCACTCCTAAATGCCAGAGCCCATTAGCATACTATGAGTCTGCTCAAAACCCCCTCAAAAGCACTGTTGCAAAATCAGGATGCTGCCATCACTGTTCTCCTGGATGCTGACCCCAGCCCACCTGACGCTGACTGCAATGCCTGAGAAAGGGTGGTTAGCACTCACAGCAGGGGCCACTCAGGAGCTAATAGGTGAACACCCAAAGAAAGAAAAAGGGGGGGGGGGGGACAATTGGGGACAGACATGTAAAAATGAAAGAAAAACAAAAGAAAAATCCTACACACCTAAAGTTATAAGTCATTCTAAAAGATTTTGTTTATAAAAATAAAAATGAATGTTAGAAAAACCTACCACGGGCCTATGCTCAGCTGGGTCACTCTGGGGTTTGGACTTGAATACATGAATGATATGGCAGGGCATCACTGCACTGTCAATCTCAGGAGTGACTGAGATAATTAAGGCACCCAAGGCATAGCTCTGCCAGAAGTCCTAAGACCTCTTGGATTTGAAAGGCTCTCTGGTCCATCAGTTATGAGAGAGGATTTTTACATTAAAATGGCATTCTGTTTATGCTGAGGCTATTCATACAATGTTACAATTCTCTATTCTCTAAAACTACTCAATTGGCAGATAAGTGGAAAAACCAAAACTGATTATTTTCTTTGTCCAAAATTGTCTTCAAGTTTTAAATCTGTATAATTTTCAGAACACTTATAATTATTCTACAGAACATGAAACAAGAAAACTAATTTTTTTATTGCCTTGATATTTGTATTATCAGGTATCTAAGACCCAAACAAAAATGTAGGCCAGACATACAAATCTGTGAAATTTTAAGTGATATTTAGGGAGCTGCAGTTAGAAATGCACATTCCACTTCATAAAGTCTAGCTGATCTAATGAACCTTTCTTGGGTCTCATGGATGTACAGGCCTATATTTTTATGATAGTTAGGCCTGCTGTATTATTTTATAAGATTTCTCTCTTGCTGCTTTTAAATGTTTACAAAGTATGATCACGTTTCCCAGGTGGGATCCTTGCAACTTTCCTGTAGGTGAGTTACAAGACGTGTTCACATTATCCCCATGCCACTTGCCAGCAGCTGAGTGGTGGTGAGAGTGGGAGTGTGCCACCTCCGTACTGCTTTCCACAGTGGCTTCACCAATTTACAATCCTACTAACAGTGCATAAGGGTTCTCTCTTCTCCACATCCTTACCAGCACTTGTTATTTCTCAGACAAAATAGAGTTTAAATAAACAGTTACAAGAGATAGTGAAGAACATAATACATTAATAAACAGTTCAACACAGCAAAATAAAACAACTGTAAACATCTATGCACCTAATAAGAGACCATCAGAGTATATGAAGCAAAAACTGACAGAACTGAAGGGAGAAATAGTCCTACAATAATAGTTGGAGACATCAACATCCCTCTCACAATAATGCATGAAACCACCAGATGGAACATAAGGAATCAGAAGACTTAACATAATAAACCAACTGAATCTAACATATACAGAGCACTCTACCCAACAACAAATGCATACACATTTTTCCTCAAGTGTTCATGGGGCATATTCTAGGATAGGCCCTATGTTAGGAACAAAATTAAGTCTTGAGATTTAAAGAAACAGACATCATACAATGTATCTACTCTAACCACAGTGGGATGAAGACAGAAATCAGTAACATAAAAAATGAAAACTTCACAAAATTGTGTAAATTAAACAGTTTTCAACAACCAGTGGATAAAGAAGAAATCACAAGAGAAATTAGATAATACTTAGCTGTGAATGAAAATGAAGATACAACACACCAAAACTTACGGCATACAATGAAAACAGTGCTTAAGGGGTAAATCTCTAACTATGAACACATTAAAAAACAAAAGCGATCTCAAACCAACAACCTAAATTTACAACTTAAGGAACTAGAAAAAGAAAAGAGGGATGCCAAGATGGCTCAGTCAATTAAGCATCTGACTCTTGGTTTTGGCTAAAGTCATGATCTCACGGTTCATGAATTCAAGCCCCACGTTGGACTCTGTGCTCACAGTGCACAGCCTGCTTGGGATTCTCTCTCTCCCTCACTTTCTACCCCTCCTAAGTACATAAACAAACATTTAAAAAAAGAACAAACTAAACCCAAGCTATCAGAAGGAAGGAAATGATAAAGAAAAGAGATAAATGAAATAGAGAATAAAAAAATAATCAATGAAACTGAAAACTAGTTCTTTGAAAAAATCAACAAAATTGACAAACATTTAGCTAGGTGGACTAAGAAAAAAAGAGAACACTCAAATAATCAGAAATAATATTCAGAAATGAAAGTGGGGACAATAATACCAACCTTACAGAAATAAAAAGGGTTGTAAGAGAATAAAAGGAACAATTGTACACAAAAAATTTGGATAAGTCATGTGAAATGCACAAATTCTTAGAAACACAAGACATATCAAAACAAAATCATGAAGAAACAATCTGAATATATCTATAACTAGTAAGGATATTTAATTACTAATAAAAAAAATACCCAACAAAGGAAACCCTGGACCTGATGGCTTCAATTGTGAATTTCACTAGACATTTAAAGAATAATCAATCCTTCTCAAACTTCCAAATAATTGAAGAGGGAATACTTCCTAACTCATTCTGTGAGGTCAACATAACCCTGATACCAAAGCCAGAAAAGCCACCAGAAGAAAACTGAGACTAATATCTTTCATAAACACTTAATAATCTCAACATAATAGCAAACAGAATTCAACAGCATATTGAAAGGATTATACAGCATGACTAAGTGGGATTTATTCCTGTAATGCAAGGATGGTTCAACATAGAAAATTCAATCAACACACCACATTAACAGAATGAAGAAACCCACATGATCATCTGAATTGATGCAGGAAACGCATTTTACCAAATTCAACACTTTTTCATGATATAAACACTTAACAAGATAGGAATAGAAGCAAATGATCTCTACATAAAAGCCATAAAGGAAAAACCCAAAGCAAACATAATCCTCAAATGTGAGACACTGAAAACTTCCTTTAAGATCAGAAACAGTGCAAAGATGCTTTTCACAACTTCTATTCAACATGGCACTGGAAGTCCTAGTGAGAGAAATCAGGCAATAAAAAGAAATAAAATTATCTCTGTTTGCAGAGAACGTATTATATATAGAAAACCTTAAAGAAAGATACCGCAAAAATTGTTAGAATAAATGAATTCAGCAATGTATCAGGATATAGAGTCAACACACAAAAACCAGTTGCATTTCTACATGCAAAAATGAACAATCTGAAAAGGAAATTACAAAAACAAGTCCATTTACAATAGCACCAGAAAAGAATACTTAGGGATTGACTTAATCAAGGAGACAATGAAAGCTAATGAAAATTCCAAGATGTTGCTGAAAGAAATTAAGAAGATATAAATAGAAACACATCCCATGCTCATGGATTAGAAGATTAAATGTTGTTAAAATGTCAATATTACCCAAAGTAATCTACAGATTCAATGCAATACCTACCAAAGTATCAATGATATCTTTTCTGAAATAGGAAAACCTATCCTAAAATTCATATGGAATCTCAAGAGGCCCTGAATAGCCAAAACAATCTTAAGAACAAAACTCACACTTCCTGATTTCAAAATCTACTACAAAGCTACAGGAGTCAAAACAGTGTGGTATTGGCATAAAGAAACCACAATATGGACCAATGGAATCAAATATAGAGCCCAGAAGTAAACCCTTGCATATGAAGTCAAGTGATTTTTGACAAGAGTGCCCAGACTATTCAATGGAGAAAGGACAGCCTTTTCAACAAAACTGGATATTCACATGCAAAATAATGAAGCTGGACCCTTACCTAACACAATATGCTAAAATTAACTCAAAATGGATAAAGAGCTCAAATGTAAGACCTAAAATAATAAAGCTCTTAGAAGAAAACATATGACTAAAGCTTCATGACACTGGCTTTGGCAGTGATTTTTTGAATAGGATAACCAAAGGCATAGGGAACAACAAAAAATAGACGAACTTGGGACACTAAGAAAATTTAAACATTTTGACATCAAGAGGCACTATCCACAAAATAAAAACACAACATATAGAATGGGAGAAAACATGTAAATCATGCATCTGATAAGGAATCACTATCCAGAATATGTAGAAATTTCCTAAAACTTGATAGAAAACAAAACAAAACTGATTCAACAATGGGCAAACAACTTGAACAGAATTTCTCTAAAAAAGATAAACAAATGACCAATAAGCATGTGAAAAGATGCTCAACATCACTTATCATTAGGGAAATGCTAATCAAAACTCCAATAAGATACTACCTTACACCTATCAGGATGGCTACTGGAAGAAAACGAGAGGATCTGGCAAGGATTTGGAGAAATTGGAACCCTTTTGCACTATTGGGAATATAAAATGATATGGTCACTGTGGAAAACAGTAAGAAGGTTCCTCAATAAATTAAAAATAAAAGTATGATAGGACCCAGCAACTGCATTTCTGGGAATACACCCAAAAGAAACGAAAGCAAGGTTTTCAAGAGATATTTATACATTCATGTTCAGAGCAGAATTAGTCACATTATGTGGGATGTAACCCAATTGTCCAACCAATAAACACATAGGCAAATGTGCTATATATATAAAACAAAATGTTATTTAGCATTTAAAAGCAATGAAATTCTCTAATGTATTACAACATGGATAAAACTTGAGGACCTTAGGCTAAATTCAATAAGCCACTCACAAAAATACAAATACTTTAAGATTCCATTTATATGATGTATATAGAGTAGTCAAATTCACAAAGAGAAAAAATAATGGTTGCTAGGTGTGGGGTAGAGAGGAGAATGGAAAGTTAATAGGTATAGATTTTCAGATTTAAACTATGAAAAGATCTTCAATAAATGGTGTTTGGAAAATTGGACAGCTACATGTAAAAGAATGAAACCAGACCATTTTCTTACAACATGCACAAAATAAACTCAAAATGGACTAAAAACCTAAATGTGAGACCTGAAACCACAAAAATCCTAGAGAAGATCATAGGTAGTAATGTCTCTGATATTGGCTGTAACAACTTCTTTCTAGATATATCTCCTGAGGCAAAGGAAACAAAAGAAAATTAACTATTAGGAGTATATCAAAATAAAAATCTTCAACATATCAAAGGAAACAAAAATAAAAGACAATCTACAAATGGCATCTCTGATAACACACAAACCCAACACCAAAAATACAAATAATCCAATTTAAAAATGGGCAAAAGACATGAACAGACATTTCTCCAAAGTCATACAGATGGCTGACACATGAAAATGTGCTCAACATCACTCATTATCAAATACAAATCAAAACCACAATGAATTATCAACTCAAACCTGTCAGAATGGCTAAAATCAAAAGCACAAGTGTTGGTAAGGTTGTGGAGATAAAGGAACCTTCATGCACTGTTGGAGGGAATGCAAACTGGTGCAGCCACTGTGGAAGACAGT
Source organism: Prionailurus viverrinus (assembly GCF_022837055.1). Classification (NCBI taxonomy): domain Eukaryota; kingdom Metazoa; phylum Chordata; class Mammalia; order Carnivora; family Felidae; genus Prionailurus; species Prionailurus viverrinus. The sequence goes on from NC_062573.1 coordinate 86,022,230, forward strand.
AGGGAGGTTCCTTAAACAATTAAAAACAGAACTACCCTAGATTTCTGTGTCTATTCTCACTCCAGCAGAAGTCTGGGATTTTATTCTCTGAAGAGGTTTCTGTACTGCATGCACATACCTTAATCCTAAACCCAACCCTAACCATCTGGAGAGGTCTGAGCGGCAAAATACAAGACACATACCCTAACCCTGACCCTAAACCTAATCCCTAAAAGCTAACTCTAACCATAACTGACTCTGATTTCAGCTCAAGTCATGATGCCAGGCATGGAGCCTGCTTGGGATTCTCTCTCTCTCTCTCTCTCTCTCTCTCTCTCTCTCTGTCTGTCTCTGTCTCTGTCTCTCTCCCTCTCTCCCTCCCTTTTCCCCTCTCCCCCATGCTCTCTCTCTCTCTCTCTCTCTTGCTCTTGCTTCACACTCATGCTCTCTCTCTCGCTTCACATGCACCACACCCCCATACACCAGTGGTTAAATTCTGGTAAATGTTTAATAAAATGATCTTTAGGGGTAGGCGGTAAAGCGTTAATCTGTGGCATATAACAATTTGCCTGGTGTTCATATTCTCAGCATGACTAATTCCACCTGATGTCACAGAACTGGGAAGAAATATGCACCATTAACTATTCCAAGCTAGTACAAGCCAGTTCCAGCGCACCCTATCCTCATTCGCAAAAACATGTGCACATAATTCACTTGCATCCCAAGTAATACCCTAAACCTTTACCCAAATATACAAAATAAAAATGTTGCATATCTCCAAAATATACAACCTTTCATATACCTAAACACATATATACAATTTCTACCTGCACCCTGAATATACTACAAACCACCTCTTACTAACCAGATTTTTACAGACAAAACCCGATTCACCTCAAATACTCACATGCCACACCTACAAGTATATACACACACACAACTGGTGCCCAAATACAAACATGAACAATGAACATGCTACCCAAAAGTTTACAGTGAATACCCTGAAAAGACACATAGGCTCTCAAAAACTACCATGTACCCAGTTGTTTCATGAACCACCCCAAAATATTCCCATAATATCACAGCTCTAAAATGCACATACTCTACCATTCCGGAACACAAACACAACCTACTCAGACTGTTTCAAAATATATACACTGAACCTCCCACATCTTGTAGAATACACACCCCATAAGCTACCATGAACCCAAATATACACACAGCCACAAAAAAAACACCTAATTTACCAAATCCATAGAAGACTACCCCATAAATGCTGAAACCATGCATATAAGCCAACTAGCCAAATTCTGCAACCATTACATTCCAGAAGTGACACAAGCGAATCCCTGAACCCATGAACACACATACTCACAAACTAGCCATGAATATAAATATACATAGAACCCTCACACAAAACACCAAGAATCATTGCACTCTACATTCAAACTTCCACACATGAACACAAACACACACCCACACACACACACTCCAAATCTCTAAATATTTGGGTGTGACATCAGCCAAAACACTATGCATCATCTTCACATTTCCAGAATACAACATTACCACCACACTTCCCAAACAATCCCCAAAATGTACAAAAACCCTAGCATTCTCCAAAGGAGATAACTTTGACTATTCCAGACAACCCCAAACCCTATGAATAAACTTACAAAATTCACATGTGTGCTGATAAATGTACAAACAAACTAGTATACACTCCTACAACAAGGAAACACCTCTGGCACATCCTATATAAGTACACATAAAACCCTCTGAAGTCCCCAATGAAAGATCTCAAATTTCCACATTCCTAAGTACTCACAAAGCCATATTATGCACCCTCAGTACATACAAATACAATTCTCCAACTCCCCTGTATAAACACAGAACTCCATTACTCTGTCAATACAAAAATATTCCCAGATACATACTAATAAGCCCCTAATGAAAAATGCAAACACTCACCATAAAAAATATTCATCCAATCTGCCATGCTCCTTGAATACAAACACAACACACATTTCTCACAAGCCCCAAATATATCCCAAATTACCCAGCACACTACAAATGTGAAAACAAACCACCTTATACCTCCCAATACACATAAAGCTTCACATAACCCACATACACATAATCACACTCTCATATACTCAATAACTCCACCATCTTCCAGAATACAGATTAAGCCCACACCATACAATCCATTCATCTGCACATTTCTGACACACCGCCAGTCATACCTATGAAATAGGTCACATACTGTCCTCACCCCCCAGATATGTGCTCACAACTCCTGGAAATCACAAAAGAAACACATGTAACAATACAGCATGTCCTGAGTGCACAAAGGACCCATCCACTTTTCAAAATGTCAACCTTAAAAATAGCCAGCCATTTTACCAACAAAATTACTTTATTCAGGAATAGCAGAGGAAATGCAATTTGGAACACGCAAACTATGGCAAACCATAGGCAACCCTAGAGAACAAAAAGAGATGCTTGTTTTTATAAAAGGAGGAAGTTGGGAGGAGCGGTTTTGAATCAAAGTTCGTTGGAGAAGATCAGGAGTTTGATGTGGTGACAGTTTTCCATTGGCTGGGCTGTTGTTGGGCAAGGAGAAAATCTTCTACTGCTGGAGTAGTCAGGTATGCTTTTTCCTACTGGGTCTACATATGGGAGTGACTGGTAGTGCCTGAGAGCTCTTTACTTATTTTCATAGAAAATATGCAGAGACCCTACACCAAAAGTAATAAACACACTCTCCCCAATATTGCCAGTAGGCACAAGCAGCTAACCCTTCCAAACCTGACACTACAAACTGCCAACATTCAGGGGAATAACATAACACAATCCCAAAGTCCTAAATTACAAACACATAACCCAAACACCTGGACTACATCTGAATTACAACTCAAACCCGCTAAATAAACTTAACCCCACCCTGAAGAAACACACTCGTGTCTTCCACTTAACCCCAAACATCCACATAGACATCACCAACACACAGATGCGGATATACTAGTCACATTCCCATCAACTCTATAAAAAGACAAACCTCAACTAAGAATCCATGTAAACATATTTCCAAGAGACTCTTTAATATGACAGGTAAAAAGCCACCACTGCCCATGAAATCCTACAATCTGTAGGAGACCCACAAACACACATATACCACACCACATTTCCAGATACAACCACCGACAACGTCCCAATCTCCAACCAAACACAAAACTTATCCTCAAATAAACACTGAATCTCAACAACCCACGAACACATATACATACACTTTACACTACAAACTCACCCACACAGTCTCCTCACTCCCACAGAACACAAGCATAAACCACCTTAAATCCCAAAGGAACAGGCAGCAGCGTGTGCTGGCAATGGCTTCAGAATCCGAACCAGCTGCACCGGACCCAAATATACACACACGTATTTCATTTCACACGTATATACACACACGTATTTCATGAATATACACACACGTATTTCACTTCCATGATACCATGGATGTGCAAATAATTTACAATTAAACAGAAAAGAATACTCTTCCTTGTAAATTCCACCTACTCAATGGAATCTTACCTACTGATGTTGGTTTTTCCTTCGCTCCCGCATCAGTGCCACCTGTGCTCCACCTCCCTCGCGGAGCTGCACCCTCAGACGCCCACCACCACGCCTCCTCGCCACCCGCCCATTCCACACACCTGACCCCAGACCCACCGACGCCGGACCCTGCCGCCACTGACTCCCAAGAACCAAGCTCAGCCCCGCACGGTCCACACCCGCACACCGCAAATCGCCCAAATAAACTCGCACATCAGCTCACCATCGCGGCGGTAGTCACCGAGCGTACATACTTCCGGCTACCACACAAGTAGCACGAACACAAACAACGGTGTTAACACTGATGACCACGGCCTCGCCTGAGCAACTAACACCCCGCGAAATTTACCTAGACTTTAAGTCACTACCTGTAGCACAAGGCCACCTCCCACGGCACCGCCTACAGCAGGGAGGGCCGTTGGACCCGCCCACACCTACAACCAGCAGGACTGCAGCCCCGCCACCCTGGGCGTGTGCCTTCAGGAGGACGGGGGATATGCTGGAACCAACCTGGAGATCTCTGCAGGAGAGGACCAAGGGACCCTCTCGCGCTGGCAAGCCACTCGGGCGGCTCTAGCTCGGACGGGGCGGACTCTTTATGGACGTCCAGCCTTGGAGCCGGCGCCTGTGAAGCCCGCGCTGGCGACTGTAACACCGCACACGTGCGCTCCGCGCCCTCTGACGCGGCCTTCCCACCGAGTTAGGCACCAGGTGCACCTGCAGCCCCACGGCCTCCGGTGGGGCCACGGCCGCCCTCGGCCGGGACCGCCCGTCCCTCTGCTCGTCCCCGCCTTTCCACAAGTGCTGTGCCCCTTGGACGCCCGAGCCCGAAGGTTCCATGAAGGAACAGATCGGGCGGAGAATGCAGACCTGGGGAACACTCCAAGCCCCCTCCCTCCCCGCCTCCTCTCCCAGAGTTTCCCGAACGCAGTGCCTGTGCCAGGTTAGGTTCCTTAGTGTAGCTGCTGATACACGGGCTGCTCAGTACGTGTGATGCACGGACGTCTCCTTAGAAGCTTGTGCTCTGCCTTTGATCCTGTCGGACAGAGGCAGTCACACAGGTGGGCTGGGAACGATTTGCCCTCCCCTCCCTCCTTTTCAAAACAGCGAAGAATTTCAACTGATTTTTTTTTTTTTTTTAAAAAGACTCAACTTCTTGACCAGATTTTGTAATATTCTTGGGAGAAGCTTCAACCTCCACAACCTCCTTGTGGCCAGTTGCCACCTTCGTGCTATTTCTCAGCCACAGCAGAACGATGAAACCTGGCACCGCACACCTCCAAGTCCACGGGCTGCAGACTCCAAGAGACACAAGCATGATATCCCCCACTCTGCTAAGGTCCTTGCTTGTGTGGAAGGCCATCCCTCTTCCGAGGCCTGTGATCCGTGTCCAGAGATGGGTTTGTCTCAGAAGTTAATGCGGGAACGGCCAGAGATCAGGGTCTAAACGAATGCTCTTACTCCCTCCTGGGACCAGTCTTCCCAAGTTACATTTGGGCTAATTTGATGCCATCTAGACTCTTGACTCTAGATTTCGAAGTGTTCGAAAATGATTGCAGAATTGGGACCAGAGAAGTTTTCTGCAGTGTCATCTTTTATCAGTGGCCCTGAGAAGGGTCACTCAAGTCCTACCTCTGAGCCATGAGTGAGAATCTTAGCAATAATTGGTTGACTGACTGGACAAAGGGAGCAAACAAGAAGGAGCCTGCTTTCACGAGTGCCTGAGTACATTTTGCCTCAAAACTCTCTAGGCAACTAATAGTTTACTGGGAACCTGAACAGGCAAGTGGCCATTTCCCATGCCTTTGGGAAATTGATGACTCTTGGCATACCCTCCACCACAGGGAGCCACCAAGAACAAAGACAGGAACTGGAACAATCACAAAGGTTTAAGAGACCAGAGGAGCTCAGGCCAGGATGACTGATGAGCTTCTCCCGAACAAGGCCAATCACTCAAGACTGTGAGACAAAACACACACCGATAGTCAAGTGAAGAAATGGGAATATGTTCCAAACAAAGCAATGAGATAAATCTCTAGAAACTGACTTAATGAAATGGGAGATAAGTGACTTACCCAACAGAGAGTTCAAGACAATGACGATAAACGGACTTCACGCTGTATTACAAAGCTGCAATCACCAAGACAGTATGGTACTAGCACAAGAACAGACACTCAGATCAATGGGACAGAAGACAGAACCCAGAAATGGACCCACAAACATGTGGCCAACCAATCTTTGACAAAGCAGGAAAGAATATCCAATGGAATAAAGACAGTCTCTTCAGCAAGTGGTGCTGAGAAAACTGGACAGTGACATGCAGAAAAATGAACCTGGACGTCTTTCTTACACCATACACAAAAATAAACTCAAAATGAATGACGACCTAAAGGTAAGACAGGAAGCCATCAAAACCCTTGAGGAGAAAGCAGTCAAAAATCTCTTTGACCTTGGCCGCAGCAACTTCTTACTCAACACGTCTCTGGAGGCGAGGGAAACAAAAGCAAAAATGAACTACTGGGACCTCATCAAAATAAAAAGCCTCTGCACAGCAAAGGAAATGATCAGCAAAACTAAAAGGCAACCAACGGAATGGGAGAAGATATTTGCAAATGACATATCAGATAAAGGGTTAGTATCCAAAATCTATAAAGAAATTATCAAACTCAACACCCAAAAAACAAATAATCCAGTGAAGAAATGGGCAGAAGACATGAACACACTTCTCCAAAGAAGACATCCAGATGGCCAAATGATACATGAAAAAATGCTCAGCATCACTCATCATCAGGGAAACACAAATCAAAACCACAATGAGATACCACCTCACACCTGTCAAAATGGCTAACATTAACAATCAGGCAACAACAGATGTTGGCAAGGATGCAAAGAAAGAGGATCTCTTCTGCACTGCTAGTGGGAATGCAAACTGGTGTACCCACTCTGGAAAACAGTCTGGAGGTTCCTCAAAAAATTAAAAATAGAACTACCCTACGACCCAGCAATTGCACTACTTGGTATTTATCCAACAGGTACAGGTATGCTGTTTTGAAGGGGCACCTGCACCCCCATGTTTATAGCAGCACTATCAACAAGAGCCAAAGTATGGAAAGAGCCCAATGTCCAACAATGGATGAATGAATAAAGAAGATTTGGTGTGTGTATATATATATATACACACACACACATATATAATGGAGTATCATTCAGCAATCAAAAACAATGAAATCTTGCCATTCGCAACTATGTGGATGGAGCTAGAGGGTATTATGCTAAGCGAAATTACTCAGTCAGAGAAAGACAAATATCATATGACTTCACTCATATGAGGACTTTAAGATACAAAACAGATGAACATAAGGGAAGGGCAGCAAAAATAATATAAAAACAGGGAGGGGGACAAAAACATAAGAGACTCTTAAATATGGAGAACAGTTACTGGAGGGGGTGTGGGAGGGGATGGGATAAATGCTTTAGGGGCATTAGGGAATCTACTCCTGAAATCATCGTTGCACTATATGTTAACTGACGTGGATGTAAATTAAAAAAATAAACTCCTTCCGACCTCTTTATCATCATCTTTTTAAAAAATTTTTATTTATTTTTTAAATGTTTATTTATCTTAGAGAGAGAGAGAGAGAGAGAGAGAGAGACACAAGAGTGTGAGTAAGGGAGGGGTAGAGAGAGAGGGAGACACAGAATCTGAAGTAGGCTCTGAGCTCTGTGCTGTCAGCACAGAGCCCAACGCGGGGCTCGAACTCATGAACTGTGATATCATGACCTGAGCCAAAGTCAGACGCTTAACAGACTGAGCCACCCAGGCACCCCCATCATCCTTTCTTGATAAAAAGCCTCAAGAATGTAGGGATAGAAAGAACATACCTTAAGATCATAAAAGCCACATATGAAAGGCCCACAGCTAATATCATCCTCAATGCGGAAAAACTGACAGCCTTCCCCCTAAAATCAGGAACACAACAGGGATGGCCACTCCCACCACTGTTGTCAGTATCATACTGAAAGTCCTAGTCTCAGCAATCAAACAAAAATAAACAAAAGTCATCCAAACTGGCAAGGAGTAAGTCAAACTCTCGCTCTTCTCAGATGGCATGACACTATGGAAAACCCAAAAGATTCCACCAAAAAACTGGTAGAAATGATATGTGAATTCAGCAAAGTCACAAAATATAAAATCAACATACAGAAAGCAGTTGCATTTCTATACATCAACAATGAAGCAACAGAAAGAGAAATTGAGGAATCAATCCCATCTACAATTGCACCAAAACCCGTAAGATACCTAGGAGTAAACCTAATCAAAGAGGTAAAAGGTCTGATTACTGAAAACTATAGAAAGCTTATGAAAGAAATTGAAGACACAAATAAATGGAAAAGCATTCCATACTCATGGAAGAACAAATACTGTTAAAATGTCGATACTATCCAAAGCAATCTACACATTCAACACAATCCCTATCAAAATACCACCAGCATTCTTCACAGAGCTAGAACAGTCCTAAAACTTGTATGGAACCAGAAAAGACCCCAAATAGCCAAAGTTGTGATGAAAATGAAAACCAAAGCTGGAGGCATCACAATTCCAGACTTCTAGCTGTATTACAAATCTATAATCATCAAGACAGTATGGTATGGACACAAAAACAAACACATAGATCAATGGACCAGAACAGAAAACCCAGAAATGGACCCACAGACATATGGCCAACTAATCCTCAACAAAGCAAGAAAGAAGATCCAATGGGAAAAAGACAGTCTCTTCAACAAATGGTGCTGGGAAAACTGGACAGCAACATGCAGACAACTGAAACTGGAGCACTTTCTTACACTATACACAAAGATAAATTCAAAATGGATGAAAAACCTAAATGTGAGACCGGAAATAATCAAAATCCTATAGGAGAAAATAGACAGCATCCTCTTCGATTATGGCCGCAGGAAATTCTTACTAGACATGTCTCCAGAGGCAAGGGAAACAAAAGCAAAAATGAACAATTGGGACCTCATCAAGATAAAAGGCTTCTGCACAGTAAAGGAAACAATCAACAAAACTAAAAGGCAGCTATGGAATGGGAGAAGATATATGCAAATTACATCTCAGATAAAGGGTTAGTTTTCAAAATTTATAAAGAATTTATAAAGAACTCAACGCCCAAAAAACAAATAATGCAGTGAAGAAATGGGCAGAAGACACGAACACTTTTCCAAAGAAGACGTCCAGATTGCTAACAGACACACGAAAAGATGCTCAACATCACTCATAATTGGGGAAATACAAATCAAAACCACAATGAGATACCACCACACACCTGTCAGATGGCTAAAATTAACAACTCAGGAAACCACCAATATTGGTGAGGACACAGAAAAAGGGGAACACTTTTCCCTGTTGGTAAGAATGCAAACCGGTGCAGCCACTCTGGAAAACAGTATGGAGGTTTCTCAAAAAATTAAAAATAGAACTATCCTACAATCCAGAAATTGCAGTATTAGGTATTTACCCAAAGGGTACACAAGTGCTGATTCAAAGGGGCACATGCACCCAGAATGTTTATAACAGCACTATCAACAATAGCCAAATTATGGGAAGAGCCCCAATGTCTATCAACTGATGAATGGATAAGGAAGATGTGGTGTGTATGTATGTATATATACATACCTACATACATATATACACATACATACACATATATGCACAATGGAATACTACTTGGCAATCAAAGAGAATGAAACCTTCCATTTCCAATAATGTGGATGGAACTAGAGTGTATTATGCTAAGCAAAATAAGTCAGGCAGAGAAAGACAAATATCTATGATTTCACTCCTATGTGGACTTTAAGAAACACAACAGATGAACATAGGGGAAAGGAAGGAAAAATAAGAAAAAACGGGGAGGGGAGGAGACAAACCATAAGAGACTCTAAATACAGAGAACAAACTGAGGGTTGTTGAAGGGGAGGTGGAGGATGAGCTAAATGGGTGGTGGGTATTAAGGAAGGCACTTGTTTGTGATGATCACTGGGTGTCATACCTAAGTGCGGAATCACTGGATTCTATTCCTGATACCAAGCCTACATTGTATGCCAATACTTGAATTTAAATAAATAAAAGGGAAAAAGAAAAAAAAAACAGGAATCTGAAGAGTGCCTGGGGCACACAGTGGGGAGGTTATGTGCTCATTTTAGAGCACATCTCAGAGAGGCAGCATTCATGGAACATTCTGGGAACAAAGGAACTGGCCAGAGCCATTTCCCTCCTCTACCCCTTAGCAAAAGCACAGGGCAAACTGTAGGAACCAGTGCAGTATCAGCACTCACAACCTAACTTGTTTACACCAACTCCCACCCCCACACCCTCTGATACGACCACTCTTCCAGTCAACAGCCTCATTCCCAGCTTGGCAGGCCCCCTCCTCATGAAGACCTGCCCAAACCCCTGCTCACATGTATCTCCCAATCAGGAGGTTTGCAGAGTCTTGGTTCCCATGGCAGTGGCAACAGGTCTCATTCCACAAGCAGAGCAGGGAGCACCCAGTTAAAACTCGCCACATTCAAGCCAGGAACCAAACACTGCCCACAGCAGGCAAAGAGTCTGCAAGTAACTGGCGCAAAGAATAAAGCAGCCCGTACTCAATAGCATAGCGCAAACAGCATACCTTAGAGGCACTCCCGGAAGCACCAGGTCCTGGGGAACAGGTGACACTATACTGCAGGGCACTACAGCACCTCTTCTTCATGAGGCCATTCCCCTCAAGAACAGGAGACTCAGCTGACTTGCCTAACAAACAGAAACAGGCACAGAGACATAAGCAAAATGAGGAGACAGAGGAATTTATCCCAAATGAAGCAACAGGACAAGGCCACAGCTGAAGACCTAAGCAAAACAAATATAAGTAACATGCCTGATGGGAGTATTTACAGCAGTGATCATAAGGATACTTACTGGGCTTGAGAAAAGAGTGGAAGACATGAGTGAGACCATTAACACAGAGATAAGGAGTAACAGAGAGACAAATTGTTCAATAAACAAATGAGAGAAACACACTTAATAGAATGAATGGCAGGCTGGAAGAAGCAGGGGAACATAATGACCTAGAAGACAGAGTAACAAAAAGTAATCAAACTGAACAAAAGGGAGAAAAAAAGACTTATGCAAAACAAGAAGGCACTCAGGGAACTCAGTGACTCCATCAAGCATAGCAATATTCACATTATAGGCATCCTAGAAGAACGTAAGGGGACAGAAAATGTATTTGAAGAAATAAAGCTGAACACTTCCCTAATCTGGGAAAGGAAACATATCCAGATGCAGGAGGCACAGGGAACCCCCAACAAAATCAACAAAAGCAGATTCGCTCCAAGATATATAATTGTCAAAATATAGTGATAAAAAGAGATATTTTAAAAACAGCAAGACAAAAGTAGACAGTAACAAACAAGAGAACCCTCATAAGGCTATTAGGGGATTTTTCAACAGAAACTTTCCAAGCAAGAAGGGAGTCGCATGATATACTCAACGTGTGAATGGGAAAAAATTGTAGCCAAGAATACTCTATCTAGGAAGGCTATCATTCAGAACAGAAGGAAAGATAGAGTTTCCCAGCCAAACAAAAACTAAAGGAGTTCATGACCACTAAACCAGCCCGTCAAGAAATATTAAAGGGAACTCTGAGTAGAAAGCAAACAACAAAAATGACAGTATGGAGTCAGGAAAACACAAAGGAAGTAAAAATAAGTATTTCTGTAAAAAAATTAGTCAAGACATTAAAAAAAAATTTAATGCTTATTTATTTTTGAGAGAGAGAAAGAGAGAATGAGAGGGACAGGGGCAGAGAGAGACAGAGTCACTGAAGGAGAGAGAGAGAGAAAGAAAGAGAGACAGAAGGAGTGGGGTAGGGGCAGAGAGAGGAGTCACAGAATCCGAAGCAGGCTCCAGGCTCCAAACCGCCAGCTCAGAGCCCACTGCAGGCTTCGAACTCATGAGCTGCGAGACCATGACCTGAGCCAAAGTCAGATGCCCAATCGACTAACCCACCCAAGAGTCCCTAAAAAATCAGTCAGTGCATTTTAACAATATTTTTCTTCCAATCCATGAGCACAGAATGTCTTTGCATTTTTTGTGTCATCTTCAATTTATTTCATCAGTGTTTTATAGTTTTCACAGTACAGGTGAAAGTACAGGTCTTTCACCTCTTTGGTAAGATTTACTCCTAGGTATCTTATTAGTTTGGCTACAACTGTCAATGGGACTGTTTTCTTAATTTCTCTTTCTGATGCTTCCTTGTTGGTCGTTGCAAGGAGTATGGCCGGAGTCGCAAAAGATGAGTCTGCAAACAAAGTGCAGTTAAGTGAAGGTCCTCATACTCAAGTCGGAATGAGGCCCTGACTCCACAATGAAGCTTCTTTTTATTAGGATAACCGATAAGGACTACGTGCATAAAGTCAGCTAAGCAAGTGTGTTAATCAATCTAATGGTTTAGTTTTTCAAGGTTGAATTTCGAGTTAATTGGTTTCTATAACACTAGGAAGTGTCAGCTGTGAAGGAGGATCTGGCCCTGGACAATGTTAATGGCTTTAGGCGTTCCTTACTAGTCGCAGCCATGTTCAGCTGTGTAAACATGTCCTAAGGCCTTGCACCTTCTCCAGCCCTTCCGTTTTGAAGTCTTTTCCTTTGATGCTTCTCTCCTGCATCTCCCACACTTGGTGTATAGACATGCAACAGATTTTTGCACGTTTATTTTGTATCCTGCAAATTTACTGAATTCATTTATCAGCTGTAGCAGTTTTTCAGTGGAGTCTTTAGGATTTTCTGTATGCAGCATCATGTCATCTGCAAATACTGTTAAAATGTCCATACTACTCAAAGCAATCTATACATTTAATGCAGTCCCTATCAAAATACTAATAGCATTTTTTACGGGACTAGAACAAACAGTCCTAAAATTTGTATCGAACCACAAAACACCCTGAACAGTCACACCAATCTTGAAAAATAAAATCAAAGCTGGAGGGCATTGCCAATCTGGACTTTAAGTTCTATCAAAAAGCTATAGTAATCAAAACAGTATGGTACTGGCATAAAAAGAGACACATAAACCCAGAAATAAACACACAACTATACAGTCGATTAATCTTTGACAAAGCAAGAAGGAACATCCAATAGGAAAACACAGTCTCTTCAACAAACAGTGTTGGGAAAACTGGGCTCAACATGCAAAAGAACGTAACTGGACCATCTTCTTACGCCATACATAAAAATGATTTCAAAATGGATTAAAGACCTAAATGTGAGACCTGAAACCTTAAAAATCCTAGAAGAGAATATAGGCAGTATTTTCTTTGACATAGGCCATAGCAGCTTCTTTCTAGATATACCTCTTGAGGAAAGGGAAATAAAAGCAAAAGTAAACTACTGGAACTATATCAAAATGAAAATCTTCAGCACATGAAGGAAAAAAACCAACAAAACTAAAAGACAACATTTAGAATAGAAGATATTTGCCTTTCGGCCAGAACCGCCATCTTCCAGTAATTCGCCAAAATGACCAACACAAAGGGAAAGAGGAGAGGTACTCGCTATACGTTCTCTAGGCCTTTTAGAAAACATGGAGTTGTTCCTTTGGCAACATACATGCGAATCTACAAGAAAGGTGATATTGTGGACATCAAGGGAATGGGCACTGTTCAAAAAGGAATGCCCCACAAATGTCACCATGGCAAAACTGGAAGAGTCTACAATGTTACCCAGCATGCTGTTGGCACTGTTGTAAACAAACAAGGGCAAGATTCTTGCTAAGAGAATTAATTTAGGTATCGAGCACATTAAGCACTCAAAGAGCCGAGACAGCTTCCTGAAGTGTGTGAAGGAAAATGATCAGAAAAAGAAGGAAGCCAAGGAGAAAGGTACTTGGGTTCAACTGAAGCGCCAGCCTGCCCCACCCAGAGAAGCATACTTTGTGAGAACAATGGAAAGGAGCCTGAGCTGTTGGAGCCCATTCCCTATGAATTCATGGCGTGATAAATGTAAAAAAAATAAAAGACGTCAAGACTGTAAAAATGTTTCTTTTAGTTGAGTAGCAGCGTGGTATTGTCTTCCCCAAAGAAGTATTTAAACAAACGTTATATCTGAATTCACTGGGGGATGGCTTTATTCAAATTTTGTGGGTTTTGAGGCACCTGGATGACTCAGTTAAGCATCCGACTTTGGGTCAGGTCATGATCTTGCAGTCCATGAGTTTGAGCCCCGCGTCAGGCTCTGTGCTGACAGCTCAGAGCCCGGATCCTGCTTTGGATTCTGTGTCTCCCTCTCTCTGCCCTCCCCTGCTTGTGCTCTCTGTCTCAAAAATAAACGTTAAAATATGAAGAAAAAAAAGAAGATATTTGCAAATGACATATCCAATACAGGATTAGTATCCAACACATATAAAGAATTTATAAAACTCAACACCCAAAAAGCAAATAACCCAAGATACCACCTCACACCTGTCAGAATGGCTAAAATTAACTCAGGAAACAGATGTTGGTGAGGATGCAGAAAGAGGAGAACACTTTTGCACTGTTGATGGGAAAGCAAAATGGAAAACAGTATGGAGGCTCCTCAAAAAATTAAAAACAGAACTACCCTACAACCCAGCAATTGCACTACTAAGTATTTATCCAAAGGACACAAAAATGCTGATTCAAAGGGGCACACGCACCCCAATGTTTATAGCTGCATTATCAACAACAGCCAAATTATGGAAAGAGCCCAAATGTCCACTGACTGCTGGATATGGAAGATGCGTATATACACATACACACAATGGAGTATTACTCAGCGATGAAAAAGAATGAAATCTGGACACCTGCAACAACGCTGATGGAACTAGAGTGTATCTGGTAAGTAAATGTCAGGCAGAGAAAGACAAGTATCATATGATTTCACTTCTATGTGGAATTTCAGAAACATAACAGATCAACATAGGGGAAGGGAAGGAACAATAGAGGGAGGCAAACCATAGCAGAGAACTGGGGGTTAACAGAGGGAAGCTGGGGGGGAAGGGACTAAATGGGTGATGGGCATTAAGAAGGGTACTTGTTGGGATGAGCACTGGGTGTCATATGTAAGTGATAAATCATACTGGGTTCTACTCCTGAAACCAGTACTTCACGGTATGTTAACTAACTTGAATTTAAATAAGTTTAATATTTAAAAAATGGGCCCAGGGGCGCCTGGGTGGCGCAGTCGGTTAAGTGTCCGACTTCAGCCAGGTCACGATCTCGCGGTCCGTGAGTTCGAGCCCTGCGTCGGGCTCTGGGCTGATGGCTCAGAGCCTGGAGCCTGTTTCCGATTCTGTGTCTCCCTCTCTCTCTGCCCCTCCCCCATTCATGCTCAGTCTCTCTCTGTCCCCCCAAAAATAAATAAACGTTGAAAAAAAAAATTAAAAATAAATAAATAAATAATAAATAAATAAAAAATGGGCCCAAAACATGAACAGACATTTCTCCAAAGAAATCCAAATAGCCAACGTGAAAAGATGCTCGTCATCACTCATCATCAGGGAAATGAAAATGAAAATTACAATATCACCTCACACCTGTCAGAATGGCTAAAATCAACAACACAAGAAACAGGTGTTGGCAAGAATGTGGACAAAAAATGGAACCACGTAGTTCAAATTCATGCAGTTCAAGGATGACATGTATACACTACTTACAAGATATTCATTTATATTCAAACCTATATAGACTCAGAGTTAAGAGATGGAAAAGGATATAATACCCCATTCAAATAGTAACCAAAACAAACTAGGAGTTTTTATACCAAAAAAACCCCAAAAAAACAAAAAAACAAAAAACAACCAGGAGTTTTATACAAAATAGATCTTAAGTCAAAAACTTTCTGTAGACCATAAAAGGTCTGTATATGATGATTAAAGAGTCCATTTAACGGGAAGATATAACAACCATATGTACACCCAATATCAAGCACCTAAACATATAAAATAAATGCTGACGTATTATATTGCACTATAATGATGTTAGGGGACTTCAAAAACTCACTTATAATAACATAGAATATCCAGACAGAAAATCAGTAAAGAAATAGTTGACTTGAACAATAGTATAGATCAAATGGACCTTATAGACATACACAGAACTCATATTCCATCCAACAGCAGCAAAGATTCTTTTCTAGTACACAAGCAACGCTTTCCAGGATAAATAATACGTTAAGCCACACACAGATCTTAAATTAAGAAGATCAAAATTATTCAAAGGATCTTTTCTGACCACAAGTGAATGAAACTAGAAATCACTAGCAGCAAAAACAAACAAACGAACAAAACAAATTCACTAATGTAGAAACTCAACAGCCCACTCTTGAACAACCATTTGCTCAGAGAGGAAATCAGAAGGGAATTGAAAAAGTGTATCAAGACAAACTCAAAGAAACACAGCACACCCAAACTCACAGGATGCAGCAAAGGCAGTAAGTACTAAGATGGAAGTTTATAGTCATAAATGCCTATATCAAAAAAATAAAATAAAAAGGACCTCAAATAAACAACCTACCTTTACACCTCAAGGACCTAAGGAAAAAAAGAAAAACATAATCCTCAAGTTGGAAGAAGGAAGGAAATAGTACAGATTAAAACAGAACTATGTCAAGTAAAGAACAGAAAAAACAGCAGAAAAAGTTTTAAAAACTAAGTGGTGATTCTTGAAAAGATAAATTCAACACACCCGTAACTACATTAATTAAGTAAAAAGGACTCGAATCAAGAAAATCAGAAGGGAAAGAGGATGCAATAAAAAGTGATGCCTCAAGTCCTAAGAGGAAAATACACTGCAATTCAGGCCTATCTCAAGAAACAAGAAAAATCCCAAATACAAAATCTAACAGCACACCTAAACGAACTAGAAGCAGAACGACAAAGAAACCCCAAGGCCAGAAGAATAAGAGGAAAAATAAAGATCAGAGCAGAAAGAAACAATATAGAATCCAAAAAAATATTGTTTAAATGCCCATACTGCCTAAAGTGCCCTATCGATTTCACGCAATCCCTATTAAAATTCCAATGGAATCTTTACAGAAATAGAAAAACAATCCAAAAATTTATAGGGAACCACAGATCCTGAAGAGCCAAAACAATTTTGAACAAGAACAAAGCCTGAGGCATCACATTTCCTGATTTCAAAATAGATTACAAAGCTACAATAATCAAAATAATACAGTACTGCCATATAGACATACAGGTAAATGGACCCAAGAGCCCAGAAATACATCCATCTAAAGTGTGATCTTCAAGAAGGATTCCAAGAACTCAAAGTGGGGAAAGGGTAGTCTCTAATAAATGGTGATGGGAAAACATGCTTAAGAGTGAAACTGGTCCCTTATTCAACTTCCATCACAAAAAAAACTCCAAATGGATAAAAAAGACTTAAGACTTGAAACTACTAGATAAAAACAGATTCTGCTGCTGGGATCTACTTTGTGTCTTCAGAGCCTGGCATCCGGATGCATTGATCAGGGTTATGTTTAGTTTGTTGGGAGGGGTTAACAAGTATGACTGATATTCTGGCACATACAAGGTGCTTCATCATGATTGCCCACCTCTGAACATCAACTTCATCACCTGCCAAAGTGAAACAATTAATGTTTCCACCTAGTGGGGTTTTTATGGATTTGGAATACATGCATGTGCAAGTACTCCACACAGGGCCTTGCACACACTAGAAACTCAAGTGATGCAGTGATGATGCAAATTTGCATTTTCAATGGAGCCTGATAAACACAGCTGGGCACTCAGTTTGGCTCTGCTCTTTCTTCAACAGTTTAGGACACCAAGAGTTTTGGCTGTCAATATTTGGATAACGGGAAACATGTTGCATTCTAAAAAGGTCACCGTTTATAATTTTACAGCCAGGCTATTGAAGTTCTATGCCATGCCTGCTCCATTGGGAGCCACCCAAGGGAGGAAACAGGTTTCTCTCTCAGGAACGGTCTGGGTCTACTTTTCTCCTAGCAGAGTCCATCCAATAGGTCAGTCCTGCCAGCACATTCTGGAGAGGACTGGTCATGTCTGACTTCCTGGAGGGCAAGTCCTGACCTACCAGCCACCCCACTGAGGACAGGACTCCTGGGGGACTCAGCCCCATTCTGCATCCAGCCACCAGCAGAAGTGATATTCCCAGACCAATAGACCAATCCAGGTGAAAATGAGAAGACTGCTGACAATTCCAGGGGGAATGGCTGCCCTAGAGAAGAGACAGGATGACGGCAAGGCACAGGAGGTCAGAACAAACAAGGGTCAGTACACATGGGGGAGACTTACAGCCACCAATACAGCCCCAAATCCCACTCCTAGGCCAACAGACACTCCACCCAGTCACAGTGATCTGTGCCACCATCAAACAGGCCCACAGAGCTCCACACATCCTCAAACACACAAACCCTCTACCTACCTATCAGGTGCCTGGTTGTGTACCCAGAACCCTCATGCCCCAAATATACATAAACCCCCAGCCCCAATAAAATTACAGCTATGGTCTTCAATAAAATAATGCACTCCCAGGGAACCTGGGTGGCTCAGTCAGTTAAGCATCCGACTTCGGCTCAGGTGATGATCCTGCAGTCCATGGGATCAAGCCCTGCGTCGGACTCTTTGTTGACAACTCAGAGCCTGGAGGCTGCTCGGATTCTGTGTCTCTCTCTCTGTCTGTCCCTCTCCCGCTCACACTCTGCCTCCTTCTGTCTCTCTCAAAAACAAACATACATTTAAAAATTTTTAATTAAAAAAATGCACTTCCAACCATCCCCGTATCCCCCAAAAATCCACTCAACCTCATAAAACCCCCAATGCAATGCACACAAACCTTCCAACAATAACTGAATACATTAAAACCAAACTCACATACTCCTCAATGTTAGACACAATCCTCTAATCCCACATATACCACATACAGTCCCCTAGAGCTGTGAACATCCACATAGGTATGCCTTCGAAGCTCAAATACATAAATACCCTCAGACAGACACAGACAAGGTTTCCTACCTTCTCCTAAATGGTCACTCCCCCGAAAAAACAATGACCTTACCACCCTGACACAAACGTACACCCATCTCCCTCTTGAGAACCTATAAATACCATGTCTACACCCCTCAATTCTGCACACACAACTCAAAACACCCCAATACACTAACAACCCCAATCTCCCACATCCCTCCACTCCCTAAATTCTTACCCTGACAGGATGCATGAATACAGGTATAACACTGATATTGCAAATACACACAAAACCAACACATGAAGCATTAAAATGCATATCTCTGCCTCTTCTGAAACGCACATACACATATTCACCAGTCTCAAAATGCACACAACCAGCCACACCACCCAGCCAAACCACACACACCCACACCTACCCACACACCATTCCACACCACCTGTATACACACAGCTCTCCTTGCCCCCCCAAATCACACATACACAATCCCTACACATCCTTAAAATTACCCCAAACTATCTCATACCCCCATATACCCACAAGTTGTTCCACAACCTTCTTTGTTCTCATTCACATTGCTTCTCCCCAGCCTCCTTCCAAACACAACACACACACACACAACAGTCCCCCCAACCACTGTCCCAACCCAAGGCCTCCAGAAAAAAAAAAGTACTGAATATATAGAACCAACCCCTTAAACCTCTCAAATACACAAGAACCCTTCAAAATTCCTCAAACACACCACGGACCCCTTACAAATAGAAACATACACATATGCGACCTTTCATGTCCCAAGTGCACATGCACCCAGACACATACATAAGCAACCCCCAATCCTCAAATGTATATATTAGATTACTCACTATGATTTCACTCATATGTGGAATTTAAGAAGCAAAGCAGATGAACATATGGGAGGGGGGAAAATACACAGGGAGGCAAACCATAAGAGACTCTTAAACACAGAGAACCAAACTGAGGGTTGACGGGGGTGGGGTAAATGGGTGATGAGTATTAAGGAGGGCACTCTGGATGAGCCCTGGGTGTTAGACATACGGGATGAATCACTGAATTCTACTCCTGAAACCAATACTGCACTGCATGTTAACTAGCCAGAATTTAAGTAAGTTTTTAAAGAAAAAGATGACTCACTAAACACTGAATTCACACACAACTCAGCCTGTACTATATACACTCAACACACCACACAAACTTCCTGCAAACACCCTGAATATTCACAGGAATTCACACAACCCCAGCGCATACACACCCTCACGTCACTGGCACACACGCGTACAGAGCTCCAGTCTCACAATGAGAAAACCACCCTCATGAGGTGCTGCCCGCGTGACTACAGCAGGACAGCCTGCTCACACCCAGTCTGGACATTTCGATAAGGGCCTGAGCTTAGACTTCCCACCCCAAGCTCCCACTCTGCTTTTCCGAGGGCACCTTGGAAAGTAACCCTCCAGAGCTGAGCCCGGGAAAAGCGAGCAACCTCCACCCCAACCACCTGGCAGTACTAGGTGCTTGCTAGCCTGCACTCTGTCTGCTGGCTGTGACCCAAGATGGACAACTGCCCTTCCCCTGGCTCACTGCGCGCCCGTTACAGGGACCTGGAAGTAAACCTTGTGACTCTCCTTCCTTGGAGGGAGGGGGGTGTGCTGAAACTGTGCGTTCGATCAAACCACCCTGTGCTTTTCACTTCCCCACGGTGTTGCTCAGGTGCTGAGGGAGCTCCCTGCTGAGGCCGCGTGGGTATGACCTGCTGAAGGAGGTCTTAATACAAGACTGGTTCTTAATACAATCTACCAGCTCGGGACCCCCAACAATCCTCAGCACAACATGCAAGGGCCATCCAACCCCCCCGCCCCACCCAGACACAAGCGCAAACCTACACACTCCCCAACTTCACACACAAAAACTCCATGCTCGCACAAACATTCACGATATTCACAACACCGATGCGCACTTACACAGTTTCCACCACCTTGAAGACACTCACACACTCAGAATCTACATATAGAAACTGCGATGGGGATGAGTTTGGGGACAATGGCAAGTATCACCTGCACCTCTTTTCAGGGAAGGCCCTGTGTCCCCCGCTGACAAGGGTGCCTGCAGGAGGCAGTGTCAACTCCCGGCTCCTTCCGGGACTGCCCAGCTACACACGGTGGCCTCACCACGGGGCATCCCCTTTCCAGGAAGGCATACGTCCCACGGTTGATGGCGGCCTGGCCGGATTCCTCCAATGAGGGCAGACAGCTCTGAAATAGAGTTCAGTGGGAGAAGCACAGGCTGTGCTGGAGTTTGGGGGAGACATCAATGGGTCCAATCCTGCTTTCTGTTTCTTCCCTCACAGGTGCTGTTTAGTAAACATCCTGTTCCCTAAACTCCGTGTTCAGGTCTGTTTTCTGAAGAATCCAAGCTACAAGAAGTATTTACCAAGCACGGTAAAGACTCCTCTTCTGGCTCTTACTTTCCAGTGGAGAAAACAGATACTAAACACAGAGCTGCATCACGGACACGGACACGGACACGGACACACACACACGCGCACAGCATTAGCCAATGTCCAGTCAGCACTTTGACCAAAAACTCTGATCTCTGCACATGGGAGGAGGAGAGGCTACAAGCACCGATATACAACTTATTAAAAACCGGTTACTGTTTCTAATTTTGTTTCTGGGGCGCTCCCAAGGAAGAGGCCTTGAGCTTCCTTAACCGCTGCATTTCTAACCAGGGTGCACTGTGGACACGTTTGTCCTTTAAAGCGTGAGTGAGCCTCCGGAAGGAGCTAGACCGCTGACCTCCAAGCTGACATTCTCTCAGGGTCCCTAACCAGGAGCAGCCACAGGAGCAGGGTCTGGCGGGGGGATGAGGGTGGCGGAATTCATCCCCTGACTTGCTCCCTCCTCCTCTCCCAGCAGAGGCAAAGCCTGCCTCCAGCCCCGTCCTGATTCCCATCCTCTCCCTGCTCTGTTCCTAGTCCCACTGACCCCGTTCTGCTTTTCCCAGTCTCGGCAGGCTGTAAGCCCTTGGACGCGCAGCTCCTACAGCAGACATCAGAGCAGCCTCCTTTGTGGAGCCACCTTTTGGGTGTCCTCAGACCCACTCCTGTGTTGCTGCAGGGCTCCTGAGCCCCCAAAGCCCAGTGTGGATGAGAGCGTTCGGCTCCTTTATCCCACCAACGGCTGCGAAGTCGAAGGTGTGGGAGCTCCTAATGGCCTGGCCAAAGGGGCCGCTCCGTGCGGAACAGAGGATCCCTTCTGCCCAGGGAGAGATGGGGGAACACAGGGTACGTGCCGTAACGTACACTCCAAAACACCAGTGGCCCCAGAACAACCAGCTGTGATCGGCCTCAGCCATTCCAGACATTTCCATCCATTCCACGTGAGTGGGGCGGTTTCAGTGCTGGTTTGGGATATCGAGACACTCCTGTTCTTCTCCGCTAAAGCTCAGGGTCTACATCTTCCCCTATCAAAAACAAAACAAATTAAAGAAACCCAAGAACGTCTACCTTGCATGTGTTACATCATGTTCTTTTTAGAACATAAAACGTTTTAAAATACAAAAAACAGGCAAAGGTCCATTTTGCCAACAAAACACAATGCAATTAACATACCGTACTGTCCCTTTATTGGGGATAGGTTACAAAGGAGGCAGTGAGAGCCACTAGGAATCCGCTAGTGCTAAGAGAGGTGGTATTGGGGCATTCAAGAAGGTGACGTCGGCACCTTTTGCTGGAGGGAGATCCACCACGAGGGAGAAAAGGCCAGTGGGAGACTCCCCATAAGGAAGGCCCAGAAAGGCTTGGGTGGGTCCAAGAGACAGGGGAGGCAGCTGTGTATGTGGTCAGCTGGTGGCCATATTGATTGAACCCTCTGGTGGGTCTGCAGGTCCATGTGGACAGAGAAAAAGAGCATCAGGTCATCCCATCAGAGAAACATGAAGCTGAGATAAGCTTCCCAGGACTAGGAGCATCCTGAACCTTCAGAAAAGAAAAGAGAGCATACCCTATAGGGTTCTGGAACATCACAGCCATACCTACCCAGAGCACAACATCCCAGTCTCTCCGGGTCTCAGCCCCCAGCCCTTCTGCAGGGACAAAGCCTCCCAACTCCAGCCTTGTCAGTTCACTGACCCCCCCCACCCCGCCCCCAGAGGTCCTGCCGAGCACCGAGGACTCAGGCTTCCACTGAGATGAGCTGGTTGAGAACTAGTGACATGGCTGAGCAGCATGATCGCCAAAATCCCCCACCACCTGGGGCAGCTGCTTTCGCAGATACGGATTTCTACAGACCGTCACCACCTGGAACCCACGTGGAGGGTGTCCTTGCCTCCCAGCCATGCCCCAGAAGAGACAGCAGTGCCCGTAGCTGCCCGGCTGACTTGCCCGGCAGAGCAGACCTTCCGACCTCCCGTCCAGGAATCCCCATCACACCAACAACACGCTGGTGAAGGTTCTGCACCGACAGCCATCGATGCCCACCAGGCCATCCCACTTGGGACCCAGATGCCAGGACCGCAGGTGCTGAAGGAGTCTGCACCCACCTAACAGACACCCCCAACCTATCTGCACATCACCAATGTTCACAGGGATGCTTTGGCCCTAACCAGTGGGCCGACCTGATTAGGAGTGACGCAACGGTTCAGGATGACCAGGCTCGGTGCACACACACAAGGGCCCACAGCTCCGGAAGCTCCACTCACAATTCACAGAGTCACCCCCCCCCCACACACACACACAACGATGCCCGAATATGCTTGCTTCATCCATCCATCCATCCATCCATCCATCCATCCATCCATCCATCCACACAGACCGGTGGTGTGCTCCTAAATGCTCAAGAAAATGCTCCCGGAGAAACGAGGAAAAGGCTTCCTTTGTGGCTTTTACCTAGCATTCGCAGCTTGACTCCTTCAAGCGACCCGCCTGCTGACACTAAACGCAGAACTAGGAACAGATGCGCACCACTCACCACCCCGAGTCGGCACAAGGCGCTTCCGGCACACCCCAACACTTCACACAAGCCCACGTCACGAGGGCACATCAAACACCCCCCCCCCCACCCCCGACGCCAGGAACGAGTCACGGGCTTGCCCGCTACACACCAACACACACACACACAGCTCCACTATCCAAAGAAATGCCCTTGGAATGCTCCTGAAACCTTCACGCCTTGCGAACAACTTGGATAATTCCTGTAGCTGCCGAGGGACAGATACACAGCTGCCGACAATCAGGAAAAGAAACCGAACCATGCACCACGTGGTCCTCCGACGCCGTCCGAGTGACACACAGCACGCCACACACCGAAACCAACACACGCAGGCGCCGGTCCAAGCCCTGCCCCTATGCACACGCGCCTAATCCTCCCAAATCTGCCGCGACTCGCACCAGCCCCCGAGTCAGAGGGGGAAGCAATCGCACGTGCCACGTGCCCCACAGTCCCGACAGCTAACCGCCAACTCCCCGAGGAGCGAGGCACTCCCCGTCCACACGCGCCTCTCCGCCCGCGCTCACACACGGGCTTGGCCCCTTCAGCACCAACGCCCCGAGACCGCACTACCCCACACGTGCCAACACGCGTGCCACACTCCCAGCGGACAAGCTCCTGCGGCCCCACCTGCGCCCCGCTGGCCTGGCGGCCCCGCACCCTCGGAGGGGAACCGCGACGGCCCCTCGCCCCCCGCCCACCGCCCCCTCCAGGCCCCCGAAGCACGAAGCACGACCGCCGAGGCGCAGACCCCAGACCCGCCGCCGCAGCCCGGGACCCCGCTGCCGACGCCGACACGCCCAAGAACCCGCTTCAGAACCGCCGGGTCGGGACGCCGGGGTGCAGACCCCAGACCCTCCGCCGCCCGAAAACCCGCTGCCGACGCCGACACGCCCAAGAACCCGCCTCAGAACCACTCGGTCGAGACGCTGAGGCGCAGACCCTAGACCCACCAGCCGCCCAGACCCCGGTGCCGACGCTGACACTCCCCAACAACCCGCTTCAGAACCGCCGGGTCGGGACGCCGAGGTGCAGACCCCAGACCCGCCCCCGCCGCCCGGGACCAAGTTGCCGACGCCGACACGCCCAAGAACCCGCTTCAGAACCGCCGGGTCGAGACGCCGAGACGAAGACCCCAACGTACAGCCGCCCCGGACCCCGCTGCCGACGCCGACTCCCAAGAACCCACCTCAGAACCACTGGGTCGAGACGCCGCGGCGCAAACCCCCGACCCAACGCCGCCCGGGACCAAGTTGCCGACGCCGACACGCCCAAGAACCCGCTTCAGAACCGCCGGGTCGGGACGCCGGGGTGCAGACCCCAGACTCATCGGCCGTCCGGGCCCCGCTGCCGACGCCGACTCCCAAGAACCCACCTCAGAACCACTGGGTCGAGACGCCGAGGCGAAGACCCCAGACCCAACGCCGCCCGGGACCCCGCTGCCGACGCCGACACGCCCAAGAACCCGCTTCAGAACCGCCGGGTCGAGACGCCGAGACGAAGACCCCAGACGTACAGCCGCCCCGGACCCCGCTGCCGACGCCGACTCCCAAGAAGCGGTCTCAGCCCCGCGCGGTCCACACCCGCACACCGCCCGAACCACTCGCGCGTCAGCTCACCGTCGCGGCGGCGGTCGCCGAGCGTCCACGCGGCCGGTTGCTACGGGACTCGCGCGCGCACAAGCTAAGGCCTTAACTCGGCGACCGCGGCTACGCCTGAGCGACTAACGGCGCGCGACCCCGGCCTCGACTTGACGTCACGGTGGCACGAGGCCGCCAGGCAGGGCACCGCCTCCAGCCGGGAGGGCCGTTGAGCCCCGCCCCCACGTACGCGCGCGCGCTCCCCGGCGCACCGCCTCAACGGACGGACGCGGCGGGCACTGGGGGGCGGGCCCAGGAACGCTGCAGCCCCGCCCCCCTGGGCCTGCGCGGGCGGGCAAAGGGCACGCAGGGACGCGCCTGGAGGTCCCTGCGGGGTAGGGCCCCAGGGGACCCTCTCGCGCTGGGAAGCCACTCGGGCGGCTCTAGCTCGGACGGGGCGGACTCTTTATGGCCGTCCAGCCTTGGAGCCGGCGCCTGTGAAGCCCGCGCTGGCGACTGTAACACCGCACACGTGCGCTCCGCGCCCTCTGACGCGGCCTTCCCACCGAGTTAGGGACCAGGTGCACCTGCAGCCCCACGGCCTCCGGTGGGGCCACGGCCGCCCTCGGCCGGGACCGCCCGTCCCTCTGCTCGTCCCCGCCTTTCCACAAGTGCTGTGCCCCTTGGACGCCCGAGCCCGAAGGTTCCATGAAGGAACAGATCGGGCGGAGAATGCAGACCTGGGGAACACTCCAAGGGCCCCCTCCCTCCCCGCCTCCTCTCCCAGAGTTTCCCGAACGCACTGCCTGTGCCAGGTTAGGTTCCTTAGTGTAGCTGCTGATACGCGGGCCGCTCAGTACGTGTGATGCACGGACGTCTCCTTAGAGGCTTGTGCTCTGCCTTTGATCCTGCTGGACAGAGGCAGTCACACAGGTGGGCTGGGAACGATTTGCCCTCCCCTCCCTCCTTTTCAAAACAGCGAAGAATTTCAACTGATTTTTTTTTTTTTAAAAAGACTCAACTTCTTGACCAGATTTTGTAATATTCTTGGGAGAAGCTTCAACCTCCACAACCTCCTTGTGGCCAGTTGCCACCTTCGTGCTATTTCTCAGCCACAGCAGAACGATGAAACCTGGCACCGCACACCTCCAAGTCTACGGGCTCCAAGAGACACAAGCATGATATCCCCCACTCTGCTAATGTCCTTGCTCGTGTGGAAGGCCATCCCTCTTCTGAGGCCTGTGATCCGTGTCCAGAGATGGGTTTGTCTCAGAAGTTAATGCGGGAACGGCCAGAGATCAGGGTCTAAATGAATGCTCTTACTCCCTCCTGGGACCAGTCTTCCCAAGTTACATTTGGGCTAATTTGATGCCATCTAGACTCTTGACTCTAGATTTCGAAGTGTTCGAAAATGATTGCAGAATTGGGACCAGAGAAGTTTTCTGCAGTGTCATCTTTTATCAGTGGCCCTGAGAAGGGTCACTCAAGTCCTACCTCTGAGCCATGAGTGAGAATCTTAGCAATAATTGGTTGACTGACTGGACAAAGGGAGCAAACAAGAAGGAGCTTGCTTTCACGAGTGCCTGAGTACATTTTGCCTCAAAACTCTCTAAAACAAAGCTGTTGCTTGAAACCCTTTTCAGCCTTCCCCGGATAAAAGCTCAGGTCTTGAGAAATGTCTCCAAGTTGTTCATTTTTCAATGCCCAGCAGGGATGTTTGCAATAAAGTTCACTATGATTTGCTTGAGTGGCTCTCAGCTCGTCTCCCCAGGTCATATGCAGGAAGCGTGCTCAGAGCAGCTGCCAGGGAGAACACAAAGATGGGTGCCTGTGGAGAGTCCCTTCCACACTGCAGAGTGGGAGAGGCCTGGGGAATGTCCTGAAGGGCTGCACCGTGGAGCTCACCTGCTTTGGGTGGCTGGCCCTACACTCCAGAAGTGCTAATATAAATAATCCCTGGGCCCCGTCAGGGCGGGAGTTGGGAGAAAACTTAGAAACCGTGTGGAGATTGGAGAGGAATTGGGAAATGACTCTCTTACATGACTATAGTACGGAGCAGGGGGAGGGGAGGAACTCCAGGTCCTGAACTCAAAGTCCAGTGCCTTTCCGCATCAGGGTGTCCACTGTTCAGTTTCCACACAGTGGTGGCCTTTGGAGTCAACTTTTCCTCAAGGGGGCAAGGAATTGTTTCAGTGCCTTAACCAGGAGTCTTTTTCAGTGTATGTTCAGTGTGGAGCCATCCTTCTAAACCTCCCTTTCCTTCCCCAACACCCTGCCATCCTAGGAGCTGTCCTGCTATGATAGCAGGGGTGAAGCAGGTCTCCCAAGAGATTGGTGGCAACCACTGAGGTTCTCAACCCTCGTCACCCTTGGCCAATTTCCTAACAGTCCTCTCTTCTGACAACACAAAACCCCAATGCCCTTTCATATCAGTTTGAACCTTCCCAGTAAACTGATGTTGATGTGCAATATGAAAAGAAGAATCAAGCAAGACGTTAAAGAGGTGCTCCCATGATTCTCGTGCAGATGGGGCCACATGCACTGATGACATGGGTTCCAAAGAACAAGGGTCTCTCAGGCAGACAGGAAATACACAAGCCCGTGAGCGGGGCTTCCAGGCTAGCATTGGCCAATGAGAACTTAGAGGAAGCTGGTTGTGTGAATGGGGGTTGGACGTCAGTGGATAGATGGCAGGTGCACATCCATTTCATGGGGATTGGTTTTAACCCCTAGGAAAACCAGGACTGTAGGATGTTAGGGAGGGGAAGGTTTCCTATCCCTTACTTCTGTCCTTAGTCCCATTAACTCCAGATACTCAATTCTGTATATTTGGCGCCTCCAAATTCCATATCACCCAAAGAGCCTATAGACACCGTGTGTGTGTGTGTGTGTGTGTGTGTATGTGTGTTCATGTGCACGTGCGTGTACAGGCAAATGATTTTGTGGGTGAGCCAAGATAACACTCTTTTTTTTTTTTTCAAAGTAGCACCCTTGAGTCTTCTAATCCAAGTTCTCTTTCTCACAGGGTGACTAATATTGGCTGAATATATTACACTGTTTGGGTGGAGATGCCATATGAAGTACAGAACCCCAGCTAAATGCAAAATTCAAATCAACTGGGAACAAATTTCCAGTAAAAGTTATATCCAAAATATTGCATGGGACACAATTATTCTAAAAGCTGATCCCTATTATCTGAAATTCTAACTCAATGGCGCATCCATTATTTCATATGCTAAATCCAGCCACCCTATTCTACAGGGTCCTTGAAATGTAAAGGACTGTAGAACTACATGTTCCCAGAATCCAGTCTCCAGAAATAAGGACAGGAGCCACAGTATCAGCATAAAGTCAATCACTGGGCACACTCACACCTATTTTGAATATGTGTCAACTTTTAGCCAGAGAAAAAAATACAAGCATTTGTTGAAAATGAAAATAGCTCACATGTACTTTTAGTTGCATGATCCATCTCTTTGAAGATTTGAACGTCACAGATAACACTGGTTTCCTGCGACAAAGGGGCTTGGTGCCCAGGAGTAAGAGGTGGGAGGGAGAGTCATCACTGCATATTCCTTTATGTCCTTTGACATTGAACCACACAAAGCTATTGATTCTTTGAGATATTCCACTAAAAGAAGGAAAAATGTTAACAGTCAATGTTGAATGACAGCACAGGATGCTGGGAAACAAAAAGTAGTGATTTCTGGTCCTGCATGTGTAGGCTGCACGACCTTTGTCTGATAGGCTGGGGCTTTCCAGCAGAGGAGAGCATTAGTAAGGCTCGTCCTGCTTGAGTCTGAGCAGCTTCCAGCAGCGGAGGGCGGCGAGGACAGAAGGACCCGTGTGCAAGCGAGCACGCAGGATCTGCTGAGACCATGCTAATTTGGAACCTCAGTTCCATGTGGCCTTCAGGACCCATGTGTTCATCAGAATACATGTTCTGAATCTTGTTCCGAAAGTCCGGCCTCGGTTGAAGTGAGTCAAGAGCCAGGTGGGAAGCAGAGTGGGTTGAGGGACACAAACTCGGCCGATGGATGAAAACGGAAGCAAAGGACCACCGAGTAACACCTCGGTGCTCAGAATCTGAACAACTTGTATCAATTGCCTCAAAAGGCACACAGCAATTGTGTTGCCCCTGTGTCATTTGAGAGGGACTTGTGGTCCTTGCCTACCTGCCAGAGCCCTCAGGGAATGTCTCCCCACCCCCACCCAGGGCCCTGGCCCTCAGCCCCTCCCCCGCTGCAGAATGTCAGGAGCCCTACATTCTGTCCCTGTTTACATTCAAACTTTTCCCTCCTTAATTGGCTCTTGAGCATCTGCTGGAGCAGGTCGCTGTCTGGGACCTGGACTCGACGTTTCTCATTGTGGTGGCTGTAGGATTCAGTGGTCCCTGCCCAAGCCTGCGGGGATGGCTTCAGAAGGAGGTAAGCCTGTGGGTTGGGCAGGTGTGTCCGCGTCCCTGCCATCCCTCAAATCCGTGGGATTCAAATGTGACGCTTGGACAGGGGCACATGGGGGTGGGGGTCGGGGTTGAGTAGAGAAAGAGGGCGGGGGCCAAGGACAGCTCATCTGGGAGGCTGGGAGCCCGTGGAAACCTGCAAGGACCCTGGGGAGGAGGGCGGGTCGAGACCTCGTAGGGGAAATGCCCTGGGTGTGGAGAACGGATGGAGGCAGGCACACTGCGTGTCTCTGGAGTCACACACCACTTTGACAGTTTGTAGCAGAGGTGGCACCGTGTCGTGGTGGTGGCACAGGCAGGGTCCCAGGGAAAGGACAGCCGGGTGTGGTATTCCTCAGACACCTGGACCTCCCCCACCATACCCTCCAAGGGACTTGACTGCAGATTCTGGGTCTCCGTAGTGCCTGATAGGGATGTGGGGGGAGATGGTCTGAGCCAGACGTGGTTCAGTGGGGCGGTCTTATGGCCAATGTCCTCCCCGGGAGCGGGGCTGGAAGTTCCTCTAACACCCCCGGCCCAGGACTTCCAGTCCTTCCAGCCCAGAGCTGACTTCTCCCCAGCCCAGGTGACCCTTTTCGTAGATTCAGCAGGGACAGGGCATCAGGTGGCCTCAACCAAGGTAGGCCTTGGGTTCCTCAGCTGTTCTGGGTCCCTCTTCCTCTTGAGGACGTGCGGTCCTTCCACGTGCTTCATCTTGTCCAGTGTTTCCTGGCCAACCCTCAGCCCTGGGAGCCACCTTTGAGATGAAGAGTCTGCTTGTATTCCTCGTCCCTGTGCCGTGGATGGGGAACCGAGTGTAGTGTGGTTGCGTGTCCCAAGCAGCATCTGTGAAAGCTGAGTCCTCCTTACAGGGGGTAGGAGGGGAGCCTGGACGGGAGGACCATCTTCTAAGGTTGTATGACATGTCGTGGGACACCTGTTGATCAGTTAGATGTGCAGGTGTGTCCCTTGGCCTCCCGAACGAGGACCTGCATGGGTTCTTCATGAACAGGCACGGGATCCAGCCCCTTTTCCTCCTGGCACTGGGCTCATGCTGGGCTCCTCGTGTGTCCTCACCTTCACTGTTGGAGCTGGAAGGGGAAGACCACAGAAGCCTGCATTCCCACGACCAGCCCCACGTGACCCAGCTCCAGAGTCCCCCCACCCCAACAGCCCCGCTGCCCCCTCTGCATTGCCCTTTGCTAATCTTCTGTAGCCACCGTGGGCTGCGAGTGACAGGAACCAGGGAACATGACGCCGGCCTCACACTCTCCCAGGATCCGAGCTGCTGAGCGGTGGCAGCACCTGGCCCGTGCGGCGTGTGGGCTGTGGGGGTTCCTAAGACGGGGTTACGTGGGGGCTCGGAGGCCGCGCTTACAGGGAGAAAGATATTACAAGCGTTTGTTTTCTTATGTTAGGACAGGAAGAAAGGGAGGGAGTTTTACTGAGCGTCAGGTATTGGGGGTCTGAGCAGGAGAGGGGCCCAAATGGTTTAGACGCTGCCCGTTCACAAAGGCCCTTCAGGTGACTCGGACGTACCTGGGAGCAGAACCCAAGCCGCCTGGGAGCCGGCCGAGGGCATTCCCCACAGGGCAGATGTCCACCCAGCCCCTCGTCCAGGAGGACAGCCCGTGAGGATGGAGGGTGGTGTCTGGGGTCCTGGGGAGGTTCCCAGAGTCAGTGCTGGCCAAGGCTGCCTCTTCCAGGCAGGCAGGCTGTCTTGTTGAGAAGGGCGGGGACGGTAATTGTCGTCTGGAGGCCAGAGCATGGAAATCACTCCAGGACACTTGCAAACCGCACCTTTTCCTGTAAGCGTCCCTCCCGTGTCGCGATTCCCCACTCCGCTCCCTAGTGAGCAAAGGGGCCCAGGATCCTGCGTCCTGGCTGCGATTGTCCGACTCGATCCGGCCCTTCCCTTCTGTCCACAGCATCTCCAGTGCTGGGACCGCATGTGGCCATGGACCCGGAGGCCTCCGTGTCTTCTTTGACGGCACAGCCGTTTCCCCCACCTGCTGCTGGCGCCTCGCACTGGTCACCCCGGGGGCAGCACTCGCCGCCCCACGTGACCCCGCCATTCACGCCTGGCAGCCCCGTGGTGCTGCCCACTTTCTGCAGGACACCGCTGGTGGCAGGAGATGCCGTCCATGGCCCAGGTGGGACCCGGGCCCGTAACATCATCGTCCAGGTCAGGTCAGAGTGGGGGCCCGCAGATGCCCCCCAGACTCAGACCGTCGTCCTCACCCAGGCCCCCGCTCACTGGAGTCCTCCCGGGGCCCTCTGTGGGGGTGCTGCATGTCCCACACCCCTGTTCCTGGCAACGTCGGCAGCGGAGAGCCCCGTGTCCGCCCCAGCCGTCGGGGGCACCTGGGCCGGCAAGGGAGGCTCCAGCCCAGGCCTTCGACCTCAGGCTCCCCCCCCGGCTGTCCGGCTGGCCCCCATGGTGTCCCCGGGGACCGCAGGGCCGCAGCCCCCCGCAGCTGCCAGGGAGGGCAGCCTGGCCAGAGGCCCCGCCAAGGCCTCGCCCGTGGACTCCTGTAGCCCCAAGAGTGTGTACGAGAACTTCCGGCGCTGGCAGTGCTTCAAGGTCCTGGCCCGCAGGCACCTCCCGCAGAGCCCCGACGCCGAAGCCCTCTCCTGCTTTCTCATGTGAGCGCCTTCTGCCCCCCGCCGCCCTCAGCCAGGACCCTGGGGTGTGCCCAGGGCGGGGGCCTCAGGGTGAGGAGAGGAGGGTGTGAGCCAGTGCCGCTCTGGGAAGGCAGTGCGGCGCGGGTCCTCTGGGGTCCCCCCCTGGACACGGGGTGACGGCACTTCCCGCAGGGGACCGGGGGACCGGATCACTGCCTGGCACGGCACGCTCAGTATCGTCCTTATGGAACGCAGGGTCCGGGGGGAAAGAGCTCCCTGATCCAGGTGCGGGTGGGTGGTCAGCCTGGAGCCCAGGGCCCGGGGCTGCCCAGTGTGAGGCAGTGCCAGTGGTCGCCTCGAGGGGGCTGGTTTGCACGGCCAGACACCGCCTGTCACCTGCCAGCACTGAGTCACGCTGGGCGGGGGACGCATGCTGCACAGGGCGGGGGTGGGGCAGGGTGGGGCCACCAGGCCGCAGCCGCCGCCTGACCCCGAGGGCTTGCAGCCCCGTGCTTCGGTCCCTGGCCCGCCTGAAGCCCACCATGACGCTGGAGGAGGGAGTGTGGCGGGCCGTGCAGGAGTGGCAGTGCAGAAGCAACTTTGACCGGGTCATCTACTACGAGATGGCAGGAAAGTGAGTCAGGGTCCCAGCCCCAGGCCGGTGGGACCCGTGAGGCCGGGCTGAGCACAGGGTCCTCCTCACCTACCTGCCCAGGCTTCAACCCCAACCTGATCGACACCCACCCCTGCCTCCATGTGAAGGTCTCAGGATGGGGGCTGAACCTGCGACCCCGGGGAGGTGGGACCCCCTCTGTGGCCAGGCCGGGCCGGATCGGCCAGCCTGCTGCCTCCTGGGGGGCCAAACCATGGCTGCCGCTGCCGGGCACTGCCTCTTCCGGTCCCCCACGGCCTCCGCCTTTGCTGGGCTGCACGGCCGGGCCCCTCCTCAGTGTGGCCTGGGTCTCCTCACCCCCAGGTTCATGGAGTTTGAGGCAGAGGAGGAGATACAGATTCAGAAGCTGCAGTGGGTGAAGGTGGCCCAGGGCGCATCTGCCCCAGCCCCACCCAAGCCTGGAACACAGGGGTCCCCAGCCCTGGAGGGGGGCCGGCAGCCAGGTACAGCACCCACATTCCCAAGGGAGCTGGCGGCCGAAGGCAGTGGGGCCTAGGGAAGGCCGCTGTCCCCACGTCCTGTCTCCTCCTTCACGTGGGCCTTGGTCTTTCAACCAAACCAGCCGCAGAGAGCCTGGGGTCGTAGCTGCCCTTTGTCACCGTGAGATATTGACCTGGCCAAGTTGGTGACTACTCTCCCACCTCCCTGTCAAGGGACCCAACAAATCTCTGCCTGGAAAGCGGGCTGTGGGGGGAGACCCTTGGAGAATCGGTGGGTCCTCTGTTGCTCACAGGAGACGCTATTAGATGCTCCTCCCCTCAGCTCCCCCGTCCCAGGGTGCCTGTGGCTTCAGGTGGCCCTGACCCAGCCCCCACCGACATCAGTGTCCCCCAAACCCTGCCCTCTCCACAAGCAAGCTGGAGCCCCTCTCACCTCCTCCCTCCTTCCCGCTCTGCCTCAGCCTGCATTCCCAGGAAGGCCGGCTCCAGGGCCCAGCCACCCTGCTGGCAGCCACACAGACCCCTGCAGCCCAAGGCACCCAAGGAGATCCCCCCTGAGGCTGTGAGAGAGTACGTGGACATCATGGAGGGGCTGCTGGGGCCTGCCTGCTCAGCCCCGGGGGCGCTAGCAGGTGAATGGGGACAGGACGGAGAGGAGCCACGGCAGGACGAGGACGCCATCTACCTGGACCCGGGTCTTCTCAGCTACATTGACAAGCTGTGTTCCCAGGAAGACTTCATCACCAAGGTGGGCTGGCCCACAGCCTGGCGTCTGGAAGATTCCAGGCATTGCCACTCCGACACCCGGAGTGGGACTGTGCCTAGGCCTTTGGGATCAAGCTCTGTTCCTCGTTCCTGAGCTGTGTGTGTGCAGGCACGTGTGTGTGCACCTGTGTGTACTTGGGTGCGTGTGCTTACGAGCATGTGTGTACTTGTGTGTATGTACGTACAAGCAAGGGTTTGTATGTGTATGTATTTGAGTGAATGTGCTTATGTGCATGTGCGTGTGGGTACTTGTGTGCATGCATGTGTGTATACTTGTGTGCATATGCGTCCATTTATGTGTGTGCATGGGCGTGTACTTGAGTGCATGTACATACATGCAAGTGTTTGTGTGTGTACTTGTGTGAACGTGCTTACGTGCGTGCGTGTGTGCCTGCGTGTAGGGTGCATGTGTGTGTGCTCTCGTGTGCATGTGCATACATGTATGTGTGTGCATGTGCGTGTACTTGTGTGAATGTGCTTACGTGCACGTGTGTGTGCCTTCGTGTAGTGTGCGTGTGTGTACTTGTGTGCATGTACGTACATGCAAGGGTTTGTTTGTATGTGTACTTGAGTGAATGTGCTTAGGTGGATGTGTGTGTGCCTGTGTGTGTTTGCATGTGTGTACTTGGGTACATGAACATACATGCAAGGGTTTGTATGTCTGTGGACTTGTGTGAATGTGCTTACGTGCATGTAAGTGTGCCTGCGTGTAGGGTGCACCTGTGTGTACTTGTGTGTGTGTGTCCATGCACGTGTTTGTGCCTATGTGTAGTGTGCCTCTGTGGGTACTTGTGTACATGAACGTGTGTGTACTTGTGTGTGTGTGCACCTGTGCAGGTGTGGGTGAGCCTGTGTGGGTGTCTGTGTGTGGCCTGTGTGTATGTGTACGTGCATGTCTATGTGTGTATGCATATGTTTGTGAGGATATGTTGGTGTCTACCATTTGAATGCTTCTGTGTCTCTGTGTGGGCACATATGTGTTGGGGGTGTGTGTGCATACGCATTTGTGTGGCTTTTGTATGTGCGTATGTATATATGTATGTATGTATGTATGTATGTATAGGCTTTGTCTCTCTGTGTATGCATGTGTGAAATTGTGTTGTCTGCATGTGTGCCTGTGTGTGCATGTGTGTGTGTGCGTGTGCACCTGTCTGCGTGTGCGTGCAGCCAGTGATCATGATGGTTCAAACATCCTGCCTTGTGCAGAAGGTGGGGTGGAGCTTCACGTTGCCAGTTTCCCTGCGGGTCCTCCTTGGCTCACAGGTGCTCCCTGCCAAGGTGCCCACAGCCTGTTCCTTCTGTCCCAGGTGGAGGCAGTCATTCACCCACGATTCCTGGCAGAACTGCTTTCTTCAGAACCACAGCTGGATCTTTTGGCCCTCGCTGAGAAATTGGAGCAGGAGGAAGGACTCTCCCTTGCAGAGGTGAGCAGGGCAAAGAGAGACGCAGGAGAGGAGCTGAGCCAGGGGAGGGAGGGGACCCAGGTGAGCCAGGGAAGGGGGGGCACTCAGTACAATGGCACACGTGACTCGGTCCCCCGCTCCCCTGCCTAGGAGGCATGGCACTGGGGAGGTGAGCTCCAGGAGCTCCAGGGCAGGTACTGAGCAGAGAATGGCATCTATAGGATGGGGAGCCTGGGAAGGGAGGGAGGGACTCAGGGGGATATCAGGAGAGCCAGGGCCTCACAGGCCACCCGACCCCTCCTCCCCCCCCCCCCCCCCGTCCCCCATGCCACCGTCCCACCTCCCCTCTCACACGCCCGTGCTGGCCAGTCACCGTCACCTCCCTCCTCCCAGCTGGTAGAGAAGAGACTGGTGGCCTTGGCGGTGGAGGACGGTGTGCCCACAACCCCGAGTCACTGTGCAGCGACACTGGGCTCCGGGCCTGAGGGTGAGGCCAGGGCCCGGCCAGGGGTCAGCCGTGAAGCCTGCCCAGCAGAGAGCGAGTGCCAGGACCTCCGGAGGCACAGCCCGGCACACGCCCACCCGTGCAGACCCAGAGCCTTTGCCGCGTCTCCAGGACAACAGGAGCTGCCTGCCCTCCGGGCTGGTGGGCTCTCCTCTCCTCCCCAGGGGCCAGGGCGCACCCCTCCTCGGCCGGACCCCAGGGATGCCCCGTTGTTCAGAGAGGCCCCCCCTGCTAGGGAGCCTGGCAGGCCAGCAGATGGGTCCAGTGAGGACGAGGAGGAGCTGCCCAGCCTGGCCTTCCTCCTGTCCTCTCGGCACAGCCTGCTGCCCTGGGGGCTCTCCCAGAGTCCTGCTCCGGCCCCGGGCCTCCCCAGCCCTGGAGGGCGCAGGCCGCGGGGAGCTCCCCAGGCCCCCGCTGCTCAGAGAATAGGCCGCAGCCCAGCCGCTCCCCCAGCTGCCAAGTCCAGAAAGCGGGCTCTGTGTGCGGGTCTGGCCGCGGCCGGGAAGACGCCCCTCCCAGGGGCCAGCCTCAGGGGCTCGGTGCGGGCCCTGGCCGTGGGGCTGCTTCGGCCCTCTCTGCCTCCAAAGAGAAGGTGTGGCTCCTTTGTCCCAGGGAGGAGGAGAAAGCAGCACTGCAGCCCGTAGGGAGCCCTGGGCCCACCCTTCAGTGCTGATCCTGGCCGGGGGGAGAGGGGGAGGGCACGACTGCGGGCGGGGTGGCAGCAGCCCCCAGGGGCGCTGCATGTACGTGGGAATAAAGATGGTTTTGCTGGGAAATGCATCTGGGCTGCTGCGTGGAGATGCCCTGGCCGGAGGGAAGGGGTCTGGGAGGGGCCTCCAGGGGCTTGCGGTCACCATGTGCGTCCCTGAACATCCAGGCATGGGCGCCCTCTGCACCACAACCATCTTCCAGAGTGCAGTCTGCAGTCAGCCCTGTCTTCTCCGGGAGCTGCCCTCTGCCTCCCTGCAGCGTCCAGCCATGGGGCTGAGCTGGGGTGGGGAGGGGGGGCTTGGGGGGGGGGCTACATCTTCCTTGGCTCCTCCAAGGCTCCCTGTGTGGGCCTGAGGGAGGGCAGAAGGCCTAGACTCAGGGGACAGGCTCTGGGGCTCTGGCCTCTTGGTATGAGGAGCATCTTCCAGTCCCAGTGGGACCATTGAAATGTGAGGGATGGGGGGGGTCCTCTTCATCCCCATGAGGATGGACTTGGGGAAAGCATGAGGCGGGACTTGGGGGCAGCATGAGGCGGGACTTGGGGGCCACCAGCCGAGGTGTGCGTGCGCTGTCCCAGGCGGCACCTCCGGGTCAGCTCACTGGGCCTCCACAGGGAGCCTGGAGGGAGCCAGGCTTCACCATTTTCTGAGGACCGTGGGCTCCGGGAGGCCAGGGGATGAGGGCAGTCACGGGCGCCAGGGCGGCTGCCACACAGCGTTGGCTCCAGAGTCCTCCTCCTCTCCCGTAAGAAGAAACCCCTCAAAGTAGCCATGGAGTCGTGGGGAAATCCCTCACATCCAGGTGCACACCTGTCCCCACTGATGACGGTGTCATGTCTTCTGATGGCACCCGGGCAGTCGGGCTCCCTGTTGCCCCCCTGTCCTGGCTGCACGTTTGTTCTTCATTCCGAGCTGCGGGGTGTCCTACAGGTCACTGTGCGCTGGGCGGGAAGGGGGAGAGCAGGCTGGTTTGGGGAATCCTGGCCAGGGTGCCCCCATGCTCCCCAAACGCTGATCTTGGGGAGGTCTGCCCGCACCCATGCCTCCATCGGTCATCAGCCATCACTGGGCACAGGTGTCTTAGGGGGCTCCGGCAGAGAAAGATGGTGTCCGTGGCCAGTTGTTAGGACAGACAGTGCTGAGGCATCCCCGGAACCCCTACAAGCATTTGCTCTGGAGACTCTGGGCCGGGAATCAGAGGGCTCGGAAAGTCCCCACTTGTGGTCCCCACGACCTACTTGACGGGACCCTTCCTCCAGATGAGCTGGCACGAGTCCCCACAGCCTCGCAGGTCTCCTGGGAGGCCCTGGACGTGACTCACGCAGTCTGAGGGCCCGTCCGTCTGGGATGCCTGCGTGCCAGCCTGGGCTCTCTCTCGGTGCTCATTTTAGCAAAATATCTTGCGATCAAGCTGGGCTGTGTGAGGGTTCATTTTCCCTACTTCACCGCAGTCTCTGAAGGCCAGTCTCCACCCTCCTCCCATAGTCTGTCCTTTGGAATGTCCTTTGTCGTGGTTCATTCCCAAGATCATGCTTCAGGGCTGTGTATTGTGTGAATTCGTACAAAGTGCATAGACATTAAAAGATGTTTTCCAACCACAAACTACAGAGGCATCCCCAATTGTAAGGCTCCTAATTTATTTACTCGGGGGGTGGTCATTGTTAATTGCTCTTCCCGCACAGTCTGTTAATGAAACTGGCCAGATGCTGGTGTTCTCATCCTTCATAATGTAGAGAAGGAGAGCCCCCAAGGCACTAGTCACACAATGGTATGTCACTGTCACCATCCTGATGTCATCAGAACCAGGACATCAGAACAGATCATCAGAACAGGTCTGTGCTGGACACAGACCATACCCTAGGTGATGCTAGGAGTTTCCTCTGGGATTCTAAACTAGCCGACAAGGGTCCATAGATCCCAGATGGCCTGCATTCACACCAATTGCTTATTTTCCATTTTAGAAAATGGGTAATTTCAGTAGGAATGTTTCAAGCTTATAGAAAAAATGAAAAAAATGCAATAGAAACCACAACAGACAACACCTAGATATAGGCAACGTTAGCATTTTGACATATTTGCTCTAGCCTAATTATAAAATAAAAACTGTTTTTAGACATTCACGTGAAATACAATTCACTCATTTGAAGTGTACAGTTTTATGGCTTTCAGCTTGTTTATAGAATTTGTAACCATTACCACAATACATTATAGAACGTTTCATCAGCCCCAAAAGAAATCCTGTACCCTCTCACCGTCCCCCTGTCTTCCCATCTGGACATCAGGCCTAAGCACCCATTCATTCCTTTGTCTCTATACATTCCCACATTCTGCACTTCTGTATGAATGGGATTATATGATAATCCTTTTATGTCTGCTTTCTTTTACGTAGAATAAGGTTTCCATGTTTCACTCGTGTTTGCACATTTTCAATAATATCCCATTGTGTGGATGTACTACTGTCTGTTAAATCCACGGATTAGTTGCCAAACATTTGGGTTGTTTCTACTTTTGGCTAATACGAATAATTCTGCTGTGAACTTTTGTGTGGATGCATGTTTCATTTCTCATGGCTATATATCTAAAAGTGGAATGGCTGGATTGTTTGAAATCTCTATATTCAACCTTTTCAGACACTGTTGGACTGTTTCCAAAGTGCCTGCACCATTTTGTATGTTTGCACTAGCAGTGTATTAGGATTCTACTTTCTCTCCACATTCTAGCCAATGCTTCCTACCATCTAGTTTGTTTGTTTGTTTTTGTTTTTGTTTTTGTTTTTGTTTGCTAATGGTCATTCTTGTGGTTCTGAAGTGGGCTTTCAGTGTGGTTTTGGATTGCATTTCCCTGATGTTGAGCATCTTATGTGCTTATTGGCCATTTCTGTAACTTCTTTGGAGTGATATATATTTATCCTTTGCCCATTCTTCATTGGTTTATTCGTCCTTTATTATTGAGTTGTAAGAGTTCTTTATATATTCTAGATAAAATCTTTTATTCAGAGATGATTTGCAAAAATATTCTCCCATTCTGCAGGCTGTTTATTAGTTTGTCAATAGAGTTCTTTGCAGTAAAAAGGTATTTAATTTTGATGAAGTCCAATGTATGTATTTTTTCTTCTGTTGTTTGTGCCATTTTGCCAGACCTAAAAATATGTTGACTGACCCTATGTTGTGAATATGCCTCTGCTTTCTACCTTTTTAAAATCATTTAACGATTTGAAGCATACAGTTCAGTAGTGTTAAGTATATTCACATTGCTGTGCAAGAGATCTCTAGAATGTTTTCATCTTCTAGTTCTGAAACTCTGTACACATTAAACACTAGTCCTCCCTCCCCCTTCCCCAGACCTGGGCAACCCACCTTTCCACTTTCTCTTTCTATGATTTTGACTACTTTAGATACTTCATATGAGTGATTAGGGAATCATACAATATTTTTTCTTTTGTGACAGGCTTATTTTAATCAGCATAATGTCCAAGAGGAAAAAGAATCTCTTGTGGTTTGTTTACCTCTCTCTTTGATTCGCCTCTTTTCCCATATGTTCATCTCTTTTCTTTCTTAAATTCCACATATAAATGAAATAATATGGTATTGTCTTTCTCTGATTGACTTATTTTGCTCAGCATAATACATTCTAGCTCCATCTGCGTTGCTGCAAATGGCAAGATTTCATTCTTTTCATGGCTGAGTAATATTCCATTGTATATTTATACTACATCTTCTTTATCCATTCATCAGTTGATGGACATTTGGGCTCTCTACAGCTTGGTTATTGTTGATAATGCTGATATAAATATTATGGTGTATATACCCCTTCAAATCTGCATTTCTGTACCCTTAGTTAAATACCTAGTAGTATAATTGCTGTATCATAAGGTAGTTCTATTTTTAGTTTTGAGGAACCTCCATACTGTTCTCCAGAGTGGCTGTACCAGTTTGAATTCCCACCAACAGTGCAACAGGGTTCATCTTTCTCCACATCCTCACCAACATCTGTTGTTTCTTGCGTTGTTAATTTTAGCCATTCTAACAGGTGTTAGGTGGTATTTCATTGTGGTTTTGATTTGTATTTCTCTGATGATGAGTGATGTTGAGCATCTTTTCATGTGTCTGTTGGCCATCTGGATGTCTTCTTTGGAAAAGTGTCTATTCATGTCTTCTGCCCATTTCTAAACTCAGTTGTTTGTTTTTTGGGTGTTGAGTTTGACAAGTTCTTTATAGATTTTGGATACTAACCCTTTATAGATATGTTGTTTGAAAATATCTTCTCCAATTCCGTAGTCTATCTTTTGTTTCCTTTGCTGTGCAGAAGGTTTTTATCTTGATGAAGTCCCAATAGTTCATGTTGGCTTTTGTTTGCCTTGACTCTGGAGACGTGTCTAGGAACAAGTTGCTGCAGCTGAGATCAAAGAGGTTGCTGCCTATGTTGTCTTCTAGGATTTTGATTGTTTCCTGTCTCACATTTAGGTCTTTCATCAATTTTGAATTAATTTTTGTGTATGGCGTAAGAAAGTGGTCCAGTTTCATTCTTCTGCATGTTGCTGTCCAGTTCTCCTAGCACCATTTTCTAAAGAGACTGTCTTTTTTTCATAGGATACTCTTTCCTACTTTGTTGAAGATTAGTTGGCCATATACTTGTGGGACCATATCTGGTTTCTCTATTTTATTCCATTGATCTATGTGTCTGCTTTTGTGCCAATACCATACTGTCTTGAGGATTACAGCTTTGTAATACAGCTTAAAGTCCAGAATTGTGCTGCGTCCAGCTTTGGTTTTCATTTTCAACATTACTTTGGCTATTTGAGGTCTTTTGACCTCAAATGTCTTTGACATTTTAACAATATTTGTTCTTCCAATTCATGAGAATGGTACATTTTTCCATTTCTTTGTGTCTTCTTCAATTACTTTCATAAGCTTTCTATAGTTTTGCAGAGTATAGAACTTTTACCTCTTTGGTTAGGCTTATCTCCACGTATCTTATAGGTTTTGGTGCAATTGTAAATGAATTTGATTTGCTAGTATCTTGTTGAGAATTTTTACTTCAGTTTCATCAGGGATATTGGCCCGTAATTCTCCTTTTTAGTGAGGTCTTTATCTGGTCTTGGAATCAAGGTAATGCTGGCTTCATAGAATGAGTTGGAAGTTTTCCTTCCACTTCAATTTCTTGGAACAGTTTGAGAAGAATATGTATTAACTCTTTACATGTCTGGTAGAATTCCCCTGGGAAGCCATCTGGCCCAGAACTCTTGTTTGTTGGGAGATTTCTAATTACTGATTCAGTTTCTTTGCTGACTATGGGTCTGTTCAAATTTTCTATTTCTTCAGTCTTGGTAGTGTGTGAGCTTCTAGGAATTTGTGCACTTCTTTCAGATTACCCAGTTTATTGGCATATAATTTTTCATAGTATTATCTTATCACTATTTGTATTTGTGATGTTGTTTGTGATATTTCCTCTTTCATTTGTTATTTTATCTATTTGGGTCCTTCTATTTTCTTTTTGATAAGTCTGGCTAGGGGTTTATCAATTTTGTTCATTCTTTCAAAGAACCAGTTCTTTGCTTTGTTGATCTGTTCTACTATTTTTCTTTGTTTCCATATAATTTATTTCTGCTCTAATCTTTATTATTTCCCTTCTTCTGCTGGCCTTAGGCCTTATTTGCTGCTCCTTTCCTAGCTCCTTTAGGTGTAAGGTTACCTTGTGTGTTTGGGATCTTTC
This sequence comes from Prionailurus viverrinus, assembly GCF_022837055.1. Classification (NCBI taxonomy): domain Eukaryota; kingdom Metazoa; phylum Chordata; class Mammalia; order Carnivora; family Felidae; genus Prionailurus; species Prionailurus viverrinus. The sequence continues at coordinate 86,064,687 of NC_062573.1, forward strand.
TTGCTTCTTGAGATAGGCCTGAGTTTCTATATACTTTCCTCTTTGGACTGCCTTTGCTGGATCCCAAAGAGTCTAAACTGTTGTGTTTTCATTTTCATTTGCTTCCATGTATTTTTTAATTTTTTATTGAATATCCTGATTAACTCATTCATTCTTTAGTAAGATGTTCTTTAACCTCCATGTATTTGAGGGCTTTCCAAATTTTTTCTTATGGTTGACATCAAATTTCATAGCATTGTGATTCAAAAATATGTATGGTATTTTTTAATACATTTTTTTTTACTTGTTGAGGACTGATTTGTGACACAGTATGTTCCCTGTGCACTCAAAAAGAATGTTTATTCTTCTGCTTTAGATGAAATATTCTGAATATATCTGTTAGCTCCATCCAGTCCAGTGTGTTATTCAAAGCCATTGTGTTTTTTGTTGATTTTCTGCTTAGATGATCTGTCCATTGCTTTAAGTGGGGTGTTAAATCCCCAATTATTATTGTATTATTATCAGTGAGTTTATTTATGTTTGTCATTAGTTGATTTATATATGTCTGTTCTTTCAAGCTGGGGGCATAAATATTTACAACTCTTAGATCTTCTTGATGGATAGAGCCCTTAATTATGCTACAATGCCTTTCTTCATCTCTTGTTACAGTCTTTGTTTTAATGTTTAGTTTATCTGGTGCACCTGGGTTGCTCAGTTCGTTAAGTGTCCAACTGATTTCAGCTCAGGTCATGATCTGATGTTTGTGGGATTGAGCCCCATGTCAGACTCTGCATTGACAGTGTGGAGTCTGCCTGAGAATCTCTATCTCCCTCTCTCTCTGCCCCTCCCCTAGTCTCTCTCTCTCTCTCCCTCTCTCTCAAAATAAATAAATAAATAAATAAATAAATAAATAAACATTTAAAGAAAAAAGTCTATTATGTCTGATATAGGTATGGCTTATATCTTTCAACATCCATCAGCATGATGGATTCTCCATCCCCTCCCTTTCAATCTGCAGGTGTCTTTAGGTCTAAAACAAGTTTCTTGTAGGCAGCATATATATGAATCTTGTCTTGTTATCCATTCTGATACCTAATCTCTTTTGATCAGAGCATTTAGTTCATTTACATTCAGACTGATTATTGAAAGATATGAATTTAGTTTAATTGTGTTGCTTGTAGAGTTGGTATTTATGGTAATGTTCTCTGGTCCTTTCTAGTTTTTGTTGCTTTTGTTCTTTGTTTGCTTTCATTTTTTTCTCCACTCAAAGAATCCCCCTTAAAATTTCTTCCAGGGCTGGTTTAGTGTTCATGAACTCCTTTAGTTTTTATTTGTCTGGGAAACTCTATCTCTCCTTCTATCCTGAATGACAGCCTTGCTGGGTAAATAATTCTTGGCTGCATATTTTTCCCATTCAGCACTTTGAATATATCCTGCCGCTTCTTTCTGGCCTGCCAAGTTTCTGTGGATAGGTCTGCTGCAAACCTGATCTGTCTTCCCTTGTAGGTTAAGGACTTTTTTTTCCCTTGCTGTTTTCAAGATTCTTTCCTTGTCTGTGTATTTTGTGAATTTGACTATGATATGCCTTGGTGATGGTCAGTTTTTGTTGAATTTAGTGGGAGTTCTCTGTATTCTTGGATTTTGATGTCTGTGTCCTTCCCCAGATTAGGAAAGTATTCACCTATAACTTGCTCACATAAACCTCTGCCCCCTTTTCTCTTTCTTCTTCTTCTGGGACTCCTATGATGTGAATGTTATTCCTGTTTACTAAGTTGCTGAGTTCTCTAAGTCTTGTATTGTAATCTTTGGCCTTTGTTTCCCTCTTCTTTCAGCTTCATGAGTTTACATGATTTGTCTTCTGTATCACTGATTCACTGCTCTACTTTGTCTTTCCTTGCTGTCATGGCCTCCATTGGAGATTGCGTCTCAGCTATAGCATATTTACTTCAGCCTGACTAGATTTTAGTTCTTTTATCTCTGCAGAAAGGGATTTTATGGCATATTCTATGCTTTTTTCCAACCCCAGCTAGTATTCTTATAATTACAGTTTTAAATTCTAGTTCAGACATCTTATTTATATCAGTTTTGATTAAATCCCTGATCATGAGTTCTATTGCCTGTTCTTTCTTTTCAGGCGAGTTCCTCCATCTTGTCATTTTGTCCAGAAAAAAGCAAAGAAAGAAAAGAAAAGACTACACAAACAAAAAACCAAGAACTAAGCAGAAACTAAAACAAACAATAAAACTAGATCCTGGGTGTGTTTTGGTGTGCTTGATAAAAGATCAAAGGATCTAGATCCAAAAATAAAATAAAACAAAACAAAATAAAGTAAAATACAATGAAATAAAAAAATAAAATAAAAATCACAAAAAGAATATATACAAATGTATATATAAAAATAAAAAATAATAGTAAAAAGTAAAAAAAGAATTGATAAAAATAGGCAAATAAATGAAAAACATTGTAAGAAATAAAGAATAAAAGTAAGAAAGGAAGTTAGATCCTATTTCCCCTAGAGCTGAAGTTTTGCAACATTATGATCAGAGACTTGATGATAGTGCACTGGTCTTCTGAGGGAGGGACCTACCGCACTGATTCTCAGGCTAGCTTGACTGAGTGGAAATGCGCCGCTGGGGATTTGGAGGGCAGGGCTTGGTGTACATGGCTCTGGCTTCCACTAGGTGACCCTGTTTTGCTACCTGAAGGTTTTCAACTCTGATGGGCAGGATGACTATGGCGGTGCCCCACTCTCTAGCCCTGGAGCTGAATGTTCGCACACCCACTTTTCAGGGAACCCTCATAAAAGAGCAATCAATCACCTCTCTTGTGTCCCCAGTTTCCCTTGGAATTCAACATTCACCCTGCCTGTGTAAGCTTTTTTATTTCAGTGCAGGACTGAGTTTCAAAACTCCCAAATTTTAGGGATTTCCACAGCATGCAGTCATGGTGCTCCTCTGGCAGAAGGAAAAAAGCAGTGGTGCAACTGTGCTGCTGTTAAGAGTTATGTCAGAACAGAGCAGAATGCAGGAACCCCTGCTTTCAGCTCTCAGGCAGAGAGAGTGCCCACTCTTAAGCCTGGAAACAACACTGCCCATTGGCAGGACCCATCCTTGCGACCCAAGGGATCCTCAGATGACGCTGTCACTCCTGGGATTCTACCCGCATTCACCACTTGAGCACCTTTAATCCAGGTGCTTCCCCATGGTACCAGACTGCTTATGCTACTTTGTGGTAGCCTCCTTAACCTGGCTCCCATCTTGCAGCCAGGCCCAGAGCAATATCTCTCCTGGTAATGAAAGAGTGGACCTACGCCAGCCTATTCCATCTTGTTCTGTGTCCTCCACCTTGAGTGACTATGTCCTTGACATGCCCCCTTTCCGGGAAAATCGCAGAAACCTCAGACCACGCCTCCTCCCCTTGAGTAACCTCCCACTCACCCTCACCCGTTCAAACTTCCTGATCAAAACACACCTGGTGACCTGCGTAACAGGACTCTGACCCTTCCCCAGCCAATCGGCCAAGGCCACGACCCTTCCCCAGCCAATCAGCTGAGGCCACAGCCATTACCTCACCAACTGCCCCTAGACCCCTATAAAACCTTTGTGCTTTTGAAGCTCGCTCTCTCCGGTATCTCACCGCTGCGTCGTCGGTCCAAGTAGGAGATTGAACTCGAGCTAGCTCGAATAAAGGCTCTTTGCTTTTGCATCGGACTTGGCTCCCTGGTGGTCTTTGGGGATCACGAATTCTGGGCATAACAGTAAACTCTCTGTACTTCCTACCTTCCAAATGGTGGTCCCTTTTGTATAGGCAGTCTTGCAAATTTTTGTTCATTCAGACCTGCGGTTGATTTCTCTGGTGTTTAGAATGATTTGATAACTATCTAGCTGTGTTCAAGGGATGACACAAACTTAGGGTCTCCCTACTTCTCTGCCATCTTAACTCCTAGACCACATTTTTTTTTATCCATTTATCTGTTGATGAACATTTGGGTTTCTTCCAACTGGCTATTGTGAATCATGCCGCAATAAATATGAGCATGCAAATATCTCTTAAAGATCTTGCTTGAATTCTTTTGGATACATATCAAGCAATGGGATGGCTGGATCATATGCTAGTTGATGAGGTTTTGGGGTGATGGTGGGTTCATGGGCTCAGAGCTGATGGCCAAGAAAGAATTCTTGAAGACATTTTTGGTGCAAAATGGTAATTTTACTAAAGCATGGGGACAGGACCCGTGGGCAGGAAGAACTGCATTGGGGTTGTGAAAAGTGGCTCATTACATACTATGGGGTCTGGGGAGAAAAAGTCAAGAGGGGAGTTTCTGAAGAGATTTTCATATGCTAAATACAGATTACTAGAGGCCTAGCTATTGTCAAGCTAATGTTTTTCCCTCTAGCAAAGCATTAATGTTAAGACAGTAGGGAGTTTCTGGAGAAATGTTTTGCTCGGCTGCCTCAAGTATTTGTCAATGGGCTGCAGGATACAAGGAAATTTAATTTTGTCTGCCATTTCCTTCTTGCCTTTGTTCCCCACATCACTATGGAGGGGAGGTGATGTTGGGGCTCCAGGAAACTGAATCTATAGGTTTCTGAAAATTAGGCTATTGATAAGATTGCCTTTTTCTTGTAATTTACTAAGATATTTGTAAACTGATGTAGACTCTATCAGTTTAACCGTTTTCTTTTCTGTCCTCTCCTTTGTCCTTGGCCAGCCAGGAGTGCCTGAGGAATATCATACATATCCCACCCTAAGAGAGGAGGTGCTAGGTTGTACTTTGCCCTCAGCCTGCCCGACGCTCCCTCATCAATAGTTATAGTTTTAATTTTTTGTGAAAACTCTGCATTGTTTTCCATAAGGGCTGTACTATTTTACACTCCTACCAACAGTGGGAAAGACAACCATTATCAAGACCTTGGGGGCCGGGGAGATGGGTGAAGTAGGTGAGGGGGATTAAGAGTACACTTGTCATGGGCACTGAGTAACATAGAGAATTGTTGAATCACTATGTTGTACACCTGAAACTAATAAACACTGTATATTAATTATACTGTAATTAAAAAATAAATAGAGCTTGGTGTATATCCATTTTATAAAAGCCTTTATGCTTTTAGCTGTAATCAAAATTATACATAATGATAATATTTTTGTTCATGTATGGTGTCATAATCTATGTATCATATTGTCTTTGGCTTTTTGTTTCAACATTCTGACTTCAAGGTGATAACAATTGACATATTAGATTTTCTTTCATTTTAATTATTTATAATTTTGCATTGTGTGAATATATTAAAAATAACTTATCAGTTCTCTTATTGGCCAACTTTTATAAATTACAATGTTTCAGGGTAATCAGTTCTATATAGAAAGATTTTCCCTTTAGGAATTTGAAAAATTATTCTATCTAATCAGGCTTTTCTTTTTGCTATTGAAAATTATGCCACCATTTTAATAGCCCTCTCATTGTTGGTGATCAATGTTTCCTTGTTAATTGTTTTTAAGATTACCTTTTGTCTTTAAGTTCCACAGTTTCATGAGGTGTGATTAGTTTCAGGCTAAAAATTTTTTCTTATCCTCTGTGTGATCTTTTTTGCTTTATTAATAGATAACACACATTTTTTCATCAACTCTAAAACATAATATTATCTTTTCAAATGTTGCTTCTCCTTGTCCTCTCTTGCCTCTACTTTTGGGTATATGTATATTAGACCATTTTAGATATTCCCTGTGTCTTCTCCAGCTCACGTCACTATAATAAAATACCACCGACCAGTGGCTTAAAAAACAAGTATTTACTTCTCACAGTTCTGAAGGCGAGAGACCCAAGACCCAGATTTTAAATCCAGTTCCTGAGGAGAGTCTTCTTCCTGGCCTGCACAAGGCTGCCTTCTTGCTATGTGCTCACACAGAGGAAAGGAAGAGAGATCTCTGTGTCTCTCCTTATCAGGGCAATAATCCCATCGTGAAAGTCCCACCCCCATTATCTGATTACCTTCCAAAGGCCCTACCTCCCAAGACCCTCACACTGGGAATTATGGCTTCAATTTAAGAATCTTGGAGAACACAAGTCCATAGCATTCTTCCACTGTTACCCAAGTCCGTATTGGAAAATACTCTCATCCTATCCCAACAACCTCGAATGTCTTAACTCATTCCTCCATCAACTCTAAATCCAAAATCCAAAGTCTCATGTGAATATCATCCAAATCAGGTCTGGGAGGGACTGGAGGTAGATTCATGCTGAGGCAAATTCCTTTCCACCTATGAATCTGTGAAACCAGACAAGTCATGGGTTTCCAAACTGCATGTGTGGGACAGATGTGTGATAGATACTCCCATGCCAAAAGGAAGAAATAGGAATGAGGGAAGGGGTGAGGGGTCCTAAGCAAGTCCAAACCTGGTGAGGCAAATCCCGTTAGATCTTAATGTGTGACAACAACCCTTGTGGGTGAGATGCTTTGCCTCCAGGCCCCGTGGGGTGGGGACATCACTTCCATAGGTCAGGAGGCAGCCCCACTCCCTCAGCTTGGTGGACTACCACTGCTCTGGGAGATGGAGATCTTGTCTTTCAAAACTGAGACACCTGGGCCTGTGTCCTCTAGGTCTGTGCTGGAATTTTCAGTCCTGATGATGTCTATACTACCTTTGGGGTCTGCCTTCCCTTTCTCAAAGGGAAGCACGTGTTCATGGCCAAATAGCACCATTCTCCCATTTATAGGATCCAAGAATTTGGGCCACCCTCCTTCATTCCTTCAGCCTTCTCTGTCCCCTTGTTTCAGATGGTCACTGTGTCTGCTGGAGTAACCCTGTCTCTGTTCCTAGCCTCTGCTGGGGTGGCTGATTAAATGCATGAGCTGCATCCATGGTCTCTCTTTCAAATGGTGGCCCAGCAGCACCCCAGTGTTCACCTTCAAACAAGCTTTCCCATTGTTGAAATGTGGATAGGCTAAGAGTTGTCCAAAGCACCAAAGTTCTGATTCCTTTTTGATTAATAATTCTATCAATAAGTACATGAACCTCTTGGCAATCTGTGCAAACTTTGGGGTATGGGGATAGGCTCAGATATCTCAGTAAAGATTTGGGGGTCTCCTACCCCCAGCTGTTTAAGAGCCTCTGGTTTAGATGGCATGAGGCACCCAAGACCCTTGATCACATTCTGCATGGCTGTCTTGTGTGTGCCCTCCCAACAGCGAGCTTTCTGCAGGCTGAACTGTAAAACACCAGAGTGTGGCCAGGCCAGCTGACAACCCAGGGTGGTGGCCGGTGGTTGGCTCCTAGCCTGTGTGACTCAGAGTATAGATCGTCTGTTCACCATATGCTGTCATGCCCCCCAGAATCAATGGGCTCACAATCTAGACATAAATGCTGAGTCTGGAGCCCACTGTGCCCTGAGAGGCTGTGTCCTGTCACTTCACCCAGGGAATACCCCCCTGCCTGACTGTACTTGTCACACAGGGTTGTGACAGCCAGTACCGTGGGGTCATGTGATCCCAGAGCAAACACAGGAGCCTGAATTACACCATGGATGTGGGCTCAGCAATGGGTCCATCTGTCAGGCATCAGCTTTCTTGGGCTTCTGCCTCCACTTCCCTGACTCCTGGGCCCTGCTCTCAGGACCCCACCTTTCTGTTGTAGCTGCCTCACCAGTGGGGAGCAGTGGGCTCTGCCCTGCTTATCTACACACTCAGGGTAGGTGGTCGCAGCCTGGCTGGCCACACATGGGGGAAACTGCACGTGGAAGTCAGGGTTGTGGCTTGCTGGGTGTGGGACCCCAAAAGGACAGGTGTGTGGTGGAGGCCTAAGGCACTGATGTCTAGACTAAGGGCAGATAAATCCTTCCAGAAGGGACTTCCCAAGGTCCCTTTTGGGCCCTGACCCCCACAGAGGTGCTGACAGGTGCTCCCTGCAGGCCTCAGGCTCTGTGCGTAGGGGACACATGGCTCCACCTCGTCCCCTCTGAGAGTAGCTGGTCATCATCCCACATTGAAGGGCCTCTTCTCATACAGGGGCAGAAAGGTGACCCACACCTGATGTAGGAACTCTTTCCTGGGATTCACCCCCGTAGTTGACATGCATTCCTGTCTCCCATCCGGAAGCCCCTACCTATTCCCCCCAGACACTGGAGGGGGTTTCCACACCTGCATAGAACATGATATCTTGTCAACTCACCAGACCACGGGTGTTGACCCCTGGGAGGCCTTCAAAGGGGCAAAACTAAGGACTTTAAAGGGACTGGGTTAGTTAGACAAGATGTGCCCCTACTGTTCTGTAATCCACAAAAAGGATTTCAATTTCTCCAGAATTGAAAGTTGCAAAGAACATCAAGAAATAATAGTTTACATGGCTGACACAGTCATATAATCAGGGAAGTAACCACTGTGTTCAGGGTGTACAGAGGAGATGCCTCATCCCAGGGGCAGCATGGCTGTGGCCTGATTGAGAGACAGGCAGATTCTGGGCAAACTTTTGTACATAATATTGACCAAGGCAAACTTGGCCAGTGACGCCAGCAAAAGGCCATCACAGTGAAGGCAGTAACTATCCACCTTCACTATCCCCAACCAGGAATGAAAGCATTGGTTGAAGAAACAGACTTGACAGTCAATAAGACTCTGGGTCTCCCTGGGCTGAGTTCTTCCTACAAAATGTCACGTTTCTCCAAGAGCAGGGCAAGGAGTCAGCATTTTCCAAGTCACAGACTGCATATCCTGACAACAACTTTTACCAACATGCTGCTCAAGTGGCTCTGTTTGAAGGGGGTTGTTAAGTGGTGGGCCAGGATCGATGTGTTCCAGGAAGGGTTGGGGCCCTCTTGCCTGTAGGTGACACTCCTGTCAGGCAGGAGCAATTCTACAGTAACTCAGTGGGAAGCTGGGTAGTGTCCCTGGCACTGCCATCATTCCTCAGAAGGCAGGGACACAAAGGGACACAGGCAGAGGACAGCCTCATTGAGAGCACAGACCTGGCACATGCTGTCCCTTCACCTCCACTGCCCAGGCAGCCACTGAAGGTGCCAGCTTCCTGCTTTCATAGAAACTCCTGGCAGCACACAACGGCTGAGGCCTTCTCCAGCATGGACTTTCCACAATTGGATAAAAAGAGGATGGTCCACAGAAGTCACTAAAAGTCTTGTTTTAGGGAAAACCTGCTTAACTTTTGTGAGATGTGCTTCCTAGTTAATTGGGGTTAGGATGTCCTTTCTGTTATGAAATGACATTGATGATGTTTGAAAAATAAAATATTGGCAACCTCATGAGAAGCTGTGCCTTTATCTGGATGGGGATAGTCAGGGGCCATGATGAATATGTTGACTGTTGACATGGCAAGAACACAGGGTTAACCTGTCCAAGACGCTTCCCTGCAGACTGGCCTTCCTTAAAGTTTCATGGACACTGCCCATAGCTAAGCCCACAGGATCAAAGCTGGTAAGTGCTGCCTGGTGGCTCAGCCTGAGTGTCACAGCTGCAACCACAAGTTCAGAATCAGACACTGACCAGCAAGGAAGAGGCTGCTGCCTCCTCCCCCTGAGCACTTGCTAGATGGGAGGGGCTGGGCCTGGGTCCTGGGCATCAGGTGCTAGTTCTAGTCCCTACACACACAGGCGCCTCTCCTGGATCCTGGATCCTGGATCCTGGATCCCTTAGGATCCCCGTGTGCTGGCCCAGAGAGCAAGTGCAACAGGGGCTCACAAACTCCCACTATTCCCCTAATAAATGTGACTCCAGCAGTCTGAGATTTATATTTCAGGGCATTCCCTATGATTACTCTAACAAGTACCAAAGACTGAGAACTACTATGCAAAATTAATGTTTGAAAAGTTCACTCCAATGATATTTGAAGAATCCATATAAAGTAACTAAAATAAAAACAATTGCATTTTACTCTACTGGGTCCAAACTATAAGCTTTAAATAACATAAAAATGACAATGAGAAGAAGAAAGTCTCCAAATATTTGAAAATTAGGATGCATACTGCTCAGTAATTCACGGTTAAGACAAAGACCTTAAGGAAATTTTTTAAATACACAGAACTAAATGAAAATGCAAATACAACATATAAAATGTGGTAGGATCCAGGGGCACCTGCGTAGCTCAGTAGGTTAAGTGTCTGACTTTTGATTTTGGCCCAGGTCATGATCTCACATTTCTTGAGATCAAGCCCTGATGATAGAACAGAGCCCACTTGGGATTCTCTCTCTCCCTCTCTCTTTACCCCTCCCCCACTAGCACCCTCTCTCTCTGCCCATCCCCCACTGGCTTGTGCACGTGTGTACGCTCTCCCCCACCCAAAACAAATAACCTTTTTAAAAAATGTGGTAGAATCCAGATAAAACATTGCTAAGAGAGAAACAAATGGCACTAAATGCCCATACTAGAAAAGAAGGAAGGTCTCAAAAATCTAAGCTTCCACCGAAGGAAACCAGACAAAAATAGAAAATAAAGCCAATACATGAAGAAGAAAGGAAATAATACACGATGACTAAATGGTGTTTTTTTCTAGGAATGCAAGCCTGGTTTAATATTTAAACCATCAATGTAATCTACCATATTAAGAATCTAAAGAAGAAAACCCACATGGTCACATCAGTTAATCCAGAAAAAGCATTTGACAAAATTCAAGACACATTCATGTTAGAAACTCTCAGAAAACTTGGAATAGAAGGGCATTCCCTCAACCTAGCTACAAAAACTCTCTACAGATAACATCATACTTAATGGTGAAAGAATGGATGTTTTCCCTTTAAATTCAAAAACAAGACCAGAATGCTCATTCATCTCTCCGTTTCAACTTAGTACTGTGGGTACTAGCCAGTGAAGTATGGCAAGAAAAAGAAATAAAGACAAACAGATTAGAAAGAAAGAAGTATTACTATCCATATTCATAGATGACATCACTAGTTACATAGAAAATCCAAAGAGGGAGGAGCCAAGATGGCAGAACAGCATGGAAGTTTTTTTGCGTCTCCCATCCATGAAATACAGCCAGATCAACACTAAACCATCCTGCACACCTAGAAAACTGACTTGAGGATTAACACAACAATCTGCACAACCTGAACCACAGAATTCAGCAGGTACATGGCACGGAGAGGTGAACTGGGGGAGAGAGAAGCCACAGAGGGCAGGAAGCTGTTTTTGCTTGCAGAGAGGGTGGAGATGGGGGAGAGTATGGGAAAAGCAACCTCCCAAAAAAACAGCTGGAGAGAAAGTGGAAAAGTATAAACAGCTGTAGGAACTGAACTAAAAAGGGAGACAGGAAGAAAGGAGAGGGTTGAAATTCCATTAAGACTCTGTAAACAGGAGGAGAACAGAGTCTGAAACACCACAGCTCGATACCTGGTGGTGCTCTGGTGAGAAGGGCGAATCCCCAGGAGCAGAGTGAAGTCCGGGGTCTTCGGGCCAGATGAGGAGAGGTGGTTCCCCTGCCGGGAGGACACCTGGTAGAGGCTGTGTGGCTCCCCCAAAGACAAGGCCCCAGTGGACCCGGGAGAACAACCACATTTGCTGGTGCTGCAACAAGGTCATTAAGGGTGAAGCCTAGTTCCAGATGTGTGTTGTGATTTTCCATAATCCCTGAAACGCTGCTGCTACGCGATTGTGTAAACTTTTTCTGGGGCGGGCTGGAACCCAGCCACAGTCTCTAGTCATCAGCAACAGCATGGTCCCTCAAACGTTCCTGGGTACAGCTGGCACCTGGCCATTGCTTGGTAAGACCCTCTCACAGAGGGTCAGAACGGGTGAAAGCCGCAGTCCCTCAGAAATGAGGGGTCGGAAAACACAGCCGCATCTGAGATAAAACACAGGAGGGAGGTGCCGCCTCCGCAGGGAATATTTTTCCATGTTTATAAGCTTTCTATAATTTTCAGTGTATAGATTTCTCACCTCTTTGGTTAGATTTATTCCTAGGTATTTTATGGGTTTTGGTGCAATTGTAATGGGATCAATTCCTTGATTTCTTTTTCTGTTGCCTCATTGTTGGTGTTTAGGAATGCAACCGATTTCCATGCATTGATTTTATATCCTGCAACTTTGCTGAATTCATGGTGTTGCATCCACACGACTCCTGAAACAGAATGCTACGGGCACCAGTGACAGTCACAACAAAGTTTATTGCAATGAGAGGCAAGGCAAACCAATCGATTGGGGCCAACACTCTTGACCAGAGTGCAGTCTCGAACAACCGAGGTACAGAGTTTTTATAGCCAACCACATCGTCTTATTATCACCTGGGAACAGAACAAAGGAATAGTTCCCAGGTGGAAACAGTTCAAACAGGCCCTTGCCCCAATCCAATCAAGCGCTAATCCATCCCTTGATTGATAGGATAAGGCTGTTATCCCTTAACCTATAGTGTTAAAACAAAGCTGTTATTTCTTAAGGCTACAGGTTAGCCCTACCCTTACAATGGATCAGTTCTAGCGGTTTTTTGGTGGAATCTTCAGGGTTTTCCATATAGAGTATCATGTCATCTGCGAAGAGTGAAAGTTTGACCTCTTCCTGGCCGATTTGGATGTCTTTTATTTCTTTGTGTTGTCTGATTGCAGAGGCTAAGACTTCCAATACTATGTTGAATAACAGTGGCGAGAGTGGACATCCCTGTCTTGTTCCTGACCTTAGGGGGAAAGCTCTCAGTTTTTCCCCATTGAGAATGATATTAGTGTTGGGTCATTCATACATAGCTTTCATAATCTCGAGGTATGATCCTTCTATCCTTACTTTCTTAAGCATTTTTACCAAGAAAGGATGCTGTATTGTCAAATGCTTTCTCTGTGGCTATTGAGAGGATCATATGGTTCTTGTCCTTTCTTTTATTGATGTGATGAGTCACACTTATTTTGCAGATATTGAACCAGCCCTGCATCCCAGGTATAAATCTTGCTTGGTTGTTGTGAATAATTTTTTAATGTATTGTTGGATCTGGTTGGCTAATATCTTGTTGAGGATTTTTGCATCCATGTTCTTCAGGGAAGAACCTTTGACCTTGGCCATAGCAACTTCTTACTCAACTCATCTCCAGAGGCAAGGGAAACAAAAGCAAAAATGAACTATTGGGATCGCGTCAAAATAAAAAGCTTCTACACAGCACAGCTGGCTGTCCAAGCTGGCCACACTCAGGCAAGCCAGGATGCTGAGGTTTGCCCTGTGACCTCAATTCTCCGCTGGGTCTAAGAAAAGCTGTTGATTTTTAATTTGTTCAATTTTTTTCGTGTTTTGTGGATGGGAATAATGGCTTCCAAGCTCCTTGTACTCCAGACTGGAAACAGAAAGCCTCTAATTGATTCTTGTTAGTTTGTTTTCAGTTCTGTAGCTTGTCTGGGGTTGACTTGGCAATGACAGCTGGCAGCCCATGCCAGTGCCCCATCTAGCAGGGCAAGGAGTCCCTGATGGCGGACCTTCCTAGGCCCGCTCTCCACCGACAGCCCCAGTGCCCCTCCAGGCCCTGCTCCCAGACTCACCGGCCCCTTGGCTTGGCCCCTTTCCTCCACCTCTCCCTTAGTCTGCCTACTCAGGAGTGGGTATCAGGAACTCACTCTCGGGACAAGTGGAGTAAGCCTTTCCCTGATGTCTGAGGGGAGGGCAGGCAGGGTAACGGTCATCTACTTGCAGCCTGTTGGAGCCAGAATAACAAGGGGCTCCAGCTCTTGGGGAGAGAGATGTAGGTTCGAGCCCTTGTTCCACCTCTACATCTGCTGCAGAACCCTACAGGGCTTCGTTTCATCTTTAGAAGGAAGCTAAAGCAGGCTAGTACTGAGCACTGAGCTGGTTGCAAGTGATGGGGAAACTGGTTGGGTTGCAGCTGAAAGCTGGTTGTTCTGTCATGTGGGTGAGGTATGTGTGGGATGCCTCCATCAGAGGTCTGAGAACCTCGGGAGGGGCAGGAATCCCCTAGCTGCAGCAGCAGGCAGGCTCCAGAGCACAGCCAGCCGTGGCTGCCATGCTTGCAGGATAGTTTAGGACCAGAAGAGCAGCCGACGCTCCAGCTCAACTGCCTGAGCTGCCCTGAGCTTGTGAGAGTGTGCGTCAACCGCACGCCATCTCAGTAACTCACTGGCATCAAGGGGCCTGAGCAGCCCTGCCCGGGGCCCCATAAGTGAATCTACCACCGAGGGAAGGCATCCTCTTTCCCCTTCCATAGACAGCTGAGCTGCTGGCGGGCACATGGCCAGGCATAGGGCACTGCACTAGTGGGGCTCCAGCCAGAGGGATGGCCTGGGCAGGGATGTGAGCCCTGGGAAGACACTTCAAAGTTTATTATTTACTTAGAGGGGGAGAGAGAGAGGGAGAGAGAGAGAGAGAAGGAGAGAGAATCCCAAGCAGGCTTCAAGCTGTCAGTGCAGAGCCCGACGCGGGGTTTGATCCTATGAACCATGAGATCATGACCTGAGCTGAAATCAAGATTCAGATGCTCATCCGACTGAGCCTCCCAGGTGCCCCGGAAGACACTTTCCTGAAGCCTCCAAAGATCATCCTGGAAGGGGCCTCCTGCATCAGTGAGAGCCTAGGGTTAATAGGCATGTGAGTCCACTTGTGCCCACCTGCCAACAAGGATCCAGGGTATTTAAGCAATGCCAGAATTGGAAAGAATTTGCACTGAACCCTCCAAATGCCACTTGGTCTATACTGGACATGCATCAGATAGGAGCTTTCCCACCTTATTGTGGGTCTGGGGGCTGGAGTGGGTGCATTGTGCGGCTGGGGGTATGCTGGCTGCACAAGGGCCTTTGTCAGGCACACTGCCAGGAAGGATGCCCTGGAACATTGCTTCAAGGCATATTGCCAGGCCACTATGTCCTGGGTCAGCTAAGCATAAAAGGTGACACCAGGATCCAACTGCTGAAGGTGTGTGGACACCTCAGGCAGATTGGCTTGTGGGAAGCAGGGAGCAGTTTCACTGGACTTGGGCCCCTTCAGACTGGGGAGAGTGGGGCTGTGAGGACAGGTGAGGAAGGTGCTGGCAGTCAGCTCTAGGAACAGAGGTCTGAGGACTGCCGGCCTGAACTTTGACTCTCAGCCTGGCATCTGGCCTCTTCTGCTTCTGACTCACTCTCATAGACCCTCCATGTCTGAGAGCCCTCTATACTGGTGGCCACAGTATGGCCTGGGTCATGCACCCCAGTCCAACTCAGTCACCCTGCACTCTGGGAACTTTTGTCCTCCTCCATGGGGAGTCTGTCCTCCCTCCTCCAAACCTCTTGAATGGTGTTTCTCTACTTTGGGGAAACTCTTGTTCCCTTGCAGTGTAGACATCTAGTGAAATGTCTTACTTCAAATTTGGGTTGAATTGTGTTCCCCCAAATTTATATATTGGAGACCTAACTCCCAGTGCCTCAGAATGTGGCTCATTTGGAGATAAGATCTTTACAGAGGTGATTAACATGAGGCCACTGGGTTGGCCCTAATCCCAAATGACCAGTGTCCCTGTGAAGAAGAAGAGATCAGGACACAGACACACACAGAGTGATGACCCCATGAGAACACAGAGGGAAGACAGCATCTACATGGCAGGAGAGAGGCCTCAGGGGAAACCTGCCCTGCCCACACCTGGATCTTAGACTTGCAGCCTCCAGGACTGGGAGATGATAAATTCCTGCTGTTGAAGCTGCCTGGGCTCTGATGTTTGTTATGCAGCCTGTGCTGACTGACACACTTCCTCTGAAGGCCTGCATGGTCCCCGAGGCAGGAGCAGGGTCTGAGTGGAGACGGTCTGCTCTCTTCCCAGCCCTGGCTCCCTCCTGGGACAGTCTCCCTGATGAGTCCCTTTTCCTTGCACAGGGAGCCAGCTGACTTACCTCAAGGGAAGGAGGGGCAATGGGGTCCCAAGACAGGAGTGAGATGAGTCTTTTATTTGTTTTTGTTTTGTTTTGTTTCAGGCTTGGCTTGGGGGATGGCAGCTGATGGACAGGACAGTCCAGGAGAAGGAACCACTGAGAGCCAGTGGGGCTGGGGAAGGGGAGGTGTGGAAGGTTCCAGCGAGCAGACTGGGGCCTGAGGCAGAGAGCAGGACAGAGGGGCTCGGAGGGTCACCACAGGGCCTGCTGCGGGCCCCTGAGCATGAACAGCAGCAGGAACCAGGTCTGGGGAGACATGAGGGTTGTGCTGTGCCCGGACGAGCCAGCAGTCTGCCAAGGCTGATCTGGAAACTGCGTCTGAGGAGCAGACGTGGGATCAGGGGGAGGTGTGAGCCTCTGGATCTTGTCGATCCAGTCGGTGAAGTAGTCAACCCTGGTGAAGACGCTGGGGTAGATAGGGTGCCGGCAGTCCAAGCCCCAGCTGGCCAGCCCCACCAGAACCCAGGCACTGAGGAGGTTGCAGACGAGGGGCCCCCCGGAATCGCCCTAGGAAAGAGAGGGGAGTTAGTGCAGGTGACTGAGCAGGGTCTAAGAACACCAGGTGGCAGGGGGTGCCCACGAGTCTATGAAAGTCCAGGCCAGCATCGAGCTATGGACACATCAAGGTGACATGGGCGGGCCTTGGAAATGCACTTCAGGGTGCTCCCAACTGACCCTGAGGACAATCACAGATCTAAATCCGTCATCACGTGGACTCTGCCCTCTGCCCCTGCACCCCAGGAAGGGCTGGTGGCCCAGAGGAACAAGCAGAGCCCCAATCAGGGGAGGCAGACCCAGCAGGAGAACGAAGGCCAACACTTGTTACCACAGACCAGACACCGCACTGAATTCCCTACAGAAGCCTTATGAAGGGGAGGCTGGTAGCACCCCCCACTTCATGAGTGAGGAAATTGGCTGTGGTCACAGCACCGGTAAGTGACAGACAGAGACCAGAGCAGGTCCACCTGCCCCACAATCTGAGTCCTGAGCCATTCTGCATTGTCCCCCGCTCCCTAGAGCTGTTTCCCGTGCCCACACTGGACCAGATGGAATGTCATGGACAGGCTATGGTGGTTGGAAGGCTACCAGGTCTCCAGCTCCGTGGTGTCCTCAGCCTG
This sequence comes from Prionailurus viverrinus, assembly GCF_022837055.1. Lineage (NCBI taxonomy): Eukaryota > Metazoa > Chordata > Mammalia > Carnivora > Felidae > Prionailurus > Prionailurus viverrinus. Next base: position 86,081,611 of record NC_062573.1, read on the forward strand.
GGGGTCCCCAGAGGGGGAGTGGGGTCAAGGGCACCATGGATGTCCAGCAGGCAGGCCGACAAAGGGCATCGGCTCTAAACTCCACAGGAGAAGGCAGGTGGGGGACAAGGCTGGAAGGGAGATCTTTGGTGACAACCGTGTGGGGACTCAGGGGCTGAGCCCTGTGAGGAGGTTGGGTCAGAAAGTCCATACCATCATCTGTGGCCTGGGAACCAAGAAACCAGGCCTACATCCTACCAGGAGGTGGATGGCTGAGCTTCCTGCTGTGACTCAGCAGCTCCCCGGACAGTAATGAGAGCAACTGTCAGTGAGGCCTCCCCACGGCAGGCCCACCTCAGGCCTCCTGCCCACATTTCCTCGGGCTGCCATCACCCATGACCACAGCGGACACTTACCCTCAAAGTTCTGGAGTCAGAGTCTGAGAACAGGTGTCTCTGTGCCTTTCCCTAGATCTTTTAGCAACACCAGGACTTGGGATTTGGGGTCCCTCCAAATCCAGAATGGTCTCATCTTGAGACTCTAATCACATCTGCAAAGACCCTACACAGTTCCCAGTAAGGTTACATTCTAAGGTTCCAAATGGACGTGAATTTGGGGGACAGCACTCAGACCACTATAGCATCCTTTCAACAACCCCATGGAGGAGGCCTCAGAATCCCATGCAGGCTCAAAGGTGCCACCCGAGGTCCCAGGGCAGGGACACATGGCAGAGTCATGTCTCTGACTCCAGGCCCTCCCTCCCCCCACTCCTCAGTGCCTTCCATGCAGGAGGCAGGTGCACAGACATCAGCTCTTAAGGCTGGGGCCTGACAGTGTGCTTGGAGGCTGGGTGGGCTTGGAGTCAGAATGCTGGCAGAGCAGGCATGGGCTGCCTTATGTAGGGCTGGTCACTTTCCCTCTCTGGGCCTGCTTGCCCACCTGCAGGATGGGGCATCGCAGAGAGTGGAAAGAAATCTTCACAATCCACTGGGTTGTGCCCAATGGCAGACACACACCCAGAATATACAAAATTATAAGGAGCTCCTGAAATAAAAAGACAGACAGCCCAACAGAAAAGTGACGGGGGTAAAACCAGAAGGGAAACTTTACTGAAGAAGATATCTGGCGACAACAAATACGGGACAATTTATTTAACTTAATCCGTCATCTGGAAAACACAAATTAAATCACAGTAAGATACCACGATGCACACACACCAAAATGAGCAAAGACAGAGAGCGCTAAGTATTGGCAAGAATATAAACTCATCCGCTGCTCAAAGTGGTGGGGCAGGGGCACCACATCCCCTAACATCTGCCAAAGCTGGGTCTCCACACAATCCAACGATTCTACTCGTGGGCTGCTGTGAATATAAAGAGGATATAAAGCGGATGAGACACTTGGAAGTGAATGAAATGGAAAACTCGAAAGCTCCCAAAATACTCCTTGACAGCGTAACCAACAACAGGACTGAATGCACACGACGGAACGCGCCCTAAGCGCAGACAGGGCAGAGGAAACGCACACACGGAGCGCCGAGACACCGGCTGCCAGCTGGAAATGAGCCCCACGGAGGGAGAGTTCAGCAGCTATTGTAAGGTGTTAGAGGTGGCGGCTGGGGCCCCCTCGGGTGTTAGAGTGGGTTGGGCTGTGGGGAGTCGGTCACACGTGTCAGGATATGAAGATTCACCTGCTGCTCTTAGCAATCATATATGCCTCTGTATGCGTGTTACACTGGAGCGAAAAGCTTGAAATGTGCTAACAACAGATGCTGTTTGGAGGTCCTGCCAGCAGATGCCCTCATGTGGCTTAGGAAGGGGTGGGCCAGGGGACACTGCTGGGGACGGGGAGACAGGAAGGCCCACAGGTCTCCACAGAGCAGAAGCAACACAGGCCCGCTGGGGAAACTGAGGCAAACAGGCAAGGGAAGAACAGAAACTCACGTGGCAGGTGGCCTTTCCTGTCGAGAAATCACCAGCACACAGCATCTCCTCCTGCACTGAGTAGGTCTTGCTGTTGCTAAGTTTTCGTCTGTATAAGACGTTACAGAACTTGTTCTCAATGAGGCTCACCTTACCCTCCTGGAGATGGAAGGGCGAGTGCAGATGTTCTGTGTGAATAGGAAGGGGACCTGTGGCGTGCGCTGTGGGGAAGCCCCGGCCGCCACGAAACACGCGGTTTGCCTCGAACGCGGCTGCGGTCTTCCATCCGTCCCTAACAGGCTCCTCTCCTACTTCCTGAACGGTTCACACACTCATCCATTCCCTCTACCTCACTCACTCCGCAAAGAAAGAAGGCAAATCCCACCAGCACAGCCATTCTCAGGGCCTTGGCCACCACTGACCCACCCACCTACGCTGTCACACACCATGTCCGCCCGTCTGTCACTGCCCTTCCTCCCATCCTTCCATCCACTGATTCCCCCCATCTGCCTACCCACCCCGCCTCTCATGCTTGTCCCCATCCCTCCGTCAATACCCTCCAGCCACCAGCCACTCCTCGCCCAGCCACGCCGCCCCACGCAGCCACCAGCACTCACCCCTCCATTCGTCTGTCCTCATGCTGGGCATACTGTAGACGCCACTGACACAGGGGGCATTGTTGTCGGGGACACAGGGCGAGTGAGGAACGTGGACGGGATTGTGGGGACACAGGGCGAGTGAGGAACGTGGACGGGATTGTTTCAGAAGTGATAAGCCGTGTGAAGGAAACAAAACAGGAGGAGGAACCCCTCTCAGCTCACGTGGGCAAGCGGAACCCCGCAGAGGAGGGGCCGAGTCATCAATGTAAAGACAGGGTGGCCCCCTGCACGCAAACACCAGTGGGCAGAGAGGCAGGTGGAGAAGCCGGCCGTGGCAAAGGCCCTGGGGTGAGGACGGCAGGAAGGAGCCTGGTGGCTGACTCGGGGTGTGCAGGGGATGTAGGGAGGGCTGGGGCCAAGGTCTGGAGCGTCTGACCGCCAAGGCAGGGATTCTGAACTTGTTCTAACAGTCCAAACAGCTGTGAGGGCACGCAGGGAGCTGAGCAGGGAAGCGGAACAATTCACGATTTAAAGTGAGCAGACAGCTGTGTGGACACTAAACAGAACACATAGGGTGGGAGCTGGGAGACCAGTCTGGAGGCACAGGCAAGACGCGATGGTCTGTCAGACCAGGGAGGCAATAGCGGAGCACGTGCCAGGTGCCTGGGGTGGGGGTGGGGGGATGTTAAAACAAGTCAGACATGGTCCTCGCCCTCAAGGAAGAACCAGCCTCTGTGCCTGCGTGTGTGTGCACGTGCGTGAGAGACAGAGAGAGACACAGAGACAGAGAGTGCTGGGGGCCAGGTTGCCCTATGGTTGGGACAGTCCCTCAGACTTAAGGAACTCTAAAGCTTTAGAATCACACACTTTTCAGAACTAGAACTAAAACGGTCCAGTCCTCTAGAAATGAGGCACAGAGGCTCAAGGTCCCGTGCCCGCTTGCCAGGGGGGCCCCTAGGGCTGAACCTGGCCTCCCGTCTTCCCTCCCTCTCTCACCCCTGCCCCTCCCCTCCTCTCCCACACGCCCTCACGGTCCTCGCTGAGCATCCCCCAGCCGGTTATCCAGCAGGACAAGTTGCTGGACAGCTGCATGCCGGGGCTCGGGAGGCAGGCGGGGGCGATGTAGGAGGTGAAGTTCACAGGCACGTGCAGCTGCAGCATGGTTATGTCACTCCCGAAGGGGTGAAGCTTCTCAAAGTCTGGGTGCACGATGATCCGGCTCACAGACATCTCCCGGGTGTGCTGGCCGTGCTGGTACAGCCATGTGCTTCCCAGCAGAACCTGGTAGTCTGCTGGGGCTTGGGATTTGCTGGCAGGGAACAGCTCATCGTCACTGTCTCCGAGCCCGGGGTCAGCTCCCTCTCCCTGCCCCTCATCTACCTGCCCCTGCCTGCTCGAGACTCCTCTTCCCAACCATCTTGGGGCTGCCTGATCTCCTGTCCCCGACCTGAGACGTGTGGCTTCCTTGTCACATCTTGAATTGGAAGCGTGGGGACTCCTTGTGCTCAGGGCTCCTTGGTGGGGCCTCGCATCAAGGCCTTCCACCTTATACAGAGGAACCCTGGCTCAAGCCTAGCTCCGGCCCGACCCTTCCCAAAGCTCCCCATGGCCCAACTTTGGCCCCACATCTTTCCTGCCCCTTCTTCCTGTAAACACCTTCCTGCCTGAGGGCTGTGTGCACACCTGTTCATAAGTATCCACAAAAGATGTGTTACATGAGCGGATGAGTGCAGGAAACGGAGCCTTGTCCCCAGAACACGAGTGATGAAACATCCGGCCCTGCCAGCCATCTAGTGGAAAGTCCTACCCCCGCTCAGTGCCCAAACCCTTCCCTTCTGGCTCCACCCATGCCAGCTGGCACCTCTCCTGACCTCCCTTCTTGTCCATGGGGCCCTCCCGTCTCACCCACGCTGGACTGACACCCCCCGCCATGGCACAGAGGGGCTAATGTGTGGAACAGGGTAGGTGCTGACAGGGCTCTGGGCCCTTAAAGCCAGTCAGTGCCCGAACTCTAGCTCCCTGGCCTGGGCTGTGATGCCCAGCTGCACCCTTGAGACCCCTTCTCATCTATTCAGAAGCTGAGTGCCGAGCCAGGCACCCTCCAAGGTCAAGGAGCCCACCTCCCACCCAGGCAGCCTGGCATATGGGTGCCGGCAGCCACGCCTCCTCCTGGGCACACAGTTCTGCAAAAATGATAAGAAAAATCACCCGGCTGCTGGCTGTGTGTGTAGTCCCAGGTCCCTGCCTACAGTCTGCCACCGAGGAGTGTGGGGACACGGAGGACAAGCCCTGATCTGAGGAGGCAGAGCGCCTGCCCACACCGCGTGGCAGCCAGGACAGACACTGCCAATCTGTGCTGGGGGCCAGGCACAGGGGCTGAGGACAGAGGGGGTAAGTGGGGAGCACATGCAGGTGGAGGGGACACCAGTCAAAGGCAGGAATGACGCGTGTCTGGAGGCTACACGCTGCTCCAGAGCAAAGCCCAGCGCATTGAACACCCATCACCCCTTTTCTCCTCTTCCCCTTGCATCCCGCTGCCCCACTGGCCCCTCTGCTGGCACCCAGGAGGGGGGACTCACTTGAGAAAGCAGTGGGCAGTGGACACCAGCCAGAGGGAGTCGATGAGGACAGCTCCGCAGATGTGTGTGTGCTGGTACAGCAGGCTGGCCTGCCAAGGCCACTGGCCGGCCAGCACATCCTGGCCACCGTAGATCTTCCCCGTCACCTTGGGCCTCCCGCACACTGTGGAGACACACCCCTGCCCTGTCTACGATAGAGACACCGGTGACCCCAAGTGACGCTACCACAGAGGCCTTCCTCCGCTTCACAGATGCAAAAACCAAGGCCAAGGGTCAAGGGGCCTGGCCAAAATGCCAGGGCCGCCCGGACCCTGCCTTCATCAGCTGCTGTCGAGGACAGTAGAGCCGAGCACAGGCCGGCAAGCCCTGTGGTGAGGATGAGGGCCCAGGGGTCTGGTGAGGCCAGGCACGGAGGACCAAGAGAGGCCACAGCAGCACCCCAGGGAGACAGATGTCCCTGAATGCACCTGCGGGGGGCTGGGCCAGTGTTCCCTTCAACTGGCAGCCTCCGCCTCCTCGCCCACTCTGCAGATGGAAGAACTGAAGGTCTCAGGGGTTCCTAACCCGACCTGCTGGCCGTGATGCTTCCAGGGGGCTTCCTATGTGCCCTCCACCTCACCCCGCCTCTCAGGGAGGGAGGTTCACGGCAGGAAGGAGTCTGTGGTGCTGGGTGACCCCGGGAGGGCCACTCCCCTGACTCAGGACGCTGTTTCTTAAGGAAGAGGGAGCAGTCTAGTGAGGAACGCCCCGGTTCTGGGGTTCACACCGGGGGAGGGGGAGGGGCAGGGGTGTGCCCAGGAGGGCCCCCTCACTCAGCAGTCCTCCCCCTCCTCCCAGCCCCCATCCCAGGGTCAGGCCCTGCCACCCGCCCGGCTCCAGGTGGGTCCACAGTGGGGCCTGCGAGGGGGCGGAGAGAAGAAAAGGCCGTGGCCGCGCCCCAGCCCCTCCCGGAGCTGGAGCCCCCCCTCCGCCCACACGCCTCAGCCCAACGCACCTGCTCCTAGCACCAACCGCTGCGCGCCACCCGCCTGCCGCCCGGGCTCCTCAGTCGCTGCCTCCACTGGAGCTGGAGCAGGGACGCGGGCGACCACTGGCCAGGATCCTCCTTTGCCCGTGGCTAGCAGCAGCAGCAGCCGGAGCAGGGCCGCCAGCCAGCCTCGCCCACGGGGGGTCGGCCCCTCCTGTCCCATGACCGGTGATGCTGACCCCAGCCTGACCCGACCTGACCCCCCACCCCTGACCCCAGGCCAGCCAATCCCTGGCCGCTCCTATCCTAGGCCCTGCCCTGCCCCTGTCCGCCCCCCCCACCCCCACCCCCACCTCCTAATCCTGGGCCCTAATCCTGCCCAGACCCTACCCCACTGAGCCCTGACTCAGGCCTGGACTCCTCCCCACATCTGGTCCTGACCCCACCCCTCTTGGCCTCCTGCCCAGCTGGTCCCAGGAGGGCGGGACCTCAGTGCAATCAAGGGCTCCTATGAATTCAAGAGAAAAGACAGTAGGCACCACATAGAAAATAGCAACTGTATGAGAAAGCAATTCATGGGAGAGGGAATTTAAAGTATCTGTAGGCAAGAAAACATGCTTCATTTAACTGGTTAACTAGAAAAGGGGGTTGAAACTTTACAGTGTGTCATTTTCTTTCTTTTTTTTTTTTTAATTTTTTTTTTAACGTTTATTTATTTTTGAGACAGAGAGACAAAGCATGAACGGGGGAGGGTCAGAGAGAGGGAGACACAGAATCTGAAACAGGCTCCAGGCTCTGAGCTGTCAGTACAAAACCCGACGCGGGGCTCAAACTCACGGAGTGCGAGATCGTGACCTGGGCCGGAGTCGGCCGCTTCACCGACTGAGCCACCCAGGCGCCCCAATAGTGTGTCATTTTCAATCATCAAATTGCAAACATTTTCTGGGATGGATAAAGACCCATACACCTTGGTTAATCAGTGATTTCTCCACAGTGTGAGGAAAACATCCCAATTTCAGACACACTTATTGTCTACTCCAGGATGGAGTGTCCTGCATTTGTTGGTATCGGGAGTAAGATCCTATCGGCTCACACTTACTTTCTGTGTGCACAGGGAAATTATTTTATTCACCACTGAGTCTAGGGGCAAGAGAGGAGGGGGATTAGAGCTGCACACCGTAGACACTGAAATTCAGCTTAATAGCTACTATTGTTATTTAATGAAAACAGAAGCCAAGGGGCACCCAGCTTTACTTACTGGCTAAGAAATTATACTTGAATAAATTTTAAAAAGCCACCTTTTGGGTTCTTACCCAAACTACACCACAGTTTACCTAAACTGGTGTTAGGAAGAATCTATATTTCCTATAGAGACTAGAAGAATAATTCATGAATTTTATAAAAGGGAATATAGGATTGATGGAGAAGGTGAGGTGATGATGAAGACCATATTAAATGAGTTAAGATCAGAGTGTCTGTGGAATATACAGTTGGATTCGTTCAATAGGCATTTGGAAGTACCACTTTAGGATTTGGGGAAGTGCCTTGGGGTTGGAGATAGAGAGTACTGTGAGGTTTGAGGTGATAGTTGAGTCTATGGGAGAGGATAAAATCGTTGAAAAAAACATATAGAACAAAATCAGAGACCAAAACACAGAAAACAGCCAAAAAAGAAAAAGGAGCCAGTAAGAGACTGAGGACTGCATAGGGTGAATTAAAAAAAATGTTCTTAATGTTTATTAATTTTTGAGTCAGAGAGAGAGAGAGAGAACAGGGGAGGAGCAGAGAGAGAGGGAGACAGAATCAGAAGCAGGCTCCAGGCTCTGAACTGTCAGCACAGAGCCCGACGCGGGGCTCGAACTCACAAGCCACAAGATCATGACCTGAGCTGAAGTTGGATGCTTAACAGACTGAGCCACCCAGGAGCCCTGCATAGGGTGAATTTAAACCATAGAAACACTAAATTACACAGCTACAAGATTTCTTAATCACTTTTTAAACAGCTTTATGGGGACATAGTTTATATACCATGAAGTTCATACATTACAAGGGACAATTGAATGATTTTCAGTCAACTTTGAGAATTATGAAGCAATCACCAGATTTGCAGCTAATGTTCTCTCATTGCTGGCTCTAGATAGCCACCTATGGGCTTTTTGTCCCTCCAAATTTATGTTTTCTGGACATATCATATACATGGAATCACATACTATGTTGTCTTTCAATCTGGCTTTTTCGCTTAGGGTGACAGCACTCCCACTGGCCTTCGCAGGGAGCTGACCTCGAGCTCAGGTGCTCCTGTTGGCTGACCCGAGTCCTTGGTCTGCAGTAGAACTAACCTACTTGTCTTGGGTTTGCAGACCACTGGCCTTGAGGATGAAGGACGATACGGCCTGACCACACTCGAAAACACCTGCCAAGGATGCCAGCAGGTCCATCCAGGGTCACGGCGACACAGAACTCACTGCCTGGGCACCCCTTCTCCTGCATGCAGACCCCTTCCCACTCCCCACACCTTCCCCTCGAAAACCCTCCCACTTCACCTGGACGGGGAAGATGGCCTTCGAGACATTAGTCCATCCTCTTCCCAGGTTGCCGGCTTCCTGAGTAAAGCGACCTCTCTTTTCCCACCATCACTCCGTTCTCAAGTGTTGATTTTCGAGTGGAGAGCACCGGAGCCTGAGGTCAGAACCGGTTCTGTCCAGTAACATTAGCACATTGGTTTTGGAGTTCATCCATGCTGTGGTACATATTGGTATTCTGTTCCTTTTCCTTCCGTGGAATGGTTGTACCACATTTTGATTATCCATTTACCAGTTGATGGACATTTGGATCGTCTGCAGTTTGGGGCAGTTACAAATAACACTGCTATGAATATTCATGTTCTGGTCTTCGTGCGGACATCTGTTTTCATTTTTGGGGGTGGATTCCTAGGACAAGAATGAAAGTGCTGGGTCATACCCAAGTTTAGCTTTAAGATTTTCTAAGCTGACAAACTGCTTTCCAAAGAGTCTGTACCATTTTACATTCTTGCCATGGTGGAGGACGCTTACACTTGATTCTACATGCTTGCCAACACGTGTCTTTTTTTTTATTATAGTCATCCTAATGGTGTGAAGTGCTGACTTACTGTGGCTTCAATCCACTTTTCCCTAATGACTAATGATGTTGAATGTGTTTTCATGTGCTCCATTGCCACTCTTGTATTTTCTTTAGTAAAAATGTCCATTCAAATCTTTTGCCTGTTTCAAAAAATGTTTGTCTTTTTACCACGTTGTATCTATGTTCTTTACCAGATGTGCAATGTGTAAATATTTTCTCCAAGTCTCCGGCTTGTCTTTCATTCTTTCAACAGTGGCTTTTGAAGAGCAAAATATTTTAATTCTGATGACTTCTAAGAAGTTCAGGTTTTTTTTGTATGGATCATCTTTCGGTGTCATGCTTAAGAGATCATGAAAGTTTTCTACTGTTTTCCTTGAGAAACTTTAAGGATTGGTTCTTACGTTTGGATCAGTTTTTAGTTCATTGTTGTCTAGTGTGATGTAAGTTTTTTTGTTTGTTTGATTTTTGGATTTTCATGTGGCTATCCATCTGTCCCAGCACCATTTCTTAGTTTAAAAAAAAGAAAAAGATGATCTTTTCCCCACTGAATAGTCTTGGAGCCTTTGTCTAAAATCAGTTCATAGTAAAAAATAAAATTTTATTTCTGGACTTTCAATGCTGTGCCATTGTCGTAGATGCACACTCTCATGCCAGAATTCCACTGTCTAGATTAACATGCATTATAGCAAATTTTGAACTAAGTAGTGCAAGTTTTCCAGCTTTATTATTTTTCCAAACTATTTAGGCTGTTTTAGGCCCTTAGCATTTCCAAATAAATTGTAGAATCACCTGGTCAATTTCCACCCCCCAAAAAGTCTGCTGGGATTTCCACAGGGACTGCATTAAATTTATAAGTGAATTTCTTGATAATATGAAATCTCCATCAATTGTTTAAAAATACTTTTAAAACTTCAATTAATACCTGACATTATATTACACATATATTTTTATCTCTACCTCCTCACCAAGGAAAGTCCACAGACAATATGTGCTTTTTGTTTTTGTCACTTTGTATTTATTTTAAGCATTGTATCTTCAACACCTAGAAAAATGTTTGGCATACGGTAGGGCTTACTTAATATTTTTGAAAGTCTGAACAAAAAGATAAAACTTTTTTAAAAAAATGAGTAGTCAGCATCATAAGCTAATTTGATTGACAAAGGGGATTACCAACATGTGTTAAAAAGTTTGAAATGTGTGGATAGATTTAAATAAACGACAGTCACCTAGGAATATGAAGAAGTATTCTGAAGAGTTCTACAGTGCCTCCATACAATGAGTACTACTCAGCAATGAAAAGGAAGGAGTTACAGAAAATTAGAATAGCGTGGATAAATTTCAAATGCATTAGGTTTAATGAAAGAAGCCAGGCTCAAAGGTCATATGCTGTAGATTGCATTTACATACGTGGAAAAGAAGCCACAGGGAGAAAAACTATCAGTTGTTACCAGGGGCTGAGGGTGAAAAAGGGAAAGACCGTGAAGGAGGGAGAGTTAAGACAGAGGAGGAGTAGGGAGACCCAAGCTTGTCTGGCCCCTCAAACACAGCTACATAGTTATCAAATCATCCTGAACATCCCAGAAATCAATGGGAGGTCTGCGAGAACAAAAACTGTAAGACTACAAGTAGAACAGCGACCACCTTCTGGAAGGTAGGAGAAGGAGAGAGTTGACTTGGGAGAGACTCAGCTGCAGATACAGCAGAGGGGGAGGGGCTGCACTCAGAGGCTACTGCTAAGTAGTAGAAGCAGCAGAACTTTTTGAAGTCTGCTACCGTGAGGTATGAGCCTGGCCTGAAAGTGCTCAGGTGCCAGGGCGGAATCCCAGGAATGACAGCGTGGTCTGAGGGTCTCCTGGGTCACAAGAAGAACAGGTGACACCAATGTGCTGCACTGTTCCCAGGCATAGGAGTCAGACTCGGGTACCAGCTTTCTGCTCTGTTTTGATATAAGCTCTGAACTGCTGTGCAGTTGTGCGACTGCTTTCCTAAGCCGGGCAGCGAAAGCATGGCAAGACCCTCCCCCAGAGGAGCAGCGCTCGTCCATGCCACAGGAATCCCTAAAATGTGGAGTTTTGAGGGGCGCCTGGGTGGCGCAGTCGGTTAAGCGTCCGACTTCAGCCAGGTCACGATCTCGCGGTCCTTGAGTTCGAGCCCCACGTCAGGCTCTGGGCTGATGGCTCCGAGCCTGGAGCCTGTTTCCGATTCTGTGTCTCCCTCTCTCTCTGCCCCTCCCCCGTTCATGCTCTGTCTCTCTGTCCCAAAAATAAATAAAAAACGTTGAAAAAAAAATTTAAAAAAAAATGTGGTGTTTTGAAACTCAGTGTTGCACCTGAGATAAAAAAAAAAAAGCTTGAACACAAGCTGGGTGAACTTGGGGTTTTGATGGAAACCGGGGACACAAGAGGGGCGATTGATTGCTCTTCTTTGAGGGTTCCCTGAAGAGTGGGGGGGGTGCAAACTTTCATCTCGGGGCTAGAAGGTGGGCACAGTGATGTTCATCCCACCCATCAGGGAAGAGCGCCTACAGGGAGCAAGACAGTGCCACCTAGTGGAGGCAAGATCCACTTACACCAAGCCCTGCCCCCTGCACCCCAGATGAAGATTTCCACTCAAACAAGCCAGCCTGAGAACCAGCACAGCAGGCCTCTTCCCCTGAAGACCAGCGCAAATAACTCCCTGCACCAAGTCCATGATCATAGCACTGCAAATCTTCAGCTCTAGTGGAAATAAGATCTAACTTCCGTTTTACTTTTATTCTTTTTTTTATTCTTTTTATTTATTTTCTTATTTTTTCAATTACTTTATAGATTTTTATTATTATGATTTTCATTATTTATTCATATATGTTTTATTTTTTTAATATTTTAATTAACTTTGTGGTTTCCTTACTTGTATTTTACTTTATTTTACTTTATTTTATTTTATTTTTGGATCTAGATTATTTTAACAAGCAGACCAAAACATACCCACAATCTAGTTTTGTTCATTTGCTTGTTTGTTTTTTCTTTGTTCTTTGTGGGTTTTTGTGGGGTTTTTTCTTCATTTTTCTTTTCTTCTTTTCTATCCTGAACAAAATGACAAGACAGTGAATTCACACCAAAAGAAAGAACAAGAGGTAGAACTCATGGTGAGGTATTTAATCAACACATGTAAGTTGGATGTCTGAACTAGAATTTAAATCAATTGTAAGGATACTAGCTGGGCTTGAGAAAAGAACATGGAAGATACAAGACAGTCCCTTTCTCCAGAAATAAAATAACTAAAATCTAGTCAGGCCAAAATTAAAAATGCTATAACCAATATGGAAACCTGAATGGATGCCATGATGAGGACGGACAAAGCAGAGGAGCAAATTAGTAATATGGAAGATAAAATTGTGGAAAATAATGAAGCTGAAAAGAAGAGGGAGGGAAACAAAGGTCATGGATCACAAAGGCAAATTTAGGGAACTCAGCAACTCTTTAAAACATAATAATTTTCATATCATAGGGGTCTCAGAAGAGAGGGAAAAGGGGCAGAAGTTTATTTGAACAGCTGAAGACTTCCCTAATCTGGGGAAGGACACAGACATCAAGATCCAAGAGGCACAGATAACTCCCATTAAATTCAATAAAAGCCAACCATCACCAAGACATATTATAGTCAAATTCACAAAATACACAGACAAAGAAAGAATCCTAAAAACAGCAAGAGAAAAAAATCTTTAACCTACAAGGGAAGACAGATCAGTTTCATAGCAGATCTGTCCACATAAACTTGGAAGGCCAGAAAGGAGTGGCAGGATACCATCAACATACTGAATGGGAAAAATATGCCGCCAAGAATCCTTTATCCAGCAAGGCTGTCATTCAGAATAGAAGTAGAGATAGTTTCCCAGAAAAACAAAAACTAAAGGAATGCATGACCACTAAGTAAGCCCTGAAAGAAATTTAAAGGGGGACTCTTTGAGTGGAGAAAAAAAAAAGACCAAAAGTAACAAAGACTAGAAAGGACCAGAGAACATCACCAGAAACACCAAATCTATGGCAACACAATGGCACTAAATTCATACCAATAACCACTTTGAATGTAAATGGACTAAATGCTCCAATCAAAAGGCAGAGGATATCAAAATGGATAAAAAACCAGATTCATCTATATGCTGCCTACAAGAGACTCAGTTTAGACCTAAAGACACCTGCAGATTGAAAGTGATGGGATGGAGAACCAACTATCAGTTAATGGAAATCAAAAGAAAGCTGAAGTGCCATACATATATCAGACAAACTAGATTTTAAACCAAAGACTATCACCAGTGATGAAGAAGGGCATTATATCATAATTAAGGGATCTATCCACCATGAAGATCTAAAAATTATAAAGATTTATTCTCCCAACTTGGGATATATATCAATTACTAACAAACATAAAGAAACACATTTATAATAATGCAGTAATAGTAGGGGACTTTAACATTCTGCTTACAGCAAAGGGCAGATCATCTAAGAGGAAAATCAACAAGGAAACAATGACTTTGGATGACACACTGGACCAGATGGACTTAACAGATATATTCAGAACATTTCATCCTAAAGCAATAGAATACACATTCTTTTTGAGTGCACATGGAGCATTCTCCAGAATAGATCACATACTGGGTCACAAATCAGCCCTCAATAAGTATAAAAAGATTGAGATCATACCATGCATATTTTCAGATCACTACACTACACTTCAACTAACTTGAAGTTAACCACAAGAAAAGTTTGGAAAACCCTCAAACACAGGGAAGTTAAAAAACATCCTACTAAAGAATGAATGAGTTAACCAGGAAATTAAAGAAGAAATAAAAAAAATACATGGAAGCAAATGCAAATGAAAACACAATGGCCTAAAACCTTTGGGATGCAGCAAAGGCAGTCCTGAGAAGAAAGTACATTGCAATTTAGGTCTATCTCAAGAAACAAGGAAGGTCACTAATATACAACCTAACCTTACATCTAAAGGAGCTAGAAAATAAACAGCAAATAAAACCTAAAGCCAGCAGAAGAAGGATAATAATAAAGATTAGATCAGAAATAAACAATATAGAAACAAAAACATTAGAATAGATCATTGAAACTAAGAGCTAATTCTTTGAAAGAATAAACAACATTAATAAACTCTTAGCCAGACTTATCAAAAAGAGAGAGAGAGAGAGAGAAAGAGAGAGAAAGGACCCAAATAGATAAAATCATGAATGAAAGAGGAGAGATCATAACCAACATTGCAGAAACACAATTAGAAGAGAATACTGTGAAAAATTACATGCCAAAAAAAAAAAACTGGGCAATTTGGAAGAAATGGACAAATTTCTAGAAACTAACAAATTACCAAAACAGAAACAGGAAGAAATAGAACATTTGAACAGACCCATAACCAGCAAAGAAATTGAATCGGTTATCAAAAATCTTCCAACAAGTAAGAGTCCTGAGCCACATGGCTGCCCAGGGGAATTTTACCAGACATTTAAAGCAGAGTTAATACCTATTCTTCTCAAATTGTTTCAAAAAATAGAAAAGGAAGGAAAGCTTCCAAATTCATTCTATGAAGCCTGCATTGCCTTAATTCCAAAACCAAAGACCCCACTGGAAAGGAGAATTATAGGCCAATATCTTTGATGAACCTGGGTGCAAAAATCCTCAACAAGCTACTAGCAAATTGAATTCAACCGTACATTAAAAGAATTATTGACCATGATCAAGTGGGATTTCTTTCCGGGCTGCAGGGATGGTTCAATATTCACAAATCAATCAACGTGACACCACATTGATAAAACAAAAGATAAGAACCATATGATCCTGTCAATAGATGCAGAAAAAGCATTTGTCAAAATACATCATCCATTCTTAATAAAAATCCTCAAGAAAGTCAGGATAGAAGGAACATACCTTAACATCACAAAAGCCATGTATGATAGGCCCACGGCTAATATCATCTTCAGTGGGAAAAAAATGAGCACTTTCCCCCTAAGATCAGGAACTCAACAGGGAGGTCCGCTCTCACCACTGTTTTTCACCAAAGTGTTGGAAGTCCTAGCCTCAGCAATCAGATAACACAAAGAAATAAAAGGCATCCAAATTGGCAAATAAGTTGTCAAACTTTCACTCTTTACAGATGAGATGATACTGTGCATGGAAAACCTAAAAGACTCCACCAAAAAACTTCTAGAGCTGATACATTAATTCAGCAGTCACAGGATATAAAATCAATGTACAGAAATCAGTTGCATTTCTATATACCAATAATGAAGCAATAGAAACAGATATCAAGGAATCAATCCCATTTTCAATTGCACCAAAACCCATAAAATGCCTAGGAATAAACCTAACCAAAGAGGTAAAAGATCTATATGCTGAAATCTATGGAAATCTTATGAAAGAAATTGAAGAAGACAGAAAGAAATGGAAAAACATTCCATGCTCATGGATTAGAAGAACAAATATTGTCAAAATGTCAATATTACCCAAAGCAACCCACACATTCAATGCAATCCCTATCAAAATAACACAAGCATTCCTCAAAGAGCTAGAACAAACAATCCTAAAATTTGTATGGAACCACAAAAGACCTCAAATAGCCAAAACAATGTTGAAGAAGAAAACCAAAGTTGGAGGCATCACTATCCTGGACTTTAAGCTGTATTACAAAGCTGTAATCATTGAGACAGTATAGTGTTGGCACAAAAACAGACACATAGATCAATGGAACAGAATGGAGAACCCAGAAATGGAACCACAAATATATGGCCAACTAATATTCGACAAAGCAGGAAAGAGTACCCAATGGAAAAAAGATAGTCTCAGAAAAAAAGAAGGAGGAGGAGGAGGAGAGGGGAGAAGAAGAAGGAGAAAAGAAGAGGAAAAAGACAATCTAGTAAATGGTGCTGGGAGAACTGGACAGCAACATGCAGAAGAATGACACTGGACCACTTTCTTACACCATACACAAAAATAAATTTGAAATGATGACCTACATATGAGACAGAAAACCATCAAAATCCTATAGGAGAAAACAGGCAGCAACCTCTTTGACCTAGGCTGCAGCAACTTCATATTCAACATGTCTCTGAAGGCAAGGGAAAGAAACAAAAGCAAAAATGAACTATTGAGACCTCATCAAGATATGGGGCGCCTGGGTGGCGCAGTCGGTTAAGCGTCCGACTTCAGCCAGGTCACAATCTCGCGGTCCGTGAGTTCGAGCCCCGCATCAGGCTCTGGGCTGATGGCTCAGAGCCTGGAGCCTGTTTTCAATTCTGTGTCTCCCTCTCTCTCTCTGCCCCTCCCCCATTCATGCTCTGTCTCTCTCTGTCCCAAAAATAAATAAACGTTGAAAAAAAAAATTAAAAAAAAAAAAAAAGATAAAAAGCTTCTGCACAGCAAAGGAAACAATCAACTAAACTAAAAGGCAACCGACAGAATGGGAGAAGATATTTGCAAATGACATCTGATAAAGAGTATCCAAAATCTATAAAGAATTTACCAAACTCAACACCCAAAAAACAAATAATCCAGAGAAGAAATGGGTGGAAGACATGAACAGACACTTTTCCAAAGAAGACATCCAGATGGCCAACAGACATATGAAAGGATGCTCAAAATCACACATAATCAGGAAAATACACATCAAAACCACAATGAGATACCACCTCACACCAGTCGGAATGGCTAAAATTAACAACTCAGGAAACAACAGATGTTGGCAAGGACACAAAGAAAGGAGAACACTTTTGCACTGTTGGTGGGAATGCAAAGTGGTGCAGCCACTCTGGAAAACAGTATGGAGGTTCCTAAAAAAATAAAAAATGGAATTACCCTATGACCCAGCAATTGCATTAATAAGTATTTACTCAAAGGATAAAAAGGTGCTGATTCAAAGGGGCACATGCACCCCAACGTTTATAGCAGTGCTATTGACAGTAGCAACTTATGGGAAGAGCCCAAATGTTCATCAACTGATGAATAGATAAAGAAGATATGGTATATTGTGGTGTGTATATAAATATAAATATAAATATAAATATAAATATATATATACAGACACACGCACACACACACACACTCATACACACACACACACACACACACTAGAATACTATAGGACTATGAAAAAGAATGAAATTTTGCCATTTGTAATAACATGGATGGAACTGCAGGGTAATATGCTAAGCAAAATAAATCAGTCAGAGAAAGATACAAGATTTCACTCATATGTGGAATTTGAGAAAATCAACATATTAACATAGGGGAAGAGAAGGAAAAATAATATAAAAACAGAGAGGGAGGTAAACCATAAGAGACAATTAAATACAAAGAACAAAATGAGGATTGCTGTCAGGGGCAAAGTGGGGGATATGTTAAATGGATGACAGGCATTATGGAGAGCACTTTTTGGGATGAGCACTGAATGTTATATGTCAGAGATAAATCACTGGGTTCTACTCTTGAAGCCAAGACTAGACTGTATGTTAAATAACTTGAGAATAAAAAAAGAATTAAAAAAATGAATTATAAAAATAGGGGGAAAAAGAAACAAAACAGGTGAACACATGGGAAGGCAGGGGAGTAGAAGAGAGAGGGAAACAAACTATGAAAGACTCTTAACAATAGAGAAAAGACTGAGGGTTGATGAAGGAAGGTGAGTGGAGAGATGGGCTAAATGGGTGATGGGTATTAAGGAGGGCACTTGTGATGAGCCCTGGGTGTTGTTTATAGGTGATGAATCACTGAGTTCCACTCCTGAAGCCAATATTCAATTTGTATGTTGGCTAACTAAAATTTAAATTAAAAAAATAAAAACATTAAATGAAAAAATAAGACTATGAAGAGGCACAGGGGAATTTTTGGGGGGTTATGTAACAATCTATATTTTGATTGTGGTGATGATTACATAGCTATATGTAAATTATACATCAATAAACCTGACATTAAAAAAAAAGAAATCCTTCAATCCATGAGTGAGATATGTTTCTCCATTTAACTAGATCTTTAATTTCTCTCAGCAATGTTTTATAGTTTTCAATGTACAGATTTTGTACTTCTTTATTAAATTTATATCTAACTATTTTCTATGCTATTGTGAATGAAATTATTTTAGTTTATTTTCATCTTTCTATAGCTAGTATACAGAAATATCATGGACTTTTGTAAGAAATATTGCTTCTTAGGATCTTCAAGTTATTTATTAGTTATAGTCTCTTGTTTTGGCAAGTTCATTAGAATTTTCTACATAGAGGTTCATGACTTCTGCAAGTATAAGTTTTACTTATTCCATTCAAAGTTGGATTACTTTAATTTCTCATTTCTTTCCTTCTCCCTCTTAGGGATCATATTTATAAGGGCCTTGTTTTTTAAATTTTGTAATATGGTCTTTCAATGTCTATCTTTAAATTAGAGTGCTTAGTCTATTTGTACTTAATGTGACTATTGATGTGGTTTGAATTACATTTTCCAGTTTGCTACTTGTTTTCTGTGTTTCTCTTATCTTTCCCCCACTTTTACTTCTCTCCTTCTGTCTTTTCCACTAACATTTTTTATTGTACCATCTAATTCCTCTGTTAACTCTATACCTATATTTTTAGTGACTTTCATAGTGGTTGCTACATTTGTTGGGGTTCTCCAGATAAACAGAGCTAATACGAATCAGGAGAGCAAGAAACAGGGAGTGGCAGAGATTGTTTACCTATGAGGGATTGGCTCACATGATTGTGAAGGCTCAGATGATCTGCCATCTGCACACTGGCCCCAGGAAAGCCAGTGGTGTGATCCCCGTCTGAGTTCAGAGCATGAGAAAGGTTTGGTGTTGCTGGCATGAAAATGGTGGGGCTACACGGCAAGGGATGCACTGGCCTAATGAAGCTGAGAGTGGCCCTCAACGACACTGGGAAGAAACCAGGGCCTCAGACCTTCTGCTGCATGGAACTGAATTGTGCCAGGAGCAAGGACAAGCTTGCGAGTGGATTTTCTACCCAGAGCTTCCCAATGAGAAAGCAGCCCAGTGAACATCTCCACTTCAGCCTCATGGGACCCTGGGCAGAGAACTCTTCTCAAATCTCCTGTACCTTAAACATTCTTGTGACTTCTCCCAGTTCTCTGCTGCCCACACAGTGCCTGCAACTCCCTCCACATCCCTCGTGTGACCATACACGTCACAACACCTCCAGACAGTCCTGGTGCTCCTTCAGGCCCTCATGCACCCTGATGCTGCTGGTGCTTCTCTGAACCCACCATCCACCCAATGATGCTAGTGTTCCCTGGGTCTTACCACTCCTCCTTGAGACAACTGTTTGCTTCTAGGCTGCCATGCACTCCAAATCTCTGGGAATCCTCCCATGTCCTCTGTGCCTCCAGAAACTGCTATGACTCCTTTCAAGCCTCTGGTGCCCCCCAACACCTCTATGGTTACTTCCAAGATCTCTGTGCTCCTAGATACCCCTGTGACTCTCTTCGAGTGCCCTGTGACCTGGGTTACAAGCACAGTGGCTTATGTCTCCTGTGACTAGAGACACTCTTGCCACCACTTCCAGGTCAACTGCACCCCCCAGACTCCCTAGACTCCACCCAAGTCCCCTACATCCCCAGACTGCAGTTTCTTCAAAAAAAAAAAATAAGCATACACTTACCAAATCCTCAGCATCACCCTGCGGGGCATTTATCCCAGAGAAATCAAAAGCATGTCTATGCAAAACCCTGTACATGAACATTCATAGTGGCTTTAGTTGTAAGAACCCCGAATTGGAAACAACCCAGATGATCTCCAATCACTAAATAGCCATACAATTTGTGGTACAGCTATACTAGTAAATGCTACTCTCTGATAAAAAGGAGCAAATTGATGTGTGCACCTTGAATGGATCTCAAGGGGATTTTTCTGAGTGAAAAGTCATTGATATAACATTTTGCTTATATAACATATATATGATTCCTTTTATACAACATTCTTAAGAAGAGAAGGTTGTCAAGATGGAAAACATGTTTGTGGTTGCCAGGGGTTATGGAGGACCCCAGGGAGGGAGGAGAGGCTGGCGGGTCTGTGAAGAGTAGCATTAGGTACGACCCCGGTGATACATCTTCTTCACTGTGGTGTTTATAAGAGTCCATGTCATAAAATTTCATATTGTGATGAATCAGTGAATTCTGCTCCTGAAGCCAATATTGCACTGTATGTTAACTAATGAAAATTTAAATTAAAAAAAGAAAAAGAATCGCTTTAAAAAAATTATACACCAACATACAAATGAGTACATATAAAACTGTTGAAATCGAAGTGGATTCTGAGGGTGGCACCAATATATCAATTTGTTTATTCATCTTATTCATGGGGTCTTTTTCAGAACAAAAGTCTGTAATCTTGATGATTACAATTTATCAGTTTTTAATTTCATAGATCATGTTTTTGGTGTCATGGCTAAGAAACCTTTGCTTCACTCTAAATCATAAAAATTTTCTCCTATGTTTTTTGTCGATTTATAGTTTTACGTTTTACATTATGTATAGAGGTATTTACATTACGTACAGATGTGTTTACATTATGTACAGATGTATCATCCATTTTGAGTTCATTTTTATATATAAAATGTGAAGTTTAGGTGGAGGTTTTGGGAGGGTTGTTTTTTGTTTTTTTTGGCCTGTGGGCATTCAATTGTTTCAACACAATTTGTTAAAACAACTATCCTCGGGGCACCTGGTGGCTGAGTCAGTTAAGCATCTGACTCTTGCTTTTGGATCAGGCCATGATCTCAGGGTTCGGGAGTTCGAGTCCCACATGGGGCTCCGTGCTGACACTGCAGAGCCTGCCTCAGATTCTGTTTCCCTCCCCCACTCATATACTTGCTAAACAAACAAACAAACAAACAAATAAAACAACTATCCTACATTCATAGAAGTGCTTTTGCTCTTTTGTCAAGATGAGCTTACTATTTTTATGTATCTTTGTATGCCTGTGACTTTTTTGTTGGAAATTGGATATTATTGGTAACTCTGGAAATAAGAATCTTCCTGTTCACCATGGTTTGTTGGGTTTTTACCTATTTTTGAAGTCTGTAGTAGTGTGTTCATTTTGATGCTTCCATTTTTTTTAAGTTTATTTATTTATTTTGAAAGAGAGAGAGAGTGGGGGAGGGGCAAAGAGAGAGTGAGAGAGAGAATCACGACCGGGCTCCGCACTCTCAGTACAGAGCCTGATGCGGGGCTAGAACTCATGAACTGTGAGATGATGACCTGGGCCGAAGTCAAGAGTCAGATGCTTAATGACTGAGTCACCCAGGCACACCTCCAGTTATTATTATTATTACTTTTTGCAAAGACGATTGATTACTTGCTGAGTTTAAACACTGAAGTCTTTGTTTCTTTAGTTTGTGTTTAGCTTATGTTTTGAAAGATTTCTTTGAATCTCCAGAGCTGAAACAAATAAACAAACAAAAATAACAAATAATGAGAGAGAACAGCTACCTCCCCCAGGCATGCTGACTCTGTGCTGGAGTCCTTGTCCCCCCTCCCCCTTTGCTAGGCTTGCTCTGGTCTAGGAGTCAGCCTGGGGTGGAAGCTTGAGGTCTTCTCAGGACTTTTCTGAGCATTCTTGCCTGTCCTGCACATGGCTTTTTAAACTCCCCTGTATACAGGCTGCTTTAGAAAATCCTCATTTCCCAAAGTCTTACTTTAGCTTATCTCCTGAGCTTTAAACGGTCAATTGCGTGTCCCCAGCCTGAATCTCCTAGCTCAGGCGTCTGTAGGTTCAGAGGTGCCCTGTAGGTTCAGGAGCAGCACCTGCCTTTTCCCACCTGTGTCCAACCTGTACAAACCACACAAGAACATCTTGCTCCAGGCCTTCAGGAGGCCCCCAGAAAGATTGGAATGAGGGAACACAGTTATCTGCAAGGAAGGTCTGCTCTGCTCCCCACAATGGAGGAGGGGAACCGGGGACCAGCCCTGCTCCTGCACAGGACTAAGACCATGGCCCTGCTGGGAGGTATGGGACAAGGGTGGGTAAAATGCCACAAAACCTTCTTACCTTTTTGAAGATGTTTTTTCTTGATTGGGCATATGCTGATCACTGGAAGCCTTTGGCTATTTTCTGGAGCTCCTATAAAGTTGGTTTAGAGGTTTCTGAGAGAGTGTGTGTGTGTGTGTGTGTGTGTTCTTCTTTTCTTTCTTTCTTTTTTTTTTTTTTAATTTTCTGTGCAGAAACAAGAGCTTGGACCATCCTAGTCTGTCCATCATTTTGCTGCTGTCACTCTTCCTTTAACTTTGATATAAGTTTTAGAATAAGTTTGTCTATTTTGACCAAAGAAAGCCTTATGGGGAACTGACAGGAATTCCATTTTAAGCCTGTCTGTCAATTTTACAAGAATTGACGATCTACTACCTTGACTCTTTCAGTTCATGAAAGCAGTATGTTCTTGTGCTTACATGGGCTTGTTTGTTTTCATCAGTTCTGTAAGTTTCATTGTGCAGGTCCTTTACATTTTTTAAAAGACTTACACCAAACATCTCATTTCTGAGAGAATGATTGTATTTGTTCTAGATATTCATTTCCAATTGTTCGTTGCTAGACTATGGTAATATGATCGATGTTGCATATTACACTGATCTTGTATTCTGAGATTTCGCTAAAGTAATCTATTATAATTATGAGTTTCTTGGAGAGTCCTTGGAATTTTCGTCATCACATAATGACATCAGCACATAATGACAGTTATATTTCTTCTTCTCCAAACCGTATGCCTCTATTGCCACTTCTAGCTTTACTATACTAACTAGGACCTGCAATATTAAGTTGAAAAAGGAGAGTGAGAGCAGATATTCTGGTCTTATTGCTGAACTGAGGGGAAAAACTTTATCCTCATCTTTATCTATATATAACTTAAAGCTTAAACTTCGGACACATTAGAGTATAATGCAATTGGGGCGCCTGGGTGGCGCAGTCGGTTAAGCGTCCGACTTCAGCCAGGTCACGATCTCGCGGTCCGTGAGTTCGAGCCCCGCATCAGGCTCTGGGCTGATGGCTCAGAGCCTGGAGCCTGTTTCCGATTCTGTGTCTCCCTCTCTCTCTGCCCCTCCCCCGTTCATGCTCTGTCTCTCTCTGTCCCAAAAATAAATAAACATTGAAAAAAAAATTTTAAAAAAAAAAGAGTATAATGCAATTATGTTTGTTTAGTTACTTTATGACTGTTCTCCAAATACCATTGGAGAAAATTCTTTTAATGTCAGTTTTATCTAGAGGTTGTCAATATCTTGCACACGCAGAGCAACCAATAGCAAATGCCCTGAAAAGATGAATCCAGGCCTACAAGACGTACTTATCAGAAGTACACAGAGACTACAATAGTGGTATATCCATTGCTTTCTGAGACAGCACAAGGGATCCAGCAAAGCCAACATCGAGGTAAAGATAGGGGGGGAAGGATGGTGTGTGATCTGAATCACCCTCTCGGTACTGATAACACCACTGTGCTCCCAGTGGCATAGGTTGGTCTGTATAGATGGCTTTGAGGCTCCACTTGAGCACAATTTGCAAGAGAAAAATCTACATTTGGCTGTTTTCATATGAACAGATTGTAAAGGGCAGGAGCACTTTACCAATTGTTCTATTTATATATTTTTAGGAGACTTACAACCTAGAAACACCTTACGGATACCTCTGTAGATTGTGTGTGGGGTTGGAAAACATCTTTTAATGTCCATGCACTTTGTACGAATTCACACAATACACAGCCCTGAAGCATGATCTTGGGAATGAACCACGACAAAGGACATTCCAAAGGACAGACTATGGGAGGAGGGTGGAGACTGGCCTTCAGAGACTGCGGTGAAGTAGGGAAAATGAACCCTCACACAGCCCAGCTTGATCGCAAGATATTTTGCTAAAATGAGCACCGAGAGAGAGCCCAGGCTGGCACGCAGGCATCCCAGACGGACGGGCCCTCAGACTGCGTGAGTCACGTCCAGGGCCTCCCAGGAGACCTGCGAGGCTGTGGGGACTCGTGCCAGCTCATCTGGAGGAAGGGTCCCGTCAAGTAGGTCGTGGGGACCACAAGTGGGGACTTTCCGAGCCCTCTGATTCCCGGCCCAGAGTCTCCAGAGCAAATGCTTGTAGGGGTTCCGGGGATGCCTCAGCACTGTCTGTCCTAACAACTGGCCACGGACACCATCTTTCTCTGCCGGAGCCCCCTAAGACACCTGTGCCCAGTGATGGCTGATGACCGATGGAGGCATGGGTGCGGGCAGACCTCCCCAAGATCAGCGTTTGGGGAGCATGGGGGCACCCTGGCCAGGATTCCCCAAACCAGCCTGCTCTCCCCCTTCCCGCCCAGCGCACAGTGACCTGTAGGACACCCCGCAGCTCGGAATGAAGAACAAACGTGCAGCCAGGACAGGGGGGCAACAGGGAGCCCGACTGCCCGGGTGCCATCAGAAGACATGACACCGTCATCAGTGGGGACAGGTGTGCACCTGGATGTGAGGGATTTCCCCACGACTCCATGGCTACTTTGAGGGGTTTCTTCTTACGGGAGAGGAGGAGGACTCTGGAGCCAACGCTGTGTGGCAGCCGCCCTGGCGCCCGTGACTGCCCTCATCCCCTGGCCTCCCGGAGCCCACGGTCCTCAGAAAATGGTGAAGCCTGGCTCCCTCCAGGCTCCCTGTGGAGGCCCAGTGAGCTGACCCGGAGGTGCCGCCTGGGACAGCGCACGCACACCTCGGCTGGTGGCCCCCAAGTCCCGCCTCATGCTGCCCCCAAGTCCCGCCTCATGCTTTCCCCAAGTCCATCCTCATGGGGATGAAGAGGACCCCCCCCATCCCTCACATTTCAATGGTCCCACTGGGACTGGAAGATGCTCCTCATACCAAGAGGCCAGAGCCCCAGAGCCTGTCCCCTGAGTCTAGGCCTTCTGCCCTCCCTCAGGCCCACACAGGGAGCCTTGGAGGAGCCAAGGAAGATGTAGCCCCCCCCCCAAGCCCCCCCTCCCCACCCCAGCTCAGCCCCATGGCTGGACGCTGCAGGGAGGCAGAGGGCAGCTCCCGGAGAAGACAGGGCTGACTGCAGACTGCACTCTGGAAGATGGTTGTGGTGCAGAGGGCGCCCATGCCTGGATGTTCAGGGACGCACATGGTGACCGCAAGCCCCTGGAGGCCCCTCCCAGACCCCTTCCCTCCGGCCAGGGCATCTCCACGCAGCAGCCCAGATGCATTTCCCAGCAAAACCATCTTTATTCCCACGTACATGCAGCGCCCCTGGGGGCTGCTGCCACCCCGCCCGCAGTCGTGCCCTCCCCCTCTCCCCCCGGCCAGGATCAGCACTGAAGGGTGGGCCCAGGGCTCCCTACGGGCTGCAGTGCTGCTTTCTCCTCCTCCCTGGGACAAAGGAGCCACACCTTCTCTTTGGAGGCAGAGAGGGCCGAAGCAGCCCCACGGCCAGGGCCCGCACCGAGCCCCTGAGGCTGGCCCCTGGGAGGGGCGTCTTCCCGGCCGCGGCCAGACCCGCACACAGAGCCCGCTTTCTGGACTTGGCAGCTGGGGGAGCGGCTGGGCTGCGGCCTATTCTCTGAGCAGCGGGGGCCTGGGGAGCTCCCCGCGGCCTGCGCCCTCCAGGGCTGGGGAGGCCCGGGGCCGGAGCAGGACTCTGGGAGAGCCCCCAGGGCAGCAGGCTGTGCCGAGAGGACAGGAGGAAGGCCAGGCTGGGCAGCTCCTCCTCGTCCTCACTGGACCCATCTGCTGGCCTGCCAGGCTCCCTAGCAGGGGGGGCCTCTCTGAACAACGGGGCATCCCTGGGGTCCGGCCGAGGAGGGGTGCGCCCTGGCCCCTGGGGAGGAGAGGAGAGCCCACCAGCCCGGAGGGCAGGCAGCTCCTGTTGTCCTGGAGACGCGGCAAAGGCTCTGGGTCTGCACGGGTGGGCGTGTGCCGGGCTGTGCCTCCGGAGGTCCTGGCACTCGCTCTCTGCTGGGCAGGCTTCACGGCTGACCCCTGGCCGGGCCCTGGCCTCACCCTCAGGCCCGGAGCCCAGTGTCGCTGCACAGTGACTCGGGGTTGTGGGCACACCGTCCTCCACCGCCAAGGCCACCAGTCTCTTCTCTACCAGCTGGGAGGAGGGAGGTGACGGTGACTGGCCAGCACGGGCGTGTGAGAGGGGAGGTGGGACGGTGGCATGGGGGACGGGGGGGGGGGGGGGAGGAGGGGTCGGGTGGCCTGTGAGGCCCTGGCTCTCCTGATATCCCCCTGAGTCCCTCCCTCCCTTCCCAGGCTCCCCATCCTATAGATGCCATTCTCTGCTCAGTACCTGCCCTGGAGCTCCTGGAGCTCACCTCCCCAGTGCCATGCCTCCTAGGCAGGGGAGCGGGGGACCGAGTCACGTGTGCCATTGTACTGAGTGCCCCCCCTTCCCTGGCTCACCTGGGTCCCCTCCCTCCCCTGGCTCAGCTCCTCTCCTGCGTCTCTCTTTGCCCTGCTCACCTCTGCAAGGGAGAGTCCTTCCTCCTGCTCCAATTTCTCAGCGAGGGCCAAAAGATCCAGCTGTGGTTCTGAAGAAAGCAGTTCTGCCAGGAATCGTGGGTGAATGACTGCCTCCACCTGGGACAGAAGGAACAGGCTGTGGGCACCTTGGCAGGGAGCACCTGTGAGCCAAGGAGGACCCGCAGGGAAACTGGCAACGTGAAGCTCCACCCCACCTTCTGCACAAGGCAGGATGTTTGAACCATCATGATCACTGGCTGCACGCACACGCAGACAGGTGCACACGCACACACACACATGCACACACAGGCACACATGCAGACAACACAATTTCACACATGCATACACAGAGAGACAAAGCCTATACATACATACATACATACATACATATATACATACGCACATACAAAAGCCACACAAATGCGTATGCACACACACCCCCAACACATATGTGCCCACACAGAGACACAGAAGCATTCAAATGGTAGACACCAACATATCCTCACAAACATATGCATACACACATAGACATGCACGTACACATACACACAGGCCACACACAGACACCCACACAGGCTCACCCACACCTGCACAGGTGCACACACACACAAGTACACACACGTTCATGTACACAAGTACCCACAGAGGCACACTACACATAGGCACAAACACGTGCATGGACACACACACACAAGTACACACAGGTGCACCCTACACGCAGGCACACTTACATGCACGTAAGCACATTCACACAAGTCCACAGACATACAAACCCTTGCATGTATGTTCATGTACCCAAGTACACACATGCAAACACACACAGGCACACACACATCCACCTAAGCACATTCACTCAAGTACACATACAAACAAACCCTTGCATGTACGTACATGCACACAAGTACACACACGCACACTACACGAAGGCACACACACGTGCACGTAAGCACATTCACACAAGTACACGCACATGCACACACATACATGTATGCACATGCACACGAGAGCACACACACATGCACCCTACACGCAGGCACACACGCACGCACGTAAGCACGTTCACACAAGTACACACACAAACACTTGCATGTATGTACATGCACTCAAGTACACGCCCATGCACACACATAAATGGACGCATATGCACACAAGTATACACACATGCATGCACACAAGTACCCACACGCACATGCACATAAGCACATTCACTCAAATACATACACATACAAACCCTTGCTTGTACGTACATACACACAAGTACACACATGCTCGTAAGCACACGCACCCAAGTACACACAGGTGCACACACACGTGCCTGCACACACACAACTCAGGAACGAGGAACAGAGCTTGATCCCAAAGGCCTAGGCACAGTCCCACTCCGGGTGTCGGAGTGGCAATGCCTGGAATCTTCCAGACGCCAGGCTGTGGGTCAGCCCACCTTGGTGATGAAGTCTTCCTGGGAACACAGCTTGTCAATGTAGCTGAGAAGACCCGGGTCCAGGTAGATGGCGTCCTCGTCCTGCCGTGGCTCCTCTCCGTCCTGTCCCCATTCACCTGCTAGCGCCCCCGGGGCTGAGCAGGCAGGCCCCAGCAGCCCCTCCATGATGTCCACGTACTCTCTCACAGCCTCAGGGGGGATCTCCTTGGGTGCCTTGGGCTGCGGGGGTCTGTGTGGCTGCCAGCAGGGTGGCTGGGCCCTGGAGCTGGCCTTCCTGGGAATGCAGGCTGAGGCAGAGCGGGAAGGAGGGAGGAGGTGAGAGGGGCTCCAGCTTGCTTGTGGAGAGGGCAGGGTTTGGGGGACACTGATGTCGGTGGGGGCTGGGTCAGGGCCACCTGAAGCCACAGGCACCCTGGGACGGGGGAGCTGAGGGGAGGAGCATCTAATAGCGTCTCCTGTGAGCAACAGAGGACCCACCGATTCTCCAAGGGTCTCCCCCCACAGCCCGCTTTCCAGGCAGAGATTTGTTGGGTCCCTTGACAGGGAGGTGGGAGAGTAGTCACCAACTTGGCCAGGTCAATATCTCACGGTGACAAAGGGCAGCTACGACCCCAGGCTCTCTGCGGCTGGTTTGGTTGAAAGACCAAGGCCCACGTGAAGGAGGAGACAGGACGTGGGGACAGCGGCCTTCCCTAGGCCCCACTGCCTTCGGCCGCCAGCTCCCTTGGGAATGTGGGTGCTGTACCTGGCTGCCGGCCCCCCTCCAGGGCTGGGGACCCCTGTGTTCCAGGCTTGGGTGGGGCTGGGGCAGATGCGCCCTGGGCCACCTTCACCCACTGCAGCTTCTGAATCTGTATCTCCTCCTCTGCCTCAAACTCCATGAACCTGGGGGTGAGGAGACCCAGGCCACACTGAGGAGGGGCCCGGCCGTGCAGCCCAGCAAAGGCGGAGGCCGTGGGGGACCGGAAGAGGCAGTGCCCGGCAGCGGCAGCCATGGTTTGGCCCCCCAGGAGGCAGCAGGCTGGCCGATCCGGCCCGGCCTGGCCACAGAGGGGGGTCCCACCTCCCCGGGGTCGCAGGTTCAGCCCCCATCCTGAGACCTTCACATGGAGGCAGGGGTGGGTGTCGATCAGGTTAGGGTTGAAGCCTGGGCAGGTAGGTGAGGAGGACCCTGTGCTCAGCCCGGCCTCACGGGTCCCACCGGCCTGGGGCTGGGACCCTGACTCACTTTCCTGCCATCTCGTAGTAGATGACCCGGTCAAAGTTGCTTCTGCACTGCCACTCCTGCACGGCCCGCCACACTCCCTCCTCCAGCGTCATGGTGGGCTTCAGGCGGGCCAGGGACCGAAGCACGGGGCTGCAAGCCCTCGGGGTCAGGCGGCGGCTGCGGCCTGGTGGCCCCACCCTGCCCCACCCCCGCCCTGTGCAGCACGCGTCCCCCGCCCAGCGTGACTCAGTGCTGGCAGGTGACAGGCGGTGTCTGGCCGTGCAAACCAGCCCCCTCCAGGCGACCACTGGCACTGCCTCACACTGGGCAGCCCCGGGCCCTGGGCTCCAGGCTGACCACCCACCCGCACCTGGATCAGGGAGCTCTTTCCCCCCGGACCCTGCGTTCCATAAGGACGATACTGAGCGTGCCGTGCCAGGCAGTGATCCGGTCCCCCGGTCCCCTGCGGGAAGTGCCGTCACCCCGTGTCCAGGGAGGGACCCCAGAGGACCCGCGCCGCACTGCCTTCCCAGAGCGGCACTGGCTCACACCCTCCTCTCCTCACCCTGAGGCCCCCGCCCTGGGCACACCCCAGGGTCCTGGCTGAGGGCGGCAGGGGGCAGAAGGCGCTCACATGAGAAAGCAGGAGAGGGCTTCGGCGTCGGGGCTCTGCGGGAGGTGCCTGCGGGCCAGGACCTTGAAGCACTGCCAGCGCCGGAAGTTCTCGTACACACTCTTGGGGCTACAGGAGTCCACGGGCGAGGCCTTGGCGGGGCCTCTGGCCAGGCTGCCCTCCCTGGCAGCTGCGGGGGGCTGCGGCCCTGCGGTCCCCGGGGACACCATGGGGGCCAGCCGGACAGCCGGGGGGGGAGCCTGAGGTCGAAGGCCTGGGCTGGAGCCTCCCTTGCCGGCCCAGGTGCCCCTGACGGCTGGGGCGGACACGGGGCTCTCCGCTGCCGACGTTGCCAGGAACAGGGGTGTGGGACATGCAGCACCCCCACAGAGGGCCCCGGGAGGACTCCAGTGAGCGGGGGCCTGGGTGAGGACGACGGTCTGAGTCTGGGGGGCATCTGCGGGCCCCCACTCTGACCTGACCTGGACGATGACGTTACGGGCCCGGGTCCCACCTGGGCCATGGACGGCATCTCCTGCCACCAGCGGTGTCCTGCAGAAAGTGGGCAGCACCACGGGGCTGCCAGGCGTGAATGGCGGGGTCACGTGGGGCGGCGAGTGCTGCCCCCGGGGTGACCAGTGCGAGGCGCCAGCAGCAGGTGGGGGAAACGGCTGTGCCGTCAAAGAAGACACGGAGGCCTCCGGGTCCATGGCCACATGCGGTCCCAGCACTGGAGATGCTGTGGACAGAAGGGAAGGGCCGGATCGAGTCGGACAATCGCAGCCAGGACGCAGGATCCTGGGCCCCTTTGCTCACTAGGGAGCGGAGTGGGGAATCGCGACACGGGAGGGACGCTTACAGGAAAAGGTGCGGTTTGCAAGTGTCCTGGAGTGATTTCCATGCTCTGGCCTCCAGACGACAATTACCGTCCCCGCCCTTCTCAACAAGACAGCCTGCCTACCTGGAAGAGGCAGCCTTGGCCAGCACTGACTCTGGGAACCTCCCCAGGACCCCAGACACCACCCTCCATCCTCACGGGCTGTCCTCCTGGACGAGGGGCTGGGTGGACATCTGCCCTGTGGGGAATGCCCTCGGCCGGCTCCCAGGCGGCTTGGGTTCTGCTCCCAGGTACGTCCGAGTCACCTGAAGGGCCTTTGTGAACGGGCAGCGTCTAAACCATTTGGGCCCCTCTCCTGCTCAGACCCCCAATGCCTGACGCTCAGTAAAACTCCCTCCCTTTCTTCCTGCCCTAACATAAGAAAACAAACGCTTGTAATATCTTTCTCCCTATAAGCGCGGCCTCCGAGCCCCCACGTAACCCCGTCTTAGGAACCCCCACAGCCCACACGCCGCACGGGCCAGGTGCTGCCACCGCTCAGCAGCTCGGATCCTGGGAGAGTGTGAGGCCGGCGTCATGTTCCCTGGTTCCTGTCACTCGCAGCCCACGGTGGCTACAGAAGATTAGCAAAGGGCAATGCAGAGGGGGCAGCGGGGCTGTTGGGGTGGGGGGACTCTGGAGCTGGGTCACGTGGGGCTGGTCGTGGGAATGCAGGCTTCTGTGGTCTTCCCCTTCCAGCTCCAACAGTGAAGGTGAGGACACACGAGGAGCCCAGCATGAGCCCAGTGCCAGGAGGAAAAGGGGCTGGATCCCGTGCCTGTTCATGAAGAACCCATGCAGGTCCTCGTTCGGGAGGCCAAGGGACACACCTGCACATCTAACTGATCAACAGGTGTCCCACGACATGTCATACAACCTTAGAAGATGGTCCTCCCGTCCAGGCTCCCCTCCTACCCCCTGTAAGGAGGACTCAGCTTTCACAGATGCTGCTTGGGACACGCAACCACACTACACTCGGTTCCCCATCCACGGCACAGGGACGTGGAATACAAGCAGACTCTTCATCTCAAAGGTGGCTCCCAGGGCTGAGGGTTGGCCAGGAAACACTGGACAAGATGAAGCACGTGGAAGGACCGCACGTCCTCAAGAGGAAGAGGGACCCAGAACAGCTGAGGAACCCAAGGCCTACCTTGGTTGAGGCCACCTGATGCCCTGTCCCTGCTGAATCTACGAAAAGGGTCACCTGGGCTGGGGAGAAGTCAGCTCTGGGCTGGAAGGACTGGAAGTCCTGGGCCGGGGGTGTTAGAGGAACTTCCAGCCCCGCTCCCGGGGAGGACATTGGCCATAAGACCGCCCCACTGAACCACGTCTGGCTCAGACCATCTCCCCCCACATCCCTATCAGGCACTACGGAGACCCAGAATCTGCAGTCAAGTCCCTTGGAGGGTATGGTGGGGGAGGTCCAGGTGTCTGAGGAATACCACACCCGGCTGTCCTTTCCCTGGGACCCTGCCTGTGCCACCACCATGACACGGTGCCACCTCTGCTACAAACTGTCAAAGTGGTGTGTGACTCCAGAGACACGCAGTGTGCCTGCCTCCATCCGTTCTCCACACCCAGGGCATTTGCCCTACGAGGTCTCGACCTGCCCTCCTCCCCAGGGTCCTTGGCCCCCATCCTCTTTCCCTACTCAACCCCCACCCCCACCCCCATGTGCCCCTGTCCAAGCGTCACATTTGAATCCCACGGATTTGAGGGATGGCAGGGACCCAGACACACCTGCCCAACCCACAGGCTTACCTCCTTCCGAAGCCATCCCCGCAGGTTTGGGCAGGGACCACTGTATCCTACAGCCACCACAATGAGAAACGTCGAGTCCAGGTCCCAGACAGCGACCTGCTCCAGCAGATGCTCAAGAGCCAATTAAGGAGGGAAAAGTTTGAATGTAAACAGGGACAGAATGTAGGGCTCCTGACATTCTGCAGCGGGGGAGGGGCTGAGGGCCAGGGCCCTGGGTGGGGGTGGGGAGACCTTCCCTGAGGGCTCTGGCAGGTAGGCAAGGACCACAAGTCCCTCTCAAATGACACAGGGGCAACACAATTGCTGTGTGCCTTTTGAGGCAATTGATACAAGTTGTTCAGATTCCGAGCACCGAGGTTTACTTGGTGGTCCTTTGTTTCCAATTTCATCCATCGGCCAAGTTTGTGTCCCTCAACCCATTCTGCTTCCCACCTGGCTCTTGACTCACTTCAACCGAGGCCGGACTTTCGGAACAAGATTCAGAACATGTATTCTGATGAACACATGGGTCCTGAAGGCCACATGGAACTGAGGTTCCAAATTAGCATGGTCTCAGCAGATCCTGCGTGCTCGCTTGCACACGGGTCCTTCTGTCCTCGCCGCCCTCCGCTGCTGGAAGCTGCTCAGACTCAAGCAGGACGAGCCTTACTAATGCTCTCCTCTGCTGGAAAGCCCCAGCCTATCAGACAAAGGTCGTGCAGCCTACACATGCAGGACCAGAAATCACTACTTTTTGTTTCCCAGCATCCTGTGCTGTCATTCAACATTGACTGTTAACATTTTTCCTTCTTTTAGTGGAATATCTCAAAGAATCAATAGCTTTGTGTGGTTCAATGTCAAAGGACATAAAGGAATATGCAGTGATGACTCTCCCTCCCACCTCTTACTCCTGGGCACCAAGCCCCTTTGTCGCAGGAAACCAGTGTTATCTGTGACGTTCAAATCTTCAAAGAGATGGATCATGCAACTAAAAGTACATGTGAGCTATTTTCATTTTCAACAAATGCTTGTATTTTTTTCTCTGGCTAAAAGTTGACACATATTCCAAAATAGGTGTGAGTGTGCCCAGTGATTGACTTTATGCTGATACTGTGGCTCCTGTCCTTATTTCTGGAGACTGGATTCTGGGAACATGTAGTTCTACAGTCCTTTACATTTCAAGGACCCTGTAGAATAGGGTGGCTGGATTTAGCATATGAAATAATGGATGCGCCATTGAGTTAGAATTTCAGATAATAGGGATCAACTTTTAGAATAATTGGGTCCCATGCAATATTTTGGATATAACTTTTACTGGAAATTTGTTCCCAGTTGATTTGAATTTTGCATTTAGCTGGGGTTCTGTACTTTATATGGCATCTCCACCCAAACAGTGTAATATATTCAGCCAATATTAGTCACCCTATGAGAAAGAGAACTTGGATTAGGAGACTCAAGGGTGCTACTTTGAAAAAAAAAAAGAGTGTTATCTTGGCTCACCCACAAAATCATTTGCCTGTACACGCACGTGCACATGAACACACACACACACACACACACACACACACACACACACGGTGTCTATAGGCTCTTTGGGTGATATGGAATTTGGAGGCGCCAAATATACAGAATTGAGTATCTGGAGTTAATGGGACTAAGGACAGAAGTAAGGGATAGGAAACCTTCCCCTCCCTAACATCCTACAGTCCTGGTTTTCCTAGGTGGTAAAACCAATCCCCATGAAATGGATGTGCACCTGCCATCTATCCACTGACGTCCAACCCCCATTCACACAACCAGCTTCCTCTAAGTTCTCATTGGCCAATGCTAGCCTGGAAGCCCCGCTCACGGGCTTGTGTATTTCCTGTCTGCATGAGAGACCCTTGTTCTTTGGAATCCATGTCATCAGTGCATGTGGCCCCATCTACACGAGAATCATGGGAGCACCTCTTTAACGTCTTGCTTGATTCTTCTTTTCATATTGCACATCAACATCAGTTTACTGGGAAGGTTCAAAATGATATGAAAGAGCATTGGGGTTTTGTGTTGTCAGAAGAGAGGACTGTTAGGAAATTGGCCAAGGGTGACGAGGGTTGAGAACCTCAGTGGTTGCCACCAATCTCTTGGGAGACCTGCTTCACCCCTGCTATCATAGCAGGACAGCTCCTAGGATGGCCGGGTGTTGGGGAAGGAAAGGGAGGTTTAGAAGGATGGCTCCACACTGAACATACACTGAAAAAGACTCCTGGTTAAGGCACTGAAACAATTCCTTGCCCCCTTGAGGAAAAGTTGACTCCAAAGGCCACCACTGTGTGGAAACTGAACAGTGGACACCCTGATGCGGAAAGGCACTGGACTTTGAGTTCAGGACCTGGAGTTCCTCCCCTCCCCCTGCTCCGTACTATAGTCATGTAAGAGAGTCATTTCCCAATTCCTCTCCAATCTCCACACGGTTTCTAAGTTTTCTCCCAACTCCCGCCCTGACGGGGCCCAGGGATTATTTATATTAGCACTTCTGGAGTGTAGGGCCAGCCACCCAAAGCAGGTGAGCTCCACGGTGCAGCCCTTCAGGACATTCCCCAGGCCTCTCCCACTCTGCAGTGTGGAAGGGACTCTCCACAGGCACCCATCTTTGTGTTCTCCCTGGCAGCTGCTCTGAGCACGCTTCCTGCATATGACCTGGGGAGACGAGCTGAGAGCCACTCAAGCAAATCATAGTGAACTTTATTGCAAACATCCCTGCTGGGCATTGAAAAATGAACAACTTGGAGACATTTCTCAAGACCTGAGCTTTTATCCGGGGAAGGCTGAAAAGGGTTTCAAGCAACAGCTTTGTTTTAGAGAGTTTTGAGGCAAAATGTACTCAGGCACTCGTGAAAGCAAGCTCCTTCTTGTTTGCTCCCTTTGTCCAGTCAGTCAACCAATTATTGCTAAGATTCTCACTCATGGCTCAGAGGTAGGACTTGAGTGACCCTTCTCAGGGCCACTGATAAAAGATGACACTGCAGAAAACTTCTCTGGTCCCAATTCTGCAATCATTTTCGAACACTTCGAAATCTAGAGTCAAGAGTCTAGATGGCATCAAATTAGCCCAAATGTAACTTGGGAAGACTGGTCCCAGGAGGGAGTAAGAGCATTCATTTAGACCCTGATCTCTGGCCGTTCCCGCATTAACTTCTGAGACAAACCCATCTCTGGACACGGATCACAGGCCTCAGAAGAGGGATGGCCTTCCACACGAGCAAGGACATTAGCAGAGTGGGGGATATCATGCTTGTGTCTCTTGGAGTCTGCAGCCCGTGGACTTGGAGGTGTGCGGTGCCAGGTTTCATCGTTCTGCTGTGGCTGAGAAATAGCACGAAGGTGGCAACTGGCCACAAGGAGGTTGTGGAGGTTGAAGCTTCTCCCAAGAATATTACAAAATCTCGTCAAGAAGTTGAGTCTTTTAAAAAAAAAAAAAAATCAGTTGAAATTCTTCGCTGTTTTGAAAAGGAGGGAGGGGAGGGCAAATCGTTCCCAGCCCACCTGTGTGACTGCCTCTGTCCAGCAGGATCAAAGGCAGAGCACAAGCCTCTAAGGAGACGTCCGTGCATCACACGTACTGAGCGGCCCGCGTATCAGCAGCTACACTAAGGAACCTAACCTGGCACAGGCAGTGCGTTCGGGAAACTCTGGGAGAGGAGGCGGGGAGGGAGGGGGCCCTTGGAGTGTTCCCCAGGTCTGCATTCTCCGCCCGATCTGTTCCTTCATGGAACCTTCGGGCTCGGGCGTCCAAGGGGCACAGCACTTGTGGAAAGGCGGGGACGAGCAGAGGGACGGGCGGTCCCGGCCGAGGGCGGCCGTGGCCCCACCGGAGGCCGTGGGGCTGCAGGTGCACCTGGTCCCTAACTCGGTGGGAAGGCCGCGTCAGAGGGCGCGGAGCGCACGTGTGCGGTGTTACAGTCGCCAGCGCGGGCTTCACAGGCGCCGGCTCCAAGGCTGGACGGCCATAAAGAGTCCGCCCCGTCCGAGCTAGAGCCGCCCGAGTGGCTTCCCAGCGCGAGAGGGTCCCCTGGGGCCCTACCCCGCAGGGACCTCCAGGCGCGTCCCTGCGTGCCCTTTGCCCGCCCGCGCAGGCCCAGGGGGGCGGGGCTGCAGCGTTCCTGGGCCCGCCCCCCAGTGCCCGCCGCGTCCGTCCGTTGAGGCGGTGCGCCGGGGAGCGCGCGCGCGTACGTGGGGGCGGGGCTCAACGGCCCTCCCGGCTGGAGGCGGTGCCCTGCCTGGCGGCCTCGTGCCACCGTGACGTCAAGTCGAGGCCGGGGTCGCGCGCCGTTAGTCGCTCAGGCGTAGCCGCGGTCGCCGAGTTAAGGCCTTAGCTTGTGCGCGCGCGTGTCACGTAGCAACCGGCCGCGTGGACGCTCGGCGACCGCCGCCGCGACGGTGAGCTGACGCGCGAGTGGTTCGGGCGGTGTGCGGGTGTGGACCGCGCGGGGCTGAGACCGGTTCTTGGGAGTCGGCGTCGGCAGCGGGGTCCGGGGCGGCTGTACGTCTGGGGTCTTCGTCTCGGCGTCTCGACCCGGCGGTTCTGAAGCGGGTTCTTGGGCGTGTCGGCGTCGGCAGCGGGGTCCCGGGCGGTGGCGGGTCTGGGGTCTTCGCCTCGGCGTCTCGACCCAGCGGTTTGAAGCGGGTTCTTGGGCGTGTCGGCGTCGGCAGCGGGGTCCCGGACGGCCGGTGGTTCTGGGGTCTGCACCCCGGCGTCCCGACCCGGCGGTTCTGAAGCGGGTTCTTGGGCGTGTCGGCGTCGGCAGCGGGGTCCCGGGCGGCGGCGGCGGGTCTGGGGTCTGCGCCTCGGCGGTCGTGCTTCGTGCTTCGGGGGCCTGGAGGGGGCGGTGGGCGGGGGGCGAGGGGCCGTCGCGGTTCCCCTCCGAGGGCGCGGGGCCGCCAGGCCAGCGGGGCGCAGGTGGGGCCGCAGGAGCTTGTCCGCTGGGAGTGTGGCACGCGTGTTGGCACGTGTGGGGTAGTGCGGTCTCGGGGCGTTGGTGCTGAAGGGGCCAAGCCCGTGTGTGAGCGCGGGCGGAGAGGCGCGTGTGGACGGGGAGTGCCTCGCTCCTCGGGGAGTTGGCGGTTAGCTGTCGGGACTGTGGGGCACGTGGCACGTGCGATTGCTTCCCCCTCTGACTCGGGGGCTGGTGCGAGTCGCGGCAGATTTGGGAGGATTAGGCGCGTGTGCATAGGGGCAGGGCTTGGACCGGCGCCTGCGTGTGTTGGTTTCGGTGTGTGGCGTGCTGTGTGTCACTCGGACGGCGTCGGAGGACCACGTGGTGCATGGTTCGGTTTCTTTTCCTGATTGTCGGCAGCTGTGTATCTGTCCCTCGGCAGCTACAGGAATTATCCAAGTTGTTCGCAAGGCGTGAAGGTTTCAGGAGCATTCCAAGGGCATTTCTTTGGATAGTGGAGCTGTGTGTGTGTGTGTTGGTGTGTAGCGGGCAAGCCCGTGACTCGTTCCTGGCGTCGGGGGTGGGGGGGGGGGTGTTTGATGTGCCCTCGTGACGTGGGCTTGTGTGAAGTGTTGGGGTGTGCCGGAAGCGCCTTGTGCCGACTCGGGGTGGTGAGTGGTGCGCATCTGTTCCTAGTTCTGCGTTTAGTG
Source organism: Prionailurus viverrinus (assembly GCF_022837055.1). Lineage (NCBI taxonomy): Eukaryota > Metazoa > Chordata > Mammalia > Carnivora > Felidae > Prionailurus > Prionailurus viverrinus. The sequence goes on from NC_062573.1 coordinate 86,119,725, forward strand.
TCAGCAGGCGGGTCGCTTGAAGGAGTCAAGCTGCGAATGCTAGGTAAAAGCCACAAAGGAAGCCTTTTCCTCGTTTCTCCGGGAGCATTTTCTTGAGCATTTAGGAGCACACCACCGGTCTGTGTGGATGGATGGATGGATGGATGGATGGATGGATGGATGGATGGATGAAGCAAGCATATTCGGGCATCGTTGTGTGTGTGTGGGGGGGGGGGGGTGACTCTGTGAATTGTGAGTGGAGCTTCCGGAGCTGTGGGCCCTTGTGTGTGTGCACCGAGCCTGGTCATCCTGAACCGTTGCGTCACTCCTAATCAGGTCGGCCCACTGGTTAGGGCCAAAGCATCCCTGTGAACATTGGTGATGTGCAGATAGGTTGGGGGTGTCTGTTAGGTGGGTGCAGACTCCTTCAGCACCTGCGGTCCTGGCATCTGGGTCCCAAGTGGGATGGCCTGGTGGGCATCGATGGCTGTCGGTGCAGAACCTTCACCAGCGTGTTGTTGGTGTGATGGGGATTCCTGGACGGGAGGTCGGAAGGTCTGCTCTGCCGGGCAAGTCAGCCGGGCAGCTACGGGCACTGCTGTCTCTTCTGGGGCATGGCTGGGAGGCAAGGACACCCTCCACGTGGGTTCCAGGTGGTGACGGTCTGTAGAAATCCGTATCTGCGAAAGCAGCTGCCCCAGGTGGTGGGGGATTTTGGCGATCATGCTGCTCAGCCATGTCACTAGTTCTCAACCAGCTCATCTCAGTGGAAGCCTGAGTCCTCGGTGCTCGGCAGGACCTCTGGGGGCGGGGTGGGGGGGGGGGTCAGTGAACTGACAAGGCTGGAGTTGGGAGGCTTTGTCCCTGCAGAAGGGCTGGGGGCTGAGACCCGGAGAGACTGGGATGTTGTGCTCTGGGTAGGTATGGCTGTGATGTTCCAGAACTCTATAGGGTATGCTCTCTTTTCTTTTCTGAAGGTTCAGGATGCTCCTAGTCCTGGGAAGCTTATCTCAGCTTCATGTTTCTCTGATGGGATGACCTGATGCTCTTTTTCTCTGTCCACATGGACCTGCAGACCCACCAGAGGGTTCAATCAATATGGCCACCAGCTGACCACATACACAGCTGCCTCCCCTGTCTCTTGGACCCACCCAAGCCTTTCTGGGCCTTCCTTATGGGGAGTCTCCCACTGGCCTTTTCTCCCTCGTGGTGGATCTCCCTCCAGCAAAAGGTGCCGACGTCACCTTCTTGAATGCCCCAATACCACCTCTCTTAGCACTAGCGGATTCCTAGTGGCTCTCACTGCCTCCTTTGTAACCTATCCCCAATAAAGGGACAGTACGGTATGTTAATTGCATTGTGTTTTGTTGGCAAAATGGACCTTTGCCTGTTTTTTGTATTTTAAAACGTTTTATGTTCTAAAAAGAACATGATGTAACACATGCAAGGTAGATGTTCTTGGGTTTCTTTAATTTGTTTTGTTTTTGATAGGGGAAGATGTAGACCCTGAGCTTTAGCGGAGAAGAACAGGAGTGTCTCGATATCCCAAACCAGCACTGAAACCGCCCCACTCACGTGGAATGGATGGAAATGTCTGGAATGGCTGAGGCCGATCACAGCTGGTTGTTCTGGGGCCACTGGTGTTTTGGAGTGTACGTTACGGCACGTACCCTGTGTTCCCCCATCTCTCCCTGGGCAGAAGGGATCCTCTGTTCCGCACGGAGCGGCCCCTTTGGCCAGGCCATTAGGATCTCCACCCCTTCTACTTCGCAGCAGTTGGTGGGGATAAAGGAGCCGAACGCTCTCATCCACACTGGGCTTTGGGGGCTCAGGAGCCCTGCAGCAACACAGGAGTGGGTCTGAGGACACCCAAAAGGTGGCTCCACAAAGGAGGCTGCTCTGATGTCTGCTGTAGGAGCTGCGCGTCCAAGGGCTTACAGCCTGCCGAGACTGGGAAAAGCAGAACGGGGTCAGTGGGACTAGGAACAGAGCAGGGAGAGGATGGGAATCAGGACGGGGCTGGAGGCAGGCTTTGCCTCTGCTGGGAGAGGAGGAGGGAGCAAGTGAGGGGATGAATTCCGCCACCCTCATCCCCCCGCCAGACCCTGCTCCTGTGGCTGCTCCTGGTTAGGGACCCTGAGAGAATGTCAGCTTGGAGGTCAGCGGTCTAGCTCCTTCCCGAGGCTCACTCACGCTTTAAACGACAAACGTGTCCACGGTGCACCCTGGTTAGAAATGCAGCGGTTAAGGAAGCTCAAGGCCTCTTCCTTGGGAGCGCCCCAGAAACAAAATTAGAAACAGTAACCGGTTTTTAATAAGTTGTATATCGGTGCTTGTAGCCTCTCCTCCTCCCATGTGCAGAGATCAGAGTTTTTGGTCAAAGTGCTGACTGGACATTGGCTAATGCTGTGCGTGTGTGTGTGTGTCCGTGTCCGTGTCCGTGATGCAGCTCTGTGTTTAGTATCTGTTTTCTCCACTGGAAAGTAAGAGCCAGAAGAGGAGTCTTTACCGTGCCTGGTAAATACTTCTTGTAGCTTGGATTCTTCAGAAAACAGACCTGAACACGGAGTTTAGGGAACAGGATGTTTACTAAACAGCACCTGTGAGGGAAGAAACAGAAGGCAGGATTGGACCCATTGATGTCTGCCCCAGACTCCAGCACAGCCTGTGCTTCCCCCACCGAACTCTCTTTCAGAGCTGTCTGTCCTCATTGGAGGAATCCGGCCAGGCCGCCATCAACCGTGGGACGTATGCCTTCCTGGAAAGGGGATGCCCCGTGGTGAGGCCACCGTGTGTCGCTGGGCAGTCCCGGAAGGAGCCGGGAGTCGACACTGCCTCCCGAAGGCACCCTTGTCAGCGGGGGACACAGGGCCTTCCCTGAAAAGAGGTGCAGGTGATACTTGCCATTGTCCCCAAACTCATCCCCATCGCAGTTTCTATATGTAGATTCTGAGTGTGTCTTCAAGGTGGTGGAAATTGTGTAAGTGCGCATCGGTGTTGTGAGTATTGTGAATGTACGAGCATGGAGTTTTTGTGAAGTTGGGGAGTGTGTAGGTTTGCGCTTGTGTCTGGGCGGTGGGGGGGGAGGGGTTGGATGGCCCTCGCATGTTGTGCTGAGGATTGTTGGGGGTCCCGAGCTGGTAGATTGTATTAAGAACCAGTCTTGTATTAAGACCTCCTTCAGCAGGTCATACCCACGCGGCCTCAGCAGGGAGCTCCCTCAGCACCTGAGCAACACCGTGGGGAAGTGAAAAGCACAGGGTGGTTTGATCGAACGCACAGTTTCAGCACACCCCCCTCCCTCCAAGGAAGGAGAGTCACAAGGTTTACTTCCAGGTCCCTGTAACGGGCGCGCAGTGAGCCAGGGGAAGGGCAGTTGTCCATCTTGGGTCACAGCCAGCAGACGTAGAGTGCAGGGTAGCAAGCACCTAGTACTGCCAGGTGGTTGGGGTGGAGGTTGCTCGCTTTTCCCGGGCTCAGCTCTGGAGGGTTACTTTCCAAGGTGCCCTCGGAAAAGCAGAGTGGGAGCTTGGGGTGGGAAGTCTAAGCTCAGGCCCTTATCGAAATGTCCAGACTGGGTGTGAGCAGGCTGTCCTGCTGTAGACACGCGGGCAGCACCTCATGAGGGCGGTTTTCTCATTGTGAGACTGGAGCTCTGTACGCGTGTGTGCCAGTGACGTGAGGGTGTGTATGCGCTGGGGTTGTGTGAATTCCTGTGAATATTCAGGGTGTTTGCAGGAAGTTTGTGTGGTGTGTTGAGTGTATATAGTACAGGCTGAGTTGTGTGTGAATTCAGTGTTTAGTGAGTCATCTTTTTCTTTAAAAACTTACTTAAATTCTGGCTAGTTAACATGCAGTGCAGTATTGGTTTCAGGAGTAGAATTCAGTGATTCATCCCGTATGTCTAACACCCAGGGCTCATCCAGAGTGCCCTCCTTAATACTCATCACCCATTTACCCCTTCAACCCTCAGTTTGGTTCTCTGTGTCTTTGTGTCTCTTATGGTTTGCCTCCCTGTGTATTTTCCCCCCTCCCATATGTTCATCTGCTTTGCTTCTTAAATTCCACGTATGAGTGAAATCATAGTAATCTAATATATACATTTGAGGATTGGGGGTTGCTTATGTATGTGTCTGGGTGCATGTGCACTTGGGACATGAAAGGTCGCGTATGTGTATGTTTCTATTTGTAAGGGGTCTATAGTGTGTTTGAGGAATTTTGAAGGGTTCCTGTGTATTTTGAGAGGTTTAAGGGGTTGGTTCTATATGTTCAGTACTTTTTTCTTCTGGAGGCCTCGGGTTGGGACAGCGGTTGGGGGGACTGTTGTATGTGTGTGTGTGTTGTGTTTGGAAGGAGGCTGGGGAGAAGCAATGTGAATGAGGACAAAGAAGGTTGTGGAACAACTTGTGGGTATATGGGGGTATGAGATAGTTTGGGGTAATTTTAAGGATGTGTAGGGATTGTGTATGTGTGATTTTGGGGGGCAAGGAGAGCTGTGTGTATATAGGTGGTGTGGAATGGTGTGTGGGTGGGTGTGGGTGCGTGTGGTTTGGCTGGGTGGTGTGGCTGGTTGTGTGCATTTTGAGACTATGGTGAATATGTGTGCGTTTCAGAAGAGGCAGAGATATGCATTTTAATGCTTCATGTGTTGGTTTTGTGTGTATTTGCAATATCAGTGTTATACCTGTGTTCATGCATCCTGTCAGGGTAAGAATTTAGGGAGTGGAGGGATGTGGGAGATTGGGGTTGTTAGTGTATTGGGGTGTTTTGAGTTGTGTGTGCAGAATTGAGGGGTGTAGACATGGTATTTATAGGTTCTCAAGAGGGAGATGGGTGTACGTTTGTATCAGGGTGGTAAGGTCATTGTTTTTTGGGGGGAGTGACCATTTAGGAGAAGGTAGGAAACCCTGTCTGTGTCTGTCTGAGGGTATTTATGTATTTGAGCTTCGAAGGCATACCTATGTGGATGTTCACAGCTCTGGGGGACTGTATGTGGTATATGTGGGATTAGAGGATTGTGTCTAACATTGAGGAGTATGTGAGTTTGGTTTTAATGTATTCAGTTATTGTTGGAGGGTTTGTGTGCATTGCGTTGGGGGTTTTATGAGGTTGAGTGGATTTTTTGGGGATACGGGGATGGTTGGAAGTGCATTTTTTTAATTAAAAATTTTTAAATGTATGTTTGTTTTTGACAGAGACAGAAGGAGGCAGAGTGTGAGCGGGAGAGGGACAGACAGAGAGGGAGACACAGAACCCGAGCAGCCTCCAGGCTCTGAGTTGTCAACAAAGAGTCCGACGCAGGGCTTGATCCCATGGACTGCAGGATCATCACCTGAGCCGAAGTCGGATGCTTAACTGACTGAGCCACCCAGGTTCCCTGGGAGTGCATTATTTTATTGAAGACCATAGCTGTAATTTTATTGGGGCTGGGGGTTTATGTATATTTGGGGCATGAGGGTTCTGGGTACACAACCAGGCACCTGATAGGTAGAGGGTTTGTGTGTTTGAGGATGTGTGGAGCTCTGTGGGCCTGTTTGATGGTGGCACAGATCACTGTGACTGGGTGGAATGTCTGTTGGCCTGGGAGTGGGATTTGGGGCTGTATTGGTGGCTGTAAGTCTCCGCCATGTGTACTGACCCTTGTTTGTTCTGACCTCCTGTGCCTTGCCGTCATCCTGTCTCTTCTCTAGGGCAGCCGTTCCCCCTGGAATTGTCAGCAGTCTTCTCATTTTCACCTGGATTGGTCTATTGGTCTGGGAATATCACTTCTGCTGGTGGCTGGATGCAGAATGGGGCTGAGTCCCCCAGGAGTCCTGTCCTCAGTGGGGTGGCTGGTAGGTCAGGACTTGCCCTCCAGGAAGTCAGACATGACCAGTCCTCTCCAGAATGTGCTGGCAGGACTGACCTATTGGATGGACTCTGCTAGGAGAAAAGTAGACCCAGACCGTTCCTGAGAGAGAAACCTGTTTCCTCCCTTGGGTGGCTCCCAGTGGAGCAGGCATGGCATAGAACTTCAATAGCCTGGCTGTAAAATTATAAACGGTGACCTTTTTAGAATGCAACATGTTTCCCGTTATCCAAATATTGACAGCCAAAACTCTTGGTGTCCTAAACTGTTGAAGAAAGAGCAGAGCCAAACTGAGTGCCCAGCTGTGTTTATCAGGCTCCATTGAAAATGCAAATTTGCATCATCACTGCATCACTTGAGTTTCTAGTGTGTGCAAGGCCCTGTGTGGAGTACTTGCACATGCATGTATTCCAAATCCATAAAAACCCCACTAGGTGGAAACATTAATTGTTTCACTTTGGCAGGTGATGAAGTTGATGTTCAGAGGTGGGCAATCATGATGAAGCACCTTGTATGTGCCAGAATATCAGTCATACTTGTTAACCCCTCCCAACAAACTAAACATAACCCTGATCAATGCATCTGGATGCCAGGCTTTGAAGACACAAAGTAGATCCCAGCAGCAGAATCTCTGTTTTTATCTAGTAGTTTCAGGTCTTAAGTCTTTTTTATCCATTTGGAGTTGATTTTTGTGATGGAAGTTGAATAAGGGACCAGTTTCACTCTTAAGCATGTTTTCCCATCACCATTTATTAGAGACTACCCTTTGAGTTCTTGGAATCCTTCTTGAAGATCACACTTTAGATGGATGTATTTCTGGGCTCTTGGGTCCATTTACCTGTATGTCTATATGGCAGTACTGTATTATTTTGATTATTGTAGCTTTGTAATCTATTTTGAAATCAGGAAATGTGATGCCTCAGGCTTTGCTCTTGTTCAAAATTGTTTTGGCTCTTCAGGATCTGTGGTTCCCTATAAATTTTTGGATTGTTTTTCTATTTCTGTAAAGATTCCATTGGAATTTTAATAGGGATTGCGTGAAATCGATAGGGCACTTTAGGCAGTATGGGCATTTAAACAATATTTTTTTGGATTCTATATTGTTTCTTTCTGCTCTGATCTTTATTTTTCCTCTTATTCTGCTGGCCTTGGGGTTTCTTTGTCGTTCTGCTTCTAGTTCGTTTAGGTGTGCTGTTAGATTTTGTATTTGGGATTTTTCTTGTTTCTTGAGATAGGCCTGAATTGCAGTGTATTTTCCTCTTAGGACTTGAGGCATCACTTTTTATTGCATCCTCTTTCCCTTCTGATTTTCTTGATTCAAGTCCTCTTTACTTAATTAATGTAGTTACGGGTGTGTTGAATTTATCTTTTCAAGAATCACCACTTAGTTTTTAAAACTTTTTCTGCTGTTTTTTTCTGTTCTTTACTTGATATAGTTCTGTTTTAATCTGTACTATTTCCTTCCTTCTTCCAACTTGAGGATTATGTTTTTCTTTTTTTCCTTAGGTCCTTGAGGTGTAAAGGTAGGTTGTTTATTTGAGGTCCTTTTTATTTTATTTTTTTGATATAGGCATTTATGACTATAAACTTCCATCTTAGTACTTACTGCCTTTGCTGCATCCTGTGAGTTTGGGTGTGCTGTGTTTCTTTGAGTTTGTCTTGATACACTTTTTCAATTCCCTTCTGATTTCCTCTCTGAGCAAATGGTTGTTCAAGAGTGGGCTGTTGAGTTTGTACATTAGTGAATTTGTTTTGTTCGTTTGTTTGTTTTTGCTGCTAGTGATTTCTAGTTTCATTCCCTTGTGGTCAGAAAAGATCCTTTGAATAATTTTGATCTTCTTAATTTAAGATCTGTTTGTGGCTTAACATATTTATCCTGGAAAGCGTTGCTTGTGTACTAGAAAAGAATCTTTGCTGCCGTTGGATGGAATATGAGTTCTGTGTATGTCTATAAGGTCCATTTGATCTATACTATTGTTCAAGTCAACTGTTTCTTTACTGATTTTCTGTCTGGATATTCTATGTTATTATAAGTGAGTTTTTGAAGTCTCCTAACATCATTATAGTGCAATATAATACGTCAGCATTTACTTTATATGTTTAGGTGCTTGGATATTGGGTGTACATATGGTTGTTATATCTTGCTGTTAAATGGACTCTTTAATCATCATATACAGGCCTTTATGGTCTACAGAAAGTTTTTGACTTAAAATGTATTTTGTATAAAACTCCTGGTTGGTTTTTTTTGTTTTTGTTTTTTTTATAAAAACTCCTAGTTTGTTTTGGTTACTATTTGAATGGGGTATTGTATCCTTTTCTGTCCCTTAACTCTGAGTCTATATAGGTTTGAATATAAATGAATATCTTGTAAGTAGTGTATACATGTCATCCTTGAACTGCATGAATTTGAACTACATGGGTCCATTTTTTGTCCACATTCTTGCCAACACCTGTTTCTTGTGTTGTTGATTTTAGCCATTCTGACAGGTGTGAGGTGATATTGTAATTTTCATTTTCATTTCCCTGATGATGAGTGATGATGAGCATCTTTTCACGTTGGCTATTTGGATTTCTTTGGAGAAATGTCTGTTCATGTTTTGGGCCCATTTTTTAAATATTAAACTTATTTAAATTCAAGTTAGTTAACATACCGTGAAGTATTGGTTTCAGGAGTAGAACCCAGTATGATTTATCACTTACATATGACACCCAGTGCTCATCCCAACAAATACCCTTCTTAATGCCCATCACCCATTTAGTCCATTCCCCCCCCAGCTCCCCTCTGTTAACCCCCAGTTCTCTGCTATGGTTTGCCTCCCTCTATTGTTCCTTCCCTTCCCCTATGTTGATCTGTTATGTTTCTGAAATTCCACATAGGAGTGAAATCATGTGATTTTTGTCTTTCTCTGCCTGATATTTACTTACCAGATACACTCTAGTTCCATCAGCGTTGTTGCAGGTGTCCAGATTTGATTCTTTTTCATCACTGAGTAATACTCCATTGTGTGTATGTGTATATACACATCTTCCATATCCAGCAGTCAGTGGACATTTGGGCTCTTTCCATAATTTGGCTGTTGTTGATAATGCAGCTATAAACATTGGGGTGCGTGTGCCCCTTTGAATCAGCATTTTTGTATCCTTTGGATAAATACTCAGTAGTGCACTTGCTGGGTTGTAGGGTAGTTCTGTTTTTAATTTTTTGAGGAGCCTCCATACTGTTTTCCAGTTTGCTTTCCCATCAACACTGCAAAAGTGTTCTCCTCTTTCTGCATCCTCACCAACATCTGTTGTTTCCTGAGTTAATTTTAGCCATTCTGACAGGTGTGAGGTGGTATCTTGGGTTATCTTGGTTATCTTGGGTGGTATCTTGGGTTCTGCTTTTTGGATGTTGAGTTTTATAAATTCTTTATATGTGTTGGGTGCTAATCCTGTATTGGATATGTCATTTGCAAATATCTTCTTTTTTTTCATATTTTAACGTTTATTTTTGAGACAGCACAAGCAGGGGAGGGCAGAGAGAGAGGGAAACACAGAATCCAAACCAGGATCCGGGCTCTGAGCTGTCAGCACAGAGCCTGACGCGGGGCTCAATTCATGGACTGCAAGATCATGACCTGACCCAAAGTCGGATGCTTAACTGAGTCATCCAGGTGCCTCAAAACCCACAATATTTGAATAAAGCCATCCCCCAGTGAATTCGGATATAAAGTTTGCTTTAAATACTTCTTTGGGGAAGACAATACCACGCTGCTACTCAATTGAAAGAAACATTTTTACAGTCTTGACGTCTTTTATTTTTTTTACATTTATCACGCCATGAATTCATAGGGAATGGGTTCCAACAGCTCAGGTTCCTTTCCATTGGTTCTCACAAAGTGTGCTTCTCTGGGTGGGGCAGGCTGGCGCTTCAGTTGAACCCAAGTACCTTTCTCCTTGGCTTCCTTCTTTTTCTGATCATTTTCCTTCACATACTTCAGGAAGCTGTCTCGGCTCTTTGAGTGCTTAATGTGCTCGATACCTAAATTAATTCTCTTCGCAAGAATCTTGCCCTTGTTTGTTTACAACAGTGCCAACAGCATGCTGGGTAACATTGTAGACTCTTCCAGTTTTGCCATGGTGACATTTGTGGGGCATTCCTTTTTGAACAGTGCCCATTCCCTTGATGTCCACAATATCACCTTTCTTGCAGATTCGCATGTATGTTGCCAAAGGAACAACTCCATGTTTTCTAAAAGGCCTAGAGAACGTATAGCGAGTACCTCTCCTCTTTCCCTTTGTGTTGGTCATTTTGGCAAATTACTGGAAGATGGCGGTTCTGGCCGAAAGGCAAATACCTTCTATTCTAAAGGTTGTCTTTTAGTTTTGTTGGTTTTTTTCCTTCACTGTGCTGAAGATTTTCATTTTGATATAGTTCCAGTAGTTTACTTTTGCTTTTATTTCCCTTTCCTCAAGAGGTATATCTAGAAAGAAGCTGCTATGGCCTATGTCAAAGAAAATACTGCCTATATTCTCTTCTAGGATTTTTAAGGTTTCAGGTCTCACATTTAGGTCTTTAATCCATTTTGAAATCATTTTTATGTATGGTGTAAGAAGATGGTCCAGTTACGTTCTCTTGCATGTTGAGCCCAGTTTTCCCAACACTGTTTGTTGAAGAGACTGTGTTTTCCTATTGGATGTTCCTTCTTGCTTTGTCAAAGATTAAATGACCGTATAGTTGTGTGTTTATTTCTGGGTTTATGTGTCTCTTTTTATGCCAGTACCATACTGTTTTGATTACTATAGCTTTTTGATAGAACTTAAAGTCCAGATTGGCAATGCCCTCCAGCTTTGCTTTTATTTTTCAAGATTGGTGTGACTGTTCAGGGTGTTTTGTGGTTCGATACAAATTTTAGGACTGTTTGTTCTAGTCCCGTAAAAAATGCTATTAGTATTTTGATAGGGACTGCATTAAATGTATAGATTGCTTTGAGTAGTATGGACATTTTAACAGTATTTGCAGATGACATGATGCTGCATACAGAAAATCCTAAAGACTCCACTGAAAAACTGCTACAGCTGATAAATGAATTCAGTAAATTTGCAGGATACAAAATAAACGTGCAAAAATCTGTTGCATGTCTATACACCAAGTGTGGGAGATGCAGGAGAGAAGCATCAAAGGAAAAGACTTCAAAAGGGAAGGGCTGGAGAAGGTGCAAGGCCTTAGGACATGTTTACACAGCTGAACATGGCTGGGACTAGTAAGGAACGCCTAAAGCCGTTAACATTGTCCAGGGCCAGATCCTCCTTCACAGCTGACACTTCCTAGTGTTATAGAAACCAATTAACTCAAAATTCAACCTTCAAAAACTAAACCATTAGATTGATTAACACACTTGCTTAGCTGACTTTATGCACGTAGTCCTTATCGGTTATCCTAATAAAAAGAAGCTTCATTGTGGAGTCAGGGCCTCATTCCGACTTGAGTATGAGGACCTTCACTTAACTGCACTTTGTTTGCAGACTCATCTTTTGCGACTCCGGCCATACTCCTTGCAACGACCAACAAGGAAGCATCAGAAAGAGAAATTAAGAAAACAGTCCCATTTACAGTTGTAGCCAAACTAATAAGATACCTAGGAGTAAATCTTACCAAAGAGGTGAAAGACCTGTACTTTCACCTGTACTGTGAAAACTATAAAACACTGATGAAATAAATTGAAGATGACACAAAAAATGGAAAGACATTCTGTGCTCATGGATTGGAAGAAAAATATTGTTAAAATGCACTGACTGATTTTTTAGGGACTCTTGGGTGGGTTAGTCAATTGAGCATCTGACTTTGGCTCAGATCATGATCTCGCAGCTCATGAGTTCGAAGCCTGCAGTGGGCTCTGAGCTGGCGGTTGGGAGCCTGGAGCCTCCTTCAGATTCTGTGACTCCTCTCTCTGCCCCTACCCCACTCGTTCTGTCTCTCTTTCTCTCTCTCTCTCCCCTTCAGATTCTGTGACTCCGTCTCTCTCTGCCCCTGTCCCTCTCATTCTCTCTCTCTCTCTCAAAAATAAATAAGCATTAAAATTTTTTTTAATGTCTTGACTAATTTTTTTACAGAAATACTTATTTTTACTTCTTTTGTGTTTTCCTGACTCCATACTGTCATTTTTGTTGTTTGCTTTCTACTCAGAGTTCCCTTTAATATTTCTTGAAGGGCTGGTTTAGTGGTCATGAACTCCTTTAGTTTTTGTTTGGCTGGGAAACTCTATCTTTCCTTCTGTTCTGAATGATAGCCTTCCTAGATAGAGTATTCTTGGCTACAATTTTTTCCCATTCACACGTTGAGTATATCATGCGACTCCCTTCTTGCTTGGAAAGTTTCTGTTGAAAAATCCCCTAATAGCCTTATGAGGGTTCTCTTGTTTGTTACTGTCTACTTTTGTCTTTCTGTTTTTAAAATATCTCTTTTTATCACTATATTTTGACAATTATATATCTTGGAGTGAATCTGCTTTTGTTGATTTTGTTGGGGGTTCCCTGTGCCTCCTGCATCTGGATATGTTTCCTTTCCCAGATTAGGGAAGTTTTCAGCTTTATTTCTTCAAATACATTTTCTGTCCCCTTACGTTCTTCTAGGATGCCTATAATGTGAATATTGCTATGCTTGATGGAGTCACTGAGTTCCCTGAGTGCCTTCTTGTTTTGCATAAGTCTTTTTTTCTCCCTTTTGTTCGGTTTACTTTTTGTTACTCTGTCTTCTAGGTCATTATGTTCCCCTGCTTCTTCCAGCCTGCCATTCATTCTATTAAGTGTGTTTCTCTCATTTGTTTATTGAACAATTTGTCTCTCTGTTACTCCTTATCTCTGTGTTAAGGGTCTCACTCATGTCTTACACTCTTTTTTTCAAGCCCAGTAAGTATCCTTATGATCACTGCTGTAAATACTCCCATCAGGCATGTTACTTATATTTGTTTTGCTTAGGTCTTCAGCTGTGGCCTTGTCCTGTTGCTTCATTTGGGATAAATTCCTCTGTCTCTTCATTTTGCTTATGTCTCTGTGTCTGTTTCTGTTTGTTAGGCAAGTCAGCTGAGTCTCCTGTTCTTGAGGGGAATGGCCTCATGAAGAAGAGGTGCTGTAGTGCCCTGCAGTATAGTGTCACCTGTTCCCCAGGACCTGGTGCTTCCGGGAGTGCCTCTAAGGTATGCTGTTTGCGCTATGCTATTGAGTACGGGCTGCTTTATTCTTTGCGCCAGTTACTTGCAGAGCTCTCTTTGCCTGCTGTGGGCAGTGTTTGGTTCCTGGCTTGAATGTGGCGAGTTTTAACTGGGTGCTCCCTGGTCTGCTTGTGGAATGAGACCTGTTGCCACTGCCATGGGAACCAAGACTCTGCAAACCTCCTGATTGGGAGATACATGTGAGCAGGGGTTTGGGCAGGTCTTCATGTGGAGGGGGCCTACCAAGCTGGGAATGAGGCTGTTGACTGGGAAGAGTGGTCGTATCAGAGGGTGTGGGGGTGGGAGTTGGTGTAAACAAGTTAGGTTGTGAGTGCTGATACTGCACTGGTTCCTACAGTTTGCCCTGTGCTTTTGCTAAGGGGTAGAGGAGGGAAATGGCTCTGGCCAGTTCCTTTGTTCCCAGAATGTTCCATGAATGCTGCCTCTCTGAGATGTGCTCTAAAATGAGCACATAACCTCCCCACTGTGTGCCCCAGGCACTCTTCAGATTCCTGTTTTTTTTTTCTTTTTCTCTTTTATTTATTTAAATTCAAGTATTGGCATACAATGTAGGCTTGGTATCAGGAATAGAATCCAGTGATCCCTCACTTGTGTATGACACCCAGTGATCATCACAAACGAGTGCCTTCCTTAATACCCATCACCCATTTAGCTCATCCTCCACCTCCCCTTCAACAACCTTCAGTCTGTTCTCTGTATTTAGAGTCTCTTATGGTTTGTCTCCCCCCCCCCGCCCCGTTTTTATCTTGTTTTTCCTTCCCTTCCCCTATGTTTATCTGTTGTGTTTCTTAAAGTCCACATAGGAGTGAAATCATAGATATTTGTCTTTCTCTGCCTGACTTATTTTGCTTAGCATAATACACTCTAGTTCCATCCACATTATTGGAAATGGAAGGTTTCATTCTCTTTGATTGCCAAGTAGTATTCCATTGTGTGTATATGTGTATGTATATGTATGTAGGTATGTGTGTATACGTACATATACACCACATTTTCTTTATCCATTCATCAGTTGATAGACATTGGGGCTCTTCCCATAATTTGGCTATTGTTGATAGTGCTGTTATAAACATTGTGGGTGCATGTGCCCCTTTGAATCGGCACTTTTGTACCCTTTGGGTAAATACCTAATACTGCAATTTCTGGATTGTAGGATAGTTCTATTTTTAATTTTTTGAGAAACCTCCATACTGTTTTCCAGAGTGGCTGCACCGGTTTGCATTCTTACCAACAGGGAAAAGTGTTCCCCTTTTTCTGTGTCCTCACCAATATTGGTGGTTTCCTGAGTTGTTAATTTTAGCCATCTGACAGGTGTGTGTGTGGTGGTATCTCATTGTGGTTTTGATTTGTATTTCCCCAATTATGAGTGATGTTGAGCATCTTTTCATGTGTCTGTTAGCAATCTGGATGTCGTCTTTGGAAAAGTGTTCGTGTCTTCTGCCCATTTCTTCACTGCATTATTTGTTTTTTGGGTGTTGAGTTCTTTATAAATTCTTTATAAATTTTGAAAAGTAACCCTTTATCTGAGATGTGATTGCATATATCTTCTCCCATTCCATAGATGCCTTTTAGTTTTGTTGATTGTTTCCTTAGCTGTGCAGAAGCCTTTTATCTCGATGAGGTCCCAATTGTTCATTTTTGCTTTTGTTTCCCTTGCCTCTGGAGACATGTCTAGTAAGAATTTCCTGCGGCCATAATCGAAGAGGATGCGGTCTATTTTCTCCTGTAGGAGTTTGATTATTTCCGGTCTCACATTTAGGTTTTTCATCCATTTTGAATTTATCTTTGTGTATAGTGTAAGAAAGTGCTCCAGTTTCAGTTGTCTGCATGTTGCTGTCCAGTTTTCCCAGCACCATTTGTTGAAGAGACTGTCTTTTTCCCATTGGATCTTCTTTCTTGCTTTGTTGAGGATTAGTTGGCCATATGTCTGTGGGTCCATTTCTGGGTTTTCTGTTCTGGTCCATTGATCTATGTGTTTGTTTTTGTGTCCATACCATACTGTCTTGGTGATTATAGATTTGTAATACAGCTAGAAGTCTGGAATTGTGATGCCTCCAGCTTTGGTTTTCATTTTCATCATAACTTTGGCTATTTGGGGTCTTTTCTGGTTCCATACAAATTTTAGGACTGTTCTAGCTCTGTGAAGAATGCTGGTGGTATTTTGATAGGGATTGTGTTGAATGTGTAGATTGGTTTGGATAGTATCGACATTTTAACAGTATTTGTTCTTCCATGAGTATGGAATGCTTTTCCATTTATTTGTGTCTTCAATTTCTTTCATAAGCTTTCTATAGTTTTCAGTATACAGACCTTTTACCTCTTTGATTAGGTTTACTCCTAGGTATCTTATGGGTTTTGGTGCAATTGTAGATGGGATTGATTCCTCAATTTCTCTTTCTATTGCTTCGTTGTTGATGTATAGAAATGCAACTGCTTTCTGTATGTTGATTTTATATTTTGTGACTTTGCTGAATTCACATATCATTTCTACCAGTTTTTTGGTGGAATCTTTTGGGTTTTCCATAGTGTCACGTCATCTGAGAAGAGCCAGAGTTTGACTTACTCCTTGCCAGTTTGGATGACTTTTATTTATTTTTGTTTGATTGCTGAGACTAGGACTTTCAGTATGATACTGACAACAGTGGTGGGAGTGGCCATCCCTGTTGTGTTCCTGATTTTAGAAGGAAGGCTGTCAGTTTTTCCGCATTGAGGATGATATTAGCTGTGGGCCTTTCATATGTGGCTTTTATGATCGTAAGGTATGTTCCTTCTATCCCTACATTCTTGAGGCTTTTTATCAAGAAAGGATGATGGGGGTGCCTGGTGGCTCAGTCTGTTAAGCGTCTTACTTTGGCTCAGGTCATGATATCACAGTTCATGAGTTCGAGCCCCACGTTGGGCTCTGTGCTGACAGCACAGATCTCAGAGCCTACTTCAGATTCTGTGTCTCCCTCTCTCTCTACCCGTCCTTTACTCACACTCTGTCTGTCTCTCTCTGTCTAAGATAAATAAACATTAAAAAAATAAAAATAAATAAAAATTTTTTAAAAAGATGATAAAGAGGTCGGAAGAAATTTATTTTTTTAATTTACATCCACGTCAGTTAGCATATAGTGCAACAATGATTTCAGGAGTAGATTCCCTAATGCCCCTAAAGCATTTATCCCATCCCCTCCCACACCCCCTCCAGTAACTGTTCTCCATATTTAAGAGTCTCTTATGTTTTTGTCCCCCTCCCTGTTTTTATATTATTTTTGTTGCCCTTCCCTTCTGTTCATCTGTTTTGTATCTTAAAGTCCTCATATGAGTGAAGTCATATGATATTTGTCTTTCTCTGACTAATTTCGCTTAGCATAATACCCTCTAGCTCTGTCCACATAGTTGCAAATGGCAAGATTTCATTCTTTTTGATTGCTGAATGATACTCCATTATATATATATACCAGATCTTCTTTATCCATTCATCCATTGTTGGACATTGGGCTCTTTCCATACTTTGTCTCTTGTTGATAGTGCTGCTATAAACATGGGGGTGCAGGTGCCCCTTCAAAACAGCATACCTGTACCTGTTGGATAAATACCAAGTAGTGCAATTGCTGGGTCGTAGGGTAGTTCTATTTTTAATTTTTTGAGGAACCTCCATACTGTTTTCCAGAGTGGGTACACCAGTTTGCATTCTCACCAGCAGTGCAAAAGAGATCCTCTTTCTGTGCATCCTTGCCAACATCTGTTGTTGCCTGAGTTGTTAATGTTAGCCATTCTGACAGGTGTGAGGTGGTATCTCATTGTGGTTAGTTTTGCTGATCATTTCCTTTGCTGTGCAGAAGCTTTTTATTTTGATGAGGTCCCAGTAGTTCATTTTTGCTTTTGTTTCCCTCGCCTCCAGAGACGTGTTGAGTAAGAAGTTGCTGCGGCCAAGGTCAAAGAGATTTTTGACTGCTTTCTCCTCAAGGGTTTTGATGGCTTCCTGTCTTACCTTTAGGTCGTCATCCATTTTGAGTTTATTTTTGTGTATGATGTAAGAAAGACGTCCAGGTTCATTTTTCTGCATGTCACTGTCCAGTTTTCTCAGCACCACTTGCTGAAGAGACTGTCTTTATTCCATTGGATATTCTTTCCTGCTTTGTCAAAGATTGGTTGGCCACATGTTTGTGGGTCCATTTCTGGGTTCTGTCTTCTGTTCCATTGATCTGAGTGTCTGTTCTTGTGCTAGTACCATACTGTCTTGGTGATTGCAGCTTTGTAATACAGCGTGAAGTCCGTTTATCGTCATTGTCTTGAACTCTCTGTTGGGTAAGTCACTTATCTCCCATTTCATTAAGTCAGTTTCTAGAGATTTATCTCATTCCATTGTTTGGAACATATTCCCATTTCTTCACTTGACTGTCGGTGTGTTTTGTCTCACAGTCTTGAGTGATTGGCCTTGTTCGGGAGAAGCTCATCAGTCATCCTGGCCTGAGCTCCTCTGGTCTCTTAAACCTTTGTGATTGTTCCAGTTCCTGTCTTTGTTCTTGGTGGCTTCCTGTGGTGGAGGGTATGCCAAGAGCCATCAGTTTCCCAAAGGCATGGGAAATTGCCACTTGCCTTTCAGGTTCCCGATAAACTATTAGTTGCCTACTCCTTCCAGCTCCCTTAGGCTAGTTGGAAGGCCAGTCATCAAGCAGCAAGTGGGAAAGTCAGGACATTGAATATATGATCTAGCCTCTGTTGGGGAGAAACCAGGAGATGGGTTTTTTGCTTACATATTCTGTACTGAAACAAGGGAAATTATGCATTGCTGTGAATACTTTTGCACCCAAATACAACCTCCACCTTTTTTTCAATTGTCCCAGGGACTACCACATTTCATCATTACATAGAAATGGTGATTTGGGCTCCAGTCCCTGGAATGGCAGCTGAAAGAGTTGTGATGCTAGATATGTGGACAAGCTCCTTTCAAGAAAAAAACTGCAGATTTGATTTTACTGTTTAAAGTGTCCCCTCCCTGTGCTTTATCAGGGTATCAGGAGGATCCCAGTCAGCTACCACATGTAGGCTAATTAGAAGCCAGAATCTTAGGCAGCATCTAGGCAGATATGCACTCCTGTTTCTTCCAGGTGGGAACTGGGAAATGGGCATTTTTACCTACACCCACTGTGCTGAATCTGGGTGCACAGATACAGGAAATCCTTGTAAGCCCATTTAAAAAATGCTTGTTTGCTATAGTCCCATGAGACTCATCAGTGCATGCCCTATTGGCTTTCAGAGATAGTTGCTTTGATCCTTCACCCCTCAAGTGGAAGTTATAAAATTTGGGCTATTAGGTGGGTAGGCAAGCTGCTTTCAAGAATATGCAGGTGACTTAGTTATATTGTTTCAGCAAGCTGGAAAAAGAGGGCAGGAGAAGAGCCCCCTGGCTCTGCTGGGCTCCAGAGAAGATCACAGTCAGCTCTAAAATTCAAGCTGATTAGAAGCTGAATATTCAGGCAGCAACTGGGAATGTATGCAGGGCAGTCTTCTTCAGTGAAAACTTGGGAGATAGAGATTTTTGTCTGCTCTCTCTGTGCTGAGCCCAAAGGGATAGCTAGGGGGAGTGTTCATGCACCTGGCAACAGCTGCTTCCCTGTTTGCTATACCTCAGTGGAACTTGTGAATCCAAGACCCACCGGCTCTCAGTGCTAGGTAATTTAGATAGATCTATGTCCCTCAGGTGGCATTCTCAAAAGTTGGGGCACTAGACATGTGGTCTAAACCCTTGTCTCCTCAGGGAGAAATAGGAGTTGGGGGTTCCCTACTGATTAAAAAGCAATAGGCCAAGGTAGGGTTATGGTGAGAGTGTGTCACAGCCTTTCCTATCCAATTTGATGTGGGTATTTTCTTTGTCACCTAGTATGTAGGAGTTACTCAACTAATTTATGGGTTTCTCTTTGAAGGAATTAACCTTTGTGTAGTTGTATATTCAGTTCATCTATAGAAGATTCAGGAGCTTCTTGGGGCGCCTGGGTGGCGCAGTCAGTTAAGCGTCCGACTTCATCCAGGTCACGATCTCGCGGTCCGTGAGTTCGAGCCCCGCGTCGGGCTCTGGGCTGATGGCTCAGAGCCTGGAGCCTGTTTCCGATTCTGTGTCTCCCTCTCTCTCTGCCCCTCCCCCATTCATGCTCTGTCTCTCTCTGTCCCAAAAATAAATAAACGTTAAAAAAAAAAAAGATTCAGGAGCTTCTTATGTCACCATCTTGGTGATACATACCTATTGATTTTTTGAAAAAGGCAACTCTTGGTTTCATTGTCTGCTTTTCTGTTCCTTATATCTGTGCATATTCTTTATCTGTGTTTATTATTGTCATATACTAGTTTTGAGTTTAGTTTATTCTACTTTCTTAAGGTGAAATATCAGTTTGATCATAATGTGTCTCAACGTGGGTCTCTGACTTTATCTTATTTGGGCTTTGTTTAACTTGTATTTTTATATCTATGTATTTACAAAACTAGGGAAGTTTTTGTTTTTTTCAGATAAGCTCTCTGGCTCTTTCACTCTTCTTATTCTTTCTGGACTCACATAATACATATATTAGTTTGTAAGATGGATAACCATAATTCCCTTAGATTCTGTTTACATTTCTCTATTCTTTTTTCCTTTTTACTCTGAGAATTGATCACTTCATATCACTGTCTTCAAGTTTGTTGATGCTTTCCTCTGCCTGTTCAAATCTGTGTTTTAACCCCTTGTATGAAATTTTCAATTTAGTTACAATTTTTAGTTCTAGGCTTCTGGTTAGTTCTTTTTCATAAAGTCTTTTTGTTGATATTCTCATTTTGCTCATATATTATCTTACTGGTTTTCTTTAGTTCATTATTTGTGTTCTCCTGTTCCTTGAGCATATTTAAGATAGTTGTTTTAACGTGTTCCTCTAGTCAGTCCAAAGCCTGTATTTCTTTAGGAATGAGATTTATTGTGTTTATTTGGGCTTCATTTTCTTCTTTCTTTCTAGTTTTGTGAGCATTGTCAAAACCTGGATATTTGAAAACCAGCCACCTCACCTAGTTTTTACAGATTAGATAGATACATGTACAGAGGAAAACCTTCACTATCATCTAGCATAAAGACTTGAGTTCTTCTCAGCTTCCTTCTGAGGGTGTGTCTTCCCTCAGCCTGTGTATATTCTTTCCTTCTCAATTATTCTGCATCCACAGCTGGTTCTAAAAGTCTTAATTTCCCTAAGAATCTCTGCTGGATTCTTTAGCCCTAGATGTTGTATCTATCACTAATCTCTGACCTCCAGGTGTGTGCAAATCTTAAGTTACCATAAAGTTTTCATGTGCCATGGCATCCATCACTGCTTTCACAGCCACTAATCTGCTAAAATATCATGTCATTTCTATCTCAGCTCCAAGTCATGTGAGACACAAATTAGTGTCTCAGACAGCTTCTGACAAGTCAAACATTGCAGTCAAGCAGCACTCTTTTCTGCCAAGGGTAAAACAGTATTGGTTGGCATCACCCTACTGCACCATATCTCACCAGAATGAGCTAGGACAAGAGTGAGCAAAAATAATGTGAAATTTCCTGTCCTCTTGAGTGTGGCTCTCTCTTGAATGGGTGTTCACTTGGTTGCTTCAGATCATTGACTGATCTCTGGAGCTCCCACAAAGCTGTTTTACTCAGTCGTTATCTACTTGATGTTTTCTGTGGGAACAAGGGCCTGGAGATTCCTTGTTTGTCATCTTATGTCACTCCTTTCCATTAAAAAATATTAGCTTTATATATACAGTTTGATTCATTTGGACCTGCAAACATGGTATCATCACTTGAGTCAAAGTAATAGCCCTATACAATAGCTCCTAAAGTATACTTGTGTGTCTGTTTGGTGTTAAGAACACTTAACATGAGATCTAGCCTCTAAAATTTTTTGAAGTTCATAATACATACTGTTAACTGTATACATCATGTTGTGTAGGAAATCTGTAGAGCTTATTCATGTATTGTAACAGAAACTTTATTTCCAGTATTGTATGGTCTGTTTCTCTGAATTTAACTATTTTAGTTAAATATCTTATGTAAGTGGAATCACATAGTATTCCTGTGTGACTGGCATATTTCGTTTATCATAATGTCCTCCAGTTTCATCCATGTTGCCACAAATGGCAAAATTTGCTCCTCTTTTAAGGATGAATAATATTCCACTGTGTATATACCACATTTTGTTTACTGTTGAGAGATACATGGGTGTTCATTTGGTTCACTTGGTTGCTGCACATCTCTGAATCGTTTCTAGGGCTCCCACAAAGCTGTTTTTACTGTGTCCTTTAGTAACGTGATGTTTGCATGGGGATACAAGGCCTAGAACTTCATACTGTTGTTTTCTGAATGCTTTCTAAAATTTGTATTTTTTAAATTTTCAGACAACATTTAAGATTCAAACCTTTGACAAAAGTGTATTGAACACCTGGTCACCCTGAATTTTGCTTTCTATAAGTATTTCACTGAGAATATCGAGTGGTGATATTTTGAGTATACGTATTTCCACATCATGCCACAGACTGCTAGTGCCTTTTCATTCATTTGTTCATTCATTTATGTATTTATAGCATGAGCAGGGGAGGGGCAGAGAGACTGGGAGAGAAAATCCCAAGCAGGCTGCATGGTCAGTGCAGAGCCCAACATGGGGCTTGATTCCATAACCCTGGGATCACAACTGAAGCCAAAACCGAGTTGGACACTCAACCGACTGAGCTCCACAGGTGCCCTGTTTGTGCCTTTTTAAAATGACTAAAAACAGAATAGTTGAGTCCATTCATGTTAGGTTATCAATTCCAGAATCCCAGAAACCAGTTCAGATTGACCTTTTGTTAAACTGGAAAATAAAATGAAATTTAGTGGTTGCTCTGGTGCTGGAGAAAGGGAAGGAAATAAAACCATGAAGTCAAAGCTTTAAATTCCCAGTTAGAACTACACATAAGTGACCTGAAATTATCTATCTGTGCCCTAAAAGAAATATTTATCTCCTATAGCCAAAGAGCTGACATTTCTGAAAACAAAACCCAGAGTCTCATTCTGAATTACTGTGCAGGGTGAGTTTCTCACTTTGTATGGTGTGTTCTGTTAAAATGTGGACATTTATTGAGGAGGAATGGATCCCTGAAAATTGGAGTGAAAACATACAGAAAGATTCTGATGAAGCTAGAGGCATTGAACCCCTACATTACACTGACTCTTTTCTGCTAGTAGAAATAGCCATTCTGTCACCATCTGAGATTAATCCTGCTTTGCATGAATAAACTGTAATGTCTTTCTCTAAGGAAGTTATCTCACAAGATACTGCTGATTTTTTTCACAATTCACCCCCACCACTGTCCTTGTTTATGGACTTGAATTAGACTTCAGTTTCAGCAGGCCACAGGGTGAGGTCAAAAATGTGACTCGGAGGAGGGGGATACTACACTCCAAAAAACTGGGTGTTTCAGTATATACAGACATAAGTTTAGGAGTATGTTGGAAATTTTATTAATGGTGTAGGATAATAGTAGAAGGAACATAACGTTGTATCAGGCCTAATGTATTGGTAAAGGCCCACTAAGAGATTTTAAACTCAGTGGATAGACAGGGCTCTAACAATTTGGTTGGTTGGTTGGTTGGCTGCAACATGGAACAAAAGGTGGCCTGTGCTAAATGAGGTTGAAATGCCAGAGCTTTCTTGATATACTGTAAAGTATTCATAGATTTAGGGAGATTGTTTAGGGAGGATGTCAGGATTTATCATGGTCTCACCCCAGGAGGGACCAGAGGGCCCAACTTTCACTACAGCTGTTAAGAAAGAAATCTGTGAGCACGTCCCGAGAATCCTTGGAGAGCATCATGGTCATTCTTCTCTGTAGGTCAGAAATTACAGTGGGAACTGTAGCCACTGAATTGGGATCCTTTAAATTTAGTTTAAATTGTGGTAAGGGCACATGATATAAACTCTATCCAGTTAATATATTTCTAAGTATACATCACAATATTCTTAACTAAAAGTACAATTTGTACATATTTTTAGGACTTTTTCATCTTGCATAACTAAAACATTATGCTTGTTGAGCAGTAACAATATGTCTGTATATATCTTCCTACCTCCATACTCATTCAAAGAACATTCTACTTCCTTCATCTGTAAGCCTCACTGGTTTGTGTACTTCATGTAAGGAGAATTGTAAAGTATTTGTCCTGTAACTGACTTATTTTGTCATATTTTTGCATATAGCAGGATTTGCTTATTTTTTAAGGTGAATGGTATTCCATTGTATATGTACTTTTTCTTCATTTATTCATCAGTGGATGTTTAGATTGCTTCCACATTTAGGCTATTGTGAATAATGCTGCAATGAACATAGAAGTGCAAATATCACTTTGCTGTCTTGATTTTAATTCTTTTGGATAAATACGCACAAGTAGGATTGCTGGATCATATGATAGTTCCATTTTTAATTTTTTGAGCGGCTTCCATGCTGTTTTCTGTATTGGCAGAACCACTTTACAGTTTCACCAACAGTGCACAGGTGTTCCAGTTTGTCCACATTCAAGTCAAGACTTGTCTTTGAACTTTTTAAAAAATAATGGCCATCCTAACAGGGACGAAATGATCCTATTGTGGTTTTGATTTGCAGTTTCCTGTTGATTAGTGATGTTGCACCACAGTTTCATATACCTCTTAGCCATTTGTATGTCTTCTTTGGAGAAATATCTATTAAAATCCTTTGCCCGTTTCTAAATTGGGGTATTTGACTTTTTGCTATTGAGAGTTGTAGTTTCTTCTATATTTTGGATATTAATCCCTTACCAGATAGGTTATTTGCAAATATTTTCTCCCAGTCTGTCAGTTTGCCTTTTCATTATGTTGTTTCTTTTGCTGTGCAGAATCTTTTTTTATTTTGATGTAATCACATTTGTCTATTTTTGCTTTTGTTACTCTGCTTTAGGTTTCATATTCAAGAACTCACTGCCAAGACTGATGTTATGAAACTTGCCTTGTGTTTTCTTCTAGTAGTTTTACAGTTTCAGATCTTAATGTTTTTCAAGTCTTTAGTCCATTTAGAGTTGATTTTTGCATATGTGTAAAATTAGGGTTCAACTTTGTTCTTTTGTGCGTGAATATACAATTTTTCCAACACCATTTATTAAGGAGACTATGCCTTTCCAATTGTATGTTCTTGGCACCTTTGTTAAAGATCTGTTTATTGTATATGCATGGGTTTCTTTCTGGGTTCTCTATTCTGTTACATTGGCCTATGTCTGTCTTTTAGCCAGTACTGTTATGTTTTAATTGCTGTAGCATTGTAATATATTTTGAAATCAGGGATTTTGATGTCTTGTGCTTTATTTTTCTAAAGATTGTGTTCGCCCTTTGGGGTCCTTTGTGGTTCCATATGAATTTTAGGATCATATGTTTTACTTCTGTAAAAAAAAAAAAAAAAAAAAAAAAAAAAGTTGTATTTTGGTAAGGTTGCATTGAATCTGTAAATTGCCCTGGCTAGTGTGGACATCTTAACAATATTAAGTCCTGTTGTCCATGAAAACAGCATGTATTTCCATGTATCAGTGTTGTCTTTAATTCCTTTCATTAGATTTTTTATACTTTCTAGTTTATAAAGCTTTCACCTCTTTGGTTAAATTTAACCTTAAGTACTTTTTTGTTCTTTTTGATGCTGTTGTAAATGGGATTCTTTTCTTAATTTTCCTTTCCTATATTTCATTGTTAGTGTATGGAAACATAATTGATTTTTGTATGTTGATTTTGTGTCCTTCAACTTTATTGTTTCTAAGAGTTTGCGGACTGTACAAACAGATAATTTCACTTCTTCCTGATTTGGGTGCTTTTTATTTTAATTTATCTGGCTGAGACTTCCAGAATCATGTTGAATAAAAGTGGCAAGAGTGGGCATTTTACCTTCTTCCTGATCTTAAAGATTACAAAGCTTTTAGTTTTTCACCACTGAGTATGGTTAGCTGTGGGCTTTTCATATATGGCCTTTATTATATTGAATTAATTTTCTTCTATTTCTGTCTTGTTGACAGTTCTTGTCATGGAAGGATGTTGAATTTTTTAAAGTCCTTTTTCTGCATCTGTTGAGACAATTGTCTGGTTTTTTGTTCTTTCATTCTGTTAATGTGGTGTGTGTATCACACTGATTGATTTATATATGTTGAACTATCCTTGCATCCCTGGGATAAACTCCACTTAGTCATGGCATGTAGTCCTTTCAACAACCATTTAATGTGCAGCTTGCTAGTGTTTCATTGAGGTTTTTTTTATATCTGTATACATTAGGGGTATTGGCCTGTAATTTTTTTCTTGTAGTGTCTTTGTCTACTTTTGATATCAATGTCATGCTAGCCTCATAAAATTAGTTTGGAAGACTTCCCTGCGTTTAATATTTTGCAGGAGTTTGCTATGGTCTACATGTGTTCCCTGCCACACCCCATTCTCACATATTGAAAACTTAATGGCCAATCTGATGGAATTAGTAGGTGGGGCCTTAAGATGCTTGGGTTATGAGGGCAGAGCCATCATGAATGGGATTAGTGCCTTTAGAGAAAAAAAGACTCCAGACATATCTGTAGCTCCTTCAATGTGAGAACACGATGAAAAGGAACTAGCTTTGAACCAGAGAGAGGGCCCTCATTCAACTATGCTGACACCATGATCTCAGATGTTCAGCCTCCAGAACTTTGAGCAATAAATTTCCTTCATTTATAAGTGACTAAGTCAGTGCTATTTTGTTATAGCAGTGCAAATGGCCTAAGAAAGCTTGAAAAGGATTGTTGTTAATTCTTCAGTTGTTTGGTAGAATTCATCTGTGAAGCCATCTGGTCCTGGGGTTTTCTTTGTTGAGATGATTTTGATTACTAATTCAATCTCTTTATTGGTTATAGGTCTGCTGACGTTTCCTATTTTTTATTTAGTGTTTGTAGGTTGTATGTTTCTAGGAATTTATCTGTTCCTTCTAGGTTATCCAGTTTCTTGGCATATTGGCATGTAATTGTTCATAATAGTCCCTTATAATCCTTTTTATTTCTGTGGAATCTGTTTTAATGTCTACTCTTTCATTCCTATTTGATTTATTGGAGTCTTAGTGTTTCTCAGCTTTTTGGCTAAGATCAAGTGATCTTATTGGATCTTATTGGATCATATTGGATCACTTATTGGATTTATTGGAGTGTTTTCACTCGCACTTGCAAGCTGTTTGTTGGTTTTCTGTCTAGATGTTCTATCCATTGTTGAGAGTATTGAAGTCCCTTACTATTGCTATGTTGCTATTGTCTCCCTTCTGTTACATCATAATTGCTTTGTGCATTTATGTACTCTGATGTTAGGTGAACTTAGGTTTATAATTGGTTATATGTTCCTGGAGAATTGATTCATTTATGGTTATACAATGTCCTTTTTTGTCATTTGTGACAGTTTTTGACTTAAATTCTATTTTGTCTGATTTAAGTATTCCTACCCTGCTTATCTTTTGGTTGCCTTCATCATGGAATACTTTTTCCATCTCTTCACTTTGAGCCTGAGTGTGCCTCTTAAATCTAAAGTGAATTTATTGTAGACAGCATGTAATTGGGTCTTGTGTTTTGTCTTATCCATTCAGCTGCTCTTTTGACTTGGGACTTCAAATCCATTTACATTTTAGTTAATTATTGGTTAGGAAGAACTTAGGATTGCTGTTTTGCTAATTGGCTAATTGTTTTTCTGTCTTGTAACTCCTTTGTCCCTCTTTTCCTCTCTTGCTGTCTTCCTTTGTGTTTCACTTTTTGTAGTCAACATGCTTTGATTCCTTTTCTTTAAGCTGATAACAGAACTTCAGTTGTATGCAAAATATGTATACATTTACTTCTCTTCCTACACAGTGTTATTGACATCAAAGTTTACACCTTTTATATTGTGAATCTCTTAACATATTTATATATTTTTATATGTCTGTTACTTCTATACTAGAATTAAGTGATTTTCTCGTCATTATTACAGTATTTCAGTAGTCCATATTTTTCTACATATTTACCTTGACCAGTGACTACAATACTTTTATTTGCTCTCCTGTTGCTGTTTAGCATGCTTTCATTTCACCTTAAAGAATTCCCTTCAGCATATCTTGTAAGGAAGGCTAGTGGTGATGAACAACTTCAGCTTCTGTTTATCTGGGAAAATCCTGATCTCTCCTTTGCTTTTAAAGGATAGTTTTGCGGGGTGCCTGGGTGGCTCAGTTGGTTGAGCGTCCGACTTCAGCTCAGGTCATGATCTCGCAGTTTGTGAGTTCGAGCCCCGTTTTGAGCTCTGTGCTGACAGCTCTGAGCCTGGAGCCTGCTTCAGATTCAGTGTCTCCTCCTCTCTGCCTCTCCCCTGCTCATGCTCTGTCTTTATCTCTCAATAATAAATAAAAATGTTAAAAAAAAAAAAAAGGATAATTTTGCTACATACAGTGTTCTTAGTTGGCAGTTTTTTTCTTTTAGTGCTTTGACTATATTGTCCCACTACCTTCTGGACTGCAAGGTTTCTACTGAGAAATCTCAAATTTTATGGGAGGTCCTGTACATGAAAGGTTGCTTTTCTTCTTGTTGCTTTTGAAATTCTTTGGTTTTGGCTTTTGACAATTTGATTATAATGCTTCTTGCTGTGGACTTCTTTGGATTCCTCTTACTTGAGTCTGTTAAGTTTCCTGGAAATGGATGTCCATTTCCTTCCCTAGACTTGGGGAAATTGGGGCCATAAGTTTTTTTTTATTAAATTCAATATTCTGTGCTGCCTTGACATTTGAAGCCATCAGGACCTCATATAGTATACTGGCAAGGTCTCCTCTCCACTCTTGTCCTGTCAAACAACCTTCCTTATCATAAAGACTAGGCATAGTGCCTTATTCATGAGAAGTAGGTTTCAGTTTCTTTACAGTCCGTAGAATTACTCAAACAAAACAATAACATAGTCCTGTGGAAACCAGAACACTGTACAGTTTGTCTCCCATCATGGCAGGATCAGTGCTTTGTTCCTAGTGGAATAGACACTTAGTCTATTAGATATGGTTTTGCATTCCCTGCATGCACTGCTTTTGCCAAAACTATCCTCTGTGGATTTACAGAATGTTTTATCTACCATCATGGTATTCCATACAGCATTGCTTCTGGTCAGGGAACTCACTTCACAGCAAATGAAGAGTGAATGGGCCAACACATGGGATTCACTGGTCTTACCATTTCCCCACCATCCCGAAGCAGTTGCCTTGATAGAACAATTAATTGGCCTCTTAAAAACTCATTTATAGTGCCAGGCTAGATGGCAATACTTTGCAGGGTCAGTACAGTGTACTCCCAGAAGCTATATATGCTGTAAATCTGCCTTCAGTATATAGTGATGTTTCTCCCACAGCCAGGATTCACTGGTCCAGGAATCAAGGGGTGGAAGTGAAAGTAGTTCTGCTCACTATTAGCCATAGAGATTTGTCAAAAATTTTGCTTCTACTAGGAGACAGCAGTAATTCTACTGACCTGGAAATTGCTACTTTCAGATCCTCATGCCTCTCAATAGGCAAAAAAGGAGGACACCATACTGGGTGGGGTGATTGATCCTGATTATTAAGGAGAAATTGGGCTGCTGCTACACAGTAGAGTTAAGGAAGAAAGGGTCCAGAACAGAGGAGATACCCTAAGACATACAGGTGTGATTCAAGACATAAAGATGTCATTCATCCTGTGATTAAAGTCCATGGAAAATTATAATTCAGCTAGAACTAATGGCCCATTCAAAAATGAAAGTTTGGGTCACTTCATTTGGCAAAGAAAATACGGAATGGGTAGGGGAATAAGGTAGGTGTAAATACCAGATTCAGCCACATGACCA
Organism: Prionailurus viverrinus; assembly: GCF_022837055.1. NCBI lineage: Eukaryota > Metazoa > Chordata > Mammalia > Carnivora > Felidae > Prionailurus > Prionailurus viverrinus. The sequence continues at coordinate 86,148,602 of NC_062573.1, forward strand.
ATGAACTCCATATAACCAAAAAGGAACTACCACTTCCCTGCAAAGGAGTTGTATCATGTTAGGCAGAATGACTTTGTTGTTGTTTTTATTTGGAGATTAAGTATGGTTTAAGGAGATGTATATAGGTGTTGACAAGGGGTGGGCTGTGATAGATAGTTCTATGTGTTAACTTGGCTACACTGTAGTACCTAGTTATTTAATCAAACACAAATCTAGGTATTTGTGTGAAGGCATTTTGTGGATGGTAATTAACATCTACCATCAGTTGACTTTTTTTTTTTTTAATTTTTTTTTTCAACTTTTTTATTTATTTTTGGGACAGAGAGAGACAGAGCATGAACGGGGGAGGGGCAGAGAGAGAGGGAGACACAGAATCGGAAACAGGCTCCAGGCTCTGAGCCATCAGCCCAGAGCCTGATGCGGGGCTCGAACTCACGGACCGCGAGATCGTGACCTGGCTGAAGCCGGACGCTTAACCGACTGCGCCACCCAGGCGCCCCTCAGTTGACTTTAAGTAGAGATTACTCTTTGAAAGTGTGGCTGAGCCTCATCCAGTGATTTCAAGGCCATAACAGCAAAAACCAAGCTTTCCCAGGTAAGTTATGTCCTAAGCATCATTTTTGTTTGTTTTTGCTTGTGTTCCCCTCTGGGAATCATGAGTTTGTTTTCTATATCTGAGTCTATCTCTGTTTCTGTTGTTGTTGTTCATTTGTGCCCCCAAGCATACCTCTCACTGGGTTTTCAGCCTCCTGGCTTGTCCTACAGATTCAGAACTGCTACCCGTGAATCATATGAGCCAATTCCTTAAAAAACACACATAAATCTATTGGTTCCGTTACTCTGGAGAATCCCAATACACTGAAGTTTTTTTGTTTTCTGTTTCATTTAATTTCTACTATTATCTTTCATGTTTTCTATGTTCTTTTTCCTTGAGCATTTACCTGTTATTTTTCTGACTTTCTGAGGGAAATGCTCATTTCCTCCAAATATTAGTGTCTAATGATGTCATCTTGGCTATTGATATCCCTTTAACATTTTAGTTCTCTGATATATATTGGGTTTAGTGTTACTCAGTTACAAACATTATTAGATTTACACTATGATTTCATTTCTGATGTGTTAATTAATAGAATTTTGTTTTCTAAGAGGTTTTTTATTATTTGTAATTTTATCGTATTTTGGTCTAAGAAAATGTTGTAAGGTCAGCTCCAATGTTTTGATTTTGGATTTTTGTTCATGTTTTATTTGATGATTTCCATTTTTCAACATAAGTTTTGTATCAAAACTGTATGATTTTCTAGAATTTGTGTTGGGGAGTGGGTATATACGTTAGCACAGTGTGTCCTATTCCAGGGAACCTGATGTTTTATTTAAGGGGAAAAACCCCTGAAGTTTTTACTTTACAATTTGTTATAGAAGAGCTAAAGTTAGCAATGGGAGGTTTCTAATATTTGTTGATTTCCCTCTATACCTTGAACATTCTACATGTTGTCTCACTTATTTCTTAAACAAAAAACCTAAATGGTAGATGTTATTATGACCAGTTTCAAGGGTGACAAATAATTGTCCTGTGGACAGAATAAATGTGAGTCGTGTGCTTGGCCTCCAATATCCTGGAGTCCTGTGACCGTTTGTGCCACCTTTTCTCTATCTGGACCATTTCTTCTGAGAGTTCTCAGCACACTTCAGTCTGATTCCTTCTGGAATGGAGCCAGGGACCCAGAGAGGGGGCAGTGCTGATTGCAAACCCTATCCCATCAGGAGACCCAAGAGTGAATAAATAGTGGCTTGCGAAGGAAACCAGAATCTTCCTACAAAAGACCCTCCATTTTGTGCTCAGCTAGACCAACCATAGGCCAGAGCCTCCAAAGGATTTGGGGGATTTAATAGAAGAAAAAATTGTTTCCCATGTTTCCACCATTTTAAAAAAAGGTGATTGGACTTTTTGTTCCCAAATGGAATAGAAGCAGCACCACAGTTGCTTGGAATTGGGAAGATCCACGTTCTCTGTTCTGAACCTCCAAAACACACCACTACACAAACTTCCCTTGTGGCGTTCAGCTCTGCCCTGGTTGATATAAGGCCAGTGGACTTTATTAGAAATGTGGTGCTTATGGGGCCCTACACATTAATTTTTTTTCTCCTTTGTAAAGTTTTGAGTTTATTTACAATTACTGAAGTGCTTATTGGTCTGAAAAGTTAGCACAAGAGCAGTTATAGACCTTAAAAGTTCCTGAAAAAGAAACCAGGCCTAGATGATTTCATTGGAGTAATTTACCCAGCATTTGGATTGGATGGATGGATGAATACCAATGCTGTGCAGTCTCTTCCAGAAAAGAGGAAGGAATATTTCCTAACTTATTTCATGAGGCCGGTTCTACCCTGATACCCAAAGGAGACAATGTTAAAGTATAAAACGATAGACCAATATCTCATGAAGATGAATGCAAAAATCCTCAAAAACATTAGCAAATAGAACCGAACCATGTATAAAAAGAATGATACTATGAATTTAGTTTTCTTAGTGGTTATGTAAATACTCAGATTCTATCTATTTGATTTAGAGTTTTCAGATGTGTTTTTTGAGGAATTTGTCCACTTCAAAGATACATAGTTCATGACCGTAGTAAAAATTGTTCATAGCACTCCCTTGTTACCCTTTTGATGGTTACAGGATATGTAGTAACAGATATCCTACTTTATTCCTGACTTTGATGATTTGTATTTATGCTCTAATTTTTGTCATTCGTACAAAAGGTTAGTCAAGTTTATTTTACTTTTTGGAGAACCGGCATTTTGTTCCCTCCATTATTCTATGTGAACTACACTGATTTTTGTTTTTATTATTTCTGTCCATCTGCTTTCTTTGGGTTTACTTTGCTCCACTTTTTAAACTCTTTAGTATAAACTTCTGTCACTGATTTGAATCATTTTTGTATGTATAATGTGAACATTTAGTGCTATCAGTTTTCTTCTCATGGTGTTAGCTGCATCCCTTAATTTGCTATGTTGTATTTCATTTTCATTCACTGCAGTATATTTGTTAATTATTTCCTATGAAACATCTTCCTGTTTGACCATGGTTTAGTACTATGTTGTTAAATTTCAGAGTCTTTGTAAGTTTTCCTTTTGTCTCTGTTATTGATGTCTAGTTTGATTCCATTGTAGCTAAAGAATATACTCCTTATGGGGAGCCTGGGCAGGTCAGTCATTTAAGCATCTGACTTTTGGTTTCGGCTCAGGTCATGATCTCATGGTTTTGTGAGTTTGAGCCCCACATTGGGCTCCATGCTGACAATGTGGAGCCTGCTCGGGATTCTCTGTCTCCCTCTTTCTCTGCCCCTCTCCCACTCATGCTGTGTCTCTCTCAAAATAAATAATAAATTTAAAAAAAAACTAAAAACAAAAGAAAAATATAGGATTTCAATTATTTTAAATTTAGGTGTGTCTTATGAGTCAGGATATGTATGGACTGTCTTGGTGAATGGTGTTTGAAAAACATTCTGTTGTTTTTGGATGGAATGATCTATATGTCAGATCCTAGTTCTTGATCATGGTGTTCAGGTTTACTGTATCCTTGCTGATATTTGTTCTGTAGTCCTCAGCTCCTGAGAGAGCAGTGTTGAAGTCCTCAATGATTATGATGAATTTTCTCAGTTTCTGTTTCAGCTCTATCAGTTTTTGCTTCATGAATTTTGTTATTTGGTTCATTCACATTTAGGATTGTTATACCTTCCTGGTGGATTGATTCCTTTATTACTATATAACATCCCTCTTTGTCTCTAGTCAGTTTCTTTGCTGTGAAGTCTACTATATTTGATATTAATATGGGAACTTAATGCCTTTTAAAATTCATGGTTGCGTGGTTTTGTTTTGTTTTTTCTTTTGAATCCACCTTCGCAATCTTTGTCTTTTGATTAGCGTAATTAGAACCAATGTCTAGATAATAAAGTAATTGCTGCTATGTTAGGGCTTAAGTTGGCCATTTTATTACTGAATTAAAATTTGTTTTCTCTAGATCTTATTTTTCTCTATCTCTTTTATTGCTTTTCTGTGGGTTATTTGTTGTTTAAGATTCCATTTAGATCCATTCCTCATGTTTTTTAGTGTATCTCTTTGTATAATTTTCTTAGTGGTTCCTGTGGGTATTACAATACACATATGTGCCTTATCACAGTATATCAGTATATTATCACTTGGAGTGAAGTGTGAAAATGTTACTTTTGTTTAGGCCCCTTTATTACTGTCCCCACTTTTAAGTCATTGTCTAGAGTATCAAGTGATATTACAACTTACCACATTTGATTTTAAAAACCTGTGGGTGGAAGGATGCCAATTTATATAGTTCTATTTGTGCTCTTTCCATGATTTTTTCTTCCTTCCTGATATGCCAGTGTTTCTTTTATCATTTTCTCTATTTGAAGAATTTCCTTTTAGCCATTTTTCAAGGTCAGGTCCGCTAGCAGCAAATTCTTAGTTTTCTTTCCCTGGGAATGTGCTTAATTCTACCTTCATTTTTGAAGGATAGTTTTGGTAGATATTCACTCTGCAGTCAACAGTCTTCTTTTAGGACTTCGAAGAAAAATGTTGTGCCACCTTCCTGTGACCTCCGTGATTTCCTGAGAAATCTGCTCTCATTTGAATTGTTGTCCCCCTATGGGTAGTAAGTCATTTCTCTGGGGTTGCTTTCAAGATTTTTTTTTTCCTTTAGATTTCAAAATTTTAATTGATGTCTTAGTGTAGATTTCTTAGGATTTGTTTTATTTAGTATTCATTTGGCTTCTTGAATCTGTATATTTATGTTTCTTGCCAAATATGGGATATTTCTGGGCATTTCTTAAAAATATTTCTTCAAATATTTTCTCAATTCCACTTCTTTTCTTACTTTCTAGGACTTTGATGACACGTTAGCTTTTTTTGTTTTTCTCCCAAAGATTCTGGCTCTTTTTCTCAGTCTTTTTTCTCCATTGTTCAGATGGGCTGAATTCAATTGATCTGCCCTCAAATTCTCCCCAATTCCATTTTCTGCCATAACAACTCTACCCTTAAGCCCGTCCAAATAGTTTTTAAATTTGTTGTCTAGTTTTTTTTTTAATTTTTTTTTTAACGTTTATTTATTTTTGAGACAGAGACAGAGCATGAATGGGGGAGGGTCAGAGAGAGAGGGAGACACAGAATCTGAAACAGGCTCCAGGCTCTGAGCGGTCAGCACAGAGCCTGACGCGGGGCTCGAACTCACGGACCGCAAGATCATGACCTGAGCTGAAGTCGGACGCTTAACCGACTGAGTCACCCAGGCGCCCGTTGTCTAGTTTTGAATTTAACAATTTCCCCTTCAACTTTGGTGTAACTTCTATTTTTTGTTGTTGCTGAGATACTGTACTTTTTTCATTTGTTTCAAGAGACCTTGTGATTGCTTGAACCATTTCTATGATGGCTGCCTTGATATCCCTGTCAGACAGTTCCATTGTCTTGCTTATCTCAGTGTTGATGTCATTTGATTGTCTTTTCTCATTTAAGTTGTGTTTTCCTGGTTCTTAGAATGATGAGTAACTTTTTATTGCATTCTGTACATTTAGCTGTTAAGAAACTCCGGGTCCTCTCTAAACCTTTCATTTAAACAGGGTGACCAGGCAGGCAGTCACCCTGCTTTAATAGGTACCTCCCCACTTGCAGCCTACTTTTGTGGGCTCTGTTTGATCCAATGACAGTGTAGCTTTCAGAGTTCTTGCAATGCTATTTAGGTCTACTTGACTTACTTGGTACCACTATTCCTCCCACTTTTCACTGCTGGTATTAGAGTGTGGAAGGAGTTTCCCTCAAACAGGCTACTTGGTGTCTCCAGATAGAAGGGATGCTCTGGCCCCAAAGAAGAAAAAGCTTCACAGGTTGAGCTGCTAATGCGTCAGGATCCCCATGGTGTCTATCGGTAAGGGAGATGGGTCTCCAGATGTGGAGGAGGGTTTAGAAAGCAGCCATGTCCAGCTCCCCTCTCTCCTCAGCCGTTGAAAGGACCCGTATGCTTCTTGCATTCCACTTGAGGAAAGTGCAGCACTGCCCGTTGCTTCCTGCTGGCTTCACACTCATGGGAAAGGAAAGGTCATGACCCTTAATGGCAGGGGTTGAGGGCCAGGTAGGAATTTGGGGGAGTCCAGAGAGCAGAGTGCTATGAACTGAATTTTCCCCAAAAGTCCTTGATGAAGTCTTTTCCCTAATGTGACAGTGTTTGGGTACAGGACCTAAGGAAGTAATGAAAGTTAAATGATGTAAGGATGAAGCCCTCATCTACTAGGCCTGGCATCCTTTTAAGAGTAAGAAACACCTGGGGCGCCTGGGTGGCGCAGTCGGTTAAGTGTCCGACTTCAGCCAGGTCATGATCTCGCGGTCCGTGAGTTCGAGCCCCGCGTCAGGCTCTGGGCTGATGGCTCGGAGCCTGGAGCCTGTTTCCGATTCTGTGTCTCCCTCTCTCTCTGCCCCTCCCCCGTTCATGCTCTGTCTCTCTCTGTCCCAGAAATAAATAAAAACGTTGAGAAAAAAAAAAACATTTAAAAAAAAAGAGTAAGAAACACCAGAGCTCACTCGCTTTCTGGCACACATACAGGGAAGGGAAATACCATGTGAGGAGAGCACACCATCTGGCAGCCAGGAGGTGAGGCTTCAGTAGGTCAGGGTGATCTTGGACTTCCTGTCTCTGGTTTTGTTATGGTAGCCCTGACAAAAGAATACAGTTTTGGTACTGAGAGTGGTGTGCTATCATAGTATATATGAAAAACTATGGAGGTGGTTTTAGAGCTGGGTGATGGGTAGAGGGTAGAAGAGCTTTGAGGTGCTTGGTAGAGAAAGCTGGGGTTGCTTGAAAGAGACTATGGTAGGAATAGGGGCATTAGAAGTGATTCTGCCCCAGCCTCAGACATAAATGTGGGACATTACTGGAAACTTAAGGAAAGGCATTCCTTGTTATTTACTTACATATATATGGCAGCAAAGAATGTGGCCAAGTTGTGTCCCAGTGTTTGGTGCAAGGTAGAAATCTTAAGTAACAGAAGTGACAAATTCCTAGCAAAGTGATGGAAGGTGTAACCTGTTTCTTCTCATAGAAAAATGTGACAAGGGAGGTGAATCGAAGGAAGTGTTAAGCAAAAAGAAGCCAGAACTTGAAGATTTAGAGAATTCTCAGCCTATCCATATTGCAAAATGAGAAAGCATGTTCTGGAGAAAATACCAGTGGTGTTGCTGGACAGTCATTTGATAGAGATTAGTTTGGAACCAGTCAACCCTCAGTGGAAACTGTGTGGCTCAACTAAGGATATGTGGATGGGACACAGTGAAGGTCAGGTTTCGGACCTCTGTGGTGTTATCCACCAAGAGGAGGAAACAGTGACCCTCATGGTGAAACATATCAGGTCTGCCATCCCCACAGTGGGCTCAGAGGGTGAATGCCTCCATGGTCTCACAGGGGCTGCATGCTGCTACAACAGCAGGACCAGAGGGCAGAGCATCCAACCAGAGAATTTTCTCAAGCCATAAAACGTAACAGAATTTGCTTGCTAGGTCATAAGATGTGCTTGAGACCCATCAATTTTTTCTTCTTTCCCCCTGTGGAAAGGAATGCAAATTCTACATCTGTGGTAACTTGTCTGGTTCACAGATTCACAGCTGGAGAGGAACTTTGCCTCAAAATGAAATATACCCCTAACCTCACCCACACTTGATTTACATGAGATTTTGGATAGAGTCAGTGCTGGAATGGGTCAGCACTTTGGGAGCTTTTAAGAATATGGATGTGAGGGGCGCCTGGGTGGCTCAGTGGGTTGGGCGTCTGACGTCGGCTCAGGTCATGATCTCGCGGTGAGTTTGAGCCCTGCATAGGGCTCTGTGCTGATAGCTCAGAGCCTGCAGCCTGTTTCAGATTCTGTGTCTCCCTCTCTCTCTCTGATATTCTCCCATTCATGCTCTGTCTCTCTCTGTCTCAAAAATGAATAAACGTTAAAAAAATTTTTTAAATATTCTATGGATGTGAAAACATGAATTTTGGGGGTTTGGAGGACTGAGTATTATGGACTGAATTGTTCCAAATTCATACATTGAAGCCAGAACCCCCCAGTGCAACCTTATTTGGTCATAGATTGGGGGCTGTAACCTAGTAAGTCTGGTATCCTTAGAAGAGGGGGAGACACCAGGAAAGAGCATGCACAAAGGCCATGTGAGGACACAGTAAGAAGGCAGGCATCTGCCAGCTGAGGAGAGAGGCTTCAGTAGAAACCAAAGTACACACATTGATCCTGGACTTCAGTCCCAAGAACTGTGTGAAAACTGTTCTTCAGCCATCAAGTTTGTTGCGTTTTTTTAATGGCAGCTTTAGCAAATCAAAGCCATCGCTAGTACAGAAAATAAACCATAAATTAATGATCTTACAATCATTGAAGACACATTTTTTTTCCCCTCCACTGCATTTGAAGAAAGTGGAACATTTCCTAGTGCTTTCTGCCATCTTCACAACCGTGAGGAAAGGAAAGGTCAGGAGAGCAGCTCTTGAGGTGGGAGGCGATGGCCAGACTTGGTCCTCCTATGTCTGTGGAGGTGAGACTTCTGGCTGAAGCCTCGGCCACACTCCCTGCACACATACGGCTTCTCTCCTGAGTGGGTGCGCTGGTGTCTGATGAGGGCCGACCTGAACCCGAAGCCACGCCCACACTCACTGCACACGCACGGCTTCTCCCCTGAGTGTGTCCTCTGGTCAGAGGTGAAGTGAGACTTCTGGCCCAGTCCTTGCTCACACACTCTGTACACATCAGTCGCCTCCCCTGAGTGTGTCCTCTGGTGTCTGGTGAGAAGCGACTTGAAGCCAAAGGTACGTCCACACTCCGGGCACAGGTAAGGCTTCTCCCCTGTATGTGTCCTCTGGTGTCTGATGAGGGTAACCTTCTGGCCAAAGCCACGCCCACACTCAGGGCACAGGTAAGGCCTCTCCCCTGTATGTGTCCTCTGGTGTCCCATGAGGGAGACCTTCTGGCTAAAGCCCCGGCCACACTCAGGGCACAGGTAAGGCTTCTCCCCTGTGTGTGTCCTCTGGTGTCTGACAAGGGTGACCTTCTGGCGAAAGCCATGCCCACATTCAGCACAGATATAAGGCTTCTCCCCTGAGTGTGTGACTTGGTGACTGAGGAGCAGTGCCTGCTGCCTGAAACCACGCCCACACTCAAGGCACAAGAAGGGTCTTTCACTCGAATGTGAGCTTCGGTGTTGGAGGAGCGATGCCTTCTGGCAAAAGCCTCTCCCACACTCGGGACACACAAAGGGCTTCTCCTCCAAGTGTGTCCTCTGGTGCAGGATCAGGGCGATCTTTTGGCGAAAGCCTCGCCCACATTCCTGACATTCGAAGGGCCTCTCCCCAGAGTGTATCCTCTTGTGGTTGGTAAGTGAGGATGTGTACCTGAAGTGGCGGCCACACTCCCGACACACATAAGGCTTCTCCCCTGAGTGTTTCCTCTGGTGGATGGTGAGGGAGGACTTGCGGCCAAAGCCTCGCCCGCACTCCCTACAGCTGTAAGGCTTTTCTCCTGAGTGTGTCCTTTGGTGCTTGGTGAGGTCTGACCTCTGGCAGAAGCCTCTGCCACATTCAGGACATACGTGATGTTTCTGGAGGCTTAAGAGACTGGATTTGGGACCAAGTCCCAGTCTGTATTTCCCACACATGGCTGCTCCAGATGCTGAAAGGTCTGCTTCTTCAGGACACATCCCCTGGCCTACTCCCCCAGCTCTTTTGCCTTCCACCCAGTCTACTGGCCGACCCTGAGAGGATCTGAAGAGCACCCGGGAAACCCCACTCAGCTCAAGTCTCCCTTCTATCTCTTCCTCATCTCCTTGTTCACTTGAGCAGCTTGGAGCTTCCGTTGAGATGGGGCTTCCTGCATATGAGCTTGGGAAGATCTGAGGAAGGTGACCGCACAGCACGTACTGTTGAAGGAACTGTGGACTGGAAAAGGCCACCGGGCAGGAATGGACACATGGCTGGAATTCTGTTCCTGGTTCTGCTGGAGAGAAAATGTTGGTCAGAATCACTACAGGCACCTTGTGAAAGGTTGGTTGTACCTGCCCAGCAGTCATTGCTCCGATGTTCTCACAACCAAGACTTCCTTTACATACCTACTTTCCATCCTTTGCTGACACATTATTGCATATCTTACTACAACACAGAAGATACACATGATGAGGCAGCTCTAACACCAGCCCAGCCCTATAAACTGCTGCCATTAGAGTTACACATTTCCACCAATACAGTTCACTTGCAAGACATAATCAATGCTAATGCAAACGTTAATCCACAAATGTATATATGCTTCCACTAAGAAACAATGTGACTCATGGGGGCAGGGAGCGCAAGATGGTGGAGTAGGAGGACCTCAGCTCACCCCATCCCATGTTTACAACTAGGTGTCACTCACATCCACATCAGTAAACTGGAGAGTGATCTGGCAGAACAGACTCCACAACTAAACAGAGAGCAGCCACCTCTGAGAGATTATGAAGGACAGTAAGGGTCGTCAGGAGCTGCCCAAAAGGAGCAATGAGGAGCTGTGGTCATGGGGATGGGAAGCCCACACAGAAAAAGGAAATCCCCATAGCATCCTGCCTGGAAAACCAGAGGAGCTGAATTCTGTGAGTTTGTATACCCAGTGGGATTTGGAGCCTAGAGCTTTAAAAGTCAACCACTTCAGCACTGGGTGAGTGATAACCAGGGCCTGCCCCTAAAGTGCAGCCCAAGGAGAGTCAACACAGAAGCGACAGCTTGCACAACAGGAGGGAGATCTGTTTATGCTGATTTTGGAGTGTGCTGAGGAGACTTCTCTGGGAACAAAGGAACTGGCAGGTGACATTTTCCTTCCCCCACTCGCCCAGCATAAACACGGGGCCACCTGTGGGAAGTGGGGCTGCACGGACACTTGCTAGCACTGTGCCATGTCCATGTATTCTCCTGAGGACTTGCTCATCCTGCTGGCCTTGGCCCTGGGCTTATCACAAATTTCTTTTAATACCCTGTGTGCCATGGCCCTCTGGCCTGCATTTCTTTGGGGGATCTGGTTTAGGATTAGGAGCTCAGTGCAAATTTTGCTAATGTAGTGTACATGCCCTGCCCAGTTCCTGCAGAACCCCAGGTCACAGCCACTCCTGTGCTCTGCACCCCTGGCTGTTGCCTTGCTTTGGGGGATTAGCCTAGGACACATGGCTCAATGCAAATTTTGTTAACATACATGCCATGACCGTCTATCACATGTCAACTGCCATTTGCCCGTTGTTGCCACCTCAGCTGCTTGCGTTACCCCTCGCCACTGCCAATGTGCACCACGCTCCTAGCCACCACCGTGCTTTATGGCATCTATAGCCTAGGACTAGTGGCTCAATGCAAATTTTGCTAATACTGCCATCCCACTCTTGAGCCCTCGTACGGTCACTCCACTTTCAGAGCCAGCCTGATTCAGTCTCCCTAACACCACAGAGCAGGCACAGCCCATAACAGGCAGAATGAGTGAAGTCTGGACTGAAAAGAAAAGCTACTCAGACACAATAGTAGGATGCAAGCAACACACATAGGAGACATCCCTGAAGCGCCAGGTCCTGGTGAACAGGGGACACTACAGGACCTCTTCTTCATAGAACCACTGCTTTCAAGAGCAAGAGACATTGCAGACTTTCCTAACACATAGAAACAGACAAGATGAGACAGAGGAATATGTCCCAAATGAAAGACCATGATAAAAACACAGTAGGAGAGCTAAGAAAATTTAAATTAATGACCATAAAGATACTCACTGGACTTGAGCAACGAATGGAGGACATCAGTGAGATTCTTAACACAGAGATAAAAAATAACGTATCAGAGATGAAGAACTCCATAAATGAAACCAGAAATACAACAGATGGAATAGGCAACAGGAAGGAAAGGAATATATCAGCGACCTGGAGGATAGAGTAATGAAAAGCACTCAAGCTGAGCAAAAGAGAGACAAATACTCCATAATGAAAATAGCGTTAGGGAAGTGACACCATCAAGCATAGTAACATTCACATTATAGGGATCCCAGAAGAAGTGGGGGGGGGGGGGGATAGAAAATGTATATGAAGAAATAATAGCTGAAAATTTCCTAAATCGGGAGGGAAACAAATCCAGATTCAGGAGGCACAGAGATCCCTCAACAAAATCAACCCAAGGAGGTCTGCACCAAGATACATAGCAATTAAAACGGCAAGAAACAGTGGTAAAGAATTTAGAGATTGCAAGAGAAAAGAGGACAGGTACATGGGGAAACTCCATAAGGCTGTTAGATTTTTTAGCAGAAACTTGCTGGCCAGAAGGGGTTGACATGATGTACTCAAAATGCTAAAAGGGAAATATCTGCAGCCAAGAATACTCTATCCAGCAAGGCCATCGTTCAGAATAGAAGAAGAGAACAAGAATTTCCCAGACAAAAACTATAGGAGTTTGTGACCACTAAACCAGACCTGCAAGAAATGTTAAAGGGAATTCTTTCAGTGGAAAGGAAAGTTGATAAGTGAGAGTGTGAAAAGTAAACACAAAAATACTAAGTATTTCTGTAAAAAAATCAGTCAAGACATTCATAAAAGGATATAAAATGGGACACCATATATCTAAAACATGGAGGGAAGGAGTAAAGAATGAGTTTAACATTGAGCAGCCCTCAGCTTAACATAGACTGCTACAGATGCAGAAAATGTTAGATATAAACTGAATGGTAACCACACAAAAAACAGTAATAGATAAGCAAAACATAAAGAATATAAATATATCACTAAAGAAAACCAACAAACCACAAAAGAATCAGAAAACTACAAATATAACCGCAAAGCAAGTAACAAAATGGCAATACATAACTATCAATAATTACTTTCAATGTAAATGGAATAAATGCTCCAATCAAAAGAATGACAGAAGGGTGACAGAATACATTTAAAAAAAAACAAACCCATCTATATGCTGCCTACAAAAGGCTCATTTCAGACCTGGAGACACATGAAGATTCAAAGTGAAGGGATAGAGAATATCATGCAAATGGATGTCAAAAGAAAGCTTGGGGTAGCAGTACTTATATCAGACAAAATAGACTATAAAACAAAGTCTGTAAAAAGACAAGTACACTATATAATAATAAAAGGGACAATCCAACAAGATCTAGCAATTGTAAATAGTTATGCACCCAATATGGCAACACCCAGCTATGTAAAACAGTTAATAACAAACATAAAGGAACTATGTTATAGTAATACAATAACAGCAAGGGACTTTAACATCCCACTTACATCAATGGACAGATCATCCAAACACAGAAAAGCAAACAGAAAAGCCACAGAAAACAGTGGCTTTGAATGACACATGGGAACAGATGGATTTAACATATGTTCAGAACATTCCACCCTAAAACAAGATAGAATACACATTCTTTTCAAGTGCACATGGAATGTTCTCCAAAATAGATCACATATTATGCCACAAAACAAGTCTCAACAAATTTTAAAAGGTTGACGTCATACCGTGCATTTTTCTCAACCACAACCCTATGAAACTAAAAATCAACCATAAGAAAAAATCTGGAAAGACCACAAATACATGAGGGTTAAATACTATGCTACTAAACAATAAGTGGGTCAACCAAGAAATCAAAGAATAAATCAAAGAGTACATGGAAACAAATGAAAGTGAAAACACAATGGTCCAAAAACTTTAGGAATGCAGCAAGAGTTGTTCTAAGAGGGAAGTTTATAATACATCAAGAAGCAAGAAAAATCTCAACCTAATCTTACACCTGAAGGAGCTAGAAAAAGAACAACCAAAACCCAAAACCAGCAGAGGGAAGGAAAGAATAAAAATTAGAGCAGAAATAAATGATACAGAAACTAAACAGTGAAACCAGGAGCTGGTTCTTTGAAAACATCAAGAAAACCGAAAAGGTTCTAGTCAAACTCATCAAAAAAATAAAAAAAATAAAAAAATCACAAGTTGGAGAAATAGTAACCAACAATAACACAAACTGTAAGAGAATGTTATGAAAAACTACATGCCAACAAGTTAGACAACCTAGAAGAAACAGATAAATTCCTAGAAACATATAACCTACCAAAACTGAAGCAGGAAGAAATAGAAAATCTGAAGAGACCAATTATCAGCAAGGAGATTGAAATCAATAATCAAAAACTTCCAACAAACAGAAGTCCAGGACCAGATGGCTTCACAGGCAAATTCTACCATACATTTAAAGAAGAGTTAACCTATTCTCGAATTCATTTTGGGAGGCCCGTATACCCGATAGCAAAACCAGAAAAGACACCACCAAAGAAAAGAACTACAGGCCAATATCTCTGATGAACATAGATGCAAAAATCCTTCACAAAGTACTAGCAAAGAGAATCCAACAATACATTTAAAAAATCATTCACCAAGATCAAGTGATTTATTCCCAGGATTCACAGGTGATTCAGTATTTGCAAATCAATCAATTTGATACATCACATCAATAAGAGAAAGTATAAAAATCATATTTCAGTAGACACAGAAAAATTATCTGTAAAAGTAAAGCATCCATCCATAATAAAAACCCTCAACAAAGTAGGTTTAGAGGGGATATAACATAATAAAGGCCATATATAAAAAACCCACAGTAAACATCATCCTTAATGGGGTAAAAACTGTTTTCCCCCTAAGGTCAGGAACAAAACAAGGATGCCCACTCTCACCACTTTTATTCAACAAAACATTGGAAGTACTAGCCACAGTAATTAGACAACATACAGAAAAGGAATTCAAATTGGTAAGGAAGAAATAAAGCTTTTACTACTTACCAATTTGAATTCCTTTTCTGTATGTTGTCTAATAACATAGGTGACAGGAGAGTATACATAGAAAACCCTAAGGACTCCACCAAAAAGCTACTAGAACTGATAAAGGAATTCAGTGAAGTTGCAGGATACAAAAGCAATGTGCAGAAATCTGTTGCATTTCTATACACCAATAGTGAAACAGCAGAAAGAGAAATTAAGAAAACCATCCTATTTACAATTGCACCAAAAGCAGTAAAATACCTAGGAATAAACTTGAGAGGTACCTGAAAACTATAAAGCTAATATAAGAATTTTATATTATAAAATTCTATAAACTATATTTATAAAAAACTGTAAAAAACTATAAACTATAAAAAAACTATTAAAAACTATTTATAAAAAACTTGATAAACTATAAAACTAATATAAGAAATTAAAGACAACATAAGGAAATGAAAAAAAACATTCCATGTTCACAGATTGGAAGAACAAATACTGTCAAAATGTCTATACTACCCAAAGCAATCTACACATTTAATGCAATACCTATCAAATACCAACAGCAACAATCCTAAAATTTATATGGAACCACAAAAGACCCCAAATTTTATGAGAAACTGATCTTATAAGTGGAAATGCAGAGGACCTACACTACCCAGAGCAGTCTTTAAAAAGAAAAATTAGGGGTACCTGGGTGGCTCCATTGGTTGAGCATCTGACTCTTGATTTTGGCTTGGATTTTGGCCCAGGGTCATGGGATCAAGCCCCATGTCGGGGGGTGGGCGAGGAGGGGGTTGAGCATGGACCCTGCTTGGAATCTCACTCTCTCTAAAATAAAAGAAAAAAGAAAAAAAAAAAGAAAAACTTCTACCTGACTTACAGAGAGAGGGAGAGTACTTCCACTACCTGACTTCAAGACTTCTGATGGTCCTACAGTAATACAGTGTGGTTTGTTTAAGGATAGGGCTATTCTATTGAAGAAATAGAACTGAAAGTGTAAAACAGACCCACACTTAGCCATTGGATTTTCAACAAAGCAATTCAATGAGGGGAAGGCAAGTCTTTTCATCAGTTGATGCTAGAGCCACTGAGTATCCATATGAAAGAGTAAAATCTTGATTCCTGCCTGACACCATACACAAAAGTTACTTCAAGGTGGATCATGGACTTAAAAGCTAAAACTATATAGCATTTAGAAAATATAAATTATCTTCATGACTAAAAATTTTAAAGGAGAAAAGTTAGACTTCCTCAATTAAACATCTGCTTATCAAAAGTAACTTTAAAAAATGAACAGAAAGGTTTCAGACTAAGAAAATGTTTGCAAAATGTACATATGACAAATTGGTATCCAGGATTAATAAAGAATTCCTAGAACTCAACAATTTTAAAATGCATTAAACTGGAAGAAGATTTAATAAATACTTCACAAAGTAAGATATAGAATAAAGCACAAAGAAAGTGCTCAACACTTAACCATCAGGGAAATGGAAATTAAAGATCCCCTGAGAAACCACTACATATCCATCACAGATAAGGTGAAAACTGTGGGGGAAGTTGTGAGACAAATGTCACTCTCTTCTTATGTGTTCATGGAAGTGAAATATGGTACAGCCAGTTTGGAAAATAGTCATTTCTCATAATACTGCATATAGTGTAACCCTGTGACCCAGTGTATCAAATTGAATGGTATCCCACCAAAATTCATTTCTACCTATAGGACTTCTTTTGAAATCTGGTTTTTGCAGATGTGATCAAGTTAAGATGGGTCATACCAAATTAGGGTGAGCCTTAATCCAATGACTGGTGTCCTTACAAGGAGAGAGACTTAGATACAGAGATGCATAGAAGGAAGAAGGCTGTGTGGTCACAAGGCATGGATTGGACTGACAAAGCAACAAGCCAAGGAATGATTGCCAGCAACCACCAGAAGCCAGGAGAGGTGAGGAACAGATTCTCCCTCCAAACCTCCAAAAGGAACCAACACTGCCAGCAGGTTGATTTTGGACTTCTAACTTCTGAACTGTGAGAATAGATTTCTTTTGTTTTAGCCTTTCAGTTTGTGGTAAATTGTTACAGCAACCCTAGGAAACGAATACACCTGGCGTTACTCTAGGTCTTTATCCAAAGGAAATGAAAACATAGGCTTACCAAAACAAAAAACCTAGCATAAGATTACTAATAACAGCTTTTTCACAATAACTAAGGACTAGAAACCATCAAGGTGTCTGCCAAGGAGAAAGGATAAATAGTTGTATATTCACATGATGGGAAGCCACGCAGCATTAAAAAGGAACAGGTTACTAATGTATGCAACAACATGGATGAAGTTCAAAACCTTTGTACTGGGTGAAGAAGCCTACACAAAAGAATACGTATCATTCCATTCATGCAAAATTGTATAGTGGGCAAAATTAATCCATGATGAAATAAAATCAAGACCAGAGGTACCTCTGAGGGTTAGGGTGGGAGTTTACTGGAATGGGCCATAAGGAACTATCTGGAATGCTAGTAATCTGTATTTTGATAAAGTTTGGATTGTAGAGATAGACACATTGTTTGAACTCTAGCAAACTTAAGAATTTGCATTTCCTGTAAGTAAATTCTATCTGAAAAGAAGAAATACACTAGGTAATGATACACATCTACCCATTGCTCCTGTGGTCAGCCACCTTACATGACTCTGCTTAGCTGAGAAGAACTACCAGGGATTACCCTCTTAAAATGCAGTGTCTGAAGATGCTTAGCTGGACACCCTAGACCTGAGTCCGTGGGCCCTTGCCTGCCAACCACTCACATGAGCCAACCTAGGAAGAGATTGTCTCTTTCCTCTCACTTGTTAGACCATCTTTGCCAGATCCATTCAGTGGTCAGATCAGATCTTAACACACACACACACATACATCTGCCAACCACTTTTGGATAGAGATCGTCTGGGAAGAATGAACAGAGATGCAAGGACATGCCACAAAGACCTTGCAAAATGACAGCAACAGCCACCCATAACCAGAGGCCTCATAAGCTCTTTACCCACAGGGAGAACACCAGTCTCTTTTCCAAGGAAACTAAATCCTTTATACAGTGCACAGACTCAGATATGCCCAGCTCTCCATGAGAGGAACTGCTTGCACTAAACCCCTCACTCTTACTAACCAAGGAGATATTTCTAGAAATCTGTCAGAATGGCCAAAATAAAAAATAGGGCTAATACCAGATACTGGCAAGAATGTGGAGAAACAATCATGCAGACGTTGCTAGTGGGAAGATAAAATGGTGTAACCATTCTAGACATGGCTATGGTTGTTTTTAACAAAACTAAACATTTATTTACTATATGACTCAGCAACTGCACTCTTAAGCATTTATCCCAGAAATAAGGCCTTAGGTTCACACAAAAACCCATATAGAAATGTTGAAAGCACCTTCATCTATAAAAGCCCCAAACTGTAAACAACTGAAATATCCTTCAGTGGGTGACTGGTTTAACAAACTGTGGTACATTCATACTATGGAATACTAGTCAGCAATAAAAGGAATGAAGTATTGGTACATGCTACAGTTTGGATGGATCACAAGAGATTATGAATGAAAAAAGGCAATCCAAAAATGTTAACATACTATATGATTTCTTTTATATAACATTCTTGAAATGACAATTCATAGAGAAAGAGAACAGATTAGTAGTTGCCAGACAGGGCAGGGGAGAAGGGAGAGAGTTGGCTGTGGCTATAAAAGAGCAGCACAAGAGATCCCTGTGATGGAACTATTCTGTATCTTTGGATATACTGGCAGTTACAGGAATGTACATGGGATAAAAGTTCATAGATCTAAACAAACATACACCCACACATACAAAAGAGTGGAGGTAAAACTGGTGAAACCTGAATAAGGTCAGTGCATTATGTTAACAAAAATACAAGCCTGATTTAACAAGGGGGAAAAAAAAAACGCCATTCACCTCATATGTGGAATTTAAGACACAAAACAGATGAACATAGGGGAAGGAAGAAAAAACAAAGAGGGAGGCAAACCATCAGAGACTATTAACTTTAGGAAACAAACTGAGAGTTACCAGAGGGGAGGTAGGTGGGAGATGGGCTAAATGGGTGGATATTGAGGGCACTTGTAATGAGAACTGGGTATTAGATCTAAGTGACGTATCACTAAATTCTCCTGAAACCAATATTACCCTATATGTTAACTAACTAGAATTTAAATAAACTTGAAACAGAAAAAAAGGACTGCACTTGTCAAGAATGACACATGGAATTGTTTTGAATCACTCTATTGTACACCTGAAACTAATGTAACACTGTATGTTAACTAAAATTAAAATAAAAACTTTATAAAAGACTAAAAAAAAAAAAATAGATCATAAATGATCACCTCAAAAGATGCCCAGAAAACATTTAACAAAATCCAACATCTATTCCCAATAAAAACTCTTAGCAAAGAAGGAACAGAAGTTTGTCGTGCTCATCAAGGGCAGCGATAAAACTTACACTTAGGAGAAAGCATTCCCCCATAAGATCAGGAACAAGGAAAGGATGTCCACTCTCACCATTTAAATTGATCATTGCACTGGATGTTCTCGCCTGTGCAATGTGGCAAGAAAAAGAAAGACATACTGAATGTAAAGAAGTAAAACTATACTTATTCACAAATAACATAATCATCTATTAGAAAATCCTATAGAATTTGACAAAAGCTACTAGAACTAAAAAGTAAGTATGCAAGTTTACCAGATACAAGATGATTATCCATAAGTTAATTGTATTTCTCTGTACTTTCAGCAATTGAAAACAATGTGAAAATAGCTTCTGTAGTATAAAAAAATATGAAATATAGAGGGATAAATCTGAGTAGAAATGCATAAGACCTCTGTACTAAAAATTATAAAACAAGGCTGACAAAAATTAAAAGACCTCCCATAAAAATGGATATACTGTGTTCACATATTGGGTGATGCAGTGTTATTTCCATGTAAATTCTCTCCAAAATGAGGTAGATTTAATTCATTCCAAATCAGAATCCCAAGTAGGGTGTGTGTGTGTGTATGTGTGTGTGTGTGTGTGAAAATTGCTATTCTAAATCCATATGGAAATTCAAAGAACCTAGAATAATTAAAACAACTTGAAAAAGAAAAAAACGTTGGAGATTTATACTGTCTGAACTCTAGACTTATAAGGCTACAGTAATCAAGACTGTGTGGTATTGGCATCAAGGTAGAAAAAGGAGTGAAAAAAAAAAATAGAATCCAAATATAGACCCATACACATTTGGTCACTTCATTTACCACAAAGGTAAATAGGCGATTCAATAAACAACAGGTTGCCTTTTCAATAAATGGTGCTGGAAAATTTAGGTATTTGTATGCAAAAATAAATGTACTTAAATCCAGAGGTGGTACCAAGTATAAAAATTTATTCACAATAGATTATAGAGCTGAATATAAAATAAAAATTGTAACACTTCTAAAAGGAAAAAAAATGAAAATCTCTTTCACCTTAAGTCAGGCAAATATTTCTTAAACACACTACCAAAAGTGAAATTCGTGAGACAAAACTTGGACTTCATCAAAATTAGGAATTTCTCTTTGAAAGACTATTAAAAGATTGAAAAGGTGGGGCACCTGGGTGGTTCAGTCAGTTAAGTGTCCAACTCTTGATTTCAGCTCAGGTCATGAGCTCACAGTTCATGAGATTCAGCCCCATGTCCAGCTCTGTGCTGACAGCACAGAACCTGCTTGGGATTCTCTCTCCCCCTCCCCTTGCACACACTCTCTCTCTCAAAATAAAAGAAAAGGAAGCCATAGGGAAAATATTTGTAAATCAAACATCTGATAATGACCTTCTATACAGAATATATGAAGAACTTTCAGAACTCAGTAACAAAAATATAAGAAAACAATTTTTTTTTAATGGGCAAGAGATTCAAAGAGACATTTTACCAAAGATGTACAGATGGCAAATAAGCATATGAAAACATCATCATCAGCCATTAGGAAACTGTCAGGCAAAACCACAGATGCCACTACACAGCTATGCAAATGTCTAAAATGAAAACAATACCAGGGTGCCTGAGTGGCTCAGTCGGTTGGGTGGCTCAGTAGGTTGAGTGTCCGACTTTTGATTTCAGCTCAGATCATGATCCCAGGGTGGTAGGATCGAGCCCTGCATCCACACTGAGCATGGAGCCTGCTTAAGATTCTCTCTCCCTCTGCCCCTCTCACCCCCTTCACATGTGCTCACTCACTCCCTCTTTCTCACAAAAATAAGAAACTTTTTATTTCTTTGCCAAGTTTTGGCAAAGATGTGGAGCATCTGGAACCCTCATACCTTGCTGGTGGGAATGTGAGTAGCATAGCCACTTTGGAAAATAGCTTTTGAATACTGTAAAAAGTTAAATATACACTATATCCTATAACCCAGCCATTCCCAGTTCCAGGTATTTATCCAAGAGAAATAAAAGACTTGTCATGAACATCCATGCTGATTTTACTTGTATTAATCAAAACTGGAGACTAACAAATGTCTTTCAGTAGATGAATGGTTAAATGAATTGTGCTATCTATGTAATGGAATACTATCCACCAGTAAAAAGAAATGAACTATGATACAAACAGCATTATGGATGAAATTAAAAATAATTATGTTGAGTGAAAGAATCTGGTATACATTCTATATATTTAACTTACATTAATTCTGGAAAATGTGAGCAAATCTATGATAGAAAGCAGAGCAGTGGGTACCTGAGTCTGCGGAGGAGGAAAAGACGAAAGGATAGGAGATAGGGACTATAACGAGGCACAAGGAAACTTTGAGGTGACAGTTATGCTTGGTATTTGGATTGTAGCAGTGATTCCATAGCGGTAGCCAAATTTTACACTTTAAATACATGTAGTTTTTTATATTAAAGTATTTATCCCTAAACTATTATACCATAATATACCATAATACATTTTATATTATACCATTATTATAGCTTATATAATAGCTTCTCTTTAAAAAAAAAAAAGACAAAAGCACTGATTTTGCTATAAAGTACAAGTCCAGATATATGGTTGTATTTAGAAACAAAATGCCAGGAATGTTGAAAACAAAAGAATAAAAAAAATCAGGAAAAAATTTATTCTTACCTCCAGTCATTCACATAAAATTAATTCCCACTGGATTAAAGACCTATATGTTCCCAGAATTTATATGGAATTTCTACAAATCAATAACAGAAACAGCCCAAATGAAAAGGAGGGAAACCCCATGAACAGACAAATCACAGAAGAGGTAAATGACCAAACAACATAGGAAGAGATACTCATGCTCCCTGAAAAGCAAAGCTCCTCTGAGATTCAAAGCAAAGGGAAGAAGTCTGACAACACTTAGTATTGGTGAGGATGTGTGGGACAAGAACCTCTGAGATTCACTGCAAAGGGAAGAAATCTGACAATACCCAGTATTGGTGAGGATGTGGGACAAGAACCTCTAGGCTGGAAAAATTCTTGCCCCTGTTTCTATGGAAGTAACAGGAATATGTAGATAGCATTATTTAATAGCCAAAATTGGAAATAAGTGTCCAAAAGAAGGGAACTGGTAATGTATTTTAACAGGATACTCACACAAAGTCAGTGAAAAAGCATGTTCCAGAAGGATGTGTACAGCACAATACTATGTGCAGAGTTTACAAACATGCAAAACAACACTATATGGTTGAAGGACCCATCGAATGGGGAAAAAGAAAAAGGGCACGTGAGAATGCTAATGCACAAACTGGATTCTTGGCTGGGGTGGAAGAGCAGGACACAACAGGGAAGGTGTGGGGGCTGTTAACTGGTGTTCTAACATCTATTTCTTAGGCTGCAGGGAAGGCACACAGGCACTCATATAATTCTACACACCCTGTTGTAATCTTAAATAATCCATCATAAAAGAAGCAAGCTTATGGGAATTTATGGAGTAAAACCAATGCACTAAGAAATTCATATGTTATGAAAAAAACTAGATAGTGTCTCCCAGAGACAGCAGACTTAGTCTCAGAAGGCAAGTGCTATGCAGAATATCAGGCCAACCAACAAAAGCCCAAGAACAAGGAGATCCTAGAACTGGAAAAGGTACTGGAAAAGAGACACCACATGAACAGAATGAGCCTGCATAGGGGAGGGGAGGACAGCCAGGGAAGCCCTCTCTGGGTAAGCAGGATATCATGGAAGGGGGGCCCAAAGAAGAGCCCTCCCCAGGAGTTCATAAGCACTCCTTCCTCATCTGCTAAGCACCTCACTTCCTGGTCTCCTCACCAGCCCATGCTTCCCACTCACCTGGACAAAGGTCCAGAAGACATTCGCTCTCCTCTCTCCAGGGCTCATCCCCTTGCTCCAGCTGGGTGATGAGTTTGGGTTTGGAAAAGGCAATTCCTACTCACAGGGAAAGAAACCAAGGTGACCCTGGGTTAGTGGTTTAAGAGGCTATGGCAGAACTCAGAGTCAGCAGGGGAATGCAATAACCCAGAAAGCTGGGGGGGGGGGGGGGGCGGTGGCAGTGTGCAAAGGCTCTCTGAGTGCTGAGAAAGGATGACTAAGGGGAGGGGGAGTCCCGGATCTAAAGTCTCCCCTGTGGTTAACTGAATACCAGTATTCCCAAATTTGAGGCAAGATCACTTTGGAGGAAGGGCCCAACCTGGGAAGAGTCCTGGCAATTCAGTGTCACATAGCTTCACTCCCACCCCGCCACACACACACCTTCACTATTTCAGCTCTACAGAATCCAAACACTCTCTAGGGATATAGGGAAAATATTGTTTTTCTTTTTGACCCAAAAGTATCATGGCTACTACATAAAATCTTAAGATGTTCACAGGCAGTCTGAGACCTGAGACAAGACATCCTTACCCAGCGACACCAAGTGGCTGTAGTTCTCCAGCATTACATCCCGATACAGGGTCCTCTGAGCAGGACTCAGTAGCCTCCACTCCTTCTGGGTGAAGGCCACAGCCACATCCCTGAAGGCCATTAATGCCTGTAACACAAACACATTCCTGCTCACCCAGAAGCAAACCACATGCACTAGTCAACCTAAGCTAAGCCACTAACTAGGGCCAAGGCAGGAAGAAAGG
Organism: Prionailurus viverrinus; assembly: GCF_022837055.1. Lineage (NCBI taxonomy): Eukaryota > Metazoa > Chordata > Mammalia > Carnivora > Felidae > Prionailurus > Prionailurus viverrinus. Next base: position 86,172,539 of record NC_062573.1, read on the forward strand.
CTGGTGTGGGGCCCCAGGTGAGATTCAAAGCCCCTGCTTTTAACCCAAAATCTAGTGCCGTGTGTTCAAGACTATTAATCCCCTTCTCACATTGCTCATGGGTCTAGTTAGGGGGTCCTCTCTTTTCTTCTCTTGATCTTATGTCTATGATGCTGCTATATAGTAGGTCTTGAAATCAGGTAGAATGATTCCTCCCACCTTATTCTTTTTACTCTGTTGACTGTTCAAATCCACAAATGTGGTATGTCTCTCCATTTATTGTCTTCTGATTTCTTCCATCAGCATTTTGTGATTTTCAACATACAAATCCATATGTTTTGTTAGATTGACACCTTAGAATCTCTTTAAGTGATTTTAATGGTATTTTTAATTTCAGTGACACTATGTTCATTGCTAGAATACAAAAATACAATTGTTTCTATCTTTATCTTAAATCCTACAGCCTGGCTGAACTCACTTAGTTCTAGGATTTTTTTTCCTCCTAGATTCCTTTAGATTTTCTACATAGACAAGCATGGCATTATTTCTTCCTTTATAATCTATAATCTATATGGATTTTATTTCCTCTATTTTTTTGGTGCCAATTTTAAATACAGTTTTAAGACATTGCATTTTCTACTTAACAATACAGTGTTTATAAAGTGTAATGTTGTATTTCCTTTCCTTGTGCACATATTCCATATTCAAGTATCAAGAATGCCCAGTTTATTAACTATAGCAGCTCAACTTCACTGCCATGGAATTTGCTACAAATTTGGGTCCTTCAAATGTTTTGTGTGAAACAATGCTAAACCTATTCTCAGGTTGGCTTAATCAACCTCTTCAATGGTGGGCCCAGAGGAGGCACCACCAGAGGAGAGGCAGACCTTCTCCAGCTCTTTCTGCTGATGTTCAAATTCTTCCTTTTCTGCAGTCTGATTCTTATCCAGCCAGTTGATGATTTCATTACACTTATCCAGAATCTTCTGTTTGTCCTCATTATTGATTTTACCCTGAAGCTTTTCATCTTCAACAGTTGCTTTCACGTTGAATGCGTAAGATTCAAGTGAATTCTTGGAGGACACCTTGTCTCGCTGCTTCTCATCTTCAGCTTTGTACTTCTCAGCTTCCTGGACCATGAGCTCAATGTCTTCCTTGCTCAAGCGACCTTTGTTGTTTGTGATGGTGATCTTATTCTCTTTTCCTGTCCTCTTATCCACAGCAGAGACATTGAGAATGCCATTAGCATCAATATCAAAGGTGACCTCAATCTGAGGAACGCCATGGGGGGCAGTACGTATGCCTGTGAGTTCAAACTTGCCAAGTAGGTTGTTATCCTTGGTCATGGCACGCTCACCTTCATAAACCTGAATGAGCACACCAGGCTGGTTGTCAGAGTAGGTAGTGAAGGTTTGGGTCTGTTTAGTAGGAATGGTAGAATTGTGCTTGATGAGAACAGTCATGACTCCACCAGCAGTTTCAATGCCAAGAGAAAGGGGAGTGACCTCCAACAGCAGCAAATCTTGAGCATTTTCAGATTTGTCTCCAGGAAGGATGGCTGCCTGGACAGCTGCACCATAAGCGACAGCTTCATCAGGGTTGATGCTCTTATTCAGTTCCTTCCCATTGAAAAAGTCTTGTAGAAGTTTCTGAATCTTGGGGATACATGTAGAACCACCCACCAAGACAATATCGTGGATCTGAGACTTGTCTAGCTTGGCATCCTGAAGAGCTTTCTCTACAGGGTCCAGGGTGCCACAGAACAGGTCAGTATTTAGTTCTTCAAACCAGGCATGAGTAATAGAGGTATAGAAGTTGATTCCTTCATATAGAGAACCAATCTCAATACTGGCCTAGGTGCTGGAAGAAAGTGTATGCTTGGCATGCTTGCAAGAGGTACAGAGGCGACGGACTGCCTTCTTGTTCTCACTGATGTCCTTCTTATGTTTGCGCTTGAACTCTGCAATAAAATGGTTTACCATTCGGTTGTCAAAGTCTTCTCCACCTAAGTGGGTGTCTCCAGCAGTAGCTTTGACCTCAAAGATCCCATCTTCGATAGGATTGACACATCAAAAGTGCCACCTCCCTTGGGGCGCCTGGGTGGCACAGTCGGTTAAGCGTCCGACTTCAGCCAGGTCACGATCTCGCGGTCCGGGAGTTCGAGCCCCGCGTCAGGCTCTGGGCTGATGGCTCAGAGCCTGGAGCCTGTTTCCGATTCTGTGTCTCCCTCTCTCTCTGCCCCTCCCCCGTTCATGCTCTGTCTCTCTCTGTCCCAAAAACAAATAAACTTTGAAAAAAAAATTTTTTTTAAATAAAAAAAAGTGCCACCTCCCAAGTCAAAGATCAGCACATTCCTTTCGGCTCCAACCTTTTTCTCTAAGCCATAAGCAATAGCAGCAGCAGTTGGCTGCTGTACTTTGATGATTCAAAGTACATTAAGACCAGCAATAGTTCCAGCATCTTTGGTAGCCTGACACTGAGCATTGTTAAAATAGGCAGGTACTGTGACTACAGCATTGGTAACAGTCTTCCCAAGGTAAGCCTCTGCAATTTCCTTTATCTTTGTCAAAACCATAGAAGACACCTCCTCTGGATAGAAACTTTTGGTCTCTCCCTTGTATTCTACTTGGACCTTGGGCCTGCCAGCATCATTCACCACCATGAGGGGCCAGTGCTTCATATCAGATTGGACAACAGCATTGTCAAATCCACACCCAATCAGGCATTTGGCATCAAAAACTGTGTTGGTGGGTTCATTGCAACTTGATTCTTTGCAGCATCACCGATCAATCGTTCAGTGTCAGTAAAGGCTACATAACTTGGGGTGGTTCGGTTTCCCTGATCGTTGGCAATTATTTCCACTTTCCTGTGCTAGAAGGCACCCACACAAGAGTAGGTGGTGCCAAGACCAATGCCAACTGCAGGTCCCTTAGACATAGTTGCTTCATTATGGGCCTGGCCTGGCTTGCGAAGGAAACAGCTACCTGGAGAGCAGTCAATGATCTGTTTCCTCTTGCTTTATTGCAGAACTTGTAGCACAATGAAAGTGGTGAGAGCAGACATCTTTGCCTTATTCTTAACATGAGGAGAAAAGCATTATGTCTCACAGCGTTAAGATAAGATGCCACGCCATACCCTCTATGATGGCTACTACCAAAGAAAAGGGAGAGAACACGTTCTGGCATTGTGGAGACATTTATGCATTTCTGATGGGAAATGTAAAATGGTGTGGTTTTTGTGTAAGAGTCCAGCAGTTCCTCAAAATGTTAAACATACCACTGACCCTGCGATTCAGCAACTCCACTCCTAGCTATCTACCCCTATATACTTGTACAGCAAAGTCCCCAACATAATGGCATTAATCACAATAGCTCAAATGGCCATCAACATAAAATGTGGTGTATGCATACAGTGGCATATGTTGAGCCTTAGAAACAAAGGAAATTCTGATACATTCAACACCAAGGATTAGCGTTGAAAACGTTAAGTGAAATATGCCAGTCTAAGAAGGACAAAAAGTGTTTGATTCCACTTACAGCAGGTAACCGAGAATGGGCAAGTCCATAAAGTAAAACAGAGGTTACCAAGAGCTGGGAGGAGTGGGGAATGAGGAAGGAGTCCATGTTTAATGGACACAGTTTTAGCTTGGGAAGATGAAACAGTGCTGGAGATGGAGAATGGGAATGGTTTCACAACAGTGTGCATGTACTTAACACCACTGAACCGGGCATTTAAAAATGGTTAAGGGGCACCTGGATGGCTTGGTTGAGTGTCTGACTCTTGATTTTGGCTCAGGTCATGATCCCAGGGTCATGGGATAAAAGCCCATGTTGGGCTCCACACTGAGCGTGGAGCCTGCTTAATGCTCTCTCTCTTTCTCCCTCTGACCCCCTCTCTAAAATAAATTTGTGAAATGGTTAAAACAGTAAATTGTTTTATATATATATAGTTATATATTATTACAAATAAATATATATATAGCAGTAGACATGTATGTTTATATATATATATAAGCAATAAAAAATGTTAGATATATATTTTTTGTAGATGTTCCTACTCAAGTAGAGGAGTTCCCCTGCATTCCTTTTGTTCTAAGATTTTTTTCCCCCACAGTGGTTATTGAATTCTGACAAATAATTGATTTTACTGCATCAACTGATATAATCATGTGGTTTTTCTTTTTTAGTCTGTTAAAATGGTGGATTACAGTAAGTTTCAAATATGGAACTAGTCTTGCATGCCTAAAGTAAACTGTACTTGGTAATAGTGTATAATTATTTTGGTATTAACATAATACCTGCTTCACAGAGTGAATTGGGAAGGGTTTGTTTCTTCCTCTTCTATTTTCTGGAAGAAATCATGCAGCACTGGCACTAAGTCTTAAAAGATTTGGCAGAATTCCACAGTGAAAACATGTGGGCCTATACATTTCATTTGTAGTAATTTTTAGATTGCAAATTGAACTTCCGTAATAGCTATAGAGCTGTTCAAATTATTCCATATTGGGAAATTTTCAGTAGTTTGTGTTTTTCAAGGAAGCAGTTCATTTCATGTAAGTTGTGAAATTTGTAGGCTGGTATTCTTTTGATGGCTTCAGAGTATGTAGAGATACCCTTTTTTCATTCTTGATGTAGTAATTTGTGTCTAGTCTCGTTTTTCTTAGTCTTGCTAGAGGTTGTTTCAATGTTATTATTTTCAAAAGAACAGCTCTTTCTCTGTTTTTTTCAATTTCACTGATTTCTGCCTTTATCACTATTATTTCCTTCTGTGTTTCTTGAGTTTATTTAGCTTTTATTTTTCTAGGTTCCTGAGATAGAAGCTTATTGATTAGAGACTTTTCCTCTTTGGTAACATACACATCCACTGCTACAGGTTTTCCACTCAGGACTGCTTTAGTTGTACTCCACATACTTTGATACATTATATCTTCCTCTCCATTCTCTTTTCATGGAGAATGTTTTATTTCCCCTTAAAACTTCATTTTTGATGCATGGATTACTTGGAAGTGTGTAGTTTAAATATTTTCTAAGTGTTTAGAGACTTTTCTGTCAACTTTCTCTTACTGACTTCATGTTTGATTCCATTATGGTCAGAGAACATACCTTGTGTGGTATCAATTCTTTCCATTTGTTAAGATAAACAAATTTCTTATGTTTTATGGCCCAGGATATGCTTATCTTGGTATATGTTTTTGTGAGCATTTGAAAAGAATATGTATTCTGCTATTTGGGGGTGAAATGTTCTGTAAAGATTAGATTCTATTGGTTGATGGTGTTGACAAGCTCTTCCTGATTTGGGGTTTAGATTTTCCACCATTGAGAGAAGGGTGTTGAAGTCTCCACTTGTTGATTTGTCTATTTCTTCTTTGGGTTTCCTCTTCACATGTTGTGAAACTGTATGTGAGACACACACATTCAGGATCACTGTCTTCCTGTAATTGATCACCCTCTGTGTCTGGTAACTTTCCTTGCTCAGAAGTCTACCTTACTGATTTAGCGTAGCCACTCCTTTCCTTTGATTAATGTTTGCATGTTTCTTTTTATCCTTTTAACTTGCCTAAGCTATAATATTTGAAGTTTCATTTAGGCAGCACATTGGGTTTACTACGGCTTCTTTTTTTCTTACTCTGTTATGACAATTTCTCTCTTTTGGTTGGTGTATTTAGACCATTTTGTTTGTTCTTTTTGATTGTTTTCTTTTTACTGACTTCCTTTGGGTTATTTGGACCTTTTTCTTTTTCCTTTTAGAATTCTATTTTGAAATATCCAGCGCTTTCTGTGTATCTCTTTGTATATAGCATTTTTAGTGGTTACTCTGGGAGCTCCATTACATATGCAAAACTAATCAGTCTACTGGTATCTTCATTTTACAAGTTTGAATGAAGTAGAGAAGCTTTATCTCCCATTACATCCTTTTGCCCTTACTGTAATTTTAAGTGTTTCCTCTCTATATATTTAGAATCATAGCAGAATGTGTAATAATTTTTGCTTCAACCATCAAAATTAGTTCAGAAAATTCATGTGTAAGAGGAGTGCCTACTATATTTACCCATATTTTTCCTGTGTTTTCTTTCTTCCTGATTGTGTCAGGGGTTCCCAAGACCACCCCCAGGTTCGATGTTCACTAGGACTCACAAGACTCACATAGTTGCACACTTGGCTATAATTATAACAAAGGGATACAAAGCAAAATCAGCAAAGGGAAACCATACAAGAGACAAAGTCCAAAGGAAACCAGGAACAAGCTTCCAAAAATCCTCTCCCAGTGGAGTCACACATGACCCACTTAAATCCTCCACCAATGACTGTGACAACATGTGTTAAATGTTATCTAATGAGGAAGCTCATTAAAGGCTCAGTGCCCAACTTTTTTAGTGGGGGCTAGTCACACAGGCACATTCAACATAACCCTACACTTTGCATAGTTTTAGGCACAGTGAGCCATTCTTATCAGTTCTGGGAATGGTGCCAACCCTCTAGAAATGCAAGATCCCAATGCCAGCCAAAGGACAGTCTTGCAAGCAGGATTTCCTAACAATAGCAGTCTCAGGCCTATTATGTTAACTCCTTACTGCACACAGATGTTCCAAGGTTCCCTCTCTTATTGTTTCCTTTTTGCTTATAAAATTGCCTCTATCTGCTCTCCTAGGGACAAATTCTCAGTTTCCCTCCATTTGAGAATGTCCTGAGTTTCCCTTCAATTCCTGAAAGATATTGTCATTTGGTACAGGATTTGGGGTTGACAATTTCTTTCAGCACCTGAAGAACATCACACCCCTTCCATCTAACCTCTGTGGTTTCTGGTAAGACATCCACTACCATTCCAATAGTTTTCCCTATAAGAAAATGTGTTGTTTTTCATTGGCCACTTTCAAGATGTTTTCTTCATTTTTAGGTTATGGAGATAAGTTGTAATGTGATTTGACATGGATTTCAGTGGGCTTATCATGTTTGACATACATTCAAGCTCTTTGAATCTTTAGGTTTCCATCTCTTGCCAAATTTGGGAAGTTTTAAGCCATTAGCTCTTCTAATACTGCCTACCTTTACTACTTCAGAACTACAGTGACACAAATGTTATTTTGTTATACTCCCATAGTTTTTGAGGCTCTCTTCATAACTTTTTTCCCAGTATAATTTCTATTGTTCTGTGTTCCAGTTCAGTGATTTGTTACCTCTAATGTGCTAGTAAGCCATCTACTAACCATTTTCTTTCAGGTATGTATTTTTCAGTTCTGAAACCTCCACATATGTATTCATTATATCTACTTCTTCAGAGACTTTCTAATTTTTCATTTATCTTGTGTTCTTTTAGCATAGGTATCCAGTTGTCCAAGCACCATTTGTACAGACTGTCCTTTTCCAATTGTATGGACTTGGTACCCTTGTCAAAAATCAATTGACCATATATGTGAGGGTTTTTCCTCAGGCTCAGTTCTGTTCCATTGATCTATATGTTTATCCTTATGTCAGTAGCAAACCGATTTTGCCACTGTTTGTAGCTTGGTACGGAGTACTGAAATCAGGCAGTGTGGTTCCTCCATACTTTTTGCTTTGCAAGACTCAAGGGTCTTGTGATATTCGAAATGAATTTTAGGATAGTTTTTTCTATTTCTGTAAAAATAACCACACACACAAATGGAATTTTGATGGGGATTGCTTTGAATCTATAGATCACTTTGGGTAGTACTGTCATCTTAGCAATATTAAGTCTCCCCGTCCATAAGTATGGGAAGTCTTCTCATATACTTTGGTTTTCTTTAATTTCAGCCATATTCTTTGGGTGTCAGTGAACAAGTCTTTTGCCTCCTTGGTTAAATTTATTGCTGAGTACTTTATTCTTTTGGATTCTGCTATAAATTGTAATTTTATTAGAATGTATTCTTTGGAATTTTATTTTATTGGAACTTAAAAAATATATACTTCCTGTTCGGATAGTTCATTGAAAGCATACGGAAATAAAACTGACTTTTTACATGTTGATTTTGTATCCTGCAACTCTGCTAAATTCATTTATTAGCGCTGACATTTTTTTCATGTGTATGGATTCTAATGTTATATGGATATGAGAGAGTGGCTCCAGTGAAGATACCATTTTACTTCTTTTACAATATAGATGGCTTTTCTTTTTTCTGTGTAATCATTCAGGCTAGAACTGTCAGTACTGTGGTGAACAGAAGTGGCAAAAACTGGCATCCTTATCTCATTCATGGTCTTCAGAAAAAAAGGCATTCAGTCTTTCATCAGTAAATATGATGTCAGTGTGAATTTTTCATATGTGGCCTTAATCATGTTGAGGAAGTTCCCTTCTATTCCTAGTTTACTGAATGTTTTTTTTTCCTGAAAGTATGTTCAGTTTTGTCATTTGCTTTTTGTGCCTCAGTTGAGATCACGTGGCTTTTATCATACATTCTCTTAATGTGATATATTACAGAATTGATTTTTTTTTATTTTTTTTAATGTTTATTTATTTTTCAGACAGAGACAGAGCATGAACGAGGGAGGGTCAGAGAGAGGAGGCACAGAATCCGAAGCAGGCTCCAGGCTCTGAGCTGTCAGCACAGAGCCCGACGCGGGGCTCGAACTCCTGGACTGTGAGATCATGACCTGAGCCGAAGTTGGACGCTGAACCGACTGAGCCACCCAGGCGCCCCTACAGAGTTGATTTTAACAGGTTGAAACATTCTTGCATTCTGGGAGTAAACCTCACTTGCTCAAGAGGTACAATACTTTTTTTTTATTAAATTTTTTTTTAATGTTTATTCATTTTTGAGACAGAGAGAGACAAAGCTTGAATGGGGGAAGGTCAGAGAGAGAGGGAGACACAGAATCTGAAACAGGTTCCAGGCTCTGAGCTGCCAGCACAGAGCCCGACGCAGGGCTTGAACTCACGGACCAGCCGAAGTCGGCCACCCAACTGACTGAGCCACCCAGGCGCCCCAGAGGTACGATACTTTTAATACACTGCTGAATTAGCTTTGTGCATATTTTGGCGAGGATTTTTGCAATTGCTCATAAGAGATATTAGCCTGTAATTTTCTTTTCTCATAGTGTCTTTGTCTAAGACTTCTGGTATCAGAGTAATGTTGTCCTCATAGAATGAGTTAGGAAGTGTCCTCTTCAATATTTTGGAATAGTTGGAGAAAGATTTTGTTAATTCTTCTTTATATGTTTGGTAGGGTTAACGAGTAAAGCCATCTTTACTTGGTTGTGAGCTTTTCTCTGTTGGGAGGTTTTTTATTATTATTGATTTAATATCTTCACTATTTCTAGGTCTTTTCAGAATTTCTGTTCTCTCCTGAGGTTTGGATAGATGGTGCATTTCTAGAAATGTATCCATTTCACCTTGGGTAGCCAATTTATTGGCATACAGCTATTCCCTTGTATAAGTATTTACTTGTAACACTTCTTTAAAAAATTAACAGTAATGTCTCCAGTTTCATTTCTGATTTCAGTAACTTGGGGGGTTTGGTTAGTCTAGATAAAGGTTTGTCAATTTTATCTTTTTCAGGAACCAGCTTTAAGTTTTGTTGCTTTCTCTATCATTTTTCTGTTCTCTATTTTATCTCATCTTTCCTCTTTTATTATTTGCTTCCTTCTTCTAGTTTGGGTTTAGTTTGCTCTTCTTAAATTGTATAATTAGGTTGCAGATTTGAGATTTACTGTTTACATGATGCATCTACAGCTATAAAATTCCCTCTATGCATTGCTTTTTCTGCATTCCTTAAGTTTTAGTATGTCAAGTTTTCACTTCCATTGTCTCAGTGTATTTTCTACTTTCTCTTGTGATTTTTCTTCTTTGATACAAAGGTTTGTGTGTGCTATTCAATTTCCACATATCTGTGAATTTTCCAGAGTTCTTTCTGCTGTTCATTTCTAGTTTCATTCCACTGTGATCAGAAGTTACTTTGCATGATTTCAGTAATTTCAAATTCATTAAGACTTACCTTGTGGCCTAATGACCTATCCTTTCAGGTACAATTAAGTGAAATATATATTTTGCTGTTGTTGGATAGATGGTGTGGGTGTGTGTGTGTGTGTGTGTGTGTGTGTGTGTGTGTGTGTATTAGTGCAGTTCAAGTTGTATATTGCCTTTGATCCTCCTGTCTGGCTGCTCTGTTATAGAAAGTTGGTTATTGAACTACACCCATTATTGTAGAACTAGTTTTCTCTTCAATTCTGCCCATTTTTACTCCGTATATGTTGGGACTGTACTATCAGGTAGTTATATAATTGTTATATCCTCTCTTCATAGTGAACCTTTTATCAACATATGATATCCTTCTTAATCTTTTGTAACTTTCTTTTTAAATTGAAGTATAATTGACATACAATTTCCCATTAGTTTCTGGTGTATATCATAGTGTTTCCCTCTGCTATACATTGTGTCCTCATGAATTATTTATAATTAGAAACTTCTTAATCCCCTTCTCCTTTTTGGCCTACTCTCAATCCCTCCCCACTCTGGTGACCAATAGTTTTGTCTATCTGTGAGCCTGTTTCCATTTTGGTGTATTTTTTAGACTCCACATATAAGTGAAATTGTACAGTATTAGTCTTTCTCTAACTTATTTCACTTGGCATAATACCTCTAGGTCCATTCATGTTGCCACAGACAGCAAGCTCATTCTTCTTTTATGGCTAAGTAATATTCCCGAATGTGTGAGTAAACAACTTCTTTATCCACTCATCTGTTGTTGGGCACTTAAGTTGCTTCTGTATCTTGGCTTTTATAAATAATGGTGATGCATATATCCCTTTGAATGGGTGTTTTTGTCTTATATGGATAAATACCTAGAAGTGGAATTGATGGATCATACAGTAGTTCTATTTTTACATTTTTGAGGAGTCTCCATACTATTTTCCACAGTGGCTGCACCAGTTTTTATTCCCACCAACAGTGCATGAGGGTTCCCTTTTCTCCACATCCTTACCAACATTTGTTATTGTCTTTTTTTTTTTTTATTAAAAATTTTTTTTTTCAACGTTTATTTATTTTTGGGACAGAGAGAGACAGAGCATGAACGGGCGAGGGGCAGAGAGAGAGGGAGACACAGAATTGGAAACAGGCTCCAGGCTCTGAGCCATCAGCCCAGAGCCCGACGTGGGGCTCGAACTCACGGACTGCGAGATCGTGACCTGGCTGAAGTCGGACGCTTAACCAACTGTGCCACCCAGGCGCCCCTGTTATTGTCTTTTTGATAAAAGCCAGTTAGACTGGTGTGAGGTAGTATCTCATTATGGTTTTGATTTGCATTTCCATGATGATTACAGATGCTGAACATGTTTCCAGATGTCTATTGGCCACCGGTATGTCTTCTTTGAAAAAATGTCTATTCAAGTCCTCTGCCCATTTTGAATCAGGCTGTTTGTTTTTTGTTTCCTGGGTTGTTTTGTTTTGGTTTTTTTGTTTGTTTTATTTGAGAGCGAGCACGCAAGCGAGGGGGAGGGGCAGGAGAGACTGAGAATCTTAAGCAGGCTCCACACTTAGCATGGAGCCTGATGCAGGGCTCAATCCTGGAATCATGACCTGACCCAAAATCAAGAGTCAGACACTCAACTAACTGAGCCACCCAGGCACCCGTTTGTTTTTTGAGTACTAAGATGTATACACTCTTTATATTTTTTGGTTATTAACCACTTCTAGGATGTAGGATTTGTAAATATCTTTTCCCATTCAGTAGATTGCCTTTTCATTTTGTTGATGGTTTCCTTTCCTGTGCAGAAGCTTTTCAGTTTGTCATAATCCCATCTTCTAATTTTAGCTGTTGCTGCCCTTGCCTGAGGAGAATGGTTCAAAAAAATATTGCGAAAACCAATGTCAAAAAGCTTACTGCTCACATTTCCTTTATGTTTTATGGTTTTGGGTCTTACATTCAAGTCCTTAATTCATTTTGACTTGGTTTTCGTATATAGTGTAAGACAGCAGTCCAGTTTCATTTCTACGCATGTAGCTGCCCAGTGTTTTCAACACTATTTACTGAAGAGACTTTTTCACACTGTAAAATCTTGCCTCCTTTATCACAGACTGACCGTATATGCATGGGTTTATTTCTGGGCTCTCTATTCCATTGATCCAGGAGTCTGTTTTCATTAACCTTCTTTTGATTTAAAATCTAGTTTGTCTCATAATACAGCCTTTTTTTTGGTATGGAATACAAAATCTTTTGCAATATTTTTTTTCCATCCTTTTACTTTCAACCTCATTCTTTATAGTAACTCTCTTGTAGGAAGCATACACATAGATCTTGGTTTCTTAATCCAGTCTACTGATCTGGACCTTTTAATTGGGAAGTTTATTCCATTTGCATTTAATATGAATACTGAAAAGTACTTACTTATACCATTTAGTTGTTTGTTGTCTGTGTCTTTTGTTCCTCCATTCTTGCCTTTTTTTATATTTACTGATTTTTTTTGTAGTGTCACACTTATTTCTTTCTTCTCTTTTCAGTTTTTCTTTTAGTATTTTCTTAGTGTTTACCTTGTGGATTAAAATTAACATAGTAAACTTGTAAAAATCCACTTAGTTTCAGTAGTATATACTGTTTCTATACTTTTTAATCCCTCTCCTACTTTTGTAATTGTCACAGATTGCATTGTTATACACTATAACCATTGACATAGATTTATAATTTTCTTGTCTGTTTGCCTTAAATCATACAGGAAAAGCAGAAGTTACAAACCAATAAAAAGTACAATATTGGCTTTTTTTAATGTTTATTTTTTAGAGAGGGTGTGTGCACGAGCGGAGGAGGGGCAGAAAGAGGGGGTCAAAGGATCTGAAGCAGGCTCCACACTGACAGCAGAGAACCTGATGCAGGGCTCAAACTCATGAACTGTGAGATCATGACTTGAGCCAAAGGTTGGATACTTATTAACTCACTGACCCACCCAGGCGCCTGCTATAGTGCCTTTTACATTCCCCTATGACGTTACCTTTTCTAGCATTCACTTTTCTTTCTTATGGTTTAGAACTACTGCCGTGTCCTTTCATTTCATCCTGAAGCATTTTTTGTTTTTAATTTTTTTTAATATTTGTTTATTTTTGAGAGAGACAGAGACAGAATGCTAGTGGGTTAGGGTCAGAGAGAGAAGAGGCACAGAATCCAAAGCAGGCTCCAGGCTCTGAGCTGTCAGCAGAGCCTGATGCGGGGCTTGAACCCACAAGCTGTGAGATCATGACCTGAGCCAAAGTTGGACGCTCAACCAGCTGAGCCACCCAGGTGCCCCCTAAAGCATTTTTTGTAGAGCAGGTCTACTGTTAATGAGCTCTCTCAGGTTTTGGTTTTTGTTTTCATTTTTTAAAGTCTGCAAACCTCCTAATTTCTCCCTCATTCTTGAAGGATATTTTGCTGGATATAGAAATCTTAGCTGGGACGCCTGGGTGGCTCAGTCAGCTAAGCGTCCAACTTCAGCTCAGGTCATGATCTCGCGGTTTGTGGGTTCGACCCCCGCGTCAGGCTCTGTGCTGACAGCTCGGAGCCTGGAGCCTGCTTCAGTTTCTATGTCTCCCTCTCTCTCTGTCCCTACCCCCCTTGTGCTCTCTGTCTCTCAATAATGAATAAATGTTAAAAAATTTTTTTAAAAAATCTTAGCTGACAGTCTTTCTTCCAAGACCTTAAATATGTCATCCCACTTACTGGTGGTCTCCATGGTTTCTGATGAGAAATCAGATCTTATTGAGGATCCCTTGTAGGTAACAAATAACTTCTTGCTGCTTTCAAAATTCTGTGTGTATGGGTTTTGAGAATTTGACTATAATGTGTCTGGGTATGGATTTTATGGAGTTTATCATGCTTGGAGTTTACTAAGCTTCTTGGATGTATATATTTATGGATTGGGTTTTTTTTTTTAATCAAATTTGGGGAATTTCTGGACATGATTCCTGAAAACTTTCCCTGTCCTTTCCCTCTGCAAGTGTATGCAAGTACATCTGTTGGTGTCTCACAGGTCTCTCAAGTTCTGTGCATTTTTCATTATTTTCTTTCTGCTCCTTGGAGTACATAATCTCAGTTGAACTATTTGCAAGTCAGTGTCTCTATTTTGCCTATTTAAATAAGCTGTTAAACCCCCTAACAAATTTTTCACTTCAGTTTTTGTACTTTGCAGCTCTAAAAGTTCTGTATGGCTTTTTATAATTTCTCTATCTGTTCAAACATTGTTCACCTAGTTTTTTTAGTTCAGTGTTCATGGTTTCCTTTAGCTTTTTGTGTATATTTAAACAGTGCAGGTAGTTTAAAATGCTGTAGCACTCTCCTGCCATAAATTAAGAGCTGCTCCACCAAATTTTCCACTTTTGACTAGGTTCCAAAGTTCGACAAAAGTTAATTCTGGCAGATTTTAGCAGCTCATTAGTTGCTTTGGGGCAGGCACAGAACCTCCTACTGCCCTTACTCTGACATTTTGATGTCACAGTGTTTCTAACTGTATGATCCCATTTATACAAAGTATCCACAACAGTTAAATCCATAGAGACACAAAGCAGGTTAGTGGTTGTCAGTATCTGGAGAGGAGCAAATGAAGAGTAACTGCTTAATGACTCCTTGGTTGCACAACACTGTGAATGTCCTAAATGCCACTGAATTGTACATGTAACGAAATTTTTTTATTTTTATTTTCTAGAGAGTGCACATGTAAGTCAGGGAGAGAAGCAGAGGGAGAGAGAAAAGGTGAGGTGGGGGGAGAATCCCAAGCAGGCTCCATGCCCAGTATGGAGCCTGACATAGGGCTTGATCCCACAACGCCGGGATCATGACCCAAACCAAAATTAACAGTCAGATGCTCAACCGAGCCACCCAGGCACCCCTGAACATTTTTAAATTGTTAGTTTTATGTTATGTGAATTGCACATCAATAAAATTTTTTAAAGTCACTTTCAAGAAGGAGATCTGTTTCGAAGGGCACTTTCCATATCCTAGTAGATGGCTCAGAATAGTTTCAACAAACTGGAACAGAGACTACTTACATGATTCTCACCATCCTATACACAATCACTGAGTTTCCTCAGAATCTCCCTTACACTTGCTGGTGTCAATACTCTCATGTGGAATTAAGCCCTATGTGGGCTTAGCACATAAAAGCTTCCTCTATGTCACTTGTAGCTATGGGCTTTCTCCCTCTATCAATTCTGACATTGAACAAATCCAGAGAGTCACACTGACTGCATTTACAGGGTTCTCTTCACCCCTCTGTATTTTCACTTATGGATTGTCTATTGTTAAGTCATAAATTTTTACTAAAGGCCTTTCCACATTCATGACATTTATCAGGTGCTATGGAGTGAACTATGTCCTTCTAAAATTGATACGTTGAAGCCTTAACCCCTAATGGAGACAACAGCCTCCAAGGAAGTCAGGTTAAATGAGGTCATAAAGGTAGGACTCTGGTACAGCTGGGCTGGTACATAAGAGACCACGGCTCCCTATCTCTCTGTCTCTGCATGTGAACACACAGCAAGAAGATAGCCGTCTGCAAGCCAGGAAGAGAGACCTCACAAGGAACCGATCAGCCAGCACCTTGATTTTAGACTTCCCAGCCTCAAAAACTGTGGGTAATAAATTTGTTATTTAAGCCACCTAGTTTATAGTACTTGTTCAGGCAGACTTCTCAAACTAATACAGATTTTGGTATTGAGAGCAAGGAGCCGCTGTTAACACATACCTAAAACTGTGGAAGCAGCTTTGGAACAGTGTGATAGAGGCTGCAAGACTGCTGAGCCACATAGTAAAAGAACACAAGATTGACATGAAGGGACTGCTAATAGAAATAACAGGAGTTAAAGGTGATTCTGATGAGAGCTCAGAAAGAAAAGAGCTGGAGAGAACACTTCCGTTTTAGAGAATACACAAATAATCATGAAAATAATACTGGCAAAAATATAGACATTAAAGGCCATTCTGATGTCTCAGATGGAAATGAGGTACAGGTTACTGGAAACCACAGGAAATATGATTTTTTTTATAAGGCAGTAAGGAACTTCACTGAACTATGTTCCAGTGTTTTGTATAAGGTAGACCTTGTGATTAATGAGACTGGATATTTTAGCTGAAGAGATTTCAGAGCCAAGTGTTGAAGAAATGACTTGGTTTCTCCTGACTGCTTACAGTAAAATGTAAGAGACGTAAGATGAGCTGAAGAAAAAAATTGTTAAGCAAAAAGGAACCCAAGCTGAAGATGTGGAAAATTCCGTTTATCCACATTGCAAAAAGAGGGAGAGAGAGGGAAGGGGAGAGAAAACTTGTTCTGAAGAGAACACTGAAGGTGCGTCTGAAAAATAATTTGATACAGAGATTAGTATCGATGTAAACCATGAATTTAATCAGCCACCTAGAAGCCAGGAATTGAGATGGAATTATACCAGCAGAAACACTGCCAGCTGGGATTAAACAGAGGAAACAAGACAGAATGAGCAAGGCTGCAGACACCCGTTATCTTTCAAAAAGGGGAAAGAACGGCCCTGAAGGCAATTCAGAGGTTGTCAGAGCTGCCAATCCCACAGCAGGCCCAGGGGCAAGGATGCCCATCACTCCTCAGTTTGGCAGGGCCTTCTCAGAAAGCCACAGAGGTGGGGTCACCCATGTGACCTAAAGGGACACTCAACCCAGTGGGTCTGGAGGGTAGAACATCAAACCACGGAGGATTATTCATCAACATTAAGATTTAATACATTCTCCCTTGGTAGGTTTTAGACTTGGTGGGACCCATCACATTTCTCCATTTCGGAATGGGAGTATGTATCCTATGTCTGTCTACCATTTTATTTTGGAAGTATATAACTTATCTAGTTTCACAAGCTCACAAGAAGAGAGGGATTTTGCTGTAGGATGAATGATACCTAGATTCATGCCTGACCTATATCTGACTTGGATGACATTTAGATGAAACTTTGGACTTTAAATCTGATGAATCTGATGCTGGGTAAGTTAAGGCTTTGGAGGCTGTTAGCAAGAAATAATGTATTTCTGGGGCACCTGGGTGGCTCAGTCGGTTCAGTGCCCAACTCTTGATTTCAGCTCAGGTCATGATCCCAGTCAAACCCCACATTGGGCTCCACACTGAGCATGAAGCCTGCTTAAGATTCTCTCCCGCCCCCCTCTCCCTCCCACCCCTTCAGATAAATTTTAAAAATAATTCATCTTCATGTGAGAAGGACATTGAATTGGGGGGGAGGGGGTCCCAGGGGTGGAATGTTACAGCCTGAATTATATACTGAAATTTCATATACTGAAGCCCTGACTCCAATATCAGTGTTTGTAAAGAAGTAACAAAGGTTAAGGGTGGGGCCCTGATCAAACAGGAATGGTACCTCATAAGAGGAAGAGATACTCTAGCTCTCTGTCTCTACCATGTGAGCAAACAGTGAAAAAAGCAGCCGTCTACAAACGAGGAAAAGTCCTCACTAGGAACTAAACTGGCCAGCACCTTGATCTTGGACTTTACAGCCTACAGCACTGTGAGAAAATAAGATTTCTGTTGCTTAAGCCACCTACTGCGTGGTATTCTTTTATGGCAGCCCTAGCAGACTAATGCGTGGGGTTTCTTTCCAGTGTAAACTTTCTGATGCTGAATCAGGTTTGCATTTTGACACATTTATCACATCCGTAGGGCTTCCCACCCGTGCGGGTTCTGTCGTGGAGACAGTAAAAGCTCAGGCTGAAGTGCTCCCCACAGATGCTGCATTTTTATGGCTTTTTCCCCATGCTTCAGGTTCTGTGACACTGGCCAAATTGTGGAAACCCCTCCCACATTTATCACATCTGTTGGGCTTCTCTCTGAAGTATTCTTTGTTGTTGGGCCAGATGTGAGCTACAGATCGAGTACCTCCACGCTCCATACACTCATAGGCTTCCCCCCAGGAGTCTGTGAGAACAAGGCATGAGCTCTAACTAAAGGCTTCCTCACCCTTCCAGAATTTCTAGGGTTTCTCAGGGGGGTGCACTGATTCTGAAAGAGATTTAAGCTGGATTTGAATCCTTTCTGTTCCTACATTTGTTGCATCCATAGGGTTCCTCTCCAGTATGAAATTTCTAATACTGAAGATTCGAATTCTGACTGAAGCTTTTTAAACATTTGGTACACTTGTAAAATTTCTCTCCAGTGTGAATCCTCTGATGCTAAGTTTTGAACTTTGAATGAAGAACTTACTGTCACACACAAAAGGTTTCTCTCCAGAATAGATTTCCTCATGCTGCCTAAGCTCAAAATTGAGTAGGAAGCTTCTGCCACAATGAGACACTGTGAGTTCTTCTTTCTGAAGTCTCACTCTGTAGGAAGGTCTGCATTTAGACTGACATTGTTTACATGCTCATCACCTCTCTGGGCTCTTGCTCACATGGAATTTCTCTCGTGGAATATATGCTTGCCAGGAACACAAGAGTCCCTTGGGGAGAGACTTGCAGAAATCTAACCTGAGCCAGTGTCACAAGCAGTCTCCACACCAGGTTCCTGAGGACCGTTCCTCAATGCCAAGAAGAAACCATCATCTGAGATGTCTTCTTTCACAAAACAAGACTGTGTGTCTCCGTCTTTATTGTACAGTTGCCTGTTTTGATTTAGGTTGTGTACATGAATCTTCTCCTACTTGAATAATGAGTCCACTGAAGGCAGAGCCTGTGAAGTTTCTGTCCTGAAGTTCTCGTTTGCATTAGGCAAAGGATGCCCTGCCTTCTGGCCAAAGTGTCTAAGACCTAAGAAATGCAGATCCAAAGGGGCTCATCAGCCAAACTGGCAATCTAGCACTGTGGCCACACAGTCACCTCTGTCCATGTCTGAGAAAGCAAGCAGGTGTTGGCTCTAGTCACTTTCCAACTGCTAACCCCCCTTGTTCATCCTCGGTGCTGACCCTTATAACCTCACCATCAGTCACAGACCATAAGCTTCAACATGAAGAAGCAGAAAGTCAGACGGAGGGAGAACACGGAAGCCCAATAAAGTAATAGGCTCTGGGGCAGAGCCACCAGATTGGCCTCCCACAAGATTTAATGATCTATTTCTATCATTCTATTTGAAATATTCTCTTAATTTTGCAATTTCTCCTTTGATGTAAGGATTAGTAAAGAATGTGTCGTTCAGTTTCTAAATATTTGAGATTTACTTAGATATCTTATGGGTCTCTAATATAATTCAACTGGAGTTACAGAATATACACTGTATTCTTTAAATCCCTTCAAATTCACTAAGTCTGTCTTGCTGAGCATACCAAATGTACTTGAAAAAGTATATTCTGCAGTTGTAGGGTACAGTGTTCTATAATTTTTGATCAAGATGATGCATTTGCTAGTTTTCTTTAAATCCTATGTCTTTACTGACTTTTCACCTAGTTGTCCTATCAGTTGCTCAGAGGGGTTAAATCTCTTTTTAAAGGTATAATTGCCTTTTTCTCCCTTTAAGTCTGTCAAGTATTTTAAAGCTTTGTTATTAGACACATATATAATTGTCATGTCTTCCTGAAGCTACTCTTTTATTATCATTCTGAAATGGTCTTCTTTCCCTTTGTCATGAAGTGGATTTTATTGATATTACATTTTCCTGTTCCACACTGAGCATAGTTAAAATAGAGACTTTGAAGTCTATCTGATTATTTCATCCACAGGATGAATTCTAGGCTGTGAATTATATCTCTAAAAAATTAAAATTTGAAAGATGGGTAAGATTCAGAATAATCAAGAAAAGAGTAGAGGGCTGAGGATCTAAAATGAAGCATGTAGGAAAGTAAGGAACACAGATATCATGAGAAGAGGAAGAGAGGGAAAAAGCCCATGATGTGGGTGAGAAGCACCTGGCAGGGGGAAAAGGTAGCTAGTGGTAGAATAGAAAGCAGAGGTGTTCTAGTATCCTGCAGATGGTTTTGAAAGCCAACAAAAAAAGAACACAGACACTCTTTTACAGAGTTGTAGCTCATAAAACTTAAAATACTCGTGTCATCTTACTTGGTCATTTGTGTTGAGAATAACTGACTGTAATCCTAAAATTCATTTCATGAACAAAATTACCCACAGAAACAGGTTCTCAGACATTAAGAACAAGTTAAATTTGCAATGACTGAGAAATAGTGGGATGGGATGGTGAAAATCTGAATGTTTTTAACCTGTAACAAGTCATAGATTTGAATGTGAATGTAAGTGGTTTCTTCATCTTTAAAGATCTGACACTGGGGTAGTCACTAGTTTTAATACAATTTTATCATTAAAATCTATCAAAAATGTCCATAGACCAAAGATATTATGTTCCAGTGACAGGACATGTCTATCAACTGATGAATAAAAAACAAAATGTCATATATCCATACAATAGAATGTTACTTGACCATGAAGAGGAATGAAATATTACTGACTCGGGCTGTGACATGGATGAACCCTGAAAATATGCTAAGTGAAAGAAAACAGATACAAAGACTACATATTATATGATTCCATTTATATGAAATAACCAGAATAATCAAATCTATAGAGATAGAAAATAGATTAGCACTTGCCAGAGGTCAGGGAAGGGGAGAAGAGTGACTCCTAATGGGTGTGAGATCTCTTTGGGGGTTATGAAAATATTATGGAATTAGATAGTAGTAAGGGTTGCACTACTGAACTATACACTTTAAAATGGCAAAATTTGGGGCACCTGGGTGGCTCAGTCGGTTAAGCGGCCGACTTCGGCTCAGGTCATGATCTCGCGGTCTGTGAGTTCGAGCCCCCATCAGGCTCTGTGCTGACAGCTCAGAGCCTGGAGCCTGTTTCAGATTCTGTGTCTCCCTCTCTCTGACCCTCCCCTGTTCATGCTCTGTCTCTCCCTGTCTCAAAAATAAATAAAAAGTTTAAAAAAATTAAAAAAATAAATAAAATAAAATGACAAAATTTATCAGATGTGAAGTATACCTCAGTAGAAAGAAACTTTTAAATGTTTAATTCCATATGAAGAATGATGACTAATTTATAATTTCTTAAAAATATCATGTATAGAATTAATACCTTGCTTTTACCATATAAATTCTAATTTATATGTAGCACAGTAGGGATTATGAGGAAAAGCACTGCCATTCTGCATTGTATAGTAATGTGCTATCTTGTGGGAAGAGGTCTATTGTGCATTGTTTTATTAGAGATTTAATGGTCAGGAGGAATTTTCTCATTTAGGTTTTTACCACTGAAAGAATAAAAGTGCAGTTTGTCTTCAAAAAGAAAAAAAAGTTTAATTCCAATGATAGGTAAACCCTTAAATAAGATGGGAGTCTTATAAGAATGGAGGCTGTGGGGCACCTGGTGGCTTAGTCAGTTAAGCATCTGACTTTGGCTCAGGTCATGATCTCAGTTTTTCAGCGCAAAGCGCACTTCAGATCCTCTGTTCCCCTCTCTTTTCCCATGCTCCATGTGCACACGTGTGCTCTCTCTCAAAAATAAACACACACACAAAAAAAGAATGGAGGCTGTGCTATAGGTATCACTATTTGTTGACCAAAGACTCCTTCACACAGCAGACATTCAAAACAAATTTTAAGATTCAGTAAAATAGTGCTAATTTCATACTAGCTAAGAGCCTTTAGGGCAGCCCCAATCTATGCCACAATCCTAAAGCACACTACAATTTCTCCTATTAAGCCAAACCCTTTAGACATGTGTAAATATCATGTGTGTGTATGTAGTCAACAATATATTCAATTAGAACATAGATCAGAATATTCTGTGTAATTCAGATCAGCCACATACCTAAGTATCTGGAAATGTAATTTAAGGAATCCTAAAATATGTAATTTCTATGCCTCAAATAACAAACTTAAACCCCTTTGTTCTTTCATTCTTTCAAAATAAGTTAAAATTATGGTCCCTTTATGAAACAAGCCAGTGCCATGTTCCATTTTCACCAAGAATGCTTCTCTATTAACACCATAAATGGTAAAGCGAAATATAAAAAAGTTCTCTCTTACTTTAAGGAACACTCTGAACTGCATGCACTACATAAACATGTTCTCTTAAAGGTATACAAGATTTGACAAAGGAGAGACACACAGTTCTCAATGGTTCTGATGACGTCAGTCATTTTTAATTTGTACATTAACAGGCAAATGTCCACCATATGAACCCAGTATTAAGATCAAGTTGAGATTTTCTGCAAAGAAATTCTACACTTGATATGACAGGCACTGAAAAACTGAATGACACTATTTTGTGTAATTGATATAATAAGCACAAAAGTGTCTTACCTGGTATCTATTTAGGTGGTTAGTAAATGTTAACTTTATCCAATTATGTCAAGTTCACATGCTGCCTAGTCTTAAGGATGAGAAAATCTGTCCGAAAGGACATATATTCACTCAGTTACAGTTAACAGTTGAACAACATAGGGGGATAGGGGTGCCAACCCACCATACAGTCAGAAACCTGCGTATAACTTTTGACTCCCCAAAAACTTAATAGCCTATGATTAACCAGAAGCCTTACTGGCAACATAAACAGTCAATGAACACCTATTTAATATGTTATGTATATTATATACTATATTCACACAATAAACTAAAGAAAGTATTAAGAAATTGGTTTAAAAAAAGAAATTCTTAAGGAAGAATAAATATGTTTATAGCACTGTCCTGTATTTACTGAAAAAAATCCACATATAAGTGGACCCACATAGTTCAAGTCCATGTTGTTCAGGGATCAACTATACCGCTTATTTCCAAATCCTTGATTTCAACATGGCAAACTCCTTCAAAATCCAGCTTGCTCCAAGTCCAAGCCCCCACTCCTCAGCCTACCTTTGTAGATTCTGGCTGAATCTGGCTCAGAGCAGGTAAAGGCAAAACCTTCACAGGCCAGGAAAATGAGTGAGGCAGACTCTTCAGCCATGGTCAGGGGGTGAAGGCATGACTGCACTGTGGAGACACTGTTTGGCTTCAGCTACTTGTCATCCACCAAAAGGGTGGACTCTGGAATCTTTTCTCAAAGAGGTTGGCAATCCAGACTTGTCATCCACCAAAAGGGTGGACTCTGGAATCTTTTCTCAAAGAGGTTGGCAATCCAGACCTTCAGATATAATCTTCCAATTTTTAGGTGTGGAAAACTCATTTAAATATAAAGCATGGGGCTGGCCAAACTAAATGTATCCGTGATTCCCAAGCAGACAGCAGGTCTGCATCCTCACCTCTACACAAAGAAAACTGATGACCAAAGGCCACTGGCTGTTCCAAGCTTTCCAAATAGTGAGGGACAGCCTGCCCAGTCACCCAGTCTCTGATATGTACTAGACTTGCTGTCACACTCCCACTGGAAGACTTTCTCTCAGTTCTTCAACTTGCCAAGTCCATCAGAGGCAGCTCAGGCAACTCTGAAAAGAGCTTTCTTCTGAAAGCCTTCCTTCAATTTTTCAGGCCTTGGGAATCACTGGGCACATAAGCATGAATGTCCTATATCTGTATGTTAATTGTACTAATTATAGTCACACTTTACTACTTGGTGAATGCCTGAGTCATGAATGGAGCAGAGTCTGAGAAAGGGCTCCAGGTTAAGATGGGCCACATCTCCAAAATCGGGGCTAAATATGACCTAACACCGCCAGGGGAGCTCCAAGGACAAGGAAAGGCAAGGAGTCCATCCTGCAAGAGCTAGGAAGAAATTTCAGGACTCACCTCATCCCTGGTTGTCAGGGGCCCTGGGGCCATATTCCTGGTCAGCTGAGTGCTCTTTCTAGAGAAGAGTCAAGTTGCAGAGGTAGAGCTGGGGAAAGAGAAGAAAGTGAGGGGGCGCTTGGGAGGAGTACCCTTCTATTAGCCTCCCAGTTCAGGGGAGATAAGGCAGGTTGCAGAGGGCATCAGAACAGCCTATTCTTAACCAGTGTCCTGGTTAACCAGTGTCCCCAATCTCCAGTTGGGAATCGAAGCCTCCAGCCCCCTACAGCTAGGTGAGACTTTTATCACTGTGGGGTTTCTATTAAGCAGGAAAGGGCCTCAGAATACCCACAGGAGAGCACTCACGTTGAAAGCCAAAGTGACCTACCATGGGGAAAACAGAAACTCTCCATCTATATCTGCCCTAAAGCTAAAGGACAAGTCCTAGGAAATCCAAACAGAAAGAGTGCTACAAGTCTCCACAGACTTTGAGGGGAATGTGAAGCAGGGTGGACACCATTATCTGGTTGCCCCCCTCATTTATATATCCAAGACTGAGTTCCCAAGATTTGAAATGAGACTTGAAATTTACGAGGCAGTCAGCAAATGGCCCAGGTCTTCAGCACGACAATATCACGAAGAAATAGGAGAGGGAAACCTTTCCTTAGGCAAAGATATTTACAAGATAACCATTCTTCAGATGTCCTTATATGCTTTGACTAGGTCCTATTTTGCACAGATGAACTGGAAAGCATTTTGGGGATTACAAAGGACACTTCAAGAGGAAGTGGGTGTCAGATGGTGTTAATTATCATGAACATGGTTAGCTGTGATCATGATACTCTGCACATGGGGAAAATAAATTGTTATTAAGTGGTGCTGAAGTACTGAAGAGTGAATTAACATATGTTTAACCTTTTTAAAATGTGAAGCTTTCAACAAGTTAACAGCATAAAAAGAAAGAGAGCTCTTGTAGAAATAAAAAAAAGACTTTAGATATACAGCAACCAAATGCAACACATGGACACTGTTTTGGCAGTTTTGAGCAATCCAGGAAATATGAACACTGAATGTCAGAGAACAGTAAAGGAGTGACATTAATTTTGTCAGGTTCACAGGTTAAAAACAGACTGTGCTGACAGCCTCTGCAAATAACTGTGGTCGTGCTTAAAGAAAGGGTGGAAAAGCCACCAATCACAGTACTGCTTAGTGCTGAGAAAACAGATGCTGTCCCTGAAGAACAGGAACAAGGCAAGGATGTCCCCTCTCATCTCTCCTATGAACATCACATTGGAAGTCCTACCTAACCTAAGAAGACAAAAAAAAAGAAATAATGGTACACAGATTGAAAAGGAAAAAACAATACTATCTTTGTCTGCAGATGACCTGATTGACTATATAGAAAATACCAAAGAGTCAAGAAATTTCTGGCACTAAGAAGTGATTATATTGAGGCTGCAGGATACAAGGTTAGTAATATGAAAAAATCAACTATTTGCCTATATACCAGCCACGAACAAATGGAATTTTAAATTAAAAACACCACAACACTTATATTAACACCCAGAAAAACGAAATACTTAGGTATAAATCTAAAACAAATTTGCATAAAATCTGTGTGAGAAAAATTATAAAACTTCTTAAAAAAATCAAAGAATATCTAAATAAATGGAGAGATTATCAGTCAGTTAAGCATCTGACTCTTGATTTTGGCTCAGGTAATGATCTCATGGTAATGGGATCAAGCCCCATGTCGGACTCTGTGCTGACAGCATGGAGCCTTCTTGGGATTCTCTCTCTCTGCCCCTTCCCCTCTTGTGCACACGCATGCTCTCTCTCTCTAATAAATGTGCACAGCAGGGTACAACAGAACCTATTCTTCATAAGGCCATGACTTTCAAGACCAGGAGTTGTATGTAGCTGACTTTCCTAACACAGAGAAAATGCACAGAGACTTAGACAAAATGAAGAGAGGAGTATGTCCCAAATGAAAGAACAGGACAAAATCACAGCAAGAGACCTAAATGAAACAATGATAAGTAATATGCCTGATAGAGAATCTAAAGTAAGTTTTATAAAAATTCAAATACTCACTGGACTTGAGAAAAGATTGGAGAACTTCAGTGAGACCCTTGACAAAGAGATAGAAAACATAAAAGAACCAATCAGAGATGAACTTAACTGAAATTAAAAATACACTAGAGAGAATAAGCCCTAGACTAGAGGAAGCAGAAGAACGGATCAGTGACCTGGAGGACAAAAGTAATGGAAAGCAATCAAGCTTAACAGGAGAAAAAATAATAATAAATGAAAACAAAAAACTCAGCGACACCATCGAGAGTAATAATATATGCATTATAGGGATCCAAAAAGAAGAAAAGAGAGAAAAGGGAACAGAAAATTTATTTGAAGAAATAATGGCTAAAAATTTCCCATATCTGGGGAAAGGAACAGAATTCCAGATCCAAGAGACACAGAGAGTCCCCCACAAAATAAATTCAAGACACATAGTTATTAAAATGGCAGAAAATACTGATAACAAGAGAATTTTAAAAGCATCAAGAGAAAAAAGTTACCCACAACAAAACCCCAAAAGGCTATCAGCTGATTTTTCAGAAGAAGCTTTGCAAGCCAGAGGGAGTGGCATGATATATTCAAAGTGCTAAAAGGAAAAAACCTGCAACTAAGAATCTGGCAAGGCTAGGGGCACCTGGGTGGCTAAGTTGGTTAAGCGTCTGACTTCGGCTCAGGTCACTATCTCGCAGTTTGTGGGTTCGAGCCCCGCATCGGGCTCTGTGCTGACAGCTCGGAGCCTGGAGCCTGCTTTGGATTCTCTGTCTCCTTCTCTCTCTGCCCCTCCCCCACTTGTGCTCTGTCTCTCTCTATCAAAAATAAATAAATGTAAAAACAAAAAAATTTTTTAAAGAATCTGGCAAGGCTATTATTCAGAATGAAAGGATAAATAGCTTCCCAGACAAACAAAAGTTAAAAAAATTCATGACCACTAAACCAACCCTGTAAGAAATGTTAAAGGAAACTTCATGAGTGGAAAGAAAAGGCCATAACTATGAGTGGAAAGAAGAGGACAGAACCAGGAGTAAGAAAAGTAGGAAGCATAAAAGCAGTAAAATTAAGTACACCTATAAAAATCAGTCAAGGGATTCACAAAATAAAAGGATACAAAGTATGACACCATATAACTAAAACATGGGAGGGAGAGGAATAAAGAAAGGGTTCAAACTCCTACAGCCATCAACTCATTATAAACTGCTGTATGCATAAGATGTCATCTATAAACCTAATGGTAATCACAAATCAAAAGCCAATAATAGATATGCAAAAAAAAAAAGGAAGTAATCCAAATATATCACTAAAAAAAACCAGAAAACTGTGAGAAGAGACCAAGAGAAAAAAGGAACAGAAAAGAACTACAAAAAAAAAAAAATCATAAAACAAGTAACAAAATGGTAGTAAGTACATACCTAACAATAATCATCTTGAATGTAAATGGACTAAATGCTACAATCAGAAGACACAGGGTGGCAGAATGGATTAAAAAGAAACAAAAAAAAAAAAGCAAGATCCATCTATATGCTGCCCAAAAGAGCCAGACACACACAGATTAAAAGTTAAGGGATGGAAAGGCATTTATCATGCAAGTGGTAGTGATAAGAGAGCCAGGGCACAGTGTCGGAGAAAGTATGCCAAGCCTGTTTTTAACTTGTGAACCTGACACTGTGCCTTGGCTCTGACACTGGCCATAGCAACATTTTTCTAGATATGTCTCCTGAGTCAAGGAAAACAAAAGTAAAAATAAACCATTGGAATTACATCAAAATAAAAAGCTTCTGCACAGCAAAGGAAATAATCAAAAAACCTAAAAGACCTACTGTATGGGAATATATATACTGGCAAGGTACATATGCAATAAAGGGGTTAGTATCCAAAATATATAAAGAATGCAAAATATATAAAGAACTAATACAACTCAACACCAAAAAAAACAAAACAAAAACAAAAACTAGTCCAATTACAAATGGGCAGAGACAAGAACATACATTTCTCCAGAGAAGACAGATGGCCAACAGACACATGAAACGATGCTCAATATCACTCATCAGGGAAATGCAAATCAAAAGCCACCTTACACCTGTCAGAATGGCTAAAATAAAAAATACAGGAAACAACAAGTGTTGGCAAGGATGTGGAGAGAAGAAAACTTTGTGCTTTATTGATGGGAATGCAAACAAGTGCAGCCACTGTGGGAACAGTATGGAGGTCCCTCAAAAATTAAAAATAGAACTACCATATGATGAAGTCATTTCACTACTGGGTATTTACCCAAAGAATATGAAAACAGTAACACAAACAGATATATGTACCCCTATGTTTGCTGTAGCATTATTTACAAGAGCAAAGATATGGAAGCAACCTAATTGTCTATTGATGGATGGATAAAGAAGATGTGATACACACACGCACGCACATACACACATAGTGGAATTAATCAGCCATAAAAAAAGAATGAAATCTTGTCATTTACAACAAGAATGGATCTAGAAGGTACAATGCTAAGTGAAACAAACCAGTCAGCAAAAGACAAATACCATATGGTTTCATTCATATGTGGAATTTAAGAAACAAAACAAATGAACAAAGGAAAAAAAGAGACCAAAAAAGACTTTTAACTATAGAGAACAAAGTGATAGTTACCAGAGAACAGGTAGGTGGGGGGATGGGTGAAACAGGTGAAAGGGATTAAGAATACACTTATCCCGATGAGTACTGAGTAATGTATACAATTGTTGAATCACTGTATTGTACACCTGGAACTAATACAACAGTGTATGTTAACTATACTGGAATTTTTAAGAGAGAAACCCCTCAAAATGGGTTTCTCACCTAAATGTGAGAACTGAAACCATAAAATTCCTAAAAGAAAACAGAGGCAGTAATTTCTTTGACATCAGCCATCACAGCATTTTCCTAAATATGTCTCCTCAGTCAAGAAAAACAAAAGCAAGAATAAACTATTCAGACTACATCAAAATAAAAAGAGTTTTCACAGTAAAGGAAACCATCAGCAAAACAAAAAGGCAACCTACTGAATGGGAGGAGATATTTGCAAACAATATATCCAATAAGTGGTTAATATCCAAAATACATAAAGAACCTCTACAGTACCACAAAAAATAATTTTCTTAATTGTCAAAGGACCTGAATGACATTTTTCCAAAGAAGACATACAGATGGTCAACAGACACATGAAAAGATGCTCAACATCACCTATCATCAGGGAAGTGCAAATCAAAACTACAATGAAATATCACCTCACACCATTCAGAAAGGCTAGTATTAAAAAGACAAATAACAAGTGTTGGTAAGGATATGATGAAAAAAGAACCCTTACATACACACTGTTGGTAGGAATGTAAATTGGTACAACCACTGTGTACAACAGTATGGAGTTTCCTCAGAAATTTAAAAATAGAATACCATATGATCTAGTAATTTCACTATTATTTACCCAAAGAAAATGAAAATGCTAATCTGAAAAGATACATGCACCCCTATGTTTATTACAGCATTATCTAAAATAGCCCAGATACGGAAACAATGTGTGCCTATTGATAAATGGATAAAGAACAAAAACACATGAACCAATAAAAAACAGACTCACAGAGAACAAAATGGTGGTTGTCAGAGGGGAGGTGGTGGAGGTATAGGCAAAATAAAGGGGATTAAGAAAAACTTCCAGTTATAAAATAAATAAGTTATGGAGATGAGGAGTATAACATTGTATGGTGACAGATGGTGGCATTTGTTGTGGTAAGCACTGAATAATGTATAGAATTAAGTCAATATGTTGTACACCAACTGATAATAATAATGTATGGTAATTATATTTCAATAAAATTTAATAAAAAAATGTTTTAATTCCTAACAGATGCATACTGAAGTATTCACTGGTAAAATGATATCTGGGATTTGCTGCAAAATACTTCAGCAGAGAAAACCAAAAAGGAAGAGGGGAAGAGCAGAATGTTGACACCTGCTGAAGCCAATGCACAGATGCTCTTTGAAAATTCTCGCTTTGTATTTGTAAAATTTTCATAATAAATTTTAAATTTAATAATCCCATTTCCCTCCACACCCTCAAAACTAAGAAAAGTAGAAGAAACTTTAAAGGTAGTGTCATTAGGGGCGCCTGGGTGGTGCAGTCGGTTAAGCGTCCGACTTCAGCCAGGTCACGATCTCGTGGTCCGTGAGTTCGAGCCCCGCGTCGGGCTCTGGCCTGATGGCTCAGAGCCTGGAGCCTGTTTCCAATTCTGTGTCTCCCTCTCTCTCTGCCCCTCCCCTGTTCATGCTCTGTCTCTCTCTGTCCCAAAAATAAATAAACGTTGAAAAAAAAAATTTTTTTTAATAAATAAATAAAGGTAGTGTCATTAATGTTACCAACGGAAGTTCATGTCATTAGGGGCTGAGACCAAGGATCAGGAGAAAATTTGGGGGTGTGGGGAGCCTGGTGGCTCAGTTGGCTAAGTGTCCAACTTTGGCTCAGGTCATGATCTCACGGTTTGTGGGTTCAAGCTCCACATCTGCCTCTGTGCTGACAGCTCAGAGTCTGGAGCCTGTTTCAGATATTCTCTCTCTCATTCTCTCTCTCTCTCTCTCTCTCTCTCTCTCTCTCTCTCTGCCCCTCCCCTGCTCGCGCTCTCTCTCAAAAATAAACATTAAAAAATTTTATGAAAATGAATTTAACTAGCATTAGATGTATGAGACAGTCTAAAAATAGAGCACCTCTCTTTTTAAATTTTCATTAACTTTGAAAGTTAAAGAACAGCTAGCTCCGTGGTAAAAGTTATTTAATCCTCTACTGTACCATTTACCTTTCTACAAAATGAATATTCTACCACATAATTTGCAAGATGGCTGAGGAAATAAAAATATGGCCAATACAAGACTACTGTTCTCACAACAGCACTTCTCACCATCTTTGTTTTGGCAACACCACAAGGCCCTGAGAATACAGCAGAGTGAACGTATGGAGATGCTGAAAAGCTCCTGAATGAAGGCAGAGGATGTGCCCAAGGAGGACACCCTGTGCAGGAATGTGTCCTTTCAAGAACAAGCCTGGCTTCCTGGGAATCCACCTGCAGCTCTGAGCCCCACAGGGCATACTACACACACACTAAAGTCGACACCACAGGTACAGGAGGAGGTGGTGCCCATCCACAACAGGCTGCCAGGCCCCTAGGAGTCCTCCCCTCCCTAGCAGGCAGTTAGTTCCCTCTGGATTGAGGGGGAGTAGGGAGGGGAGACTGCTTCAGGGCCCACCTGGGCACACCAGAAGTAGTTCCCACCTTAGGAGTCTCTCCTGGCCCAGAGAGCAGGCTGGAAGCCTCCAAGTATGCAACTGGGTTCCACTCCACTAAAGTACTGGAAGCAGGCAGGGAAGGTAAGGACCACCCCAGGAACAGAGTCGGGGTGTGGGTTTTAGAGCAAACCTGCTCTCAACGCATGCTGACGCCCAGTAGATTAATCCTCTATGTGCCGGGGGGGGGGGGGGGGGGGGGGACGGCTTAGTAAAAACACACGTGAATGTTTTCGAGCACTTAGCATGGGTCAGACACCAGTTTTAACTCTTTCCACACTCCACTCCACGAGGTTCGGTACCTTGCCCAGGATGAGTCAGTGAGAAAGGGGGAGGTCTGGATTTGAACTCTCCCTGAAAGGAAGGGGGGTCGGGGGCTCCGACAGCCAGCCTGGCATAGGCCCGTGGGCAGACACAGTGCCCAAAGAGATGTACACTTGGTGGTTGCAGGCTGGGGGAGAAAAGATAGGGTTCTCATTGATAACTGGTGGATCAGACTGATGAACCCATAGAACTTCACGGCTACTCCTGGGTACGCTCGAGTTTCACTTTCTGTAAGTTTAAGGCCGGAGTTCTTACCATTCATTCCCTCTCCCACCTCCGGTGACTAGGGGATCTAGGGAAAGTGCTCTGCCCGGTAGGGTCCACTCCAATGGCACCACCCCATGCTCCTGGAAGGGCCCCAGGAGGGGGCTGACACAAGCGGAAAGCGCCGAAGGGGACCCAAGGGCTCCCCACGCAACCCGGGGATGTCTGACCCCGCCGGGCCCTTCCAACGCCCCGAGGAGCCCACGGTCCCGAGGCCGCTGACCCGAGTCTCCGCCCGGGCTGCCCCCACCATCGAGGCGAGGTTGGGTATCTGCCCCAGGCCAATCTTCCTCCAAAACCTGGGGGCAGGTGGCCAAGCGGCACCCGCATCACCAGAGCCGGCTTCGCCGAGCAGCGCCGCCCCACCGCCCGTGTGCCCCGAGTCACCCAGGCCAGCCCGGCTCCTCCAGGACGAGGCGCTGGGCCCCCAGCCCCGCCTGACGGCGCTTCCCCCAGACTCCCGCCCACAGCCCCTCCCAGCTGGGCCGCCCCAACCCCGCCGGGAAACCCGAACCTCCAGCAACCCGCGGCGACAGCGAACCGACCCCGTCCGCTCTCGCCCGGCTCTCCCCACCGAAGTGCCCCGGAACGGCGGCAGCGGCGGAATCACTCACCACAAGCGCGCAAGGACGGCCACCAGCCACCAGCGACGCCGGCGGGCGCAGGGCAGCACTACCCACAGTGCTCCGGGGTGCGCTACCCACAGTGCCCCGGGACGCGGGACTGCGCTACCCACAGTGCCCTGGGAGAGGGTCTTCAATACCCACAATGCCTCAGACCACAGCGCGCTGCGCCGCCGCCTCCCGGACAGGGCGGGGTCTAGGGCGACCTCGTCTGGTACTTGCCCCTGAGCTCCATGGGATGCCTCAACTGGAGGGATTGGGTTACAGTCCGTTCGTTGGGCTCTTGAAGAGATTGTGAAAAGTCAGGTGAGCAAAATCAAACTGACTTTCAGGTGCAAGAGAAGGGTGGTTTAGGTGAGCAGAAGGTCGTCTTAATTTATAGAGCCTTGTAATTTTCGTTTAATAATAATAATAAAGTCGGTTACCTGGATGTGTGCTTGTCCTCCATCCTGAAGATTCGCCCCTGTGAATCTTAATTTGAATAACAGTATGAAATAAACGAACTTCTTAAAAAACGCCAAAGGTACTGGCATTTTTCTTTGTTAAAGAAGGTCATGAAGTTTAAAAAAAAAAAAAAAAACATAGGGGTGCATGGGTGGCTCAGTTGGTTGAGCTTCCAGCTCTTGGTCTCGGCTCAAGTCATGATCCCAGGATCATGATTCTGAGGCCCCCACCCCCACCCACCCTGTGTCCGGCTCAACTAGCCCAGAGGAATGAGGATGGTATGCACCATGAAAATGTTGTAAAACTGGCCAAACAGCACAGATTTGTCAAACCACCTGACTGGTAAAAGGGGTTCACAGGTGAATTCTCCCAAACATTTAAAGAAGAGTTAATACCCATTCACCATAATCAAGTGGGATTTTTTTCAGGAATGCAAGGAATATTCACAAATATTTACTATTCACAAATCAATGTGATTTGCCACATCAAGAGAAAGGATTAAAATCATATGATCATCTCTATATATGCAGAAAAAGCATTTGACAAAGTACAACATCCATTCATGATAAAAATTCTCGACAAAGTGGGTTTAGAGGGAAGATACCGCAACTTAATAAAGGCCACATATGAAAAACCTGCAGCTAGCATCATATACAATGGTAAAAAGCTGAGAGCTCTTCCTCTAAGGTCAGGAACGAGACAAGGATGGCCACTCTTGCCACTTTTATTCAACATAGTACCAAAAGTCCTGGCCACAGCAATCAGACAAGAAAAATAATAGGCGTTCATATTGGCAAAGAAGAAGTTAAACTGTCACTATTTGCAGATGACATAATAGTATACATAGAAAATCCTAAAAGACTCCACTAAAAAACTAGAATAAGTCAGTAAAGTTGCAGGATACAAAATTAATTCCCAGAAATTGGTAGCATTTCTATTCTCTAATAATGAAGTAGCAGAAAGAGAAATAAAGAAAACAGTCCCATTTACAATTGTACCAAAAAAGAATAAAATAGCTAGGAATAAACTTAAAGAGGTGAAAGACCTGTACTCTGAAAACTATAAAACATTGATGAAAGAAATTGAAGATGACCCAAATGAAAAGATATTCCATGCTCATGAATTGGAAGAATGAATTGGAAGAATGAATTGGAGGAATAAACATTGTTAAAATGTCCATGATACTCAAAGCAATCTACAGATTTAATGCAATCCCTATCAAAATACCAATAGCATTTGTCACAAAACTAGAACAAATAATACCAAAATTTGCGTGGAACCACAAAAGACCCGGAATAGCCAAAGCAATCTTGAGAAAGAAAAACAAAGCTAGAGGTATCACAATTCCAGATTTCAAAATATACTACAAAGCTGTAGTAATCAAATCGGTATGGTACTGGCACAAAAGCAGACACATTGATCAATGGATCATAATAAAGCACCCAGAAATAAGCCCACTATTATACAGTCAATTAATCTACAACAAAGGAGGCAAGAGTATACAGTGGGGGAAAAGATATTCTCTTTAATAAATAATACTGAGGGGCAACTGCGTGGCTCAGTTGGTTGGGCACCCAACTTCAGCTCGGGTAATTGTCTCGCGGTTCGTGGGTTTGGGCCCCGCGTCTAGCTCTGTGCTAACAGCTGTTAGCCTGGAGCCTGCTTCTGATTCTGTGTCTCCCTCTCTCTCTGCTCCTCCCCCTCTCTTTCTCTCTCCCTCTCTCTCTCTTTCTCAAAAATAAACATTAAATTTTTTTTTAATTTTAAAAAATAAATAATATTGAGAAAACTGGACAGCCACATGTAAAAGAATGAAACTGGACCACCATGCAAAAAAATAAACTCAAAATGAATTAACGGCATAAATGTGACACCTGAAACCACTAAAAATCCTGAAAAAAACAGAGGCAGCAATTTCTCTAATATAGGGGACATTTTTCTAGTTATGGAAGGAAACAAAACCAAACAAAAAACAAAAGGAAAGGAAAACAAAACCAAAGAGAAGGAAACAAAAGAAACAAAATAAGTTATTGGGACTATACCAAAATAAAAAGGGTTTGCATAGCAAAGTAAACCACCAACAAAACAAAAAGGTAACCTATTGAATTAGAGAAGGTATTTGCAAATGATACATCTAATAATGGGTTAATATCCAAAATACAGAGAGCTTATATAACCAAACACCAAAAAAAAAAAATCCAATTTAATAAATGAGCAGAAATTCTGAATAGACATTTTTCCAAAGAAGACATATGTATGGCCAAGAGACACATGAAAAGATGCTCAACATCACTGATAATTAGTAAAATGCCAATCAACACCACAATGAGATATCACCTCACATCTGTCAGAATGTCTAAAATCAAAGAGATAAGAAACAAGTGTTGACAAGAATATGGAGAAAAGGAAACTTCATACACTGTTGATGGGAATGTAAACTTTTATAGCCACTGTGGAAAACAGTATAGAGGTTCTGTAAAAGTTAAAAATAGAAATACTATATGATCTGATAATTCTACTACTGAGTACCCAACAAAAACTAAAATACTAACGTGAAAAGATACATGCACTCCTATGTTTATGGCAGCATTTATCTATAAGAGCCAAGTTATGGAAGCAACCTAAGTGTCCATCAATAGACAAATTGATGAGGAAGATGTGGTATGTATACACATACACACACACACACACACACACACACACACACACACACTGGAATATTATACAACCATTAAAAAAGATGAAATCACGCCATTCATAAAAACATGGATGAACCTAAAGAGTATCATGCTAAGTGAAAAAAGTCAGACTGAGAAAGACAAATAACATGATTTCACTGTGTGGAATCTTAAAAAAAATGAATAAACAAGCAGAATCAGAACTTTAAATACAGAGAAGAAATTGATGGTTGCCAGAGAAGAGGAGAGTGAGGGCATAGGAAAAATGGGTGAAGGGGAGTGGGACATACAGGCTACCAGTTATGGAATGAATAAATCATGGGAATAAAAGGTGCAGCATAAGGAATACAGTCAATAATATGATAGTGATGTATGGTGACAGATAGTAGCCACACTTACGGGGAATATAGCGTAATGTATAAACTTTTCAAATCACTATGCTGTACACCTGAAACTATTATAATAGAGTGTGTCGATTACACTGAAATAAATAAAATAAATTACTTTTGGTTAAATCAGTGCACATGAGGAAGGACCATAGTGTGTGTGTGTGTGTGTGTGTGTGTGTGTGTGTGTGTGTGAGAGAGAGACAGAGACAGAGACAGAGACAGAGACAGAGACAGAGAAAGAGTGTGTGTGTGCACATGAGCAGGGGAGGGACAATGGGAGAGGGAGAGAGAGAATCTTAAACAGGCTCCACACTCAGCATGGAGCCCACCACAGGGCTTGATCTCACAACCCTGGGATCATGACCTGAGCCAAAATCAAGAGTTCACACTCAACCAACTGAGCCACCCAGGCACCCCTGACCTATGGTCTTTTTAAACATAAACATAACTGGAGTACCAGTGTGTGTTGGGGGGAGTATTCTCAAAGTATTTTGATGATGGGGATCCCATTTCTTAGAGATTTTTCTCTACAGCAAAGAGAAAAATCCTGAAAAAAAACAATTTCAGCAGGAACAGTCTGGGTCCAGAAGGAATCAGACCAAAGCCAGCATGGTTCCAGTAGGAACAGGCAATTCCAAAAAGAAGTTGGATTGAAGGCTAAATAAGTACTCTCAGAAAAAATAAAGCCTTAAAACAGATCCTGAATAAAGCCTAGAGAGCTGGAACACAAAGAGAGAAGAGCTCAAAATCCAGGAGAAAATCTACCCTCAAACTAAAGAGCCAGCAGGACCCATTGAGCCTGGTTTGCGCCGAGGGGACCAGCACCCATTTGCTTCCTAGTCTTGGAGTGGTTTAGGGTCTTTGCTGGATCTCACTTCTGATTAGCAAATAATGTTAACCTTAGAAATAAGACAGCCAGTTATTTAACCAGCAAAACCTGGGTTTATTTGGGAACAGCATAGGATTGCAATCTGGGACAAGCAAGCTCCAGCAAATGGTAGGCGAGCCCAGAAATTAAAAGAATGAAAAGTTCTTTTATAGAGGAAAGGGGGATTTGGGAGGCGATGTTGTAAACTACAAGTCCATTGGTGTAAACACGGAGCTGAAAGTGTAGTGGCTTCTCATTGGCTGAACTGTGACAGTCTCTCATTGGCTGGGAAGTTGCTAGGGAGGAAGAAATCTTACTTTCTCCTGCTGGGTTAGTAAATTAGTAGCTGCAATAGTGTCTGCTTTCAAAGTGCACCTCTTCCTGTTGGGTCTGCAGTTGACCATGAGTGGTAATTCGGGAGGGTGTGACAGTTCTCCCTGCTGTCCTCCTGACTCAACGCTAAACCAGATTTCCTTTTATTAATTTTTAGAAAGTAAATGTGAAAACACTTAAATCTATACTAATTAAAACTAAAATTATTTGACTAATACAAAAAAATCACTGATTTGATGTAATAGAACAGAGAGCTCAGAAACATCAAGGTCTTTATAAAGAGACACACCTCTTTTTCTAGGAATTTAACAAGTGTTTTCAAGTTACTTCCTATTAGCTTCTGCTCAAAATGAAGTAACAGGAACCAGATTTAACCTCCTGCCTAAAATAACTTTTAAAAGGACAAAATATACCGGAAAGTAGGTTTGAAGACATTGGATATAAGACAATGAAGAGCAGTGACCCTTGGGAGGTCAGTAATAAACCAGGTGAGCCCTTGAACTTTCTGGATGGAGAGAAAGTTCAGGTCACAGTCCAGAGAAGGGAAACCCAAGTGGGGATGCTCCTCAAGTGTCAGCTGAGTGCTGACCAACACACGTGTGTGCAACCCCGAGCAAGGAACCACTGGATGGGATTAGAAAGAAATACTGTGAGCTCACATAGGCCAGAAACCGCCCCTGTTCCCACCAGATAGAGTGAAAAATCTTCATAATTCACATGGCCTGGAATAAAGTACTCAAAAGGTTTTGTCTCAATAGTGGGGCAAAATTAGACCTGAATGCTTGATAGATAATTCTTATATTAAATTTGGGGGAGAAAACATATGTCTTAGGAATCTTAGAAGTCACTTTCATTTTTACATGAATTATGTATTCAGAATTACACATATTCTTATATAAATAAAATTTTAAAGAAGACTGAATTCATGGTCTCCATAAAGTGAGCTGTACACTTAATATGATCCAATCAAATAGCATTTGCATACGTTTCAACACCACAAAGCAATTATCTGGATGACTATATTTTCAATACAATGGTGACAAACAATAGAGCTTAATTTTCTGTATCATTAGCATTTTAATACAACACTACAATAATCAGTGTGATGATGGTCTGAGTCAGCTGAACGGAACTAAAGGGAACTAGGAAGGAGACGGAGAAAGAGAGAGGAAAAGTGAGACAGTTTCAATTCAGTTTGAAGTGGTTGAGAAAATAGTTATTTGCGGGAAGTTAAGTTGGTTCACAAAAGAAATGTAAAAAGAGAAATCAGAGACATAACATGATGAAATATAAATGATTTTGCAAACCACTCTGTTCCATCTGGTGGTACGGAAGGGCTTTGCATGAATTATAACAAAGCAGAGACACGAAAACAAAGCCTCAAGACAGCAGCACCAGGACAAATGTGCTCATGCTTGTACACAGAGATCTCTCTCATCTCACTGGGCTGAAGTTCAGTGGAAGTGACTGAGTCTGCTATGGAGAAAGAGAAGGTACATTTCTGGAACTTCGTTACTGGTGGCTTAAGTTTTGAAACCACAG
The DNA here is from genome assembly GCF_022837055.1 of Prionailurus viverrinus. Taxonomy (NCBI): domain Eukaryota; kingdom Metazoa; phylum Chordata; class Mammalia; order Carnivora; family Felidae; genus Prionailurus; species Prionailurus viverrinus. The sequence goes on from NC_062573.1 coordinate 86,210,944, forward strand.
AAGAAAGTTTGAGGAACCACTACAAACCATGGGGAAAATTTACAGACTGTGAGGTAACAAGGAATCCTGCAAGCAAGAGCTCAAGAGTATTGGGTTTTGTAAGTTCTTCATACATGGCAGAGATTGGTGCTATCATGGCTGCAAGATCTCACTCAAATGATGGGGCAGCGGTTAAGTCCAAATGTGCTATAGCAAGAGAAATCCAGAAAACCTGGAGCTCATTTAACTATGAAGAAGCTGCTTGTGATGGAATTAAAGACAACACTAAAGAATATCAACGTAGAGATTATGCAAGGAATATAGAAAGCTTTATACCATTTGAGATCATTACTAATAGGCAGACTGGAAAGAAAAGAGGCATTGGTTTTATTCCTTTTGATGACCATGATCCTGTGGATAAAATTGTACTGCAGAAATACCATACCACCAGTGGGCTTTGTGCAGACAAGGAACACGGGAGGTAAAAAGTTCTAGGAATGGCAGAGAAAGGTATTTTGCTTTGAAGGGTTAATGCAGGGGCAGTGGATCAGGAGGCAAGTTTAGAGGAGGTTCTTGTGGATAAGGAAGAAGACATGGATTTAGGGATAGCTATAATGGGTATAGAAGAGGATTTCGGTGGCAGTTTTGGAGGCAGTACTGGTTATGCGGGACAAAAATGAAGATATAGTGATGGAGGACCTGGATGTGGGAACCGGGGTGGGGGCTACATAGGTGGTTTTGACAACTATGTAGAAGAAATTATGGAAGTGGAAAATACAGTGACTTCGGATATTGCAACTAGCAACCTTATGACTATGGTCTAGTGAAGAATGGACATTTTGGTGGCAGCAGGAACACAGGGAGAGCATATTGTGAAGGAAACTATGGTATAGGAAGGAGTGGAAGAAGTGAAGGTTGTGCAGGAAGAACCCAGTACTGACTTTCTTCCTATTTTCCATGGGCTTCACTGTAGCCACTGAGCTGAGAAGTAATAAAACAGCTTTGGGCTTTCAAAATAACAATATTTAGAAAACTTATATCACAGACATGCATAAATATGGAATGATATGGTCATACTTCCCCCTAACATGTAATTATCCTGCATACAAATGAAGACACTAACCCTTTTTCCAAAAGACAATGCAAAGACCTTAAATGATGTTTACTGTTCTCCTTTGATATCACATAACTTAAATACTATAATGTAAAATTAACAATATTTAAAGACTGTAATATAAAGTCAATGCAGCTTACATTACATGATAAGGGGATAAGAGAACAACAAAAACAAAGATACTGTATTATGTACACACACACACACACACACACAACCACAAACATGTTCATAACAAAATAAGGAAGAAATATTCATGCCAATTACAGTTCTCATTTCTGTAACTGAGCACATGGTTGCAGCTGATATTGATAACTACCTTTATCACTGCCCATTCCATATTCTCTTTGCCCTCAGCAAATATCTCAGCTGCTCATGGTTATTTACCTGGTGGGGTGACCCAAACCTTCATTCCTGAAGTTTTTGGGCCAGTAGCCAACCTGCCTAGATTGCATTGTTGTACTTTTCCATTGACTTTAACCACAGATAATGGCAATACTAAGATACCCTGAGGAATCTCCTCTGTTCCATATATACTCTTCCTTACCTCTATTGTGGAGTTGTTCAGCTTCTCTGGGTAGTCCAAATCAATCAGCCCAGCCAGCATAGCAACTCCTTTCTCTCCCTGTTGATTCAGAGGCATTGAGGAGTCCAAAATGGCCAGATGGCAGTCTTAATTCCCAGTTTGATAAGATCATTGTTGTATCTCCTGGTGGAAGTATTCCTGCCTTTGGAACTAAGACTTCTAGGCCAGCAGAGTATAAGACTGTGGGTATAGGAGGCAAAAATATTGTTAGCAGGTTATTAGGGGTAGTTGTGAGTGATGCCACTCCCAATTCCATCCCTAGATTCCTGGACCTGTGAATCCTGGCTACGGGAGTAACAGCACCATATATTGAGTGGTGATTCAGAGTATATTTAGCCTTCTAAAGAATCTTGTCTCATTCCTACAATGTATTGCCACCTGACTGGAAATGTGGTGTGAATCACCACCCCTGCATCTTCCCAGTCCTTGATGGTAGCACTAATCTCAGAAATCCCTCCAGGAATTCAGTTCTACTTTTACTTTACTATTTTTCTAAGTAGAGACAGTTCTAGTGGCTTCCACTTGGCCTTTCCCACCATGGTAGCTCTTAATCCACAAGTCAGGGAATCCATGTGAGAATTCCTCAGTTACTGAGTCTATTTTAATGATGCATTCTAGAACTGGGGAAATAACCACAGGATGGTTTGGGGACCTACTTGGCCCAGTGTGAGAGGAATATGAGCCAAAACTCCATTTATCATGTAACATGCAAAATCCCTGATTTTAACTGGTGGACACCAGTGACATTTGAGTCTCCTGGAATTGGTGTCAGTTCAGAGCCCCAAAAAGTCTATTATTATTATTCCCTTTTCCCCAGTACAGAGTTAGCCTGGTAGAGGCTATAGATTCCTTTGGGAAAGGCTGGGAAAACAACTAAAATAAATTTTAGCAGTATACCAGTATACCAGCAGTATACCAGTGTCCTTCCTCAAGGGAACCTATTCTTCATTCAAGAATTTCTGGATCTAACTCAAGTCTGGTAATCTACTCAGGGGCTGTGACTCCCTATCTTTATTATTCAGGTACAACTTTTGTTCACTTGACCTAGAACTTTTCTCCTTATACAGACCAAGTAAAAATGTAGTAGGCTTCCAATCGACTTCACTTCTAAGGACACCACAATCAACTAGCCAAAGTCATAGGTCTGGAAGCAGAGAAGGGTGGTAGGGGTGGATTCTGTAGAGAATCAGCATTGTTTTGCAAGGCAACTGCCTCAAGGGACGCCATCAACAGTTTCCTGAGACAACACAGTTAGTCTCCTCAGACTGGTGAAGAGGTTTCTACTACTGGCAAACAAGGCTTATCAGAATTTAGGTGCTCAATGTCCCCAGATTCATCAAGGTCTTTCCACACATCCCCGTGCCAACTTTCAGAATCTCATTTCTTCCTAATCAAGAGACATCCTGCAAAGCTGCAAAATTCGCTGTAAGTCATCCACTTGCAAAATGCAATTCTGGGTTTGATTTTTGGCAATCTTAATCCTGTGGCTATAGGAGATAAGAGCCTCTTTCAGGAAAGACATAGACACTTTCAGGTCATTTATCTGGCACTTGAGCCAGAAATTTAAATCCCTGAACTCATCTGTTTCTTTCTCCACTTTGTTCAGTGATATTAGGAGCAACCAGCAAAGTTCATTATACTCATTAGTTTGACAAAAGTGTTTGAAAATATATACATTGCCACTTAGATTCTTAGTTCTTATAAGTGTTTTATTAGAAGTATCCAATGATGTGGTTTCATTCATATGTGGAATTTAAGAAACAAAATGAAGAAAAAAAGAAACCAAAAAACAGACTCTTAACTACAGAGAACAAACCAATGGTTACTGGAGAAGTGGGTAGGGGGTGGGTGAAGACGATTAAGAGAACTAAGTGAAGGGGACTAAGAGTATGTGTATCATGAAGAGCACTGAGTAATGTATACAATTGTTGAATCACTATAATGTAGACCTGAAACTACTATAACAATGTATGTTGACTATACTGGAATTTTATTTTTATTTATTATTTTTTTAAGTTGGCTTCACACACAGCACAGAGCCCAACACGGGGCTTGAACTCACAGCTCTGAGATCAAGACCTGAGCTGAGATCAAGAGTCAGATACTCAACTGATTAAGATATATGGGTGCCCCAACTATACTGGAATTTTTAAAAATAAAATAAGAAGTATCCAATGATGATATTTTATATATCTCTATTGCCAAATCACATCATGGCTCTCTTTATTAACAGAAATAGAATAATTAGTATCTTTAAGTCTTATCAGGTTAGAGAGCCAATTTTAGAAACCCTAGAAGCAATTCAGAAATTTCATCCTTAAGATTCTATTCCTAGACGATTCTGGGAAGATGGTGAAGTAGGAAGCACCAGGAATCTGTCTCTTCATCCAAACAATTGCACTGGAAGAATCTATCTAATGTAATTATTTGGAACTCTGGAGTCTGTTGAAGGATCACAAGTTCCAGGGGAAGATTGGACAGTAAATTGTGGCCATGTTCATTCAACTCCAGCTCTTAGCACAGTAACAAATATCCCACATACCAGGAAGCTGTACTCGTGTTCCTGTAGCAGCTTGCACAGAGCTTGTGAAAGTTGAGGTAGGCAAAAAGAACTCTGTCCCTCAAGTATTGGAGTTCTGTGCTCTGATTGCTGCTTCTGAGTTCAGAGGTGCAAAGAGGTGGGAAGCCATTGTTGCTGCACTGCCCCCTATTGTTGCAAGCCCCTCCCCACTCTGGCTCAAGTGACTTCCAGAAGATTTAAAAGTCTAGAACTCATTATTTTTCCTTCATTTTTTGCTTTTCTCCCTTGGGAATGAGATATTAATGACTAGGACATTCAAAAACAACTGCATATATGGAGAACATTGCAACGTGACAGTGTATGCCCAAGGAAAAGCTTAGAAAAGACATAAGAAGACATTAGGTTTATACCTCAGGTAGACTTTTGGCATGGAGAGGCTATAAAAATTTTAAAAACCCAATAACAATAACAGAGCAGCAAACCCTAGGGAAGTGGAGGGATTCAATTTCCAGATTTACCACATTATTAAATTCAAATGTCTAGTGTTCAACAGAAAATCACAGACACACAAAGAAACAGGAAAGTATGGCCCATTCAAAGGGAGAAAGAAATAACAGAATCTGCCCCTGAAAAAGACTTAATGGAAGATATATTAGACAAAGAATTTGAAACAGTGGCCTTAAAGATGCTCAAAGAACTAAAAGAAGCTGTGGGGAAAATCATGAAAACAAGGTGTGAACTAAATGGAATCATAAAGAAATATAAAAAATAAATATAAATAAAGAAATAGAAAACCTAAATTTAAAGAAAGAAATTCTAGAGCTAAAAATACAGTAACTGATATGAAAATTTTATTGTAAGGATTCAAATACAGATTTGAGCAGGCAGGAGAAAGAATCAGTGAACTTAAAGACAGAACATTGGAAATTATCAAGGTTGAGGGGCATAAAGAAAAAAGTTTGAAGAAAAGTTTAACAAAACCTAAGAGATCTATAGGACACCACCAAAAGTACCAACATTCGCATTGTGGGAGAGGAAAGAAAGAGGAGAGAAAGAAAGGGACAGAAAGAATATCTGAAAAAATAAAAGCTGAAAATTGCCCAAATTTGATTAAAGACATGAATATGAACATCTAAAAAGCTTCACAGACTCAACATAAGATGAACCCAAAGAGACCTACACTGTGACACATTATAATCAAACTTTCAAAAGACAAAGAATAAATCTCGAAAACAGCAAAAGGGAAGTGAATCATTACATACAAGGGATATTCAGTAAGAAAATCTGCAGACTTCTCATCAGAAGCTTTGGAGGCCAGAAATAGTAGGTCAATATAACCAGAGTGCTAAAAGAAAAAAAAAAACTATCAACCAAGAATTCTACATCCTGAGGGAAAAATCAAGACATTCCTGGATAAATAAAAGCTAAGGGAGTTTATGACATTAGACCTGCCCTGCAAGTAGTACTCAAGGGAGTCCTGAAAGGTGAAACAAAAGGATATTAGACTAACTCAAAGCCATATAGAGAAATAAAGGTCTCCATAAAGGTAAATACATATACAATTATATAAGCTAGTATTATTGTAACAATGGTTTATAACTATACTTTTTGTTTTCTTCATGATTTGATACTAATACAATTAAAGAAACAATGATTATTAATGTAAGCTGCCATTATAACTTTAGTTTGTAACTCCAAATCTTGTTTTCTACATAATTTGGGAGACTAATTCACTTAAAGGAATTAGTAGTTTAGGTTTTCAGACACACGATATATAATATGTAACTTTGTGACATCAACAACTGAAAGGGGTGGGGTCAGAGTTGTAAAGGAACATAGTTTCTGTGTTATTGAAGTTAAATTGCCATAAATTCAAATTAGAATGTTATAACTTAAGAATGTTGAATGTAATCCCCATGGTAACCACAAATAGAATAGCAAAATATACACAAAAGGAAATTAAGAAGGAATTTAAATGGTTCACAACAAATAAATCAACTAAACACAAAAGAAGACATGGATGTAGGAAATAAGAAACAACAACAACAACAACAAAAACCTATATGGCATATAGAAAACATACAATGACAGAATAAATTCCTTCCCTATCAGTAATTATTTTAAATATGAACAAATTAAACTCTCATATCAAAAGCCAGAGATTGGCAAAATGGATAAAACCACATATGCTGTCTATAAGAGACTAACCTGAGATCAACAAACAAGTTGAAAGTGAAAGGCTGGGAAAAGATATTTCATGTAAAAAATAACCAAAAGAAATAAGGAGTGGCTATATTAATATCAGACAAAACAGACTTTGAATTAAAAAGTTTACAAGAGACAAAGAAGGACACTATATATTAATAAAAGGTTCAATGCAATAAGAAGATATAATAAACATTTACACACCCACTGATAGACCATTAAAATATATGAAGCAAAAACTGACAGAATTGAAGGGATGTATGGACAGTTCTTCAATAATAATTAGAATTGTCAATACTCCACTTATAATAATGGACACAAAAACTAGACAGAAGAAAATAGAGGACTTAAACAACACAGTATACCAAATAGACACATACAGAATACTCAACCCAACAATAGTATACACATTCTTCTGAAATGCACATGGAACATTCAGGATAGACCATATATTAGGCCACAATTTAGTCTCAAAAGATTTCAAAAGATACCTATCACACAACGTATCTTTTCTGACCACAAGAGGATAAATTAGAAATCAATAACATAAAGAAAACTTCACAAAATTGTAGAGACAAAACCACACACTTTGAAACAACCAATGGATCAAAGAGATATCACAAAGGAAATTAGAAAATAGAGATGAGTAAAAACAAAAATACAACATACCAAAATTTATGGGACACAGAAAAAGCCTGTTAAAGGAGAAATTTATAGCTATAAATGCTTCCATCAAAAAACAAGAAAGATCTTAAATCAACAATCTAACCTTACAACTTAAGGAATTGGAAAAGAACAAACCAAACCCCAAGCTAGCAGAAGGGAGGAAATAATAATGCAGAGATAAATGAAATAGAGAATAGAAAAAAAAAATAGAGATCATCAATGAAACCAATATATCATTCTTTGAAAAGATCAACAAAACTGACAATACCAGCAGCATTTTTCACAGAACTAGAACAAACAACCCAAAAATTTATATGGAACCACAAAAGGCTCCAAATAGCTAAAGAAAATTTGAAAAAAAAGCAAAGCTAGAGGTATCACAATTCCAGACTTCAAGTTATATTGCCAAGGTGTAGTAATCAAAACAGTGTGGCACTGGCACAAAAATAGACACATAGATCAGTGGAACTATCTATGTGGTTCACAACAAATAAATCAACTAAACACAAAAGAAGACATGGAAAATAGAAATCCAGAAATGGGGGTTCCTGGGTGACTCAGTCGATTGAGCATCTGACTCTTGATTTCGGCTCAGGTCATGATCCCAGGGTCGTGAGATCAAGCCCTGCGTTAGGCTCCTTGCTGAGTGTGGAACCTGCTTATGACTCTCTCTCTCTCTCTCTCTCTCTCTCTCTCTCTCTCTCTCTCTCTCTCTCTTTCCTTTTGCCCCTCTCCACCACTCATGCTCTCACTCTCCCTCCCTAAAATAAAAAATAAAATAAAATAAAATAAAATAAAATAAAATAAAATAAAATAAAATAAAATGGAAACGAAAAGAAAGCCCATAAACAAACCCACAACTATATGGTCAATTAATCTCTGATAAAGCAGGAAAGAATATCCAATGGTAAAAAGACAGTCTCTTCAACAAATGGTGTTGGGGAAACTGGATAGTAACGTGCAAAAAAATGAAACTGGGCCACTTTCTTACATTATACACAAAAGTAATTTCAAAATGGATTAAACACTTAAATGTGAGACCTGAAACCATAAAAATCTTAGAAGAGAGCACAGGTAGTAAGGTCTCTGACATGAGCTGCAGCAACATTTTTCTAGATATGTCTCCTGAAGCAAGGGAAATAAAAGCAAAAATAAACTATTGGGACTGCATCAAAATAAAAAGCTGCACAGCAAAGGAAAAAATCAACAAAACTAAAAGGCAACCTATGGAATGGGAGAAGACATTTGCAAGTGACATATCGGACAATCTTAACTTAATCTTAACTCCTATATGTACATCTTCAATCCATTGTGAGTTAATTTTTGGGTATGGTGTAAGAGGAAGTTCAGTTTTTTTCTATTCCATGTAGCCATCCAATTCTCTTGGCACCATTTATTGAAAAGAATTGTTACCCCCACTGAATTATCTTGGATGTTTGTCAGAAATCAGTGAATCACATACATTCAGGTTTATCTGTGGACTTTCAATTTTATCCCATTGATCTACTGTCTACTTTATGTCAGTAACACCTTGTCTTTTTTTTTTTTTCCAATGTTTATTTATTTTGGGACAGAGAGAGACAGAGCATGAACGGGGGAGAGGCAGAGAGAGAGGGAGACACAGAATCGGAAGCAGGCTCCAGGCTCCGAGCCATCAGCCCAGAGCCTGACGCGGGGCTCGAACTCACAGACCGCGAGATCGTGACCTGGCTGAAGTCGGACGCTTAACCGACTGCGCCACCCAGGCGCCCCAGTAACACCTTGTCTTGATACAGTAGCTTTCTGGTCAGTTTTAAAATAGAGAAGTGTGAATCTTGCAAGTTTGTTCTTAAGATTTTTTTGAAATCTAGGCTCCTTGAATTTCTATATGCATTTTAGGATCAGCTTATCAATCTCTGCAAAGGAGCCAGCTGGGATTTTAATAGAGGTTGCTTTGAATCTGTAGATAAATTTGAGTAGGACTGCCATCTTAAAATAAATCTTCCAATCCATGAATATGGGTTGTTGTCCCAACTCTTTAGATCTTCCCTAATTTATTTCAACAATTTTTGTTGTTTTAAGCATATAAGGTTTACATTTCTTCCATTAAATTATTCCTAATAATTTTATTCTTCTGATGCTCTTATAAAATGAAATTGTTTCTTGGTTTTATTTTTGGATTGCTAATTATACATTTATGGAAACAAAACTGATTTTTATATCTTGATCTTTTATCTTAAAACCTTACTGAACTCACTTATCAGTTAACTTTTTGGCGGATACCTTAAAATTTTCTATATACAAAGGTCATCTACAAATAGAGAAAGTGTTATTTTTTCCTTCCTTATATGGGCCTCTTTTATTTCATTCTTTTTTATGTTTATTTATTTATTTTTGAGAGAGAGAGAGAGAATGCATACGTGAGTTGGGGAGGGGCAGAGAGAGAGGGAGAGAGAGAGAAACCCAAGCAGGCTCCATGCTGTCAGCACAGAGCCCAACGCAGAGCTCAATCCCACAACCCTGGGATCATAACCTCAGCCTAAATCAAGAGTTGGCCAGGCTCTCCATTTCATTTTCTTAACCTAATTCCCCTAGCTAAAATCATTAGGGAAATGTGAATAAAAGTGGCAAGAGAGAGCATCCTTGTTCTGTCCTTGATCATAGGAAAAAAAAAACATTCAGTGTCTGAACATTTAGTATGATACTAGCTGTTGATTTTTCATATATGCCCTTTACTAGGTTGATAAATTTACCTTCTCCTCAAATTTGTTGAATGTTTTTATATTGAAAGTGTGTTAAGTGCTGTCAAATACTTTTTTAAGGCTATTAAAATGATCATGTAAATTTTGTCCTTTGTTCTATTGATATGATATACCATGTTCATTAATTTTCAGACATTAAATCAAAGTTTTGATGCCTTTCTGAGGATAAATCCCACCTGGATGAGGTACATAACACTTTGTATGTGTTGTTGGATTCAGTTTGGTGGGTTTTTTATTGAGGAATTTGCATCTATATTCCTAAGAAGTATTGGTCCATAGTTTTCTTTTCTTTTTTTTAAGATTTATTTATTTTGAGAGAGAGAGCACAAATCAGGGAGGGGCTGAAAGAGAGGGAGACAGAGAATCCCAAGCAGGCTCCATGTTGTCAGCATAGAGCCCGATTCAGGGCTTGAACCCATGAAACCATGAGATCATGACCTGAGCCAAAACCAAGAGTTGGATGCTTAACCTACTGAACCATCCAGGCGCCCCCATAGTTTTCTTTTCTTGTGATGGCTTTGGTTTCGTATCAGGGTGATGTTGGCATAGAATGAGTTGAGAATGTTTTCTCTTATTTTTGGGAAGAGTTGATGAAGAATTGCTATGCATTCATCCTTAAATTGGTAGAAATCATCAGCAAAGGCATCCGGGCCTCAACTTTTCCTTTGTGGTATTTTGATTACAGATTCAACATATTTCTTATTATAGGCTTATTCACATTTTCTCTTTCTTCTTGAATCAGATTCAGTAGTTTGTATCATTCTGAGAATTTGTTGACTTCATCTAAGTTGTATGATTTATTGGCAAACAGTTGTTCATAGTAGTTCCTTATGATCATTTTTCATTTCCATAAGGTCAGTAGCAATATCCCCTCTCTCTTCATGTTAGTTATTTCAGTATTCTCTATTTTTTCCTTGATCAATGTAGCTAACCATTTGTCAATTTTGTTAATCTTTTCAAAAATCCAACTTTTGGGTTTTGTTTTTATTTTCTTTCCCATCCCCCCAAATTCACATGTTGACATCTAATCACCAATATGATTGTATTAAGAAGTCATTAGGTCATGATAGTGGAGCCCTCATGAATTGGATATAGTGTCCTTGTAAAAGAGACTCCAGAGAACTCCTTCACCCCTTCTACCCAGTGAGGACACAGTGAGAAGACAGCTATCTATGAATGACAAAGTGGGTCCTCACCAGACACCACATTTTCCTGCACCTTGATCTTAGATTTCCCACCCTCCAGAACTGAGAAAGAAATGTTTAAGCCGCTCCCCTCAATCCAACTTTTGGTTTCATCCAACTTGTCGGCTGTATTATTACTATTTACCACTTCACTGATTTTCACTCTCCTTTCATTATTTCCTTTCTGCTTGGTTTGAATTTAATTTGCTCTTATTTTTCCAGTGTCTTAAAATGGAAGCTTATTAATTTAATATTTCTTCAGGGTTTTTTTAATGTTTATTTTTGATAGAGACAGAATGTGAGTGGGGGAGGGGCAGTAAGAGACAGCGACACAGAATCCAAAGCAGGCTCCAGGCTCTGAGCTATCAGCACAGAGCCCCACGCGGGGCTGGAACTCACAAACCATGAGATCATGACCTAAGCCCAAGTGGGATGCTTAACTGACTGAGCCACCCAGGCACCCCTCTTTCTTCAGCTTTAATATGGGTGTGTACAGTTATCAATGTTCATCTAAGTACTGCTTTAGCTGCATCTTTTAAGTTTTGGTGTATTGCGGCCTTATTTTAATTCATCTCAAAGTACAGTGCTTTCTAACTCCCATTGTGGTTTTTCTGACTTATTGGTTATTTAAAAGTCTGTTTGATTTCTACATATTTGTGTATTTCCAAACTCTCAGTCTGTTATTAATATCTAATTTTACTCCATTGTGGTCAGAGACATATTTTGTATTATTTAATCCTTTAAATTTATTGAGGCTTGTTTGAAGACTTTGTGCATTTATCCTAGTTCTTGAGAAGAATGTGTATTCTATTGTTGGGTCTAGAGTGTTCTATAGATGTCTGTTAGGACTATGTGGTTTATAATCTTGTTTCAGTCATCTATTTACTTATCAATATTCTGACTAGTTGTTATATCCATTATTAAAAGTGGCATATTAAATTCTTTAGTATTGTTGAATTGTCTATTTCTCACTTCAGTTCTGTGAGTTTTTGCTTCATGTGTCCTGAGTTTTGATGCTAGATGCATCTATATTTATAATCATTATAAATTCCTGAGGGATTGGTCCTCCTGACATTATAACATATATCTCTTTTTATCTATTAAAAGTTTATGTTTAAAAGTCTATTTTTCTGAGATTAGTGTAGCCACTCCAGGTATCTATGGTTGCTGTTCAATAGGATATATCTTTTTCCACTCTTTTGCTTCCAAATATTTGTATTTTTAATCTGAGGTCTGTATTCTGTAGACAGCATATTTTTGGATCTTACTTTTGTATCCAGCCTGACAATGCCTTTTGATTGGAATGTTTAATCCATTCACATTTAACATAATTATTTTGTTCCATATGTATCTGCTATTTTATTTTCTACATAACTCATGTGGTTTTTATTCCTTTTTCCTCCTTTACTATTTTCTTTTGCATTAAATATTTTCTAGTATAATATTTAATGACTTACTATGTTTTAAAAATTCCTTTCTTAGTGGTATCCCTAGGACTTACCACATATATCTTATTAGAATCTACTTCAGATTTATACTAACTTAATTCCAATTAGATACAGAAATGTTACTTCCATGTAGCTCTATTCTGTTTTTTTATGCTATCAGTCTTTTTTTTTTTTAATTTTTTTTTCAACGTTTATTTATTTTTTGGGGGACAGAGAGAGACAGAGCATGAACGGGGGAGGGGCAGAGAGAGAGGGAGACACAGAATCGGAAACAGGCTCCAGGCTCTGAGCCATCAGCCCAGAGCCTGACGCGGGGCTCGAACTCACGGACCGCGAGATCGTGACCTGGCTGAAGTCGGACGCTTAACCGACTGCACCACCCAGGCGCCCCAGCTATTAGTCTTATAAATATTGCTTTTATATATGTTTAAAAACCAACATACTACATCTAATTTTATGCCTATTATATAAGCTGAGAAAAAAAAGGAAATATAAATTTCTAGAGTTTTTAATATTAAAATTGTATATAATATTAATATTGTTAATATTGTTATATTAGCCTTTCTATTCACCATTTTTGGCTTTCTTAATTTGGTTCAACTTACCATTGGATGATTTCCTTACTCCAATACAGCTTTGCTCTGAGCTACTACCTTTGTGCTGTTGAATATATTACATTTCTATATGTTACATATTCAACAATATATTTATTTTTATAATCAGTTAATAGGAGGAGAAGAAATGTGAATTTATACTCTTTTATAATTACATAATTACTTTTACTGTTGCTCTTTGTCTTTTTCATGTGGATTCACATTACCATCTGTGATCAGCCTAAAAGTCTTCCTTTAATATTTCTTGTAAGTTGGGTATATTAGCAATGAATTTTCTCTGTTCTGAATTCAGTTCTTGTGAATGTGTTTCTTCTTGTGGATGTATTCGCTTCTGGGAATGTGTTTATTTCCCCTTCATTTGAAAGATGATTTTTCTGGTTATAGAATTCTTGTTTCATAGTTTTTTTCTTTTGACACTTTGAATGTGTTAATTTGTTCTGGCTTCCAAAGTCTCAGCACTTTGATGTTATCACTTTGAATATGTCAATATGTTCTGGCCTCCAATATTTCTGATAAGTCACCTAGTTAAGTCTTGTTGACGTTCCCTTACATGTCATGAGTTGGGAGGATTGATGCTTTCAAATTTTTCTCTTTGTCATTCGAGATTTTTGCTATTACATACTTGGGTATGGATCTCCTACTAGGAGTTCATTAAGCCCCTTGGATATGTGAATACATGGTTTTCATCAAATTTGGAAAATTTTGCAGCCATTATTTCTTCTAATTATTTTCTGCTCCTTCCTCCTTCACCTCTTTGGTACTCCTATTATGCGTATGTTGGTGCACTTAATGGCGTTCAATGTTTCTCTGAAGTTTTGTTCATTTTTCCTCATCCTTTTTTCTCTATACTATTCAGATTGCATAACCTCTATAAATATATTTCTAATTTTTTTTTAGTCTTGTCATTTAAAATCTATGGTAATAATTTTCATTCTTGTAATAATTTTTATAATTTTTTATAATAATTTCTTGTGGTAATTTTCATTCTTCCTGTTGCACTTTTCAACTCCAGAATTTCTATACGGTTATTTTTAACAATTTCTTTTTTATTGGTATTTCCTATTTGGGCATTGTTATCATAGTTTCCTCTAAGCATAGTTTTTTCTTTAGTTCTTTGAACATATTTAAAACAGCTGCTTTGAAGTCTTTGCTAAATCTGACATCTGGGTTCTGTCACAGGCACTTTCTTTTGCTTGTTATTTTTTCTGTGTATGGATCACAGCTACATTTTTTTGCAAGTTTTATAATTTTTTGTTGAAAATTGAATTTTAGGTAATATAGTGTAATAATTGAATTTTGATTATCCTACCCCCTCTATGGCTTGTTATCATTTGCTTGTTTACTTGTTTAGTGGTTTGGGCTGGACAAATTTAATGAATAGATGATTCTATTTCCTCTGAAGTTTGAAGACCCTGATGTAACTCCTCAGACAGTACAGCACTGGGTAATCACACAGTTACCCTGGAGTGACAAAAATTTTAGCAAGGTAACTGCTGAAAAGGAAAGGCTTTCCTGATCTCCGTGTTACTCTTTCCCTTGCCTCATATTACACCCATCTGTTAAGCTCCACTAATTGCTGGTTTATCACTCTATTGTTTACAACAAATTCCTGGGGCAAAAATTGCCCCACAGTCAGATATAATAAATTCAGGAAATTTTTTTTCATGATTATTTATTTTTGAGAGAGACAGAGTGTGAGTGGGGGAGGGGCAGAGAGAGAGGGAGACACAGAATCTGAAGCAGGCTCCAGGCTCTGAGCTGACAGCTCAGAGCTTGAACCCATGAACCGTGAGATCGTGACCTGAGTCAAAGTCAGACACTTAACCAACTGAGCCACCCAGGCGCCCCAGGAAGAGCTATTTTTTGAGACCAGTAGTTGAGGTTTGTTTTAACCCCTGGAAGTTTGTTCCTAGCTGTCTTTCCCTGGTTCTCTCTAGTAAACTAGCTGGTCTACAATTAGCTTGTTGCTTTCATTGCTTACCACCAAGGTTTTGTGTTACTGTCCCACAGAACTGAGGTCCTATTCATTCTTTATCATTTCTATTCTCATTTCATTTCTATTTTCCCTATGTTGTTCAGATTGTGTAATTTCTATTTATCTCATTGACTTCATTAATCCTTCCTTCTAACATCCAATCTATTGTTTTTGCCCATCAATGGGTTGTTAATTTCAGTTATTATATTTCAGTTTAATAAATTAAAAAAAATTTTAATGTTTATTCTTTAGTTTTTGAGAGAGACAGAGAGAGAGAGAGAGAGAGAGAGAGAGACAGAGCAAGAGCCGGAGAGGGGCAGAGAGAGAGGGAGACACAGAATATGAAGCAGGCTCCAGGCTCCGAGCTGTCAGCACAGAGCCCAACACAGGTCTCAAACTCACAAACCATGAGATGATGACCTGAACCGAAGTCTGACACTTAACTGACTGAGCCACACAGGTGCCCCCAATAATTTTTAATGCTTATTTATTTATTTTGAGAGAACGTGATCAAGCAAAAGCAGGAGAGAGGTAGAAAGAGGAAGAGAGAATCCCAAGCATTCTCTGTGCTGTCAGCGCAGAGCCCAACATGGGGCTCTAACCCACAAACCATGAGATCATGACCTGAGCTGATTATCAAGAGTCAGTCACTTAACCCACTGAGTCACTTTGGCACCGCTCTTTTTGTTTTTTTAAGATTATGTATTTTTCTACTGAGATTTTCTAAATGTTTTCATTTGTCTTGAGAATTTATAATTACTTAGTGAAGCATTTTTGTGATTGCTGCTTTGAAATTCTTGTCAGTGGTGTCAGTGTGACCAAGTAAGGAGCTAATATTTTATCCTTTGCCTAGTGGAATCAGGAGGTACTATAATTCAAGTTACAGAAAATCAAAGATGAAGAAAAAATCCTTAAAGAGGCCAGAGGAAGAAAGCACCATGTATATATAGAAACAAAGACAAGAATTACATCTGACTTCAGAAACTATGCAAGCAAGAATAGAGTGAATTGAGTGTTGATAGAAATAAAATACCAACCTAAAATTCTGTACCCTGTAAAATTATCCTTCAAAAATAAAGGAGAGATAAGGAAATATGAGTGCCACCTCTTGCTACATAGAGTGGAATGTGGGTGTAAGATTAACTTCATGCTCAGCCCACTAACTCCATGGGGGATAGTGGTAGCTCTAATGGTGTTTGGCTGCGGTAAGGTATATACTGTCAAAGTTTTTTTTGCTATCTTCCCAAGCCATATTTTTCTCAGTCCTTTGGCTAGAAGAAAAGGATTTTCTTGCAGCAAACCCTAGGGAAGAAAGAGAGTCTGATTCCAGAGTTGCCACATTATAAGATTCAAATGTCCAGTTTTTAACAACAACAATGAAAAACTACAAGGCACATGAAAAAAAAATGCCCATTTTAGAGAAAAAATTAATCCACAGACAGTGGCCCTGAAGAAACACACACATCAAACTCACTACCAAATACTTTTTAAAAATAATTTTGAAGATACTCAAAGAGCTAAAAGAAAACATGGACACAAAGGCAAGAAAACAAGATTTTTGACAGGGGTGATTTTGCCAAGGGTGCCAACATTATTCAACGGAGAAAGAATGATATTTTTTCCAAATGGTGCTGGCAAAATTAAATATCCACATGGAAAAGAATAAAATTGGCTCCTGACCTTATACCACATACAAATATTACCTCAAAAATAGATCAAAGATCTAAACATAACAACTAAAACGATATAACTTTTAGAAGAAAATGTTGGGGAAAGTCTATGTGACATTGGATTTAGCAACAATTTCATGGGTATGATTCCAAAAGCACCAGCAACAACAATAACAAAATTGGACTTCATCATAATTAAAAATTTTTGTGAAAATCAAGAGTGAAAAGGCAATCCACAGAATGGGAGAAAATTTTTGCAAATCATATACCTGATACGAGATTAGATCTACAATATAAAGAACTCCGACAACTTAGTGACAA